>NC_141667.1:71466859-72074716 GCF_028749965.1 Puma concolor
CGCAGAGTTGGGTGTTTGCGCGGAGCGAGCAAGTTCCCTGGCAGGAACTGGTTCTCTTTGGGATTTTGGCTGGGGGATGGGCGGGGGAGATGGCGCTGGCGAGCGCCTTTGTTCCCCACCAAACTCAGCTCTGTCGTCCGGGGGCACAGCAGCTCTCCTTCCCTTTGTCCTCCAGCCTTCCTGCTTTCTGAGCAGAGCTGTTAATTTATGACCTCCCAGACGCTAAGTCGCGCTTGCTGTGGGAACACAGTCCGTCAGGCCCCTCTGCTTTTTGCAAGCCAGACTCGGGGGCTCTGCTTGGCCGGCAAGCCGCCCCTCCGCCCCGGCTTCCTCCCGCCAGTCCGTGGAGCGCGCACCGCCTCGCCGCCCTTCCTACCCTCTTCCGTAGGCCTCTCGTCTGCGCTTGGCTCCGGCGACTCCGTTCTGCTAATCCTCTGGTGGTTTTCTGGGTTATTTAGGCAGGTGTAGGTGGAATCTAAGTGATCAGCAGGCCGCGCGGTGAGCCCAGCGTCCTCCTACGCCGCCATCTTCCCTCTCTCAAATTGGTTTCCATACAACACCCAGTGCTCATCCCAGAAGGTGCCCTCCTCAATACCCATCACCCACCCTCCCTACCCTCCCACCCCCCATCAACCCTCAGTTTGTTCTCAGTTTTTAAAAGTTTCTTATCAGATTTGCATTCCTTATGGAACCATTGGCAGCAGCAAAGATGTGGACTTGATGAGGCCAGAATGGAAGGAGATTAGTTGGAAAGTCACCTCTGCTATAACAACATGATTCTTTGTGAGACTGACACCAAGATTTTAAACCCTTCATGAAGAGAGACTGAAAATGAACTAGACTGAGGCTGATGTAGCCCAGATTCCATCGGTTATTGATGTCCCAGGAGAGATTACTTAACATTGAATTATCCAAACTTTAGGAAGTGAACTAATATTGGCCAGTGTATTTCTGATATGATTATCTTTGGGGGCTGGATCATATCTCTTTTTAGGGAGGTATGCAAGGAATTTAAATTCTTCTGTCAATCATATGGAGAATGGAAACCAGTACATCTCAGACAGGTGAGGGTAAAATCTCCTGTTTCTGGCACCAGCATCCATTTGGAATGGATTCCAAGTCATGGAGATTCCTGGGGCATTTCTAGAGGAGAAGCCATCCTGGCCAGGGAAGACTGGCTTGGAATGAGATTCCCCTATGGAATCTTTGCATGGGTCTGGCCTGTGCACATTGTGCATAAGTACTTCATTCTACATTCTTTATTTTTACTCTTAAACCTGAAGCAAAGTTTTGTCAAAAGTTGTAGTCTGGATTCAGTTATACTGTGGGGAATTGAGGAAGGGCTTATCCTGTGCTTCAGAAAGAGATGAAAAGGTAAGAGCAGTACACCTCCTCCTTGGGATCAATGTGCTGGTACCAGTTTGCAGAAAGCCTTGTCCAGCTGAGTGGTCAGTGGGACCTTGCAGGAATACACTGCTGCCTTCAGCCTTAGTGGGCACAAGAACCCTGTGGACCTCCTCAGAAGAGTACATGAAAGAACCTTGGGAGCTCTTGGAAGCAGCTGGCAGGTAATTTGATGACAGCTGATCTGTGAATTAGTCAGGATTGAAGCTATTATAATTTGTGCACTAAGAAAAAGGGATTTCCTTATTTTCTAGCCGCAAGATGGTGTGACTGTGGACAACAGAGTCACGTGGTAATCCAAACAAATAAGAATGAGGCCAAACCAATGCAGTGGTCCTGAGGGCAGAGGGCAGGAGGGAGGAAATATGAAGACAGAAAATCAGCAGGATGTGGTAACATACTGGAGTCTGGGCTATAGATAAATATTTGAAAGCCATAATCATGGAGATGAAAACTGACTCTATGGGTATAGATAATATTACCTGGGAGAGAGTGTCAAGAAAGTATTTTATAAACAGTAAACCATTATGTAAATGTTAACAATTAAGTTCACATGCTAACAAAGTGGTCTCATTACTTTATACGCACATCTCATACATTTGTATTCAGTGTGAACGTATACACACACATATATGTATATATGTATACATATGTATACATACAATCTATGTATATATATACATATATGTGTGTGTATATATGTACATATATATATACATATATATGTATATAATTTCTATTTTATCTTTTTATATATCCTAAACTTTTAGAGACAAAAATCTGTAGTGAGACCTTTAGTTTGGGCCTAGAGGAGGATTTCTCAGTCTTAGCACTATTGCCATTTCTGTTTGGGGCCAGATAATTTTTTATTGCAAGAGACAGGCCTGTGCATTGTAGGCTGTCTAGAAGCATCCCTAGCTTCTCTACCCACTGTTAGCACTGACCCCCACCCACCATAACAAATAAAAATGTCTCCAGACATTGCCAAATGTCCCCTGGGAAGCAAAATCAGTTCCTCCTGAGAACCATTAGAGGATGATATATACCTGTTAAATTTATCAGTGAGAAATAGAAGATTAAAATATTTTATTTTTTTGATTTAAAAAAATTTTAATGTTTATATATTTCTGAGAGAGAGACAGAGACAGAGACAGAGCATGAGTGGGAGAGGGGCAGAGAGGGTGACAGAATCCAAAGCAGGCTCTGAGATGTCAGCACAGAGCCCTATGCGGGGCTCGAACTTGTGAACTGTGAGATCATGACCTGAGCCGAAGTTGGACGCTTAACCAACTGAGCCACCCAGGTGCCCCTGAAGATTAAAATATTTTAAAATAACAGATTCTTTAATAGGATAATTCATCATTGCTGAAATTATTTCTAATTTTATCTGCTCTATATATCATGCTTAGGCATTCTTAAAATCAGAGATACATTTCCTACAGAGCATATTAAAAGTAGTGCCAGTAGGGGTGCCTGGGTGGCTCAGTTGGTTAAGTGTCCAACCTTGGCTCAGGTCATGATCTCACGTTCTGTGAGTTCGAACCCCCTATTGGGCTCTGTGCTGACAGCTTAGAGCTTACAGCCTGCTTCAGATTCTGTGTCTCCCTCTCTCTCTGCCCCTCCCTTGCTCATGCTCTGTCTCTCTTGCTCTTAAAAATAAATAAACATAAAATTTTTTTTTTTTAAAAAGTAGTATCAGTAGAAGAATTAATTTGTATCATACTAATTTAAAAAAAGTTTCAGTACTCAGTGGAGCTAAGTTGAAGTAGGCGGTGCTTACTTAGTAAGCCTTTTCTTCTTCAACAAATTAAGAGTAAACAAGTGACAAGAACAATGTTTAAATTATGTATTAGTTTAATTATTAAGAATATAATTTTTAAAGTATCCTTAAGTACTTTCAATTACCATTTAGACTTTAGCAACTGATAAACTAAGCAGAAATCTTTCTATAGCATTCATTACATCTGGACCATAAAAGCAACTTAACTACTAGGTGTTGTACTTTTAGGTTGATCAAATAATTCTGAACTGAATTTGGAAAGAAGATATTTTGTCAAGAATATTACATAGTTTAGACTTTTCATAAATTTATCCTGGGTGTATCATAATTAAGATGATTTAGAGAGAAGTTATCATAACAAATAAGTGTTAAAAAAAAAAAAAAAAAGGCCTTCTAATGTGAGAACCTGGCTTGTATTTAGGTTCTTTTCTTGTAGTTTAGGCCACTTTTCAGTTTCCTACCCTTAGCCAAAAAAGGGACACCATTAATCTAAAAGTGAAGGACAGTTTTATATTTTCATGATTAAATAACACAGACTTTAATGCTTAAAGAAAGGATTATACACTTTGTTATATTATACCCCTTGTCAGTTATATCTCAATTTATGAAAAAGGAATTATTGTTAGACTCTTCATCTTGAATATTAAGAAAGTGAATTTTGGAATAAGTAATTAATTCCAGTGTTGATAGCTTTGGCATCATTTCTTCCTAGGAAGTCCTAAAGCTTCCTCAGATAACACTTATGAAAAAGTGTATCTAAAGACCACAGCAGAGTGAAGAACAGGACCATCCCGTAATATAATTGAAAGCAATGCAGTTCAGGGATCAGATTCAAATGGCGTTATTGGTATGACCGGGCTGTCGGCCAAATGGCTAAGTTATTTGGTGTCAATTTGGTTAACTTGGGTTTTCAGCGTCTGTAAAAAATAAGGATAATGATGTCTAACTTTCAGGTTGTTGAGGAATCAGAACTAATCTGTAAATAAATATACTACATATGCAAACATTAATCATAGTTGAGCCATGTAGTAAATGCTGATTAATTTTATATATTATTCCTAAGCATAAAAATATAGAATTAATATACATCATACATAATATAGATAATAAAAATGAGTTATTTCAATTTTAATATACTTGATTTTACCAATATTTTCTTTCAAAAGTGATATACAACTATTATATATATGTAAATCAAATATATTTTTCTTTTTTTTAATTTAAGAAACAGTTCAAATGTATTTAAGTGGGCTGATGGTATAATATTATATGTAAATCTATTTTAACAAAGAGAGAAAGTATGTTTTTTTATTGTTAAATATATATACATAAGAGTGTGTAAAATGTATACACACAATTCAAAGAAAAACAATAAAGTAAACATTGAGTATCTACTATTCAGGTTACAAAAAATACTTTGTCAATACTTGGAAGCTCCTAGTGCTTTTTGCCTGAACATAGCGTTTTCCCTCTCCCCCGAGGTAACCTCCATATTTACTTTTGTGATAATGTTCTCTTGCTTTGTTTTATAGTTTTACAGCCTATATATGCATCTCTAATGACATACTGTTGATTTTTGAACTGCATATAATGGAACCATGTCTTGTGTATTTTATTTTTACTTGCTTCTTTCACTCAACAATATTTTGTGAGATTCCATCATGTTGCTAAGGGTCTATTTTCATTTCTATAGGGTATTCAGTTGTATGACTGTATCACAATTCATTCACTCCACTGTAATGAAGCCATTAGTTATCTCCAGCTTTCACACATTATAAACCAAACTGGTATAAATGTTGTTATATATAATTCTTTGTGCACTTGGGCAAGAATTCTTCTAAGTCACTTGCCCAGGAGTAGAATTCCTTTGGGGTAGAATATGAGTAGAATCAACTCTACCAGGTATTGCTAAACATTGTTCCAAGGAAATAGTACCAATTAACAGTTCTACTAATAGGATTAGGAGTTTCCAGTGTTCACTAATATTTGGTATTGTCAGATTTGCTATTTAAATTTGTGTTTTCCTGATTACTAATGAAATTGAGCATCTTTTCATATTTGAATTAGCCATTGAGTTTTTAGAGAAGTTCCTGTTCAAGTCATCTGCCCATTTTTCTAGTGGGCTACATGTGTTTTTCTATTGCTTTGTAGTTAGTCCTATATTTTGTATACTAGTTCTTTGCCAGTATTTGTATTACAAATACTTGCCTTCTTTGCCTTCTTTGTGACTTGTCTTTTATTCTGTTTATCATGTCTACTAATGAACAGAAGTTCTAAATTTTAAGGTAACCAAATATATAAATAAATCTTTTCCTTTATGGGTTATGCCTTTTGTGAGTTGTTTCAGGAATTTTTTTTCTATCAAAGATCATAATACTTTTTTTTAGGATTTAAAAAAATCCTTCCTTATACCAAGATCATAAGGATATTTTCTTATATTTACTTATTATTTACATTTTTTCCTCACATTTAGGTCTTTAATTAACCTGAAATAATTTTTGTATATTTTGTGAGGTAGGAAATAAAAAAAAAAATTTAATCCCCATGGATAATCATTTTTCTTAGCACCATTAACACTTTACTCACTGTTCAATAATATGACCTCTGTTATATATTAGGTTTCCATATATACGTGGGCTTGTTTGGGGGCTTTGGAAATGTCTTAATTATCATAAGTTTATAATTAGGCTTGAGAGTTCTAGGTCAAGTATCCTGTACTTTGTTCTTTAAAATTGTCTCGGTATTGTTCATTTGCTTTGTTTGGTTTTTCCTTATACATTTTTTTATTTTTATTTAATTTTATTTAATTTTATTTAATTTTATTTTATTAATTTATTTTTTTAACGTTTATTTATTTTTGAGAAGAGAGGGACAGAGCATGAGTGGGGGAGGAGAGAGAAAGAGGGAGACACAGAATCTGAATCAGGCTCCAGGCTCTGAGCTGTCAGTACAGAGCCCGACGTGGGGCTCGAACTCACGGACCACAAGATCATGACCTGAGCTGAAGTCGGATGCTTAACCAACTGAGCCACCCAGGTGCCCCAACTTATACATTTTTTTAATGTTTACTTATTTTTGAGAGAGAGAGAGAGAGTGGGGGGGGAGGGGCAAAGAGAGAGGGGGATAGAGGATCCAAAGCAGGCTTCATGCTGACAGCCCAGAGCCTGATACGGGGCTTGAACTCAGGAACCATGAGATCATGACCCGAGCTGAAGTCAGAAGCTCAACCAACTGAACCACCCAGGTGCCCCATCTTTATATATATTTTAAAGAGTAATCTCTACCCCCAACTTGAGACTCAAACTCATAATCCTAAAATCAAGACCCACATGATCCACCAAGTAAGCCAGCCATGCACCCCTGGTTTTTCTTTATACATTTTACAATTAACTTTAAAAGTTCCATCAAGGAACTAGAGAGTATTATGCTAAAGAAAAGAAATCATAGAAAGATAAATACCATATTATTTCACTCATGTGGAATTTAAGAAACAAAACAAATGAGCAAAGGGGGAAAAAAAGAGGGAGAGGCAAACCAAGAAACAGACTCTTAACTATAGAGAACAAACTGATGGTTACTAGAGGGGAGGTGGGTTGGGGGGAATGGGTGAAATAGGTGATGGGTATTAAAGAGTGCACTTGCTATGATGATCACCCATGTTGTATGTTAAGTTTTGAATCACTATATTGTACACCTGAAACCAATATTACACTGTATGTTAACTAACTTGAATTTAAATACAAAATTAAAAAAAATAAAAGTTCCGGGGTGCCTAGGTGACTCAGTCAGTTAAGCTTCCGACTATTGATCTCAACTCAGGTCATGATCTTGTGGTCTGTGGGATCCAGCCCCATGTCAGGCTCTACACACTGACAGCACAGAGCCTGCTTGGGATTCTCTTCCTCTCTCTCTGTCCCTTCCCTGTTTATGTGCTTTCTCTCTCTTTCTTTTTTTTTTTATAATTTTATTTTTTATTTTTTTAAATATACATCCAAATTAGTTACTATATCGTGCAACGATTTCAGGAGTAGATTCCTTAGTGCCCCTTACCCATTTAGCCCATCCCCCCTCCCACAACCCCTCCAGTAACTCTCAGTTTGTTCTCCATATTTATGAGTCTCTTCTGTTTTGTCTCCCTCCCTGTTTTTATATTAGTTTTGTTCCCCTTCCCTTATGTTCATCTGTTTTGTCTCCTAAAGTCCTCATATGAGTGACGTCATATGGTATTTGTCTTTTTCTGACTGATTCATTTCACTTAGCATAATACCCTCCAGTTCCATCCACATAGTTGCAAATGGCAAGATTTTGTTCTTTTTGATTGCCAAGTAATATTCCACTGTATGTATGTATATGTATATGTATATGTATATGTATATGTATATGTATATGTATATGTATATGTATATGTATATATACACACCACATCCTCTTTATCCATTCATCCATCAATGGAAATTGGGGCTCTTTCCATACTTTGGCTATTGTTGATAGTGCTGCTATAAACATGGGGGTGCATGTGTCCCTTCGAAACAGCACACCTGTATCTCGTGGATAAATGCCTAGTAGTGCAATTGCTGGGTCATAGGGTAGTTCTATTTTTAGTTTTTTGAGGAACCTCCATACTGTTTTCCAGAGTGGCTGCACGAGCTTGCAGTCCCATCTCTCTTCCTCTCTCAAAATAAATAAATAAACATTAAAAAAAAAAGTTCCATCAAATACTCTTGGTATTTTTTCAAGTTGCATTGAATTTATGAATTCATTTGTGGTAAATTGACATTTTCAGAATATTGAGTCTACCTCTCCATAAACGTGGGTTTTTATTTAGAAAATGTTATATTTTTTTATTTAAACATCTTACACATATTTTTAAATTTGTTTCTATGTATCTGTATCTCCCATTTGGCCGTCCATGTCTATTCCTTATTCTTCTCCACTTTGCTCTCTACTCTGGGAGGCCGACCTCTGAGGACTATATCCATGGCCTCTTATGCTCTCTGCCTCAGTTGGATTCAGCCAATAGGCACCCAGAAGTAGATCAGAAAGAAGAGTGAGGTCAGGATATTATTGACTACTCCAGCTCCTACAAGGGTTGCTTTGGGTTGGCTCTGTCCCACTGAGGGCTACTTCTCTCACAGTGGTACAGCTTTCTCTGATTCTGAGTCTCTGCCTTCATTCCTTTAGGCAAAGACCGATAATAGCTTCTTATGAAATAAAGAATACCAGTCCGAGGATTGGACATTAAAGATTATTTAAGGTTTGTGGCCTACAAGAAGAAAGAAAAAATTTTAGTGCGTATGAAATGGTGACATTTTTCACATGCTATAGAAATGTCAGGAGAAATAAAGACTGTGAAAGAAAAACAATAACCATGAAATTATTGGGCAACAACTATGTGCCTTGCTCTGTGCCAGGTGCTTTACATATTTTATCTCACTTAATCCTTATGATAATCTTATGAGATTGATTTTATTATCCCAATTTCACAGAGGAGGTTTTAAAATGCTTTCTCAAGGTCACAGAGCTAGTTAGTAAGCAGTAGACTCAGAATTTAAACGCAAGTCTGCCTGATTCCAATCCCACTCTATTAACTACCTTGCTGGTCTGTCTGTATTTTACCATTAAATTAACAATCAGGAAATTATGTCCTTTTAGTATGTAGTTTCAGTTAAGTGATCAGGATGTAGTTTCAAAGGAGTGATGAGGCTAGATGATCTCAAGAGGTAAGGAATTTGGTGGTGAGGAAATAAAGATGGTGGTGGCATACCAGTTCTTTGATAAGTCTAGTACTAAAAGTCTGGAGTTTGATAGTATTAGTTGCAAACAGTCCCATCCTTTTCTAAAAGTTTATGTCACAAGAAGTCTGACTTTTCTCCTCCTGAGATTTGCTCAACTGGCTTTCTCCAAGAGTTCCACTGCATTATTCCAACAGTGATGCCCCAGATCTATAGGGGTTTCCCATCCTCACAGGAAGAAAAGAAGCTACACCAGCTTCTTGGGGTCAGAGCACCTCATTCATCTCTGTATTCAGACCACAGAGCCTAGTGTGCTTGGATCTAAACATGGTGACTTGGGCTCCGCGAGTTTGGTTGCAGGGCTTGTTTATCCTCATTAACATTAACACAGTGACTGTTTTCCAGGTCACCTTGTCCTGGCAGCAGAGAAAAAAAAAATTTATGTCTGCCATCCTCCTGGCTTTCCTTCCTAATAGCTCTGGTACCTAATATATAAGCACAGACAGGTGCCATTTAATAAGACACTTTTAAAAAGGTTGGGGAAATAATTAGCTTTAACCTTGGATCAGCAACTCTAAGAGAGAGAAACCATTGCTGTCACAGAAAACAAGAAATTTTCCAAGAATGGTAGTCAAAATACAGAATGAAAACTAATACCCAGATTAGATTATTGGTAACAGGTAACTAGAAGCCATTTTTCCTGCCCATATTCATCACAGATCAAGAAGAACCTAGATCAGCCTATCTTTGACTTAACGGCAGTTCTCATAAGAACGATAAGGAACTTCTCGAGCAAGAGACCACAATTCAGCTAAGTAAACTTTGCTTCTTTCTTTCCCTATATCTTTTTAACTTTTGTTGCATTTTTACTTCCTTCACTAACATATTTTATGCTTTTAAAATATATTTATAAAAAAGTCTACTATAAAAGTCATTGCAATAACAATTGTTAAATCATGGAAAACAATAAATAAATGTTATTCAAATGACTGGGAAAAGCCAATATGGGAAAGGAGGGTTGTGAAGACTATAATAAAAGCCTATTAGCAAAAGATCACCTATCTTTAGCAAGAAGGGAAGGGGGATTAGCAGAACATAAGTTGTACTCATGAAATACTAGTGACAGTAGTAATAATTACAATAGTAATTATAGTAATAATGACAATAATGATAGGGAAAGCTCCTATTTGAAAACTGCAATAAATAGGAAGCCACAGAGGACTGTTAAATCTAATACAAATGTCTCCTTTTAATGGTTTAAAGTTTAGAAAGTGAATTTAAAAGACTTTTCTAACTATTTTATTTATTTTGAGAGAGACAGAGAACGCAGGGGAGAGGCAGAGGGAGAGGGCAAAAGAGAATCTTAAGCAGGCTCCATGCTCAGTGCAGAGCCCAATTCAGAGCTCTATCTCATGACCCTGAGATCATGACATGAGCCAAAATCAAGAGTCGGTGCTTAACCAACTGAGCCACGCAGGTGCCCCCAAAAAGACTTTTTTAAAGAGTGATTTACTATAGTATGGATAAGGAAAAGTGATGTTTGGACCAGAGGTCCAGTTGCTTGTTTTAGCCTCCATAATTGGATGACATGACAAAGTATAGTATATGAAAATATCTAAGTGATGTTAGAGAGGTTTTCATAAGAGAAGCCCAGGGGTGTCTGGGTGGCTCTGTCAGTCATGGTCAAGAGTTCAAGCTCCATGTTGGGCTTCACACTGGGTATGGAGCCTGCTAAGAAGAAGAAGAAGGAGAAGGAGAAGAAGGAGGAGAAGGAGAAGGAGAAGGAGGAGGAGGAGGAGGAGGAGGAGGAGGAGGAGGAGGAGGAGAAGGAGAAGAAGAAAAGAAGAAGAAGAAGAAGAAGAAGAAGCAGCTTAAGAACTATAAAGTAAAAGACAGTTTGGGAATGAGGTTGGTTGTCTATGTTCTTGACAACACAGAGAATGTGAGCCATTTTTAAGTTTAGGAGAAGGATTCCAAAAGTTAAGAATCTCTCATATTTCATTTGGTAAGTCAATTAAATTTTTTTCCAAATAAGTGAAAAATTTGATGCTTTGTAATGTTTCATTACTATAAGGCACTTCTTTCTCTTGAAGGTAGCCTATTATGTTTGAGGGAAAAGATGTTTCTTCCTAAATAAAAGTGCAAGCTTAAAAACTAATTAGTTGGTAAAAGTTTGTTTGCAACATGGTGTAAAACAGTACAAATCCTTATAAGTTCTAGTTCAATGTAAGTTTTAATATGTCTTTCCTTTAAGATTTATTTGGTCCATCTAAAATGTTATGCTATCAACAGTATAATTTTGAATTGTGATAGGAGCACAATAATAAAATTATCTTAACAAAATGAGGATGAAAAATGAATTCACACTTTGCAATGTTTTACATAGACTTCACCTATCAGATCCTCAATTTTAGTGGAAAAAGCTAAAATCAGATCTCTATTCCTGGACTGGACTAGAACAATATTTCTAAAGCTGTTCAGAAGATCATTAGCTTCTTTCAAGTCAAAATATATAAGAAATAATTTTTCCATGAGAATAAACAACTGTATTATTCCAAGCTCAATAAAACAAAAAATCCTTATTTATGCTCCTTTTCTCAGAGACTTCAGCCTTTAGCATCTCATAAATCCTAGCTAATTACATGTCAAGAGAAAAGGTTAATTCTAAGTTTAATATGCTTCCCTTTTCTATCTAATGAATCACTATCACATGGAGAATGCTAGGGGTAGAGAATAAAAATGCAAATATTTTTAAATAACTACTTTTGTAGGTTCTAAATGTGAAAAACTTCCCAAACAATGATGCTGTCCCACAATGGAAAACACTGCCTCACTTGCTAGACTATTCATTCAAAAACATTTATGAAGCACTGACTCTGTGCCAGCCCCATTGTGCTAGGTTCCAGATTATATAAGAATAAATATATAAAAGACAACATTTCTGCTCTCAAAGAACTCATGACTATGGGGCAGTGAACTTCAGCATTCAGAACTCCTGTCCCTGCTGTTCCTTCAGAAGCCCATGGTACATGACCCTTCAGCTGCTCTCCAAGTCAGTCCCTTGCTGGACGGCAGAACTCAGGGGTTTCTTCTTGACAAAGTTTGTTGGTTTAATTCCCAAATGAGCAGTTAGACTTCTCTAAATACCACAAAACTTTGTAAATTTAAAGCCTCATATAATAAATGTATCAAAAGACCTTTAATGTAACAGGATGATAATTTCATTTTACAATATGAAAAAGAATAGCATGTCTTCATTAATGTTTCATTCACTGATAAGTCCTTTCAAGATCACCCTCGAATCAAAATTATCAGTGCTGAAGTACCATAGGCTAGTCTGCTAATTATATTTACTTTACTAAGCTGTGCTGTTCTAGAAACATCAATTTATCGTCCATCAATTTATTTACTTTATTTGAAAGGTCAGAGCATCTGTGTCAAGTCAATTCTCCAATGTGCTGCAAACAGTGAATCATTCATTTGGTTTATTACAGTATAGATATATCCTTAAATGTAGGTAGACTCCATGATTGTGTCTTACCCCACAAAGTTTTTCTTTTACGAGGGGGAGAAAGAGAATATACTTGTCCATGGGAAATCTGTCACCAAGGATTTAATTGGTTGACATTATTGAAGCAAAACAAATAACATTGGCATTAAGGTAGCAGGTGTCACTACTTGTGAAGCCTAATGACATCCCAGGAATGAACAAGAGCATTAGCTGTCCATTCCATTGCCTTATTCCTTATAAGAATAATCTGCTGTATAAAATAATTTGGCTGCACGATATTTTTTACATACAGTCTCTAATCTTCATAACTGTCTAAAATAATCTTTGCAAAATCTTTCTTTTACCAAAGAAGGCCTTCAATCTCAAAAGTAAGTTGAATTGCCCGATGTTACAGAAAACAAAGCAGTCAGAGCTGGCATTTGAATTCAGATCCGTCTGAGTTCATATTTCCTCTTTCTATATGGCACTGCCTTTCCACCAGATCTGTTATCTAGATTGAAGTGTAGTTCTACATTCAAATTAACCACCTCAATATACAGGACAGCAGTCCTTATAAGTCCAACACACTGGAATCATCAGTCTCTTCATAAAGCAACATTTTTTTCTTTCCACCCTCTGCACCTCCCCAGAAAGCAACATTATTAATAAGATAATCACCAAGATATTGGAAATGTCTTATTTCTACTTTGTGGTGTTTAGAACAAAGACCTGAAGCGAACATGTCTAGTGTAGACTGGCGACACACAGGGCGCGGGACCTGTCAACTTGACAAAGAGTCACATCCTCATGTGCCATCTCTCCAAGCCTTCTTTAAAGACACAAAAGTGTTAATTACTAATGACAGAGAATTAGTCTCCCTTGATTTGAGTATGTCTAGATCCCAAAGAGAATGCAATGAGATGCCAATATTCACAACTAGTTATTCTCTTCACTTGTGATTATAATCTTACAACATAAGAAAAGCAACATGTTTTGATCAGTCATAAGTGAGGGCATACAATGGCCCTTGTACATCTTGATTTTGGACTTCTGGCCTCCAAAACTGTGAAACAATAAATATTGTTGTTTTAAGTCATAAAGTTTGCGATAATTTGTTATGGCAGCCCCAAGAAACTAATACAACACTCCAGGAGAATAAAGTAGAACACAGAAAAGCATTTCTACTATAATTTCAATTATATGAAAAGATCTATGGAAAAAAATTTGAAAAGAAACTCACCACCGTGTTGACAATGACTGCCCCTAGATGATGAAATTATAGTAACTATTGTTTGCTTATTTATAATTTCCGTATTTTCCAAAACCTCTAGAATAAGTATTGCATTTTTATTAGAAAATAAAACATATCCCTTTGGGTTGTGAAAAGCCATGCATTGGTATGTTAATTGCATCATTTATGATGGAAAAATTAGAGGCAATCTAATTATCTAATATTTGATAATGGTTAATTAAGTTTTGGTTTGTCCTTTTGATGGAATATTAAACAGCTATAATATGAGTATTATGTAGCAATAAAGGAAAAGTCTTAAAACAATAAAGGGACAACAGAGCTTAATGGTTAGGATGGTGAGCATTGGAACCAGACTGACTGCATTTTAAAAAGACCTGCTCCATAATAACCAAGCACATTGATAACCAATTTGTTTTTCGGTTTTCTCATTTAAGGACTAAAGAATTGACTTAAAGGTTGTTTAAGGATCAAATGGACAATGTTTTATCTATTTGAAGGAGAATTTTTTCACATTTTAACATCTCTGGTGCTGGGCTGTCACTGACAATTGATGGTATCTTACAATCACAGAGTTATCATTGCCTATACATGTCAACTTGATCATCACCGTTCATGTGGTTGTCACATCACCTGAATTATGTACATGGTGGTACTCTATAATTTGAATTTAATTGCTGTTTAAAATGCCTTAAAAATTACATTATGATTCAGCATGGAAATAAAGGCTAGTGTGTATGGAAAAAGGCACAGAAATAGAGTAGGAGGGCTTAAACTTGATATTAGCAAACAACTATTTGTCCCTGATAGAGAGACTGCAATTCCATACATTCATGCAAAGCAACCCTGAAGAGGAAGCTGTGTTACATTTTGGGACTGAAATTTGAGCCTATCATACACCAGCAAAGCTATCAAAAGCAAGAGAACTGTGAAATCCCTTGAAATAGATGAAAGAAATTTTAAAGTAATAGAGACTAGTGTAACCAATTCACACCTTGTGAGGAACCATCATTAAAGGGTCAAGTGTCACTATTATCAGAAATGTCCTGTCACCTTTAGATAGAAGTTGCTTAACTTCTAGAGATGTGAGCTTCAATTGAGGTGGAAAAAGCCTACATGTTATTTGTTAGAGTTTAGTGAGCAGGTGTTTTTAAGTTCTTTCTTAATGATACATAAGATAATGGTGCATCCTACAAACAGTATCTCAATTTCAACGAAATACAATTCAAGGAAACAATGGCTGACACATGGTCAGTACTTCCTAAGTGTAACAAGCAAAAAAGAAACAAAGAAACAAAAAACTGAAAAAACAAAAAATCCAATCCCCCAAAGGACTATAAAGTTGTCTGTGTACATATCTCACTTACTATAAAACTTTAATTAACAAAGATTTAGAGGGACTATGTAAAAACACAAATGATACTATGTTAGATTGATGAGTTAATGAATGCTTTCTTCTGTTTGCAAATTATTATGGAAACTTGACATTTTCTTATATTTTAAAATCTTTTGATTGAAAAATATGTATTTCGTGAGCATGGTAAAAAAAATAAAGACAACAATTTAAGGGGTATATAAACAAAATGTAAATCTCTCTCCCATCTCAGACTGTTTTTGTTTTCCCAGAAGCAATTACTAACTTCATTTTCTTTAAAATCTTGATTTTTTTTCCATGCATAAAAAAGCATATATGTGTCTCTACTTTTATTTTTCTACTCTAATATATTGTTTTATAGCCTATGCAGATTTTAATTCTTCTTGACATCCATGTAGTATCTGTCAGGATACAGTACAGGAAAGAGAAATCACTCCAGGTATTTTTCAGATAGAAAGGAACTTGAAGCCAGAAACTAGGTACTTACAAAATTGTGAGATGGGTCCAAGGAGTAGAAGACAGAATTCTGCTACTAGATATTGATTTCAAGGGCACACCACTTTCACCCAGAGGTCGGCAAATTGCTGCCGTTTCCACCGCTGGAGGGCTGAACTTCCTCAGCTCCCACTGAAGTTGATGGCCAGTGCCTCTGGGACACTGCCCTGCAATGGCAAAGCTGGTAAGTCCACACGGGAATGCTGAGTCTGACTGCAAACACTGATGAGCTGATAGCTAACTATGAAGAAAAAGGCCTCCCTCATACTTCCAACTTCACGTGCTTCTCATTGGTGGAAGCAAATGCTCATCCTGAACCACAGCTGAAAGAGAGTTTGAGAAAAGTAGTTCTATCCTGTGGGAAAGAATGTAGAAAAGGGTAGAAATGGACGTTGAGGGCTAGTTGACTATAAACAACAGTGTTCCACAGTATCCATAGACATTGTGCTGTGCTGTGTGTGTGTGTGTGTGTGTGTGTGAAGGGGGGTTAAATGTAGGCCACTTACAGTATTTTTTATTACAAACTATGAGGCAATAAATGTCAGTCTAAATATGTCTTTGAGTATCTTTGAGAATACAACAAATTCTAAGCAGTAAACTTAGTGGTGTTATCCGTTGGCTGTATACATCGTTCCATAATAAGAAAGGAAAAAACACATCCCACACTGCCTGAAACACAAAATGACATTCGTAGCTCAATTATGTCATCAAGGGTAGATTTTTGCATTTTTTAAATGTGAATCATGTAATATTTAAATCATACAGAAGAACGCCCCACACCCCCAGTTGCTCTCCTGTGATATACAGAAATGTTTTAGAAACACCTTTATTCCCCTATCTTAAACCCTACAGTAGAGCTAGGTTTACAGGTTCCTGCTTCTCACCAAAATCTCCATTCCCCTGTGGCTTCATCGTGTTTACCAATCCTGCCCTAAGGACAGCCCAAGAAGGGTGTGGCCAACAATTTAGTGCAAAATTAACTAGGCCACAAGGGCTGGAAGCATTCTTACCACCTACACCACCCACAGGCAGAAGTAATAGCAATGATTAGCATTCTTGGAGTGCTTGCCAGAGGTCAGACACTGGTCTTTCTTTTAATGCTTAGGATGATCCTATGAGGAATAGGCACCTTTATCATCCCCACGTAGAAATGAGGAAATAATCCTCAGTGAGGCGAAGAATTTGCCCATGGTCAAGGCCAGCACCGCCCCCCCCCCCCCCCCCGAATGGGAATTTGTTCTATTTCTCATGATTAAGCACGAATTCATGAAATATGAATCCGGCTGAGGCAAAGGAACTAATAATATTTTCTGTAGCCAAACAAGATGGAACCCCAGTCTCAGGATAATTCACATGTTCTACAGGTACAAAGCCCACCTCATACCAGTGGTTCTCATTATGATGCCAAGCAAGAAAGTAACTGCAGATTAAATCAGATCTACTGCTGGAAAAGCAATGCATAGCGCACACACACACACACACACTATATATATATATATATATATATATATATATATATATATATATCAGCCAGCCAGTAATTCATTCATTAACTGGTTGCTAGTCACAGAATCCTGGAGGTCTGTGGGCACCAAGAAAACAATGCAAGCTACAGCCTGCCTTAGGCTCTCAAGGAATTTTCAGTCACTTTGTAGTGAATAGATAATTATACACCAAACATTTGAATACCAATTCGAGTAAAAGATAGCACAATATCTTTGTAATGTCCTGTGAAATTTTAAAACTTATACACTTTAGGGCACCTGAGTAGTTCAGTCGGATGGGCATCCAACTTGGGCTCAGGTCATACATGATCTTCTGGTTCGTGGGTTTGAGCCCCACATCGGGCTCTCTGCTGACAGTGCAGAGCCCGCTTCAGATCCTCTGTCCCTCTCTTGATCTCTGCCTCTCCCTTGCTCATGCTCTCTCTCTCAAAAATAAAAATAAAAACATATGAAAAAAATCTTTTACACTTTACTTTTTAAATGTCATTTTAAGTATGTTCCTGTCTACAATCCTATCAAAGTTACAGTTTGTAACTTTATTAACCTACCACTGTGGGTGGTATGATAGGGGAAAAAAATCTATAAAGTGTCTCTGACAGTGAATATATTAAAGTTTTAGCACAACTGGAGTAACCAGCAATGCATTATTATATGCTCAGTTCGATTTTACCTGTATGAAAATTACATGTATTTTTAATTACATGTATTTTTTTTTTAATTTTTTTTTTCAACGTTTATTTATTTTTGGGACAGAGAGAGACAGAGCATGAACGGGGGAGGGGCAGAGAGAGAGGGAGACACAGAATCGGAAACAGGCTCCAGGCTCTGAGCCATCAGCCCAGAGCCCGACGTGGGGCTCGAACTCACGGACCGCGAGATCGTGACCTGGCTGAAGTCGGACGCTTAACCGACTGCGCCACCCAGGCGCCCCTAATTACATGTATTTTTAATCTTAGTCTCTACTAAAGACAATAATGATTTTTTTCAAAATATACTAGTAAAATGTTGCCATGATAATGACAAAAATTAAAGAAGGCCCCACCTCCCATGATTGAACTTCCAGAGTGAGAAATATTCCCTCTCCCAGCAGCTCATTCTCTTGGGGAGGCAGAAGGATGAGGTGGACGTTACCAGTCTTGGCTAATTAGATACTCCTATTTGAGGTGAGAGTCAGGGGATGGCCCATGACAGTTGCCTCATCGCACCCAATGCCCCAGAACGTGGAGTCGGGCAGAGGGCATGAGTGTCGGATGGCAACAGACTGCTACAGTGATGTGATTTTGACTGTAACTTGAACCTTTTGGTTCCTGTCTGTTTCCAGGTCAGGATTCCAACTGCCTAGCCTCCAGCTGCCCTGCCAGCTCAGTGGGCTATTCAATAACCTTACAACAGATTCATTTTGTTTGTTCTTAGACTAAATTAGCCAGAATCAGTAGCCGTTGTTTGCCATCAAGAGTCTAGAGGAACAGGATGTTCAGGAGCTTTGGGGCAGGGGCTTGCGAGCGCTGAGTGGCGGTGTCCTCAGTGGCAGCGGTGGGTGGTATGGCTTGAAGGACATTCTTGGGTCCTTGCTACGAACAAGACTGGCAGGAGGAGGGGCTCCAGGCTGCCTCTGGTAGGTCCTTGGGTGTCACCTGCTTTATAGGGAAGTGTTAGGTTGAAGTAAAAGAACATGGAAGCCTGAGTTCTAATTCAAGCACTGCCCTTTACTAGTTAGATGACCTTTATAGGCCTAAATTTCTCATTCATGCTTTACAATGAGGGGAACCCATACGAGCTCATCCTGTGTTAAGATTCTATAAGTGTCCTTGATCATCCCGGATATCCAAGGTTGTGATTTTTAAATTCATTTTATTTACTTATTGTTCAAAAATATCTATAAGTTGTGTGTTTCTAGTAATAAACAATAAACTTTGCTTTTATTACTGATGTAATTTTGTCTTCCTGACCCTGAAACATTAACTTTCATCAAAAAGTCTGAAGAAAAAATAATTTCTATATTACTGTGTAATATAATTGTCTTAAATATTTATATTATACTAAAATTAATTAAATTAATTTTATCAAGTAAATAATTATATATTAGTAAACAGGTTCTTAAATGTCTTCCAAAGATGGTTTTATCATATCATTTTCCTAAAACACTAAATTTTGAATGTGCATAAAACTTTATGAAGATCTTATTAATCAGGATTCTCTAGAAAGAAAGAACCAATAGAAAATTTTAGACAGAGATAGGTTACTTTAAAGCAACAGCTCACAAGATTATGAAGGCTGGCAAGTCCAAAAATATGCAGAGTAGCCTAGCAAGCTAGAGACCCAGGAAAAAGTCAATATTGTATTTCAAGTCCAAAGGCAGTCCACTGGCAGAGTTCCCCCTTCTTCTGGGGAGGTCAGTCTTTTTCTATCCATGCCTTCAACTGATTGGATGAGGCCCACCCACATTATAGAGGGTCCATTAGATGAGGCCCACCCACATTATATCTGCTTTACTCAAAGTCTACTGATTTAAATGTGAATCTCATTTTAAAAATACTTTCACAGAAACGTCTAGAATAATTTATGACCAAATACTTGGGTACTCTGGCCTAGCTAAGTTGACATGTAAAATTAACCACCACAATGCACACGGTTAAATGTTAAAATTAATAGCACAGGTGGTAAATCTTACCTATCATCACTGAAGGAAGAGAATACCCACTTAGCTAGAGCGACTGGGGAAAGCTTCATGTAAGTGGTGTGGCTTAAAGGTAAGTGAAGATAGAGCTTCCATCTTCCTGTTCACCATTGAGACAATCATTGACAGGGATTTGGAGAGTAGGCTGCTTCTAGATGTTTCTTGGTATATCATTCTCAGTGAGTAACCACTTACCTTCCTTATGAGCCCATCTGAAGCCTAATCAATTACTTTAGATGAATACAGACTTATTAAAATTCTTTTAGCACAAAACAGAAAGCTATTCAACCACAGCTAACATTTATTATCTACTATATGTATTGGACACTGTGCTAAGTGTATTATCTAACTTAATAGACACAAGACACACGCCTTAAAGTGGGTACTATTATTAACCCCACTCTACAGATACAGAAGACTGAAGCTCAGAGTGGTTAAGTCACTTCCCCCAAATTACACAGCTAAGTATAAAACCAGGATTTAAATCTAGGCCTACTTAATGCACAAGCTCATGATTTTAACCACCAAACTAGATGTAAAAAAGAAAAAAAAAAAAGTGCTACCAAGATAAGAAATTGCCAAAGCTTTAAGTTTATCTTACTCTGGATTCCCCTCAAAGCAAATTTGACACAAGGTTTTGGATGTATGTAAGCTCATCTGGGAGGTGATCTCAGAAGCACAAGTATGAGGAGGTAAGGCAGAGAAAGGAGGTCAGCCAATAAAGGATATTAATACCTTACTGTGTGGGCTCAATCCCCTTGGCAACTCTGTGAGACTGTAGAACATGGCTCAGAACTGCCAAGGAGCAAAGAAGCTGGCACATTTATCTACCAGTTCTCATCCTTCCTTGATTGACTGTTGTTCTTCAAGGGATGAATTCCCTGGCCTTCCTAGTCTGCAGCACACATGGGCTGAGCAGGAGATCCAGGCACTTAAGGAAGGAAGTGCTTGGTGTATGTGGGAAGCACCGAAGTTACCGGTGAGCTTCAGGTTAGCCCACGGGATCTGAGTGGGACATTAATAGCATCTGCTACAGGATATGAATTAATTCAGAACCATTAATTATCAGAAATGTTCTTATTGTGTCAGAACAGTTTATTTCATAAATAAATAGATTTGTGCTTCTGTGAAATTGTATCATAAAACAAATTAGCATTCACCCTTTAAATTCCCATTTAAGGAACTTACAATAAAAAAAAAAAAACGAAAATGATATCCAGTTCTAAGAACATACTAGAATTGATTATAGAGCCATATATTAAAAAATAATTGCAGCAGCAAGCAGGCCAACAAACATTGTGCTAGACAGTTACTAACCATTGCCGAATAAATTATCACTCCTTTTACTCATTCTGGAGACCTATGGAATATGTGTGCCCATGGGATCAGATCACCCTTGCAAACCTGAAAGCCTGTGGTTTCGTGTCTTTGAAGCACCATCCTAATGACTTTTCAAAATGAATTGTGTGGATACACTTGTAACCTAATTCTGTTTGTTTTATTTGTTGTATCAGACCACCCTAAACAGACCCTATAAATTTGGTGAAATCTGTTCAGCTACTTTTTTCACCATGAAGCAATAAGCAAGCAGAGAGAGACTCCATTTTATTTACAGAGAGCTCGTCTTATATATATGGGTAACAAACTGGATTTCAGAACTGAAATTAAGCTAAGGTAGTAAACAGTCAAATCCCAATTTCCCTAAAGGACAGAGCCTAAGGCTGTTTTAAAATTGTTTATTTGTTTCCTTATTTTATGACTATAGTTTTTAATTGGTTTTAGAACATCCGGTTCTAATAAATATTTTCCCTGTGCTTCTTATAGCTGAGTTTCCTCAGAGACCCAAGCACCTTTTTTTACATTTTGAAAGCTGTGTGATGACCTAATAATTAGCAAGTTTGAAGCTGGGTTAATAAAAATAAAGCATTTATTATGGAAAAAATGAGAAATTTATTGCAAAATTTTGAGCTATCTTCTAAATGTGGAGTCAATAAAGAGCTTGAAGAAAAAAAGAAAGGTGGAGAGAGATGTCAGTTGAGTATAATAGAGTTAACCTAAGGGTGCACTCCTGGAAATACTCAATTATCATTATATCCTAGGCTAAAAACACCCTTAGCTTTTTAGCCTTGAGTTTATTTCCTACAAACACCTCAGCCACTGAGTTTATTCAGTAGAGACTGCAGTTATTGCCTCATAAAAAGAAAGCATCCACAGCCTATCTCCTTAAGGAGAGAGACTGGTGTTTAATCCACAAGTGGGTCTCAGAGGACTAAAAGTCCGCAGAGTTTGGAAAGTTGAAAACTATTCTTGTTGATGGGAAATGCGTGCTCATTCAAAGGAATTGTTTTTGTTTCTGTTTTTGTTTTTTTTTTTGCTTTGTAATAAAAGTGGACAAAAGATCCAAATGTGCTTTAGGATGTAATTTTTTTTTTTTAAATATATGGTTGTCACCATGGATATTTTCTTTAAATCTAGAAAACTATCTCAAATGACAATTAGATTGAATAATAAATTGGGATCCTCTCTACCAATAATAAATTGAGAATAAATAATAGACAACATATTTCATAGAAGATATATCTCCATCATAATCAAAGCCAATCACGTTTCTAATTTAACATTCAGTATTTGAACCCACCTAAGTGGCCTATCTTTTGGGAATCTGGGGAATCTTTCTGCTGAAAGTTCATTAGGAAAAAACTTAACCTAAAACCACCAGACTTTGTATCCTGTAAATACAAGGTTACTCTTGAGAAATTCTCTGCTTGTCTGCTTTGTCTGTATTGATTTCTTAGGTCTCAGTAGCAACTTATTTTTATGATCTGTTTATGTTAGAACATGGGGAATACAAAACATATTCTACCTGTCCTTTGCAACTAATATTACCCATCTCACCATTAGCATTATTATACAGGATTATTTTGCTATTAATATCTGCTCACCAGTTAAATACTTGAGACAAAAACAAACAAAACCTTTGCTAGAAATAATAAAACATAATAATTTCCAAAACATGACATAAAAAATATAAGTTCTACTTTAGGGGGTGGTAAAAATGACCAATCTCAGACTCTGTCTTATTTCTTTTCAAAGCTGAAAACACAAAACCTAACTAGGTTTTGGATAGGAAGGCAGGACTCCAGCATATAGACTTTTAGGATATCACATCTGCATAAACACAAGCACAGATAGGTTTCATATAGTGCCAGTGATGGGTGTCTGTTTACAGATAGCAGAGTTATTATATTTCTGTCTCTATTCTCCTTTGCTTTCAATGTTTGGTACAAACATTTCTGCAGCTGTATTTTAACCTAGAAATTCTCTTTGAATGAAGCTTCTTCCTCTATCTTTGGCAGCAGCTCCCTTTCTTCCAAGGACTTCTACACATTTATTAGGTGGTGCACACTCCACTCTTTCATTAAGACGGCAGGTCCTAGAAGAAGCTTTCTGCATCTGCAACTATTACCCAATTGTAACCACGCGGTCCCGTTTCCTTTTTTTTTAATGTTTATTTAATTTTGAGAGAGAGAGGAAAAGAGAGGGAGTGGGGAAGGGCCAGAGAGAGGGAGAGAGATAGAATCCCAAGCCTGCTCCAGGCTCAGCGCAGAGGGCTGGGTCCCACAACTGCGAGATCAGGACCTGAGCCGATATCAAGAGTCCGTTGCTTAACCAACTGCACCACCCAGTCGCCCCCACGCAGTGCCATTTTTGGGAGGTGTCCATGGCTTGAAGATACTAAGTTTATAAATTAAATAAGACAGAGAATTTATAAATACTTTTGAACGTTCAGTTATGGTTTTTGAAGCTCAAGACACATCAGCTCTGTGAATCTCAGCTTCTCCATCAGTAAAGTGAGGGGGTAGGACACATAGTCTCTACAGTTTATTTCATTTTTAACATTCCAGAACTTAGGCTGTGGCATCAGAACACCTAGGTCCGAATCTTTCACCACCTCAGGAAACTTAGGAATTACATACCTAACAGGGTTGTTCTAAAAATTGAGTAAGCCAATGCATGTAAAGCACATTGGACAGTGGCTAAGTGTCCTTTAACAAATGTTAGCTTCTGTTATTATTATTTTATAATAGCCTCATTTTACAAGTAGATATTCATTTCCTTTTTTATTTATTTATTTAACAAATATTTATTCAACACCCACTCTATATAGGTAACAGGGATAAAAAACATAAAGTCAAATAAGACATTAGTCCTGACCTCAAGGATCCTAGAGTCTCATGGAAAAGACAAACAAGTAAATAAATAATTATGATTCAGTGCAGAAGGTACTTTTGTAGCAGAAGGAAGGTTGGGCATGGGCGGTGTGGGATGAGGGAATGCTTGTGGGATGGATGAGATCATGTCTAAGGTGAATCCTCTGAGCAAGAGTTAGCTAGAGTCAGCAAGGGCACAGGGCAGTAGCAGAGGTAAGAACTGGGGGATGGAAGGAGTGAGGAGCTCCACACAGAGGGAATATCATGGGCTAAGACTCAGATGCATGAAACAGCACGGAGTATTTAGAACTGATGATGATTCTGCATGTGTGGAAAAGAAGATGCCCGTGGCAAGTGGCAGACAAGCTAGTGAGGCAGATGGGGGGTGGGGTGGAGGGGCGGGAGGCAACATTTAAGAAAGGAACCGAGGAAGGGAAAAAAGACTGAGAAGGAGCAACCAGAAAGGGAGAAGAAAATTCAAGGTTAGCATTCTCAACTGTGTGGCATGCAGTGGGGAGATTATTACTTGATTTCTCTTTTACTATCTACCTTTGGATTGAGTTGTTATTATGTTTCTGTTTTCTCTGCACTATTGACTTGTTTAGTTATGCTTCTTTGTTTTATGGGATTTTTAGTAGTTGTTTAAGGCAGGGTTGACAAATTTTTCTCTAAATTTGAGAGAATAAGTATTTTCGGTTTTGTGGGTCATACAGATATGAAAACAAATGGGCTTGGCTGTGTTCCAATAAAACTGAATTTACAAAACAAATTTGGCTCACAGAACCTCGTTTCGCAACTCCTACTCTGGAGTTTACAACATACATCCTTAACGTACCACAGTAAACCTTTAAATACTATTGTACCACCTCAAAGTGTCTTTTCAGAACCTAATAGTATGCTTTCATTTCTTGCCTCTCTTCTTTTGTGGTGTTGTCATATTGCCATAAATTTTACTTCTACACATGCTATAACCTTCATAATATACTGCTGTTATGTTTGTTTAAAGTCAACTATCTTTTTTTTTTTTTTTAAGATTTTTCAAATGAGAAAAAAAATAGTTATTTTTTATCTCTGGACATATTTGCCGTTTCTGCTGCTTCTCATTTCTCTGTCCACATTCAGATTTCCATCTGATACCATTTTCTTCTGTCTCAGTTGGGATTGGGATGCTGGAACCATTTGGGGTTAGTTAGACATTTGACTTTCTCCACATGTCCCTTCATGTAACTACCTTGGCCTCTTCACAGCATGGCAGTCTAAGGGTAGTCAGATATTTTTGCATGACGGCTGGCCTCCCTCAAAGCAAGTGTTCCAAGAGGGATTCATTTCAGAGACCCAGAAAGAAGCTACTAGGTTATTCAATATCTAGCTTTGGAAGTTATGCAATTCCATTTCCATGGTATTCTATTGGCCAAAAGTGAGTTATAGAGTCATCCCAGGGGAGGGCTCCACAGGACCTTGATAGCCGTGGTATGGTTCGCAGAGGTGGAGGAGGGGAGGGCGTAATCCTTAAAGACAACCTACCATAGCTTAATGACAATAAGATTTATTGTGATTAGGAGGAAAACATTTCACTGAAGAGATGGGACTTAAGTAAGGCTTTGAGGGATATGTGGGCTCTTCCTAAGGAAAGAAAAGTAAGTGCTCATGGTGAAATGAGCAGATCCTCTCAAGAGGATCTGGATTTGAATCCTGCTCTTCCATTTACTAATCACCTACCTTTGGGTTCAAACTCACTGGTTAGGTTAGTTGACAATGGTAATAATCTACCTGAAAAGCCTGGATTCTAGCAGGGGCTCATTAGAAGGGAAGTAATTACTACTACTCATAACGGGACAACCTTCAAACTGAAACATATACTGAAGGCATAGTAAGTGAACTCCAACATCAAGTCAGAGGTGTTAGAATGGGTCTGTTCCTCTATATATAATGTACATTTTCTCCCCCTCTGGATGTTTTAAGATATTTTTCTTCAATATTCAATGTGTTCCTTTCTCCTTTCTCACTGCTTTTCAGATTTTTTCTGTTCATCACTTATTTTTGGCAATTTCTCTATGATGTACTTTGTTCATCGTGTTAGATTCATGTTAGATTCCTATTCATGTTTGATTCCTATTGCTGCCGCAACAAATGATGACAAATTTAATGGCTTAGAATACAAATTTTGTGTATCAACTATACTTCAATTTTAAAGAATACAAATTTATCATCTTACAGTTATAGATGTCAGAAGTTTAAAATCAGTCCTATGGCAGATATCACGGGTTTGAGCCCCACATGGGGCTTTCTGCTGTCAGCACAGATCCTGCTTTGGATCCTCTGTCCCCCTCTCTCTCTGCCTCTCCCATGCTTGCATGCTCTCTCTTTCTCTCAAAAATAAATAAATAAACATTAAAAAAAAATAAGCCTTATGGAGCTAAAATCAAGGTCATGGCAGGGCTGCCTTCTTTTAGGGGCTTTAGGGGAGAATCCATTGCTTGCCTTTTTTAGCTTCCAGAGGCTGCTTGCATTCCTGGGCCCCTGGCCTGCCCTTGCATCATCACAGCCTCTGCTTCCATTGCCACATCTGCTTCTCTCTGACTTTCTTGCCTGAGTCTTACAAGGCCTTTATATTGGGTCCTCCCAGATAGATCAGATAATCTTCCCAAGTTAAGATCCTTAATTTGCAAATGATATAAGGTAACATAGTCACAGGTTCCAGGAATTAAGACATGGATATCTTTGAGAGACCACCACAATTCTGCCTACCCAAGTGTTGTTTTTTTCATATTTCTTATTTTTTTTAATGTTTATTTATTTATTTTGAGAGAGAGAGATAGAGCATGAGCAGGGGAGGGGCAGAGAGAGAGAGGGAGACACAGAATCTGAAGCAGCCTCCAGGTTCTGAGCTGTCAGCACAGGGCCCTATGCAGGGCTAGATCTCATGGACCACAAGATCACCACCTGTCAAAGTCAGACACTCAACCGACTGAGCCATCCAGATGCCCATTTTTTTTCATATTTCTTGACTTGAAGTGTTTTCAGTTTCTTGTATCTGTGGGTTTATAGGTTTCATTAAACTTGGGAGAATATTTCTTCAAAAAAATTTTTTTCCCATTTTGAAGCCTGCTCTTCCTTTTGTGGCTCCAATACATGTATATGAGACTGCTTGATAGTATTCCTCAGGTCATTGATGCTCTATTAATTTTTTTCAGTCCTTTTCTCTCTGTTGATAATTTCTATTGCTAGTCTTTAAGTCCAGTGATCTTTGTTTCTGTAGTGTCTATCTGCTGTTAATTCCATCCAAGGTATTTTTCATTTTAGATATTGCTTTCAGATTTCATTTCATATATTGTATTTTCATCTCTAAAAGTTCTATTTAAGTCTTTCTTAAACCTTCAATTTCTCTCTTTATCATGTTCGTATTTCTTCCACTTTTTTGAACATATGGAATATATTTACAATAGCTGTTTCAATGTTTTTATCTGCTGATTCTAAAATATATGTGATTGATTTTTCTCCTATCTAAGGATCTTATGGTCCTGCTTTTTGCATGCCTGGTAGTTTTTTATTGGATGCCAGACATTTTGAATTTTATTTTGTTGAGTGTTATATTTTGTTGCTTCATTTAACTATCGTTGGGCTTTGTTCAGGAACATTTGGAATTTGTTTTGATCATTTAGAGGTTTACTTTTAAATTTTGTCTGATTTGACCCAGAACAGTCTTTGGCCTAGAGCTAATTTGGCCCCACCACTAAGGCAATAGCCATTTGAGAGGACTACCCAATGTCTCACGTATTAGGAAATCTTCATTTGGGCTTGTGTGAACACAACTTACTTCTTACTATGCATTAATTCCAGTGATGTCTATGCTTGTTCCTATTCCTTTTTGTTGGTTCATTCCCTGGCCTTGGGTAGTTTCCCCACATGCATACTTGCTCAGATCATTACTCAGATGAAGATTTGAAGAAAGTCCTTTGCAGATCTCCAGAGCTCTCTCTCTTTGCAGTTGCCTTCTCCTCATTACTCTGTCCCACAAATTCTAGCCACCCTGGCCTCCTTGAACTTTCAACTCATGAAACTGCCAGGCCCTGTTTGAGTTCCCTTATCTGTGCTATAGCCTCTCCAGGCAGTAAACTGAAGTAATCATGGGTTTCCTCTCCTGTGGATTACAGTCCTGGCACTACCCATTATTTCATGTTTGAAAACCATTTGCTGTCTAGATTTCATCTGAGTTTTTAACTGTTGAGGATGGGAGGCCAAATCCAGACCTTATTACTCCATTATAGCAGAAAGTTTTCAGTAATTATTAAAGCATAAAAACAAATATGTATTAAATATATATATACTTACTTACTAGAAGAATTTATAAGATATATAATTTATATCTCATGTGGTCCATGAGATATAAATTTATAAGAATTTATATAATATATAAATTTATAAGAATTTATATTTATATATATATAAATATATATATACTTAGTTACTAGAAGAATTTATAAGAAGAATTTATATACTCCTCACAAGTATTCCTTAAGGCAGAAACTATGTCGGTTACTTTTTTTTTTTTAAGTTTATTTATTTTTGAGAGAGAGCATGAGTCGGGGAGGGGCAGAGAGTGAGGGAGACACAGAATCTGAAGCAGGCTCCAGGCTGTCAGCACAGAGCCCAACATGGGGCTCGAACTCGCAAACTGTGAGATCATGACCTGAGCCAAAGCCGGACGCTTAACCGACTGAGCCACTCAGGCACCCCTGTCAGTTACTTTCTTAAGACTGTCCTTAACTCAACTCAGTCTACTGTCCTTAACTCAACAATAGCTGGATCCATATATCAAAAACCAATCTCAATATGGAGCAGGCAGTACAGTGAGAGCCCCATTCTTCCTCTCCAATCCAATGAAATTCAGACTTTGAGTAGATGGCTCACAATAACTCTTTAACTGCCCATCTTGCTACCCGTCTCTCACTCTAATCCCCAAGGTTGAGTTCCCATCGTCCTGTCTATTCACTGTGACCCTACCTGCCAGGAACACAAATGAGTGGACTAGAAACGGGCTGATTAGTGAATAGAAATTGAAATAGACTCTTGCTATCTATCTATCTATCATCTATCTATCTATATACCTATCTATCTATCTATCTATCTATCAGTCATCTATCTACCTTTCTAGAGAGAAAAAATTGCAAGAGACTAAGGGTAACAAAGAGAGATTCAGAATCTATGTGGTTGGAGTATGATATGTAAACTCAGAGGCTGGGATATGCCACATTCTTTGTGGGCCACAATGAGTTATGAGACATGTAGAGAGAAGAATATAACAGATATACATTAAGAAGAGAGACGGCTGACCATGGCCTGAGTTCCTGGTGACTTTCCTGTTCTTGATTCCAATTTCTTCTTGAATACCTGCCCTTGGGTCCTACGAGACCCCTTTCGTACCCTTCTCCTTGCTAAAATGAGTTTATAGAATTTGTTACCCTTCAACAGACCTGGAATTTGGGTTTTCCAAAGTCAACCACTGGGATCCCACATTTCTGAGTGTCCTTTGCTGCCTGTCAAATCTGGAAGAGACCTGTTGTCCTCTGACTGAAACTCTTTCCACCACTGTGTATTTCAGCTTCCAGGATTTGCTTTTCTTTCCATCCTGCTACTCATCTTCCCCTTGCAAGCTGTTCCTGGGTCACTAAAGCCCTGCCGCAAACCTCAGTGACTGCAGCCCTTTTGCCTGACTTCTAGAACACGCCCCATCTAACTCAAGGACCACCCACTCAGGATTCCTAGCTCCTACACTCCAGCCTAAGAGGGACCTATTGAATCACATGGAAGAGGCTGCCACTCTTCCTCCATGCAAGCCAGACCCAAAAGTGGTATAGACTTTCTTGTGGGCAAAGCAGGCTGCTGTACTATGTAATATTCTTCTTTATAATCCAGCCAAAGTTATGGGAAGAGTTTGGCAATGAGGGAATGAGTATCATTCATCATGTCTCCCTTTTTCTCTCAAGAGAGTACCTAGCTAATGCCAACCTAAATAAAAAGGTATAATCGAACACATTAATAATGAAGACTGCATTATGCTATTTTCCAGGGTTGCAGAAATGCTGAAAACTGGCTCTTTCAGAATAAAAATGAACAAGTGTTGCCTCCTATACCTCGAGTATGTATTATTATTAGAATTCATTTTTTCTTTCACATACCCATATTTCTCTCTAGCCGATCATAAATTTGCTAAGCTCTGACATAAAACAATTTTTAGCAAGAGGGTGCATGAGGGTAGTCATAGTGGGTTATTAAAGCAGTGGAGGGAAACCTAAATATTGCTGAACAGGTCATAAATGAAGCTTTAAAATGAGCAGTTAAATAGCCCAAGAGTACTGATTAGAGAAATAAAAAAGTTAGAAGGCTCCATGTGAATTTGGATTATAACTATTAAACTCTTTCATGAATTTACCCAAACTCCATAGATATGAACATCTTTTAAAGAAGAGAAGCTTTTTTTGTGTGTCTCTAGTGAGTTTCATGTTGTTTTTTATTTTTTCATTTCATAAACTAAAAAGCCAAGATCAATTTCTGTCCTTTGATAATATGTCTTTCCATCCAAACCAGATATATATCAAAATAACAAGTACAATTACCCTTAAATTCCACTTAAGAAAACAGTAAGAAAAAGTAGCCAAGAACATGAATAGACAACGTACAGATGACTAAATGCAAGTGACTAATAAGTACTGTATATGAAAACATGTTCAATCCTTTCAACAAAGATGCAGATTAATATCACAGCATGGCACCATTATTTCTCTACCACATCAATAAAAAGTTTTAAAACAATAACATTTGATGCTAGTAAAGGTGCATTGAAATAGTTGTTCACATATTGCTGATAGCAGTGTAAACTGATGCAGCCTTTCTCAGAATAAATTTAGGAATAGTCACGAAAAATATTAAATATGTTCATTATCTTTGACCCAGGGTTTTCTCTTTAGAGATTCCATTCTGGGAAATAATCTGAGATATGAACAAAGATTTATGCACAAAGATGGCTGTAACAGCAAGACTTATAAAATACAAGTACCAGAAGTCCTATGACATAAGCTGAGTTAAACACAGAGGAAAGTTATCCCATACAACAGGAAGAACAGAGGATGTAGGCTTCAGGGTTGTGATTCAGTGGTTCACTGATGTCATCAACGAACCAGGTTTCATTCCTTTCTCTGTGATCTTCAGAGCTGGCAGAAAGTAAGATGGCTGTATATCCACAATTCACAAGCTCTATAAGAAGAGAGACTATCACTTCTGTTGGCTCTGTCTTGGATGTGAGAAAACCTCCCCGAATCTCTTCATCAGAACTTCCTTTCACATCTTATTGGTTAGTAGTTGTCACATGCCATCTCTGAAATAATCACTGGGAAAAAGAATTGTATTCTTTTTACACCAACCAGGGCCACTCCTGGAGCTCCTAGTAGAATTATTTCTCTTTGAGGTGCATGGTTACATGGAAGAGCAGTATACTCCTGACCAACATCATTGTTCTTTTTGGAAAACAGAAAGGACAACCAAAAGTGTATATTATAAATCTAAATGAATTAAATGAGCAGTTTGGTACAATAAGTACAGGACATTCATGCTGTATGTTAGATGACTGGCCATTATAAATGTTGTGTTTGAAGAATGCTCAACATAGAAAAACTTTTGTTTATCATATAATGTTTTCTTAGTCTGCTTATGATGTCATAACAATATACTATAGACTGGGTGGCCTAAACAACAGAAATTTATTTCTTATAGTTCTGGAGGCTGGGAAGTCCAAGATCAAAGGTACTGGCTGATTCAGTTCCTGCTGACAGCCCTCTTCCTGGCTGCCTTCTTCCTCTGTCCTCACATGTCAGGGAGAGAGAGAGAGCAAGCTCTCTTCTGTCTCCTCTTATATGAGAACTAATCTCATCAGGAGGGTCCTACCCTCATGACCTCAATCCTAATCATCTCGAAAGGCCTCATCTCCAAATAACACCACATTGGTGATTAGGGCTTCAACACATAAATTTGGAAGGGGATACAATGTTCTGTTGAAAACAAATGTTATGTAAAAAAAAAAAAAGGCAATTAGAAAAGCACATGCACATTATAGCCAAATGATACATATGTGTACATGTGTTGGTGTATACAGACAGACATCAGAAAGAAATGATAAAATATTAGCTGTGGATATCTCTGTGTAATAAGATTATTGATGGCTTTCCTTGTCTTTATTCTTTTCTGTATTTCTCATTCCTTTCTATATGGATGGATATACGTAAAAAAGTATAAAAGTTAAACGGGTGCCTGGCACAGTCAATTGAGCATCGGACTCTTGGTTTCGGCTCAGGTCACGATCTCATGGTTCTTGAGTTTGAGCTCCACCTCAAGCTCTACGCTGATGGTACAGAGCCTGCTTGGAATTATCTCAAACTCTCTCTCTGCCCCTCCCCCCCCCCCCGGCTCTTTCCCAAAATAAATAAATTTAAAACAAACAAAACAAAAAATTTTTAAAAAGAATAGGTTATTTATAAAAATTTCACTCAAATTTGAGGTTAATGGTAGCTCTAATTCTAGAAAAGTCAATTATTCACCTCCAATTACTCACTGTATACGGTATTTTAACACTTTTGAGGGTATTTGTCCATACTTATGGGTTGGGTCTACAATAGATCATGTGTGCTGGATTATTTGATCAGGAGGTCTTTAAAGACATTTTGTTTTGACTTTTTACACAGTACTCAGTTGAATAGCTATTATCGGACTATTCACACTACCCAAAGATCTAGTTTATTGTTGATATCAGCCCCTGCAATACTTGTGATAAACTTTTGGCAAGCCATCCACTACTGGGGCTTGAGGACATCTACTTCTAAAAATACTTGTTAAGGTAGTGAAATATTCCTTTGCAAGTTCATGGCACAATGGCCTTCTGACTAGCTCTTGCCACACTAACATATTTGAATAAGTGGAACCTTTCCATTCTCAGACAGACCAGCTCATTCAACCTTCTTATCATCAATGTCTACCTTCAAGGGATACCATAGGAGTTGGGTAGGAAAAAGTCCAAGAACTGGAAAAGAAGGGTTTAGGGTATCCTCCCTCACAGACGGGTAAGGTGACCAACCGTCCCAGTTTCCCAAGACCAAAAGGTTTCCTAGCTTGTATGCTAAAGCCAGGGAATGAGTTCCTGGGAAAGCTGGGATGGGTTAGGTCTCCCTAGTCACAGTTCCATAAACTGCTCAAGCCAAGAGAGCCACACCTGGAAATCATTGGAAAATGACTTGGGAGGCTAAACTATTATTTTTGTTTTCCTTTGTTTTCTTATTAAAATCTCCCTTGGAGCATTCCAGTCTGTTTCTGCTGTACTGCCATTCCATTTTAATGGAATTAAAATTTATTTTTCCTACTTTTCAGTTAAGAGTCAAGGGAAGCAGAAAGACTCAGGAGGCTGGGTGGAGTGGCAGCATCAGGAAACCCTTAGGAGGCAAAGAGAGAAGTAAAATTCAGTAGGGAGGGGGTCTGTTTGTCCAGGGAGCTACAGAAACCTGGGGCAGGCATTAGAACATTTTTTGTTGAAAAAATTAAGGATTTGATCCTTTGATGAGGTCCACAACCCAAATTTTTATTCTTTTATATCTTTACCCTCACTTTCAGTTTTCAAGATCTGTTGTCATGGCAACGTCATGAATTGAGTAGTTAGTTCAACCTTAATGTTTGTTGGTATCTGCTATGTTATTTAAAACTGCAAGGTTTTCTTAAAAACAAAAACAAAAACAAAAACTCTTGATATCTTATTGTTCAATCTCCTCAAAAATCATTGAATGGACTTATTATTATGCTTATTCCTGACAGGAATACCAGAGCCATTTGCAACACATAAATGATCTCTAAGGATTTTATCACAGGCCTCTCCTCATATACAGAGATTATGTGCAAAACCAAACTTTGGTTTTACAGAGTTACACAAATAGATAAATTCTGTGTGGTACATTATATACTGCCCTCTTTTTTTTTTTTTTTACTGAAAGTGATTATCAGAAAGGTTAAGACAAAAACTTAAAATATGAAAATCCCCATACAGCTAGCAATAGCCTATAATCAAAAACCTTTAAGAATAAGATAGTAAAAGCATATTTAAAAATGAATGATTACTATGGTTTCTAGTATAGGTGCTGAGAAAAAAAATTTAGTATTTAAATTTACTGCTCCAATTCAGACAAGTCTTTAAATACTATATAAACTATATGGATGGATGGTTAAACTCAGATTCTAATCACTTGAGGCTAACAAGATGCATTTTCTTTGTTTTCCTTAATTAGCACATAAATGCACAACATTAGCATCTTATGCTTTCATGTTTGTTGAGTGAATCAGCCTACTTTTTAGGATGTGTGGCAGGAAAATGTATTTGAGAAGTTAATTATTTTTCTTTCTACTTCTACCCCCTTTTGCCCCATTCAGGCTTGTTAGTCTGATGAGATGAAGAATGTGTCAGAGAGAGAACCATCCTGGTTATCTAGGCAGACTGGCTCATGAACCATTTATGAGTAAAATTCCCATGCCCTAAATATGGCAGAGAAGCATTGGATAACTACAGGTCTTGCAAGGAGCTGTGCTAATCAGCATAGTGGAACAGTCTGCCATAAACTGGGTTGTGGACAATTGATATTCAGAGGAGTCCACCTTGGCCCTTGGTGCCTGGAACCATGGAACAACTGGTGGAAGGTAGATAGGGGATTGAATGACTCCAGCAGTTGGGAAATAAAACTTCAAAAAGACTATGTTTAAATTTTCTGAAAGCTAAGTAAAATGGGGACTGACCAAGATGGCCCTAACATTCCCTTTAACTTGACTAAATTTTAGATAAACTTCTTTCTGACTATAGGCGTCTGGTTGCCATTTTCTTTTCTTTTCTTTTCTTTTTTTAAGATTTTATCTTTTCTTTTTTTAAAAATTTTTTTTTCCACGTTTTTATTTATTTTTGGGACAGAGAGAGACAGAGCATGAACGGGGGAGGGGCAGAGAGAGAGGGAGACACAGAATCGGAAACAGGCTCCAGGCTTTGAGCCATCAGCCCAGAGCCTGACGCGGGGCTCGAACTCACGGACCGCGAGATCGTGACCTGGCTGAAGTCGGACGCTTAACCGACTGCGCCACCCAGGCGCCCCAGATTTTATCTTTTCTTAAAGTAATCTCCACACTCAACATTGGGCTCAAACCCACAACCTGGAGATAAAGAGTCACATGCTATGCAGACTGAGCAAGCCAGGCGCCCCTGGCTTTTACTTTAGAAAACTTGCAGTTGTAAATTCTCTCTACTTCTCTTTGAAATGTAAATTTTCTACAACCAAAAATGTTTTTCTTGAGAACAGGGGAGCCATCCTTTTGAAATGGAATCATCAAGACTGAGACCCTGTCTCAGTCTTGGTGGAGGATAGGATCTAACTTTGATAAGCAACACTTAGTAAATACAGATGGTCTAATCTCATTGACTAACTTCTCAAGTTCCCCAGTACTTTTCCATTAGCTCACCCCAGCATTTAGAAATCCTCCTGACTTTTGCCTCAGTAGAGTTCAATTTCTCTCCTCTATTCCAATAGTCTCTCTCTCCTTTTGCAATAATCTTGAATAAAGTTTTCCTTGCCTGTTTAACTGGCCTGGCACAATTTTTCTTTTACAGGACTCAAGAGTAAACAATTAAGCTGCCATATAAAGTTTAAATTTTGGGGGTGTCTGGGTGGCACAGTCAGTTAAGCGTCCGACTCCTGATTTCAGCTCAGGTCATGGTCTCACAGTTTATGGGTTCGAGCCCCACATCAGGCTCCATGCTGGCAGTGCAGAGGTTGCTTGGGATTCTCCCTTTCCCTCTCTTTCTGCCACTCCCATGCACTCTCGCTCTCTTTTTCTCTCAATAAATAAACTTAAAACATTTTTTTTTTTTATTTACTCAGTTCAGTTTGTGGCCTGAAATTCATAAGCCTTAAAAATAGAAATACTTCTGCTCTGTAGCTGGCTTCTGAAATCCTGGATATTTTGCATTAGAGTCAGATTCAAAAATAAACTGTTTCCTTATATGCCTGCTTCCTTTTTGAATGTTTCTTGTTCTTCATCATCAGAGATGGTTACTATTTTTTCCCCCAATTTGATTATTTATATTTCCTTGTGGGACATAAAAGTTGTTACAAGGATTGAAAGTAGGATCTGTACACTGAATATACAGAATCTAGCCTTTGACAGCCATTCAGCTAATGCAAAGAGAGTTGCATTCTTTCATCAAAGTGCTAACACATTCAACAGCCCATTGGTATAGACAGAAAAGTTCTAATTTAAGGACTTATTTTTCACAGCTTGAGAAGGAGACATAAACTTTCCTTTTCAATTATAAACAACAGAAGAACTGAAATGAAAACAGCTTAAACAGTAAAGACTTTTTCAATCCTACGTGAGAAAAATTAATGATACAATACTTTTCTACTGTTGCTGTAGACAATGACTACACAGTCCCATGGCCCTGAAGTCTGGCTCAGCATTTCTCAACTAGGTCTTCTACTCAGGGTCTCACAAGACTGAAATCAAGGTATCAACTGCACTGGGTTCTTATCTGGAGGCCTTTAAGAAAATTCGGCTTTCCAACTCCTTCAGTTTGTTGGCAGAATTCAGTTCCTTGAGGGTTACAGAGCTAGGCTCCCATTTCCTTGATATGGCCCCTTCATCTTTAAGCCAACAATGGCATATTAAATCCTTCTCATGCTTCAAATACCTGACTTCATCTTCTACTACCAGCTGGAGAAATAGCTCTGTTTTTAAGAGCTCACGTGATTACACTGGATAATCCAGAATAATCTTTTTATTGAAGGTCATCTAATTAGTAACTTTAATTACATCTGCAAAATCCATTCTGCCATGGAAAGTGACAGTCACAAGAGTAAAATCAGGGGGGAAAGGTCATGGGGACCAAAATTCTGCTTACCATAGACGGACTTGAAATATACTTTGGAGGTGGAGGTAAAAAGTTTGTTTCAAAAAGTATTTAAGGGACATCTGGGTGGCTCAGTAGGTTAAGCATCCAGCTTGTGCTCAGGTCATGATCTCACAGTACATGAGTTCAAGCCCTGCATCAGGCTCTCTGCCCTCGGCACAGATCCTGCTTTGGATCCTCTATCCCCACCTCAACCCCCTCTCAGTTCTTTCCCTGCTCATTCTCTCAGAAATAATAAATACATTTTTTTTAAATAAATAAAAGTATTTAACATTTTATCTAGTGAGATGTGTATCCCCTATCTAGAAACTTATTAAAGGCCCTCACCCTTTCCTTCAGTACTTGTATTCATTAGTTGACAAATATTCTGCTTGAGGGCTCTCAATGTGCAGAAAAAGAGGAAAGACAACTATCAGTCAAGGAAAATTTGAATGTGGTGTTAAAAAGAAACAAGAGATCCCAAATGGAGTCACTTTTGCTAAGCCCCTGTGGGACCTCACATCTAATCTAACTGAATTTCAGCTTCTCCCAAGAGTGGATTTTAAACCAATCATCCTGGAATTTCCTGATCAACGCTGGTGAGGTAATCTGCAAAATAAGACCCCTTGCCCTTGCCCCGAAGGGAAAGTGGCCATGTCTGAAACAATCCTGTCTCTTTGGCCTGCCCTATTTCTGCTTCTAAAAAATCCTTCCATTTTGTATAGCTCCTAGGAGCTCCTTTCTCCTTGTTAGATGGGATACCACCCAATTCATGAATCATTGAGTAAAGCCAACTGGATCTTTACATTTACTTGGTTGAATTTTGCTTTTTTAACAGTGGTAATAAGAATTGTGGTTTGTGAGGCAAAGACATGGTGAAATTAAGCAGGAATTTGTAAGTGTGGAAGTCACTTTTCCACTGTTCATCCATATGGGTGTGCTGGCATGAACAGAAGCAGAAGAAATTAATGCAGAGGACAGTGATCTGGAGCTTGGGGTCACGTATAATATGTGAGGAGAGGAAACCAGAAGTAGATTATGTTAAAGAAGCTAAAATGGTAAAGAAGAAGTCTTTACCAGGAAGTCCTAAGTAAGAAGAGGACAAATGAAGGTAAAAACAGCGTTAGGACCAAACAGTGTCATCAGCTAGCTAACCTGTTTGGAAACAAAAATTTATTCTGAGGCGTACATTAAAAAAAATTTTTTTTCATAAAAGATAATCTCCCTACCTAGAATCAACCCTGTAATTTTATAAAAATATTCAATTAATTATGGAGATCCTTGTTGAGTACAATGTATAAATACATACATATGCACATGCATACACACATCTTTTGGGGGGGGGGAGGAGAGCTGCTATTTTGGGGAGGAAAAGCCCAAGTAAAGACCGAGTGGACAGCTTAATAGATCTCAGACAGGAAAATATGCTAAAGCAAAAGACCCATTGAAGTGTGCTCTATTTTTACTCACAAGCCCAGGGCCTCCACAAAAACATCCACAGCAGCCACAGAAAATGCACATTTTATTCTGCTGCTCCTTCCACTGGACAGTGATTTGGATTTGGAATGAAAAACAAGCTCGCATTCATGATCCAAATTTTAAAACCTCTAGGTCACTGTGTAATAAACATTAATAGATTTTGCTTTTCATCGTCCTGGATCAGCTAAAACAATTATGCCCTCTAGTCTCCAAAAACTGTACTGCAAAAGCCATTTTAACAGTGTTTGCTTCAGCTTCATCCTCTTCAACTTTGGTTTCTGAAGTCAAAAGTTAGCAAAAATGTGATTCAGATTCACTAAGACTCCTCCAGGTGTAAGCAAACAATCTCATTTGGCTGCATAAACGTGGCTATTGTGAGGTTCATTTGCCCTCTTAACTCTACAAGAAAACAACAACAACTTTAAATTGCTTTCATGCTACATTTTGGCAGTCGTATTTTTAATTTTTTACATATTATAGAAAAAATACTCCCTAACAGTTGCGAAGGAGAAAGTTATCCATCATTTCCTAATAAAGGCACATGACTAAACACATAATGACAAATCACAGAGGTTGCCTGCCTGACCTTCATTAGCCATCTGGCATTTAGGATGCTTATCTTTAAAAAGTCACCCCAGCATCTTTTAAAAAATGCTTTGATTTTATCTATTTCTACTTCTTCTTTGAGGTAATCAGGCTGGGTGGTTCTGAGAACACATTGTTGGTTTATTTGTTCCTTTGATACCTTTATGTCCTGTCTGCATGCAAGGGCACACCTTACCTAGAAAAGAGCTCCTCAGCAGTTCTCAGGAACAGGAGTTCAGTGCCTTCATCTTGGGCCACCTTTATCAGAATTCCATTTTTTTCCCTCTTTGATTCTGAACAGTGCATATGTATTTGAACACCCTAACAACATTCTGCCAAGTCTCCTTTGTGGAGTTGGAATTCAGATCGGTAGTCAGGTTATCAAAATACCTTCCCACCTAGATGGGATCGCAGTTAATCACTCTGATCAATTGTAACACATGGCTAAGACAGAAAAAAATATTGAGAAGAGACCAAGACAGAAAAAAATATTGAGAAGAGACCTTAGTGGATCTAATTTTATTTCAGGGACAAAGACAAATGACTGGATATTTTAGGGGGAACCAGGAAGGAAGAGGAGGCAACATTAAGGTTTAAAGGCTTCCAACAATCAGTTTCGGGTCTCTAAATCTAAATGACTAATCTCACTTGGTTATTTTAAAGGCTATCTGGAAATCAAATGGGAACAGTTTGAGATATCTTCTCCGGTATACAGAGGATATGATTCATCGCAACAGCTATGTGTGGCTGGGCATTTTGTGTCAAACAAACTTCACATTTGATATCTCTGCAAATACGCAAACAAATATCACCTTGGAGATTTAAAAGCTCAAAACATCTTGGAGTTTTGAAAGATTTTGTCATTTCAGAAATGGAGGAACAGGGATCCTCAAGAGCAAGGGTGGCTTAATGGATCTTCCAAAGCCCCAGGTAACTATCTTTCCCTGACTTATTCTTAAGTTTTCATTTTTTTTAGATGCCTAAAATTCTCCTCAATGAGACATTAATTTAATTTATTAATAGCAAATCCTCTTGCAAGGATAACAAACACTCTGGGATGGTGAGGGGAATCTCTGTCATTTACAAATGTGTGTCTATATCTGGGTGGGGTTGCTTTAACAAATCTTCGGGACAAGAAAGGATTTGCGGGGGGCACCTGGGTGGTTCAGTCGGTTAAGCGTCTGACTTGAGCTCAGATCACGCTCACAGTCTGTGGGTTCGAGCTCCACGTTGGGCTTTGTGCTGACAGCTCAGAGCCTGGAGCCCGCTTCGGATTCTGTGTCTCCCTCTTTCTCTACTCCTCCCCCGCGCACACTCTGTCTCTCTCTCAAAAATAAACATTAAAGGGGCGCCTGGGTGGCGCAGTCGGTTAAGCGTCCGACTTCAGCCAGGTCACGATCTCGCGGTCCGTGAGTTCGAGCCCCGCGTCGGGCTCTGGGCTGATGGCTCAGAGCCTGGAGCCTGTTTCCGATTCTGTGTCTCCCTCTCTCTCTGCCCCTCCCCCGTTCATGCTCTGTCTCTCTCTGTCCCAAAAATAAATAAACGTTGGAAAAAAAAAATTTTTTTTTTAAATAAACATTAAAAAAAAATTTTTTTTAAAGAAAGGATTTTTTTTTTCTTAAGATTTCAAAATCATATCACATGATGGGAAATTCAGTATCAGTCATGTTTAGGAGGACCTCCTCCATCTAGCATTATGTAAGAATTCCAGGCAGTTTATGCTGTTCAGGAAACGTGGAGAGGAGAATCTGGTGGTGTGCTCATCATAGCTGCACTGAGATCCTCAGTGTTTACGTGGTTTTCTGCTAATCATGACAACCTCTACCTCTGTACCCAAGTTAGCCACTGGCATAAATGTCAACCACCAGGCACCACCGACCCTCCACTTTTTCTAGTCTCTGCAGGGCATCCATTCTAATAGCTAGGTTCTCTCTTGCTCAATCAACAGAGTTCTCCTCTCTATATAATAATCCTGCTATTAAAAACGGAGGGGGCAGGCTTTTGAAAACTAAAACTTCTTAAACTTTTCTAAGCAAAGAAGACTCCAGACCTCCAGGATATTTGTCCTTTTGAGAAAGAAAAAGTAACTGCTTCTTTTATAGATAGTCTGTTCAGGTTATCTACTGCTAGGTAACTCAGTCTGACTCAAAACAATAGCAATTCTTTATTTTGCATTCAAATATGGGAGTCCACAGGACTCAGGCAGTTTTCACTTGGGGTCTCTCACATGGTTGCAGTGGAAAGGTGGTTGAGCCTGGGGTCACTGTGAAGGTTTTTTCACTCACAAAACTAATGCCTGGACTAGGAAAACTCTTAACAGCTGGAGCTAGAACAGTTTGGATTCCTTGGGGATCTTTCTCTTTCTGTGGTCTCTCCATGTGGTGTCAGGTAGCATGAGGGTAGCAGAATTCTTACAAGGTGGCCAAAGCCTCCCAGAGTGAGTAGAGTAAATATCCCAAGAGATACCAGCATAAGCTGTATGGGCTTTTCTAATCAAGCCTTGGAAGTGATGCAATGTTACTTCCACTGAATTCTGTTTGTGTGGGTAGCCAAAAGGTCCGCTCAGATTCAAGAGAGGCTCCTCAGATTTTACCAGTTGATGAGAGGAGAAAGAACAAAATTGTGGATATACTTAAAAACCACCCCAAGAGTTTATAGGGAGGAAGGAAGGAAAGAAAAGAAAAGAAAAAAGAAAAGAAGAAACAACTTTTTCTCAGTTTGGTTATCCTTCTCCTGTGTGTCCACCCATAATTACCAGGCTGCTGCTGCAAACCTTTCTGGCTTAGAAATTTACTCCCCTTCCATTTCCCATCTCTTTGTAGAGCTTTCTTACTGTCAGTTTTGGTCCCACTGCTCCAAGTCCTGATTATCTCTCCTCCTGGGGACTAAACTAAACTGGCTTGGGGTCTCCTTCTGATCAGTCTCTGCAGTTCTGTGTATTTTAGAACTCACAAATACTATTTCTACCCCTGGGCACGCTGCTGGGGAATCAGGTTCCAGCCTGGGCAAGAAACAGCTTCAGCTTTTCTGGAATGGAGGCTGGGGAGGTCAGAGCTGCCACACCACAGTTGGAAGTCGGCTAGGCCACAGAGAAAGATTTGCATATGGAAGTGGCGATCTTTATTTCAGCAGTTCCCTGGACTAAGAATGGCGTAGAATCTCTCTGAGCTTCAGGTCTTTCCTCTCAAGTGTCATGGCCCTCTCACAGGACACACAGCCCAGATTGATACTGCTGGTCCTGACAGTAGCTCCATGCAGGTTACCTCTGGGCCTCCACTCTCACTTAGAAAATGGGCAGCCTTGTGGGATCAGGTATCTGAAGGCTTAGGTGTCTAAAACTCCTATTAGGATATGAATCCGGCCCACAGTGGTTCTGTGGCAGTCTTTTTCTTTAGCAAGATGTATCCTGAGCTCTGAACTGTCCACTTACAGAACAAACGGACACATAAACCCACTGTAAATTGTGTATCACATATGTGAGGGTCTTACTTCATTAACAGTGGTCCACAACCTGCCGCACAAATTCTTCCTGGCACTGTCATTGAACTACTTTTTCTTTTAACAATTCACAAACATTCTGGCAGATTTGATTCGTTTTGGATTTTTAAAATAGTATTTTAATAATATTTCTCCTCCAAGAAGTGCTTATTCATTACACATAATTTGGCAAACTTTTTCTTTCAGCTCCAATAGGAAAAACATGAGGAAAGCAATTCCATTGCCTCTTTTGGGTATAATGAATCTTTTCACATTTCTTCTAGTTAGTTTCTTAAAAAATAAAAAAAGAATGACAGCCCGGACCATGCTTCTCATATTTGTCTGTAATGTTGTATGGTTAATAGTCCAGTCTCACATTTGCACGGGGCCAGCTGGCGAAGATGGCACCACAGGGAATCCACCATAATTTTAAGGCATGTTGCAGAGTCACATATGTGCATAAATCTAAATTCACTAGAATGCTTATGGGAACATAGTCATCATCAGATTTGGAAATAAATCCTTTATTGCTTTCATTTTGAACTTCACCCTTACTTGACTCAAATTATCTTTATCTGATAATGGATGAGAGTTCTCATAATGAGTAAACAAGTTTCCAAGAGCAATCTCATTTGTGAAACTTCTTAAAATTCTTGTCAGAGCCCATTTTGAACACAGCCAGGGCAATTATTTCTGTTCTCTTTTAAGAAAAATCTCCTTGACCTAGCTACTATCTATGATGTGTCACAGTTAACATGTAATGACAACACCAGCCAAAACCATAAACTCACTTAAAAAGTGCAGATTAAGAAATTTGAAATCCACATAGATTGTCAATCACACCATAAAAATATGGGGTCTCATCTCACACATAGCAAAGATTGGCATCTCACACAGCTATAAAATTCCTTCCACATGCTTGGTAAAAATCATTTTTTATTTATATGTAAAATAGCCCGGATGTTTGTAAAAAGAGAAGAAGAAAATTGAATTCAGCCCAAATACTTGTTCATCAGTTCTTAAAAAGTGAATGTAGTTATGGGCACTTGGGTGGCTCAGTCAGTCGAATGTCCGACTTAGGCTCAGGTCATGATCTCACAGTTTGTGAGGTTGAGCCCCACATCGGGCTCTGTGCTGACAGCTCAGAGCCTGCTTTGGATTCTGTGTCTCCCTCTCTCTCTACTCCTCCCCTGTTCACACGTTGTCTGTCTCTGTTTCTCTCAAAAATAAACACTTTAAAAAATTTATTTTAAAAAGTGAATGTATTTACTACTAATATATTTAATGACTTAGGATTCTAACCAAGTAAGTCATAGCCACCCTTCTTGAATATTCCTAAGAGTAAGTATAAAATCTCAAATAAGTACACAATCTTAAAAGTAAGTATAAAATAAGATTTAGATGAGATTTATCCATCCAATTCCAGACCTTGGAAGAGTTTTTCCATACACGAAAGTTGAGGGAACCAGGACTTCATCTGTGGGTAAAAAATACTTTCATGTGGTACAGTGAGGCAAGATGCAGTAGTAAAGGTAGTTAGTTTATTTTTCCATCAAGTGGGAGTAGGTCTCCTTCCTCCAAATCTGGATTTTGGTAAATCACTGTTTTAAATAAGTTACCAAGACTCTCCTCTTGCTCACCATTGTTCCACTTCAGAGTCCCTGTCAGAGCCTGCTACTCTCCCACCCCGTATCCTTCTCATGTTGTCTGATACCTCCAGTTCCACACAGGGACACCCAGGGGATGTTGAAGAAAATCCCACTGCTGATTTTACACATGCATGGTTCCAGCTTCAGCAGAGGCCCCTCCCCTCAGCCTTCCACATGTCCCAGAAAGTTCTCGTGTCCATTCATCATTGGGGGCTATTTCACTCAGTCCCCCTCTTGGCCTCCACTATCCCTCACTCCCCATTCTTTCTCTCAGTAGATGATCTTCAGTCCTGTAACATTAGAAAAAATAGACTCTAAGGCAGTTGCTAAACTTCCTACCCCTTCCCTTGCCCTCATCCTCATTCTGTTCCTCATGTCTTTAATTCTATCCCATTTCTGGGGTACCTTCAGTCTTTCCCTCTTCTTTGACTTCTCCTGAGCTTATGAAGCTAAGCCTCTCTAACCCAAGAAGAGCTCCTTTCAGTTCTGCTTTCTTTTCTAGTCACCTTCAAACCCCAATCTTACTGGTCTTTCAGGTAAGACTGGTCATACTGGTCTTAACTGATCATTGCAGGTCTGATACCTGTGAAAGGAGAGAAGGAAGGAAGGGTTGGATGGGAAAAGCCACAGACCACAGTGTAACTCTAAGAAAAATCTCATCTTTGATGATGATGAGACATCACTGAGCAAAAGTTTCCTGTTAGAGGGATCCTGTGTTGAGCAGAAGTGGGCTGGTTCTATGACCCTGCAGTGTTCAGTCAGTCATTAGGGGCAGTCTGTGCAAAGTATGGTCTCAGTGTTTCCATGGTAGAAGACAAAATTCATCAATCAGTTATGTTTCATACAACAATTTGGAGATCTGGACAGCATATCCGTGATTGTCACAGTCTATACCATATACTGCCCAGATTCACTTCTCCATTCATGCTTTCCATGGTCTTCATGTGCCTCTATTCTTAAGGGAAACTTAGAAGAGGGAGTTATCCTACAAGGATAAGTTACAACCCCTGTTTCTACCATTGATCTCAAACCTCCCCTCGCTTCCTCCCATACTAAGCTGTCTTCTTCCAGTCTTGTTGGCTTACCTAGTGGCATAACTCAAAAACTCATTCCTGAGGGGTCTGATTTCTTAGAAATCATAACCTTCTCAGGCTGTGGCTGCTGCACATGTACATTCACAGTTACCATTAGGCAAGAAAGTATCAAGAAACACCTAAGCAAACCACCTTGGTTCCATACATCTTCTTTTCTGCCCTCATTTTGTCATAGCAGCCCTACCTCTTCCTGCTGGTTGGGTTAAGTTATTTCTGACAAGATGGTGGCTCCATGTCTTATCTGCCAGTACTTGGACACAAAGAGTCCATAGTGATCTGGCAGCAGTCATAGCTTAGAGTTCATGGGGATCCTTATTCTGTTCCTTCACAAGAATGCACCCCTTTGGTGACCATGACCCCCAACCTTGCAGAGTCCAGAGCTGAAGGAATGAAAAACACAGAGATCTCAAGTGGGTCATTGAGAATGATGATAAGTGAGGCCATTTCTATTTCTACTCTTGGTTCCCAGATCCATGTATTCTTCCTACTGAGGCTATTTAGAGGTCTCTGATGGCACCCCATCCTTGCAGAGTACTGCATTTAAGGATGTTAGTTCAGATGTGTCTTCAATAGGTTCTTCTAGTACTCTATGAGGGTGGCAGATTCCGGAAGGTGCAATGTGTATTGCAAACAGTGAATTCTTTGCTGAGCAGTGGTTTCCCTGATTGGATGCTATATTATGTGGACTACATCCTATGGATCAAGCATCCTGTAAGCCCTCAGAGAGTGATCCTGCCTGAGGATCTATGGAAAGGAAAGGTAAACTCATATCCAGAATACGTATCTACTCCTGTGAGGGAGTGAAAGGGGTTCAATGTAGTTCACTTGCTACCAAGAAGATAGTCGGTTTGCTGAAATAATAGTGCCAAATTGGGGGATCAACATTGATTGTTCTCTTCTGCTCACGGGTTGGACATTCAGAGGCAGTGGCAATTAGCAAATGATAATACATGTTGTTAGATTCATGTGCAGTCTCCATCTCTGCCACTGGGCCACTCTCATTTTGTACCCATCATTCCAGTTCTGAGGTGGCAGTGATGAAAGCTGGTGAATGCCAACTGTCCTTTTTTCTGTTTAGTTGCTCATGGTCTCCTCCATAGTGCGTGCTTTCTCCTGGGTATTAATGTGTGAAAATCTTTATACTTTGTACCCACTACCATATGCTATCGATTTGCTTTTACCCCAGAACTCCTTATGTCTGATCTTCTAGTGTTTTTTCTTCTAGGCCCCTCGCCATCTTGTTAGGCTATTGGTCACTGCCCAAGAACCTATAGTCTTGCCTTGGGCCACTTGTTCTTGCACACAAAGTAAATGATGAGGCATATCACCTGCTCATTGGGAAGATTTTCCCTTTCCACCGTATTTCAAGGCCATCCCTGAATGTGGCTATACAGCTGCAATCCATTTTTGGATTGTACCCACATACTAAGCTGATCCATATGCAGACCAAACCTAGACATTTTCCTCCACCTACAGCTGGTCATAAGGGGCCCCACATATACTCATAGATGTTATCTGAGACAGTGGTTCTGGGGCAGCTGTGGTGGAAGGGTAGACTACTTGCTCATGCAGCTTATTTGTGCCCTCTGGTCTTGCTTCTGATTATAGATATTAGGCAAAACTGGCCAATTTTTGCTCTATTAATTTTCCACAACTTCCTGAAGTCAAGCATCCTTGGCTGTTCCACTCCCCTTATTGGTTGTTATGATTATTGTGGCCTGCTGGCTTTTAGTAGCTGATCATCACTGCTTGGTCTTCTTTACTTCACTTCTCATCATGAGTCCAGCTCTGTGACCAGCTATCTTACCATGATCCCTGGTCTGCATAGGTGGCCACCACTGAAACTTTGAGTGCTGCTGGTGTCCCTCTCACCAAAACATTCCTGAAAGCCTTGGTGAATGGTATATCCTCTGGGGCCTTCCATGGAATGTTATCCTGCAGAATGTCTTCTGGTTTCACATAATGTATCTATTCCAGCATCCCACTTTCTGCAGCCTTCATATTCCATCTTCTACCATATACAGGGAAGTTCAGGCATTCCCATTGTCCGGCACAAGACATCATTTTTTCCAGACTTCTAAGAGTCACCCAAGTTGAAAGTTTGTCTCATCCCCTTGGGTCCAATGCAGGGTGGTAAATCCTATGTCCTGAGAAAGCATCACCAGTTGCTGACTTTTTGCTTATCCAGTTTTATGCTCTGACCCTTTGATCAAGCACCCTCAAAATTCAATCCCAGGATTATTCCCCCAGCCCATGTGTATACATACTGCTTAATTCTTCCAACTTCTTTAACAGAAATATCTTTTCCTCCTTCTCTCAGGCCCAGTATGTTTCCAGCAAAGTTATGTGGGGATTTAATCCTAGTAATTAGTCTGGCAGCCTGAAGAGAAGGTGGGATGAGCTCCTGAGGGTGTTATCCATTGTTTAATGAGGAAGAGAGCTCAGCAGAATATTTCCTCTTGGGAACTCTTCCTCCAGAGAGGTAGGCCACATTTTCAAACTTTGAGATTTCAGGGGACTGTACAGAGTTAAGATCCACAGAAACACTCACTCTGGGTGTTTCCATTTCATGTTTCAGGGTCCCAGGTTTTCCCGACCTCAGCCCTTACCCTTGTACACAAGACCTACTTTGAGCATTTAAATATCACTAGAGTTCAGCAACCTCAATTATCAGATGTTGATTTTGCTCCTCAGCTGTGATTGCTCTCCCACACAGCAGGAGATAAGGGTTTTTTTGTAAACTGTCAGGTAAGCTCTCACATTTAGCTTTTAACTGTTTGTTAACAGCTCTTACTAGGATTTCTAATCATCCCTCTGTCAGGCTTCACTACAACCTAATAATAACCAGCCAACTCCACAATAGTCTTTGTCCTCTCAATATTTATCAGATGCTTTTGCATCATCTCGCTGGCAAGGGCATTCTTCTCCACTGGGTGTTTCCCAGGTCATCACTTTCCAATGTCATCCCAAATGGCCTTTCCATTCTCATCTCCTGCTGTCTATCTGTCTTCTCCCACCCCACAAGCACCTTAAGCTCCTCACCATTCTCCAAGCAATTTTTGCTGCATCATGCCTACACACCTTTGCCTATGGTATTGCCTCTGCCTGAAGCTTTTCCTCTTTACCTCTATGACCCATGCTTCAAGTTCAGTGCAAGCATCATCTCCTGAGAGAGTCATAAAGTGGACATGCCTTTGCTTTAAGGTCACACAGACCTGGGTTGTAATACCAACTCTATGACTTACTGCTGCAAGAATCCAGCAGTTTTGTGGGGGGATGTAAACTCCTCTGTTAGTACTCAAACTGCAGGGATGAATTTTCTGATAAGCCATGGAGTGCAGCTCTGTGCTATGGTAAGGATGTAGTAAAGTGTCTAAATTTGATGTAAATGGGAGCTGGTTTGGGGCTGGAATCTTTTAAAATGCATCCAATGACTCCTAAAGGTCAGACTACCTCTATAGGCTGAACCCACACTATTCAGAAGAGTCAAGGTAGTGATTGCTGGATTGGTGAAGTAGGTGAGTTACCGGTTAAGACTTGGGAACCAGATACATCTAGACTCAAATTCTGACTCTGCTACTCAGCTGAATGACTGTGGGCAATTTACTTAAGCTCTCTGAGCCTCAGTCTCCTCCTGGGAAACTTGGAAACAGTAAGCCTAGCTCATTGCATGGTAGTAAAGCCTGGGTGAGAAAATGTGTAGAAAGCATTCAGTACTCTGCTCAGCACATTGTAAGAGCTGGATGAAATGAAGGAAGGAACGACATTGATTAGTCTACATTCCCATCTCAGGTGATGGTCTCTCTTTAGGACAGATGACCTGTCATAGATGGTGAAAGGGATATCCTAAGTGGGTTCCTTTCCTGATGAGCCCATCTGGCCTCCTTCATATTTAAAGCTTTTTGCTCCTCCTTCTTTCTTGACTTTTTCCTTCCATGTATTTGATGCTTCACTTCTGCCCAGTTTGCTGAGCACAGTTCTTTCTCCCCAGCTTGCGCCAAACGCTTTGAATCTCATTTAGTCCATCACTTTATCAACATTTACCTCTTATGCCCCCCTTTGATTAGGGCCCTGCTGGGGAGACACCCAATTAATGTGGTGAAGCAATTAAAGGCAGGGCATTAATGGCTGGCAATGCTGTGTTCCTCCCAGGGAGTCTGAGGTACTTTAATAGGAGTCTCCTTAGCTCAAAGCAAGGAGTGACTAATGGGCTAATTTCAGGACCTTGTGAGGTCAACATCACTGGGACAACAACCTACATAAAATCCAACTGGAGGACTGAATAGACTAGTGAGTGCCAGACACTGACTATGAACAGGGTCTCCTGTCCTTGAAGTTGGTTAACATTGTCAAGGGGTCAAAGATTCCTAAAAGAGCACACCAAGCTAAATGGGACAGTGGAAAGTGCCCAGATAGGTGCATTACTGAGACTTTGATTCAAAACCTTAGTCTCTCTTGCCAAGACAGCAGGTCTCCCTGCCTCCTTGAATAGGTTTCTTTCTAGTCTTTTTTCCATACCACTGATAGGGGACCTTTAGGTGACACCATTCTGAGAATGGTATCTTTCATTGGGCCCCCATTACCTAAAGGTAAGGTCTGAACTCCTTATCTTGACACAAGCCCCTCCTGCCACACGTTTACTCCCTTCTTCAGGCTCATCTTCTGCCACTGCCATCACACACTCACATTCCAGACCAAATGGGAAGACCTGCTGACCCCTAAAGCCCTCCGGACCTAGCATTTGCAGTTCCCAACACCCAGACTGCCTTCCTCCCCTCTCACTCCCATAATGCCTCATCTCCTCATTCTCCTCCTCTTGTACATTGCCCCATGGGTGCTTCTGTATTTTTTCAAGACTCATCTGTTATCACATCCTGGGGAAGTCTTCACTATCGCTCACCGTCACTTAACACTTGCAAAGTCATACATTTCTTCTCTTTTGTCCTACCAAGCATACCTCTGTTATAATATTTTCACTTTTTAAAAGTTACTTGTTTTGCATGTTTCATCCCACATTAGGTAAAAGCTCTTTGAGCATTTGGAGCATGTCCTGTTTGTTTGAATCCTCAGCTTCAGGAGTTCAAGGTGATCGATAAAATGTTTTGAGTGAAATGAATGTAGCTATGAATGACCAGAATTTAACTGGCATTCTGTGTCTACCACATATTATAGGGCAATCTATTTAATCTCTCAGTGACTCCATCTCCTATTTTGGTAAATAGGAATAAAATACCTACCTACAAGGATGAAAATGAGATTTTATGTATATGAAATGTCCTGTCCAATGCTGGACACAGCACACTGTCCAGTTGGGCTGCTGCCCCCACCTTTACCAGCCTCAGTATATGTCTGAGTTGAGTTACAGTACTTTTGAAGACAAGTCCCCAGAATCATAGGAGGAACCAAGAAACTGAGGGGAAAGCCAATATTTGCTGAGTAATTTCCTGTGTCTAGTCTTATTACCACTAGTAATAGTAGGTGTTCAATAAACATCTGAATTTATTAAAAATTTTTTTTAATGTTTATTTATTTTTGAGAGAGAGACAGAGTGTGAGTGGGGGAGGGGCTGAGAGAGAGGGAGACATAGAATCTGAAGCAGGCTCCAGGCTTTGAGCTGTCAACACAGAGCCCGACATGGGGCTCAAACTCACAAACCATGAGACCATGGCCTGAGCTCAAGTCAGACGCTGAACTGACTGAGCCTCCCAGTCGCCCCAATAAACATTTTAATTTAAATAAATCAAACAGAATCTTTTTACACTGATTCAGAGTTTGAGGACCATTTCCTTCTGCTGTACTTTCCCAGTAATTAAGTTACAGATTTTCCTTGAATAACTACGATTATGCAGACAGATTTATAAGCTGTTACTGCTGAGTATTTAAAAGAGACTGGTTCTTTATACTGGAATGAATGTGTTTGGCTCACAGTTTTTGCCAGCTTTGTGAGTAAAGGATTCAAAGACATACATTTCTATTGTAAATTGAAAATTTCTCTACCAACAACAAATAGAGGAAATGAAAGAGAGAGAGAGAGAGAGAGAGAGAGAGAGATTGATTCCCATACGTGTGTAGATACATAGAGAGACAAACGTCTCCTCCATTTGATGGCTATTCAGAGCACACTCTAGTCTGGTATCTTAGAATAGCTTATTTGTTGAATACTAGAAGAATCAAGTAACTATAAGGGATTCAAATTGCTATAGAAAGTCAATCTTTGCAATATATTGTTTGCTCAAATAAACTGACAAGGAAATCTTTCAGGAACTAGAACCAGAAGGCCTCCTAGATATAAAAGGAAAAACACTACAGTGAGCTCTTGGTTACTGAACACTTTTAAAACAAAAGGAAATGACAATAAGACATCATTTCCTTGGCTTTGTGTAAATTCAGTCTGTCAGTACCTGGGCAGGACTCTTTCAATCTTTCACTACCAGATATAAATTGTAATCTATGCTGTTATTTACTGCTTATAGAATATTGTCTCTTAAGAAATGTATATAAAAAAGGGTAAATATATACAATGGTATATGCAGATGTTTAATTTATATGTGTTCATTTATGATTAAACAATTATTTATAGAATACTTGGTACGTGCCAGATAGTGCTTTAGGCACTGGATATATAGCAAAGGACAAGACAATGTCTTCTGTCATGGAGTGTACATTCTGAAGGATGGGGCTGGGGGTAGATGGAGAAAACATGGCTGTTAAATAAACTGATGAACAAGAAAAATATCACAGAGTGAAAACTGCTATGCACAGGGAACATACAAGTCCCTACAGTAGGAATAGGCTTGGTGTGGTGAAGGAACAGAAGGCAGACCAACATGGTTGGAGAGAAGTGATATGGTTAGGAGGTGAAGTGGAACATCAGACTTGGAAAATCTAGGTACTGAATTTGAGTTTTATTCTCAGTGCAGTTGGAAACCTTTGGAAGGATTTTAAACTGAGTGGTGACAGAATTGGAAGAACATTTAGAAATGAGGGTGGAGAACAGATTCCAGTGGGTCAAGAGTGGAAACAAGATTTCCAGTTAGAAGGATTCTGAGTTGAAAAAAAAAAACATGACAGCAGCATAGACTATAGCAAACTGGTGAAGATGGAATCAACAGAAAGAACTTACATATGATACACATTTGCATCTGTTTATTAATTGGCAAAAGAACTAAAATATCTTTGTCTTTTTGACATTTAAATACTAAATGTAAGCCAAGCACTGTGACGTATGCTTTATCTCATTCGATCCCATTACAACCCTATGGATTGCTATTATAATTATTCCTTTTTTATGAGATAGGGAAATGAAGGCTTGGAGGTCCAAGGTCATACCACTAAAAAAAGGTATCCTCGGCTCTCTCTGCCCTCCCCTGCTCATGCTCTGTCTCTCTCTGTCTCAAAAATAAATAAATAAAAAAAAAAAACATTTTAAAAAATTTTTAAGAAAAGGGGGGGCACCTGGGTGGATTAGTTGGTTGAGCAACCGACTTCAGCTCAGATCATGATCTCACAGCTCATGAGTTTGAGCCCCACGTGGGGCTCTGTGCTGAAAGCTCTGAGGCTGGAGCCTGCTTCGGATTCTGTGCCTCCCTCTCTCTCTGCCCCTCCCCTGCTCATGCTCTGTTTCTGTCTCAAAAATAAATTTAAAAACATTAAAAAAAATTTTTTTTTTTAAAGTATAGTTGGAACTTGTAATTCAGGTCTGCTTCTACCAAAATGAGTGAATTTATAACTTAACTACAAATTAAACTGCTTTTCAAAAGTGAAATATATAAACGATTTACTAAAAGTATCTAGAACACTTTCTTCCCTTCCATCATAATTTTACCAAGGACTCTAGATTTTACCATTGAATAAACATCAGGATCAGAAGCATATAACTTGAGTCTATGGCCCTAACTGTGGAATGGGATATAATAAAAAGGACCAACAGATTGCCTATACATTTCTCATCGTACCTCACCAAGCACTTATAGGCCAGTCTTCTTGAGTTGAGACTTGCTCAACAAGCCACTTTGTGTTCTGATTTTTAAATCCCATTGATTCTATTTCAGTGCCTCAACCTCGTAGCCCTTTTTCTACAGCCGCTTTCAATACCCGTGTCCAAGTCCTACTACCTGGTGCTTCATCAAAATTCTACCGGTGGTGCTTTATGGTTTATAAATCATCTTTTCACATTATTACCTCAACTCTCGTAGCAATGTGAGATGGATATCAATACATTTTGTTGGTTTCTTGATACATCTATCTTTTTTCACATTGTAACATATTTGCAAGTGAAACAGGTTTTACACACTGGCAACTAACAATTGCTATTGGCCAGATAGCAGTTGTGGTATGTTTGTCCTTTACTTGCTAGCTCAGTCTGACATATTTTTCCCGATGGTATGAATGGAACTCACTGTTCTCAACTGCTAGCTCCTAACAGATTGTTTAAGGAAGGAATAGGAGTCCTGATTATTATCTAAATACTTCTATTAAACATCCTAAGATGTCTTCCAGAAACAACATTTTGAGAATGAATAGGGCTTGAAAAAACTTGCAGAGACTCGAGTGGAGCACTTTTTAGAAGATGATGCATCACCAATGCATCTACTGGCACAGAGGCTAATAATGTGTAGATAAAACATGGGTGCAGACTACTCTGAATCAGAGCGATCCAGAAGAGTTGCACTATGAATGTGAAGAAGTTTTACGAACATCCTAACCCAGAGATTCACAAATTTTCTTGGTTTCAGCCTTACGAGGGTCTCAGTACTTGTTCACAGCATGCCAAGGCCAATAGTTCCAATTATTAATTACTTAGGCCCAACAATTTAGTAGCCATTTGAAAATTTGAAAAAATGATATCTATTTTTTCCTTCCTAAATAACTGGAATTACCTTCTAATGGGATAATGCTTTTGGGTACTGCACAACTCTAAATCCTTGGAATTAGATTGGACACTGCCACCCTCATTTCCTGTTCCACATTATTTTTGCATTATGTGCTTTTTTTTAAGTAAGTATAATTGACATACATTATATTATTTTCAGGTGCACAGCATAATGATTTGATATTTATATATATTGCAAAATGATCACCACAATAAGTCTAGTTAGTATCCATCACCATAGTTATATATTTTTTCCTTGTGATGAGGACTTTTAAGATCTACTCTCTTAGAAAACTTTCAAATATGCAATACAGTATTATTAACTATAGTTACCATGCTGTACATTACATCCCCATGACTAATATTTCATAACTGAAAGTTTAGTACTTGCTTTTTTCTCACAGCGATTGCCAATAACCCACCTTCACAAAATACAATGTCATCAAAAGGGATGTAGCCTGAGCTAATATTAAAATTGCCAATAATCTCCAGCTCATAGTTGGTACCATGTCTAACAGATGTCGAAGTTATCACTGTGCTTCCCTTAAAAATGTAAAATATACTATGATACTGTGAGTTCCTTGAGGAGGATTGGTACATGTTACGGGAACCATGGCCTTGCTCAATCCATTTGGCTCAGAGTTTACTTTTATAAATGCTCAAGAATAACATATGATAAAAATGAAAACAATGTCCAAGTAAGTACACAAGAGCAATTAAATACACATAAAATAAAGTTCCAAAACGATAAATCATTTTGTTACAATTTTATTGGTAGGAACCTTTCTTTCTTTGGGGTACATAAGTGCTTCTTATAACTGATGGCATCTTAGATTCCATTTTATAGATTGAGGTAATCAGACATTAGATTCTGAATTCATCTCCTTGCCTCTAGGCACTTAGGCTATACTTTGTTGTCAGATCAGTTGCCCTAAGTCATAATTTTCACTATGTCACTTCCCCTTATCCAAATATTCAACAACTTGCCTTTGCTTGCATGATTAAATCTAGGTTTCTCCATGTGACAGGTATTGCTGTCTGCAGTGTATTTTAATGTACCTACTTTTGTAGCCTTAGCTTTTGCCTTTTAGGGCCAGAAGACTCTCAGCCTGCACCTTCTTTTAATTGGTAAAGCACTTTGCTACTCTAGGTCTCAGTTACCGAATCTATAAAATGAGAGTTTTGATTCGATCAGTGGTTCCTAGGTGTTTTGGAAAAAAAAATTTGAAGACTGACATAGGGTTGCCAGAGTTTTAGTCCATGACTGATTAATTCTGATATTCATATAGTCTATTTTAATAGAATTGTGTTGCAAATAAAGTAAACAACATAAATAACAAGAAAAAACTGAATAGAATTAACTATATAAAAAGTTCAGTTTATTACTTTTACTGTTTTCATTTCACCATGGACTGTATACACTGTTAAGCCCTGGTTCTTAGATCAGCATTTGAGACCAATGGATGACTCTTCCTACTCAAACTGAAGCCTTAGACCAGGGGCATCATATCACCTGGAAGCTTGTTGGAAGTGCTAAATTCAGAGTCTACATTTTAAAATGATCCACACGTGATTTGTATATACATTAAAGTGTGAGAAGTCTTAGACCAGATGCTCTCCAGCAGGAACATTCTCTGTTACCTATGATTCTCTTATATGGACTTGGCTGCCAAACCATGTCTTGCCCTGTGACTTGCATCAAGCTAATCTTATACTTTCTTCCATATTTCTTACTGCTCAGCCCCCTCCCTGCCCTTTTACCTGTTCTTCAATGTCTGGCTCAGCTCTCATCTTTGCTTCTCTGTGTGTGACTTTAGGCAAGCTGATTTTCCAACCCAATTTGCAACTGCCTCAGAAATATCTATTTCATAAGGCTGGTGAAAGATTAAATGAGCTAATATTTGTAAACTTTGTACCACAATGCTGGCCATAACAGGCCCTCAATGAGAAGGAACTGCTATTGTTGCTGTCTTTGTCCTTACTGTAACTAGCAATACTAGTGTACCAAACAGGCAAAATGCCCTGCCCCGTAGAACTTACTTCCTAGCAGGTACTGCCGAATTAATGTTTGTTGGATACCGGAGTCACATCTTGATTTGCCAGGCAGTCACTCATCAGCTCAGTGGGTCCTGAAGATTGCCAGAGAGCTCACTGTGAGATTTTTGTATGCTTATGAAATTTACCATATTATGTGTTACACTATAAGTATTCATGTATTTGTTTTTCACTTGTTAACCTCTTAAATGCCTTGCTTCTATGAACAGTCCCTTGGCACTTGATACACAGTGGGTATGCTTAGTGGATAGAAGAATTTTAGAAAGTTCTCAGCTCTCTTTATCCTTCTAGTGTGAGGCTGCTGTAGTCAGTGCGGTTCAAGCAGCCATCTTAGAAAAAGGTGTTCCTAGCTCCAATCAGACACTGTTCTCTGAATTCTCCTGTTTGTCCCAGCTGTTTAACATGGACATCTCTATTTCTAGCCTCACTGTCTTTAAGTTGCCTTGTCACTGATGCTGATGACTTCATGGAGAACTTCTAGCTTGAAAAACATAATGCCAACCACAGGCTGGTCCTGAGTGCAAAGGTTTTTGTCCACTACAGATTATTACAACACACATTCATTCTCTCCGACTTTCTGATGTGGCCTTTCCTGTAGTTCACATGACTATGATTAAGAAAAAAAGATCTTGGAAATTTTTGGTTTAAATATAAAAACTATCACTAAAGCAATTTCAGGGAAATAAAGAACTGTCTTATCGTTCCTTTTGGCCTTGTCTGCCCCATGATCTAATTGATATCCATTCTTTTTCAATTAAATCACCACTTGTTTTGGCAAATCCAAGACAGTTCATTGTCTTTCTACTGCCTGTTTGGTAAGGTCAGGGCTGGTGTTTCTGTGCATTAGTTTCCTGAAACCAGGTCGACACGAGCAGAGGGGACTTGGAAACCGAGGTTGTCTGGTTCCCTGGAATAGCCTAAAATCACCCTTCCAACTGCAAATGCCTTCCTCACTAAAGTTTCATCATCAATTTGCCGATACGCTTCTCTTTCTCTAACAAGCCCCAGTAAAGCCGTATCCCTTATTCAAAACACCCATGTTCTCTACATCCTCAAATTCGCCATCTAAATCCAAGATGCTTGGGGAGATCATTAATTCAGACATTTGACTGAACAGAGCCCTTTATCCCATTTCCCCCCAAACAGCAAGCTATGCTAAGTGCAGGGTAGGAAAACTCAATAACTCATGGCAAAGGCATTCATTTTACTTTTAAATTTCAATCACCAGGGTGAAGGGTCAAAAAAGGCCATGACAGAAATTCTTACAGAAGAAAATCCCCCTGTTGCCCTGAAGCCAGTCATCTTCCGATTGAATAAATCATTACATTCTGTGGAACGTCAGCTTCAGCTATGATCAGAGTGCCAAAGAGAAGGGCTTTCTTTAGGGCTTTCTTTTCTTTCTGCCTATTTATTTTGGTCAGGCTGACAGATGAACAGCCTTTTCAAAACAGCAAGATTCATTAAAGACTCGTTCCTACACATGCACTTGGTGCTGGCCTGGTCCCATTGTAGGAATGAGGAATCTGCATTGCTGTGCATGGTCCCCACGGTAGCATACGCAGACCTCCTGGTCCCCTGCAAGGATATGGTGGCTATCCACATCCTCCTGCTTCACTCCTTTTGGTGCGATGCCACAATATTTAAAAGAGAAGGAGGAAATAGACTTTGACTCTAATCTGCAGCAAATGGACAGGGAGAAAGTCCTGCCTTTTGCCTCTCTCCCAGATGGCACCATTTCCTTTTCATCACCTATCTTCCCAGCTGCCCTGTACACCTGAGCTCATAACCCTCTCCCCCAGTACTCTGAGACTTCCACTGAAACTTCCAATGAAACCACACAAGAAACCAGAGAGACTGCTCACTCCCTGCTTCATGAATGCTCTTGCCTATTCTCTCCTTTCTGCCTCCTGGGATTACCTTGGTGCTTCCCAAAGTTTGGACTTGGCTCTGCTTCTGCATTTTGCTGAGACTTCGCTTCCCAGATGCCCAATAAAATCTCTACTGGGAGCACCACTTATCCTCAAACTCAGCACTGACAAGCTAAACTAGATTCATTCCCAGGTAAGTTCTCCTCCTGACACCCCTGTTTCTCCAGTTGACTAGGTTTGAAAACAACAGTTTTCTTCGATACCTCATTTTCTCTTCCAAAGAATGAAGCCAATAACCAATTGGTATGACTTAAAAATGTCTCTTGAATCCACTGCCTTTCAAACATCAGGGCCACATTTCTAGTTCATACCCTTATTTTCTTCAGACATTTACCACTGGCTCCTCTCATCTCTCATCTCACTTGCAGTCACTCCTAAGTCTTCCTTGCCCTCCATCCTGTGAACAGCTCATTCTGGAACAGCTCTAATCCTGGTGCTTTTCTGCATAAAAACGTTTAGGGGCCCTCCATTGCTGAATCAGGTGCATGTTCTTCAGACCGGTTTCAGAGCCCCCAAAATATGGCCCCAAGATAGGACATCTGTAATTTTTCCTACCCAATAGGCAGTTCTTTTTTGGTAGATGCCTTTAAGTTTCCTTTGGGGTTTCCCTCCTCCCTAATCCATATGGTTTGGTTGGCACTGATCCCTCTTCTTGGCTCTAGAAGTGGACATGTGACTTATCCTCCAAAACACAGTAAATAGTTCTGGGAGAGGCAGAAATAACTTAAATTGGAACAAGAGTCTCTATTCTGAGGCTTTTGCCTAAACATTTGAGAAAGAGAAACTCATTTTGTGTTGACACTGCTAGGAGTAACAATGATAAAAGATTGGAGCTGCCAGGAGTTAACAAGCATAACATGATAATGAAGTCAACAGAGAGAAAAGAAGTGGCATTTAGAGAGCAAGATGGGAGTCCCTGGATCTAGCTTTGATTGAAGCCAGAGCATCCCCTGGCCTCTCCAGTGATATGGGACAGTGCATGTCTTTCTGAGTTTGTCCGGTTTTATTTATGCTGCAGTGACCTTCAATCTAAAGAATTTTGACCAGGGGCGCCTGGGTGGCTCAGTGGGTTAAGCGTCCGACTTCGGCTCAGGTCATGATCTCACACTTTGTGAGTTCAAGCCCTATGTCGGGCGCTATGCTGACAGCTCAGAGCCTGGAGCCTGCTTCAAATTCTATGTCTCCCTCTCTCTCTGCCCCTCCCCTGCTCACGCTCTGTCTCCATCTGTCTCAAAAAGAAATAAAACATTTAAAAAAATTAAACATAAAAATAAAAAAATTAAAGAATTCTGACCAGTGCAGCTTCCACTTATCCTTTTGAATATTTTCTCCTCCTCTTCTACAGCTATGCTAAACTATTGGTCTTGCTTCAAAGTATAATGATTTTACATATTTGTGCTTTTGCTTGTGCTGTTCTATTTAGAACACTGCAGCCATCTATCTCTACCAGTCCAATCTTTTAAGGTCTCTTTCGGATGTTAACTCCCATCTGATGTCTTTTCTGCCCTTCAGCCCCATAGGGTCTTGCCCCCATTTGAATCCCCCCACTGCCACGGAGCCTTCTGTGCCATTAAACACTTAACATCCTTCACCAGTGACCCACATTAGATGCACAATAAACTCATGTGAATTAAATCAAACTAAAAAGGAGGGGGCTTCCTACATAGAAATGAAGTCAATACTTGTTGAGTTGAATTGACTTTATGTCCTGAGGAAATAACAGGAAATAGTTTATCCTTTCTACATTACACATGGCTTTAGTTTCTTCCAGCAGATAGGTAGACATTTTCACTGCTACTTCCTTAACCACACATGCCACTATAAACTATAATTTTGCAGCATAAAAGCACTTTAGTTTGAACGTGTGGGAAGCAGTAGTCCTTCTGGTTACAGAAAGGAATTTTATTTACTTTAATACTGGGTGCTTCCTTTGACATAGAGATTTTGTTGTTCTTTTGTTGGTGTCACCATTGTTTTGGTGTTTGGGATGTATTTTTCTCAAATTCAATATTGTGGATTTATTTCACTAATAATATCAGTATTTCTGAGGCTTTTGTATTGCTTTCTCCTTCAGAGTACTGCAATTCTTTGAGCCTTGTTGGTTTTACTACAGCCCTATTTGAAATGAATGTTTTAGTTGCATTTGGTGTTTATATAATACCTGCCAGTTGATCTTCTGAATGATTTTTAGCTCCTCTCTGGAAGAGGAAAGTAACTACACCATAGTCTGGCAGAAGAGGGGCTCTTTCTATAAATGTTAACTGACTGGTTAAACACGAAAAATCCAATCCAACGCCTTGAATCTCTCGTCTACGTGATGCCAAAGACCCACTTTTTTCCCCTTAAGTTAAAATAGTTACCTTGATGTCACATAAATACAACTTATGGAACCAGACTTTGAATTCAAAAGAAATCTTAGGACTGAAATCCAGGCCTTTCTTTCCCTCACTGCCATAGGCTCCATCCCCTTGAAGAGCTGCTTTACAGTTAAGTGAGGAAAAAAAAAAAAAAACCCTCAATTTATGTTTGTCTTGGTAAGCAGCTTAGAAAGGAAACTCTAGATGGTCTATGCTCTTGTCCATATTCGGCTCATAATATCACTGGGAAATGTTTTTCTTATGAACACTGAAACATGGGGAACTTGTAAGTTTGGGGTTTCTACGTATGTGATGTGAGTGTCTGAACTAAAATGTTTACTGTTTCTACCTGATTTTACAAGCAATACATATTCACTGTGAAAAAACAAGGCCACAATGAAATACCATTTTATAACTGCTTTATGGGCAAAATTTAAGGAATCTAACATTCTGTGTATTGGGAAGGTGTAGATAAAGAACATCTTTCGTATGTTGCAAGTAGGAGTGCAAATTGGTTCTACTACTTTGGAAAATAATTTGGCATTATCTTGTATAGTTGAGCACTCACATACCCTATGGCATGAAACTATACTTTGTATATACCCAAAGGAACATGCACCAGGAGTTCTATACAAGAATGTTTATAGCAACCTTATAACAGCAAAAAACAAACACACAAACAAAAACTGGAAACAACTAAAATACCCAGAAGCAAGGAAGTGTACAAATTATTGAATATTATACAACAGTGAAAATGAATGAATTATAACTACATGTAGAGTATATATGAATCTTGTAACATACCGTTAAATAAAAAAAGCAAATCTTAGAAGACTGCATACAATATTTTACTCTTTTAGCAAAGTTCAAAAACAATTAACATTTTGTTTAACCATACATTCACACAATGAATAAGAAAAACAAGACAATGATAAACCCCAACTTTGAAAAACTTGTTATTTCTGGCAGTAAGGCAAGAGCATACTATGGGGAGGAATACATGGGAGAATCAAATAATTGTTAATGTTTGAATTCTTGGATTGTATGATAGTTTGTGGGTATTTATTACCAAGAAATAAAATTAAACAGGGCTACGAATGGACCAATGATGGTAGTGTGCCATTAACCAAGATTTAAGGTGAATTCAATTCTGTGCATCAGAAGTCCAGAGTTAAGAAACAAAGGACAACAAAGATGAAAAGGAAAAACATGTCACTTGAAACTTTTCATTTTTCGATAGTGGGAAACTCAACTGCAGTGGCTTAAACAAGAACGAGATTCCTTATCTCTTCCTGCACTGATATTCGGGTGTATAGGACTTTCATTTTTATGAAAGGCTAAAGCCTAAGATGCATGCTGACCAAGGCTGTCCTCTTTTAAAAGGATTTGCCGAAGCCCCATCTAGCTTCTGTTGGCTTCATTCATTTACTTTTTATCCTTGCTTTTACTGTTCCTGCTGCTTCCCACCACCTTCTCTCTACTTTCCTTCTCTCTTCTACGTGGCTTCTATTTATTGCCCCTTATTGCTTCTGAGTATTCACAACTTCAGTGTCTTACCTTCTCTCTTTGTGCATTTCACTTTGTTCCCAAAATGAATGGTTCGTTCTAATGCCGTTAAGTCCAGAACTCCTTGAGAGAGACCTATTTAGCCAAAGCTCACCTGTTGGCCCCCTAAAGTGTCTCCAGTCAGGTTTATTGATTGGCTACCCTGCTTCATTCCCCTAAGGCATTATGCACCAGCAAGGCCCCTTTAGGGATGATCTCTCTGAAAAGGGTTGTAGACATGGCAGACATTCCAAAGCTTGACCCATCAATGACAAGCCAGCTCATAATGTATAGCTGACATATACGGTCAACAATATGGTCCTAGAAGAGCATATAAATGGTAAAAGAGAGGGTGGATTTCTACATTGTTGTGGTATTGGGAAATGTTATCAACTCTTTTTAGAGAAATGTGTAAAGGATTCTTGAAGGAGATTTTTTTTTTTTTTGAAAGAGGAAAAGAAAGGATGAGTCTCACATATTATTATGGTTTTATCCCTCTTCTGGTATCTTTACTGTCATTTCTATGGGACACTGGAAAGGAGAAATAAATACAGGTTTTCAGTCAACCTCCTGAACCAGAAACCAGCTTCCGCATTTTGATGAGCTTAGTTCATTTCAACATCACCTGCATCCTTGAAAACAATATATTTTCACAAAATAACCCTTCTTACTGCTCTGGTATAATGAACAGGAAACTTTTAAAAAGGTGAATTTTGGGAAAGGCAAAGTCCAAACGCTACTGCTGACAACCGAGTCAATGGGCTAATTTGTGGTCTCACTATATGGGGAAGAATTCATCCCTTGGCAGCTTTGCTGTGACTGACTATCAGTGGGTTTTTCCTGATCTACTTTGCACTTGGGAAAGAAATGCAGACTAATTTCTAGAAGGCTGAATCGTATTTTCAGGATGGGCTGGAGTGGGCAAGAAAAATCTAGAAACTCAGCTCAGCCAGCAAGTGGCATTTGTTGTCTTGTTAACTATCTTACTGTTATTTTTTTTTTTTTAAGTCAGCAGTTGGTATTGAAGGCATTATAACACAATTACAGAGAAAGCAGCAGCAAATTCCTCAAAACAAAAAAATAGTAATGAATGTAAATGTTTTTTGCCTCATCTCTTACTGACATTCTTCTTTTCCTCAGTGGTTTAATAGACTGTACTAAATCATCTACACGTGTTCAGCTGGTTCCTGCTCTAGGGGATCAGATACATTTGGAGGGAAATTAGCAAGAGTAAATATTTAGCCTTTGGCTGTGAGATGGGAATTTAATCTGAGTGAAGATAGTGACCCATTTGAGATTTAAATACATGATCTTGCCTCTAACTCATGGACCCTATATGGGGAAAAATCAAACAGTCCACCAGAAGTACTTAACTACATACATATTTATTTACTATTTTCTGTGGTGTGTTCAGTATTGTGGCATGTGTTAAAGATGGAGGAGTGGTATGGGATCAGCAATCAAAATGCAGAAACACCATTTATTAATTGGCAATCTATTTGGGTAGATAAAATATGAAGCAAATTGCAAGGTAGAATGCCAGTGGTTCTCTGCCTTAACTATCCACTGGAATCACCTAGGGGGCTTTTAACACTACTAGTGCTGAGGGGCACCTAGGTGGCTCAGTCAGTTAAGCATCCAACTTTAATTTGCATCATGATCTCATGGTTTGTGAGTTTGAGCCCTGTGTAGGGCTCTGTGCTGATGGTGTGGATCCTACTTGGGATTCTCTCTCCCTCTCTCTCTCTGCCCCTCCCCCACTTGCTCTCTCTCTCTCTCTCTCACTCTCTCTCAAAATAAATACGTAAACTTAAAAAAAAATACCAATGCTGAGTCCTACCTCCAGAGAACTTCATTATATAATGTACTTAGTATATAGTAAAGAATTTGTCCGGTGAGGACTACAAGTCCTAGTGCTTGTTTTCAACATTAGTAGCATATTTAGAATCACTTGGAAGACTTTTAAAAGCCCATGAACCCAACTCAATAACATGAGGATCTCTGGGTATGGGACCCAGCCATTAGTATAACTTAAAGTTCTTGAAGGCTGAGAGCCATATCCTTAGAGAAATTCATAGCAAGAGAGAAAAAAAGTAATGTCTGGTACAGTGAAGAAGATTCCACAAAGAGGGCATAAGATGCTTTGATACAGAAGGGAGCAGACTTTTATGTGGGAATAAACATGGGCAAAGGCACAGAACTGGGACAGAGGCTTGTGGGAACCCAGAACACAAGCTAGACAACAGTCAAGGCTTTTGTTTGAGAAGAGTGAAAATACATTTTGAAAGACAAGGTGAATTGAAAGAGGGATTTTTTAAAGTTTATTTATTTTTGAGAGAGAGAGAACACAGGCACGAACAGGAGAGGAGCAGAGAATGAGGGAGAGAGACAGAGAATCCCAAGTAGGCTCCACAATGTCAGCACGGAGACTGACCTGGGGCTGGAACTCATGAACCATGAAATTATGACATGAGCTGAAATCAAGAGTCAGATGCTTAACCGACTGAGCCACCTGGGTGTCCCAAAAGATGGATTTAAAAGTCACACTGCACACTTATTAAAATGATGAAAACCCCAAACACTGGCAACACACCAAATCCTGGTGAGGATGTGGAACGACAGAAACTCTCATTCACTGCTGCTGGGAATGCAAAGTGGGATAGCTGCTTTGGAAGACATTTGGGCAATTTCTTACAAAAAAAAAAACAAACCCAGGACATTCTTATACATTTCAGCAATCATGCTCTTAGGAGGTACCCAAATGAGATGAAAACTTATGTCCACACAAAAGCCTATACACAGATGTTTATAGCAGCTTTATTCATAATTGTGGAAACTTGGAAGTGACCAAGATGTCCCTTGGTAGGTGAATGGATAAATAAACTGTGGTACATCCAGACAATGAATTCAGCACTAAAAAGGACAAAAAGACATGGAAAAAACTTGAATGCACATCACTAAGTGGAAAAAGCCAATTTAGAAAGGCTGCATGATATAGGATTCCAGCTATATGACATTCTGGAAAAGGCAAAACTATGGACAGAGTAAAAGGATCAGTGGTAGCCAGGGATCGGGGAGGAAACAAGGGATGAATAGGCAGAGTACAAAGGATTTTTAGGGCAGTGAAACTATTCTATATGCTACCACATTGGTGGATATATGTCATTGTACATTTGTCAAAACCCAAAGAATGTGCAGCATCATGAATGAACTATGGACTTTGGGTGATAACGCATCAATGTAGGCTCATCGATTTTAACAAATCACCACTTCCATGCAGGAGGTTGATAGTGGGGAGCCTGTGCATGTGTGAGGTCAAGGAGTGTATGGGAACTCTTTATAATCCCTGCTGAATTTTTGCTGTGGTCCTAAAACTCTAAAAAAATAGTCTATTTTTAAAAGTGGGGGAAACAAGTCAGGATGAAGAGTTGAAAATTTAGACCGGAAATAGCAGGGTGCTCTTGTATTTCTTGAGCAGGGAACGATGTGGTAAGAATGATGTTTTAAGAATACTTTTGTCACAGTGTATAGAGTAGATCAAAACAGCAAGACACTATGACAACAATATAAATGCAAACTGATGAGAGAGGGTTGAAGATCTGGTGATGATCTGAGACTCAATGGGAAGGAAGCCTTAATGTTGACATCTCATCATCTTGACCCTTGTGGTTCTCTTTTCATTATGTGATAAATAAAAGTGGTGTTGGGGCTATCTAAAAGGAAAAGGGAAGAGTATGAAAGAAAAGTTGAAATGTGTCCGAGGCTCTGAAAAATCTGTGCTTCAGAATGAGGCTGGAAGGCGGCATATGGAAAGCACTTGAGTACATTAAAAAGCCACCATGTGAATTATTTTAAAAATCTAATTTGCAAAGGCCATTGGCATTGCTTGGGTGCATTTGTAAATCAGGCAGTCGCTAAGTCATCTTGAACAGCTAAAGCTATAATTTCCATGAAAAGGCTCAAAATATTAAAACATTAATTGAAAAAGAGCACTTTGAAAATCCTGTTTGCAGAGTTCACTCAGCTGGGCAGGATAGGGTCAGGCTACTTTTTCATCTGCAGGATAGGCTAAGCCTTTTTGCATGATTGCCCTGGAAAACAAATCCTTCATATTGTAAATGAATGACTCCTTGGTCTGTTTGCTTTATTAAAGTCTATTGCAGTCCTTTTTATTTATTAAGCTCTCGGTTTCTAGTAAACTCTCAAACTTGAATATAAAATGTCCTGTGTTATTTAATCTGCTAGCTATTGTTTATCCCCTTGTCTCATGAAGCCAGGGCTGGCAGACTCAGCTTTTATTATAATGGCTGTAAAGTGTCTGTGGCATCTGTGATGGGGATAAGCCTGGCAGGACAGGGGTCTGCTGTTCCCTGCTCTTCTCCTGTGGGCTAGCAGGTGGGCACAGATGCTCCCCTAGCGCTCCCTCCCCAACAGCTCCTGCCAAACCTTAGATCACCTTTACAGAACAGAGGGTAACTCAATGTCAGCACCTCACACAGGCTAATCTTCCCTCTGAGGCAGTTGACAAAAGCTGCTGAGAACAGAAGATTGACTCTGGGCTCCTTCTCTGAAGGTCCTTGCTGTTTCAAGGTCAGGTAGGTAATGCACATAGTGTCTTAATTAGGGCAGACGCTACAAAGTCTGGAAGGGAATAGAAAAAAAGGAAAGGAGAACTATATGCTTATTCCAATCCAGGTACTTTACATTAGCATAGTTTACGGTCTTACCATCTTAGGAGAAAAGAAATATTATTTCCCTCATTTTATAGGTGAAAAAAAAAAGGAAGGTATAAAGAAATAACCAGGAAGCAGGGCAGGCACACAGATAAGAAGTTAGTAGTAAAAAAAAAAAAAAAAAGTTATTAGTAAGCAGCAGAGCTGCGGGGGTAAATCCAGGCCCGCCCAACTTCAGACCCTGAGTACTTTTCACTCCACTAACTCTTGTCTTGGTTCTGTTACCAGGTCCGCCTGGACCCGCCAGTACTCTGCACCTCCTGTCTGTGTGACCCATTCCTGCATTGCTTCTGAGATCCTTGCCTGAATGGCAGAGCCCCAGGGCTCACCCATGGAAAGTTACTTCTCTGTGGCTCCCAGACTGCAGGTCAGCTGGGAAGTCCACATTCTTGTCACACACACACCAATTTTGTCACTGGTAGGATTAATTTAGCTCATTAAACACCTTCGCATTAGGCCTGTGGCTTAAGTGACATGTCAAAATTTGATGACTACTATTTTATGAATTACACTGATGTGCTGCTTCTTTGATCCCTTTTCATAGCCCATGTGATGGCCATCTGGACACCTCCTTCTCTTGGAGTTTTTGGGATGGCAGCCAAAGCAAGTACAGAATGCTGAACAGATCAATATAGTTAAGCGCATTACCATAATCCACAGACATTAAAACGTCAATACCTCATCCCCCTGACAAAGCCTATATCAAACAGAAGGCTCGATGGCACAATAGATAGATTCATGAGGCTTTCACCTCTGGGAATGGGTTTCAACACGGCTTAGGTCACTTGAAAAAGATGAGTTTCATGGTGGTAACTTTGCCAAACTTTGTTTATTGGCATTTGGGCTCCGATCACAATCCAATCACATGGGCAGCTTTCCTTTACAAAGGGGACACTCTCTACGCTTTCATCAAACACAGGAATTCATTTGAGCTCTGTGTGACCAGTATCCTGTTCTATTAAAAACACCTATAAACATTAGACTGTGAAGCTTCACATATAACCATATCAATATGTTACGCCAAGACGTGAAGAATTTTAAAACTCAATGAGTATTTCTCAGGCACTTAACTTATGTGCCCAGCACTGTTCTAGGTGCTGGAGATGTAGGAGGGGTATACAACAGACTAGGGGCTTCCTCTACAGAATTTATGTTGTAGCTGGGGAGACAGACAAGTAAACAAATAGATAAAGTAATTTCAAGTAACTATAGATGCCATGAAGAAAGCAGACCTGGAAATGTAAAGTGGGGTGGTGAGCTGAGTCCAATATGTGGTGAGAATAGCCATGAAGAAGTTTGGAAGTTACAGGAGAGGCATCCTAGGTAGAACAGTAAGTGCAATGCCCTGAGGCAAGAATGAGCTTAATTCATGTAAGGAATAGAAATAAGGCCAACAGGGACCTCAAAGTCAAGCTGAAGTTGGCATGGGCTAGATCATGCAGAGCCTTCCTTGACATGATGAAGGACTTGGGGAGTCACTCGAGGATTCAAAGTAGTGAAGTGACATAGTTTTAATTTCATTTTTTATTTTAATATTTGTTATTAGTATTAATCATGATTCATTTTTTAGATACAAATTATTCTGGCTATGGCAGTAGTTTTCAACATGGGTGATTTTTCCCCCTAGGGGACATTTGTCAACGTGTGGAGATACTCTTTGGTCATCACAACTGGTGAGTGCCACTGACATCTAGTGGGAAGCTGCTAAACATCCCATAATGCCCAGGACAGCCCCCGCAGCAAACAGTCTAAAATATCAGTGGTGCTGTGTTTGAGAACCCCTGAACTATGGTATGGAGAATAGATCATTCAGGAATGGGGAAGAGTGGAAGCAGAAGGCTGGGGCAGGAACCAAGGAGAAATTATGGTTATTTGGACTAAACTGTCAGTGGCAAGGTAAAGTGACTCAAGATATATTTTGGAGATAGAGTTGATAGGACCTGCTGATATATTGGCTGTAGGAAGTAAAGGAAAAAGGAGTCAAGGATGACTCCTCATGTTTTCATTCTGAGCAAATGGGTAGACAATACAGTCATTTACCAAGATGGGAAAGAATAGGCAAGAAATGGGTTGAGAGGGGAGAGATCAAGAATTTTATTTTGGGCACATTAAATGTAAGACCTGTTAGACTTCTCAGTGGAGATTCATTAATACATGAATCTGAAACTAAAGGTAGGGATCAGTTATTGAGCATGTAGATAATAGTTAAGGCCATGGGACTGGAGAGGGTGGCTAAGAGGAACAGAGAGGAGAGTGCTGATCTCTCCAATATTTAGGGGCTGAACTGAAAAGGAAGATCCAGCAGTGAGCACTGAGAAAGAGGTGTTAGGGGAGCACCTGGGTGGCTCAGTTGGTTAAGTGTCCAACTTCATCTCAGGTCATGATCTCACAGTTTGTGAGTTCAAGCCCCACCTCAGGCTCTCTGCTGTCAGCATAGAGCTGGCTTCCAATCCTCTGTCCTCTCTGTCTGTCCCTCCCTCCTCTCTCTATTAAAAATAAATAAACATTAAAAGAGAGAGAGAGAGAGGTGTTAGGGAAGCAAAAGGGAAACCAGGAGAATGCACTATACTCAAAAATAAGGAAGGAAAGGGTTTGCAGAATGGAGCCATCATCTATACTGAATGTTTCAGAGAGGTCACATACAACGAGAGAGAAAAAAAAAAGACCTTGAATTTGGCTGGCTCGATTTGGCCAACAAAGTAGTCACAGACTAGAGTAGCTTGGGTGACATGGCAGATATTGCGCCCTGACTGGTGTGGGTTGCAGAGAGCTTGTTCAGAAGATATAATCAAACAATATGAATTCTTTCACTAAATATTGCTAAAAAGAGGAAAGAAATGGGATGGTGACAGAATTCCAATTGCACAGCAACAAAGAAGTGTCTTCTTCTTAATAGAATCCTTTCTTTATAAGTCACAATGTGTTACATTTACTTATGAAATTCACCAGTAATCATTTAAACAACTAATTTCATTATTTCCTAGGCATTGGTATATAACACGTGCATTTTATCAACAGTGGAACTCTATTTTATGAATGAAACTAAAATAAAACATCCCGGAGCCACTGAACGAGCTTCAGAACAGTAATTATTTTAAGAATGTAGTTAGAAAACGACCACATAAAGTTCATTTAATTGAAACAACAAACTTTCGTGCACCAGTCAGTAAGGGGGTAAACTTGTCCTCCCAGCAAGTTCTTTCTCCTAAACCTGAAATTATAGCAAGATTTTCATCTTGGCACCGTCACTTCTTAGTTCTCTAAGTTGCTTCATCTCTGGACACACAAGATTCCTCATTTATAAAACAGTAGAGGTTTGGGCGGAGATTAAATGAAAAAAACATGCAAACTGTGTGTGTCCTGCAGGCATTAAAAATCCATCTTCTCACTTCTTTCTGGCACCTTCACTCTAGTACTTTCTGACTTTCTTTACATGGCAGTGCTGGTCATCATGGGGAGTTCTGTTTTTTCCCCCACATCTCTCTTATGATGTCTTCCCACCTCGGCTAGCACACAGTCCAGAATGCAATGGAATTTGATACACTTGCTGCCTATTACCCTGAAGCATCTATATGATGTTAACACTGTAGCAAGATTTGTTTCCGTGGTTTCTGTATTTCAGTATATGAAACATTGTGGATTACCAAATATGTAAGCTATGATGACTTCAGAGTGAGAACTCCACCAAATTGTTGGTTCAGAGTTTAGATACAGTCAGGACCATAAGATACAGCCAGGACCTAAATTATCCAACCACAAACAGAAGATTTTTCTAAGAATGAAAAAAAAAAGACCAAAAATCACAATAACTTAAATTATTTATATAAGTAGAAGGGAGAAAAAAGCCTCTTCAAATTAAAAAAAAAAAATGCTACTGCCCTAAATTGAGATTTTTGAAGAGAAAAGAACTTATTTGTTGATTAAATTCTTATCAAAGATGGGGAATGCTATAGGAGACTGTTAAAAACTGAGAAAAAACTGAGGGTTGATGGGGGGTGGGAGGGAGGGGAGGGTGGGTGATGGGTATTGAGGAGGGCACCTTTTGGGATGAGCACTGGGTGTTGTATGGAAACCAATTTGACAATAAATTTCATATATTGAAAAAAAAAAGATGGGGAATGCTAGGAGGAATCCATAAAGACAAGGAAATTGTAATAATGAAATCTTTGTATAATGTAAGCAAAGCAATCAGTTCCCATACACCAAACCACAGGCTCTAGAGTTCACCAGTTCAGAAGAATGGCATATTCACAAATGTATCATTAGGATGGGCTGAAGGTTTCTGGGTTTGTTTTTTAGACAATGCTGGGAATATCTGCCAAAGAGTGCTCATCCTTTTGTGCTTCCAATAAATGGATGCTGATAGTTCACTCCAAATCCCCAGACTTTTTTTTTCCAACCATGGTATTTTGGAAATTTCTTTTATTTCTGAGTTGCCTAGACTTTCTCCTGTCTCTGTGCATACATTTAGGGAATTTTGATGTGAATGTCTCAATGACTGCCTTATTTTTAACTTATTTATGGGCAATTCCTAAGTTCTATCTAGTATTCAACTAATTTAAATGAATGAAAGACATCATTAAGTCATGAACTGTCATTGGAAGAAAGGTGATAAAGCCAGAGGCCCATGTTTTCCTCAGCAAAGTCTATAACTAGTCAATGGTCATCTAGATCCCCATTTGACCCTCTAAAGATCTAGAACTGAATATCCAACTAGGGAGCCCATGCTGATCCCGATCTATTTGAATGGCTCTACATCTATCCTCTGAATCCACACAGAAACAAACTAATTTCCTTTTCTAGGCAGGCATTGCCCATAACACAACCCAGCTCTGCCTAGTACAGAGTGAGGGATAGGGAGTTCAGGGGATGAGAAGGAGCTGCTTGAGAGGGTAGGTAACCAGGCACAAAGAGAAGAACTCTTGCTTAGCCTGTGAGAAGAGCATAGGTGAATGGGGGTGGTGGGAGTAGACAATGCCTTCTGTTAATGTTAAATACTTTTCAGGTCATAGTTTGAACCCTGTGCACAGACTGAAGGATGCATGCCATTTTAGCCCCAGTTAACAAGTGATTTTCACACTTTTGTCCCTTCTAGTCTCAAATCCCCCACTACCGCTCTGCATTTCTTACATTGGAGCCTAAACATCCCAGAACACCATCTCTGTGAATATTCTGAGATGTGCCTAATGGAGGGAGGATAATGTCCTTGGGTTAGGGTAAAGACTGTTTTGGAGATACTGACCTATGTTCAGCAGCCTTCCTAGGGCAGTTTCCACAATGAATGAATCCTATCTTTAAACATGGAGCTCACTTGGGCTTTTGAAATGTGAAGTCAGTGCCAAGTAGGACCAATCAGAGTCTGGTGTAATTTCTGCCATGCAAATCTCTTTTATGTAAATTGTGTCTTAGGGAGCTTCCAAACACATACAGGTGGGGAGTGATTACAGAAAGTCCGTAATTCTTCTCATATTATTAGCATCTTCAGTGCAAGAATTCTGACAGAGACACTAATGATGAAGCAGCCAAAAAGGAAATTAAGAAAACAATCCCATTTAAAATTGCGTAAAAAATAATAAGATATCTAGGAAAAATTTAACCAAAGAAGTGAAAGACATGTACTCTGAAAACTATAAAACACTGATGAAAGAAACTGAAGATAATACAAAGAAATGTAAAGACATTCCATGCACAAGGATTCGAAGAACAAATGTTGTTAAAATGTCTATACTTCCCAAAGCAATCTACAGATTTAATGCAATCTCTATCAAAATACCAACAGCATTTTTCATAGAACTAGAACAAATAATCCTAAAATTTGTATGGAACCACAAAAGACCTCAAATAGCCAAAGCAATCTTGAAAAAGAAAAACAAAACTGGATGTATTCCAGACTTCCAGTTATATTACAAAGATGTATTAAGTATGGTTCGGCACAAAAATAAACACATAGATCAATGAAACAGAATAGAAAACCCAGAAATAAACCCACAATTATATGGTAAACTAATGTTTGACAAAGGAAGAAAGAATATGCAATGGGAAAAAGTCTATTCATAAATGGTGCTGGGAAAACTAGACAGCTACATGCAAAAGAATGAAGTTGGACCACTTTCTTACACCATACATAAAAATAAACTCAAAATGGATCAAGGACCTAAATGCGAGACCTGACCATAAAAATCCTAGAAGACACTATAGGCAGTAATTTCTCTGACATCAGCTGAAGCAACATTTTTCTAGATATGTCTCCTGAGGCAAGGGAAATAAAAGCAAAAATAAACTATTAGGACTACATCAAAAAAAAAAAAAATTCTGCACAGCAAAGGAAGCAATCAATAAAACTAAAAGGCAACCGATGGAATGGGAAAAGATATTTGCAAATGACATATCAGATAAAAGTTCAGTACCCAAAATCTATAAAGAACTTACCAAACTCAACACCCAAATAATCAAATAATTGGGTGAAGAAAAACAAATAATCCAGTGAAGAAACGGGCAACAGACATGAATAGACACTTTTCCAAAGAAGATACCCAGATGGCTAATAGACATGAAAAAAATCACTCATAATCAGGGAACTACGAACCAAAACCACAATGAGATAAAACCTCACACCAGTCAGAATGGCTAAATTGAACAACTCAGGAAACAACAGATGTTGACAAGGATGTAGGGAAAGGGGAACCATTTTGCACTGTTGGTGGGAATTCAAATTGGTTCAGCCAATCTGGAAAACAGTATGGAGGTTCCTCAAAAAATTAAAAATAGAACTACCCTATGACCCAGCAATTGTGCTACTGGGAATTTATCCAAAGGATACAAAAATGCTGATTTGAAGGGGCACATGCACCCCAATGTTTATAGCAGCTCTATCAACAATAGCCATATTATAGAAAGAGCCCAATGTCCATTAACTGATGAATGGATTAAGAAGATGTGGTATATATATACAATGGAATACTACTCCACAACGAAAAAGAATGGAATTTTGCCATTTGCAACAACGTGGATGGAACTTGAGGGTATTATGCTAAGCGAAATAAATCAGAGAAAGACAGATATCATATGACTTCACTCATATTGGAATTTGAGAAACTCAACAGATGAACATAGGGGAAGGGAAGGAAAAATAAGATAACAGAGAGGGAGGCAAACCACAAGAGACTATTAAATATAAACAGGGTTGCTAGAGGGGAATGTGGTAGGGGGTATGAGTTAAATGGGGGATGGACGTTAAAGAGGGTACTTTTCAGGATGAGCACTGGTAGTCATATGTAAGATACAATTGCTGGGTTCTACTACAAGACTACATTGTATGTTATCTAACTTGAATTTAAATAAAAAAGAAATCTTGCCATTTGCAACAACATGGATGGAGCTAGAGAGTATAATGCTAAGTGAAATAATTCAGAGAAAGACAAAGAGCATATGATTTCACTCATATGTGGAATTTAAGAAACAAAACAAATGAGCAAAGGAGAAAAATGAGAGAGACAAACCAAGAAACAGACTCTTAACTCTAGAGAATAAACTGATGGTTACCAGAGGGGAGGTGCATGGAGAAGATGGGTGAAATAGGTGATGGGAATTAAAGAGTACACTTATCACAATGAGCACTGAGTAATGTACAGAACTGTTGAGTCACTATACTGTACACCCAAAACTAACATAACACTGTAGCTTAACAATACTGGAATTAAAATGAAAAACTCAACAACAACAAAAAAGACTTCTGATATAGAAAAGCTCCAAAAGTTCTAAGACTATTCATTCTTCAGGGGATGCTTCTCTATTTTTGGTCGTATTTTATTTCCCTTAGTATTATTCTATCTGCCTTGGCATCATTTTACTTTCTTAAAAAACTTTTTTTAAGCTTCATGTGGTGTGGATGAATCTTTAGCCTTGGGATAAAAGTCAATTCATAGCAATTTAGCAGTATCTAGTGATTCTCAGGATTGTCCTACTTAAGACAGGTTAAACTTGGGGCGCCTGGGTGGCGCAGTCGGTTGAGCGTCCGACTTCAGCCAGGTCACGATCTCGCGGTCCGTGAGTTCGAGCCCCGCGTCGGGCTCTGGGCTGGTGGCTCGGAGCCTGGAGCCTGTTTCCGATTCTGTGTCTCCCTCTCTCTCTGCCCCTCCCCCGTTCATACTCTGTCTCTCTCTGTCCCAAAAATAAATAAACGTTGAAAAAAAATTTAAAAAAAAAAAAAAGGTTAAACTGTTCAACAGGTTAAAACTGTTTCCAGATCCCCCACATTATTATTTATATCCATTGATTGAGAAACCACATAATGACAGAAGCAGACGCACTTGAACAGAGAATAGTAGCAACTGAACAAGTTCACTAGTTTTCAAGACAGTACAAATACATGTCATATTAATCCTACACTTTTCAGGAAGTGCTTAGTGTGCTATAAGAATGAGTCAATCTTTTAATGTGGTGGCTGCTCAGGAGTCTGCCTCCATCCTTTCGTCATACTTCCCCACCTCCCCACAAAGAGTTCCTTAAAGCCCTGATACGTTTGTTAAGCAGTGTGCCAACTCATAACACTCATTGGTTTTGCCCAGAATGCAAGATAACTCTTCTGGCTTGACCTGATTAGATCCTAAGTTAAAACCATAGAATTTGGTGCTAGGGGGCAGTAGAAATCATCTAGTTTTACCACCTTAATTCCCCAATAAGTAACCTAAGGCCAAGGCATTGGAGTGGCTAGCATAGGGCATGGAGAGTAGGACAGAACCAGGTCTTTCTGGTGCCCAGTCCCTGCCTCTGTCTTATATATAGAAGAGCCAGGCCTGCATCCCAAGCATTGGCTACTCCCTAAGGCCTGAAGATTCTCCAGTGTGTCAGGTTGTGTCCTGCTTTCAGCACTCTACTCATATAACTCCTCTCGCCCACAATCTATTTCTCTCCACAATTATCTGGCAGAAATTTGGTGCATTTTCAAGACTTGGCAGAGTAGAATCTTCCCATGAAGCATCTTTAGACCCTCTCAAGTCAAATAAGACACTTTTTTTGTGCTTCTACCATAGAAAGAATAATGATAATGGCTAACATTTACTGAGCATTTACCATGTGCCAGTAATGTTATAAATTATATATCACTCAATTCTTATAACATCCTATGCCATAGGAACTATTATTTGTCTCCAGGATGAAAATGAGAAAACTGAAATTCAGAGATTTAAGTAATTTTTAAGAAGTGCCTACAAGTGAGATGCCTCACTGGCCGCGTGAGTTAAGTATCCACACGCTTAAGTACTGTGCTATCAACAGTTGTTGAGGCACATCACCCATAACATGGGAGTGTACTCATGTTTGACATATGTCTTTCTTTCCCACTAGACTGTAAACCCCTCAGAGCAAGGGCTTGTGTTTTGACTTTTTTTCTCTCCATACCTAGCAGTTTCTGGCAGAGAGTAAGTTGTCAATAAACATTTGCTGAATGAATGCATGGAGGAAAGAATCATTTTTCATCAGGGGTTCTTAAAGTGCAGTTCCAAAACAGTCCATGCACAATGGTTTATAAATGAGAGGCCCGGACTAGTGATTTTTTGCCTGAATAATGACTTCCCCAAATAGACACTACAGATTGTTGGCAAAAATGTCAGATACTTAAAAGACTTTATATAGTAGCACAATCAAATACCTCTATAGGTCACTATGAGAATTTCAGATTTCTCTCTCTTCTTTTCTTGCTAAGGAAGAAAGGGGAGCAAGAGAGGAAGCAGGGAACAGTGGGAATAGTGTCAGAGTGGAGGCCGAGAGAGACAGCCCCACTTTCTGCTCTGTAGTCACTTAGCTTCCTGAGAAATGCTGGCATGGGAGATAGCCATAAAAACAACTCTTTCCAGTTTTAAAAAAGATATGCTTTTACATGCTCTCTAAGGCCTTTTAAAAGCAAATATTCTGGGATTCTAAAATTCACCTCTAAATTTCACCGTGGCCCCCGGGTGGATCCAAAATTCAAGTCATAGGAAAAATCTTGGTTACTTTAGAATTCTTCAAAGTACGTATTTTCTATTGTACAGTTTTGAAGCTGCTTTTAAAAGACAGAAAATGAAAATTTAGAAAATGAAACTAAACCTACTCTTCTTTCCCAAGGGCAGAGCCTTCAAAGATTTTGTGTTTGTGGTGCTGAGGACCAAAGATGCTCTCACCTATAAAAATGGTCATCAGCCAACAAGAGCTGAAGACACGCCGTGACCCCGAGCTAACCCTCCAGCCCAGCTTGGTCTGCCTGTCTGTCAAATGCAGGGTGGGAGCTCATCAAAGGTCTCTTCCAAGGCAAATGTTCCATGATTTCACACACTCCTGAAATCAACTCGTGATCTCCCTTTACACCACCAGCAAGGGAGGGCATCAGATCAAAACCCCCTGCCAAATATGGCCTTTTGTAGCAACATGGATGGAACTGGAGAGTGTTATGCTAAGTGACATAAGTCATACAGAGAAGGACAGATTCCATATGTTTTCACTCCTATGTGGGTCCTGAGAAACTTAACAGAAGACCATGGGGGAGGGGAAGAAAGAAAAATGGTTGAGAGGGAGGGAGCCAAAACATAAGAGATGCCTAAAAACTGAGACTAAACTGAGGGTTTATGGGGGGTGGGAGGGAGGGGAGGGGTGGTGATGGGCGTTGAGGAGGGCACCTGTTGGGATGAGCACTGGGTGTTGTATGGAAACCAATTTGACAATAAATTTCATAATAAAAAAAAAGCAAACAAAAAACAAAAAACAACCCCCCCCCCCCCCCCCCCCCGCACCACATACCACTCTTTCTTCTACCGCCTTTCTATTAATGCTGTAGCTTTGGTCACAGCCATTATCTCTCCATGACTATTGGAAGTTCAAAGTCACTTACTTCTTTCTTTTGACTTTGATTCTCCTCATCCCCCACCCTGCCTACAATTTTTCTGGATGACTGGGAATTATCTGAGAACATGCCAATACTCACTTATGTCATATTCTAGACACAAATCTTGAGATTCACACCCATTTCCTACCATAAGAGAAATACAGTATATATGCATTTAAAATATGACTTTCTTTGGAAAAAAATCCTTAATTTCACAAATAGTTTATTTGGTGCAAAATTTGAAATTATCTTGAGTTTTTAGTTCTCGTGATTTTCTCATTAAATATATTTTGCTTTAAAAAAATACAGTAACAAAAAATTTAGTATTTGGAATTAATACTAAATGGTCAATAAATGACCATTATTTAATAAAAGAGGCTATGGCATTTTCCAGTGCTTAGCTATGAAGCTCTCAGCATGCAAGTCCCTGATAGATATTTTTGAACAACTCACATAAGCTATTCTTAATATCATAAGCTTCCTTTTATCCTCTACCACTTTCTTTTTTAAACCTGTTAGATATATTCACAGAATATCACATTTTCCTCACAAGCTGTTTTAATTTGCATTTTTCTCAATGACTAATCTGACATGCCAGATAGGAGATTCTTATTTTTTTCCAACTTAGGAAATGCTACCAAAGTATTTTGTTTTGTTTTCGTAAATTCTGAGAAATCTAGCAATAATAGACAAGAAATAAAGAGTCCAATGTCTGCATGTTCTTGTTCTCAAGATGGTCATATTTTTGAGATTATCCTTTCTGCAAAATGGCAGTCCACGTTTCCTTTTCAGAAAGTCATAAAAGTGTTGCCAGAATCAATATTTTAAATTCTTGTGTTGGTTTCAGACAGCAGGATTCACAGTGGTAATACCGTATACCATGTGTTTCTATTTGAAATTATCTGAGTTTCTTATTTGTAGTTATGCTGCAAGATGGTGTGATTCTGAGTTTCCTTTTCTCCCAAAGATTTTATTGCCTTATTTTTTAGGAGAATGAATTCTCTTATTTCTAAGACATTGAGAAACGATTCCATTTCTCTGTATTTGTACCAAGAAGAAGGAAGCAGTTATCCATTTCCATTTCTTCTGTGTCCTATTAGTTGCCAGGAGAATCCTCCTTGTACTTTCAGTGGCCATTTGTCTCCCAGTTATTTATAGTCAACTAATGATCACTCTTCCGGAACTTTGTCTGTGTTCCACATGTTTGGTTGGAATAAGGCAGTCAGTTGGCAAGAAAGCTCAATGAGGAAACCCCTCAAAAACTGGCTTGAGGATTTTCCATGTTTATTGTTGGTTAGAAATAGGACTCAGGAAGTACTCATTCTGTACTCATCACCAGTAACAATCAGAGATTTAAAATAAATGGAGAATCCCCATGTGAATGGTAGTTAAGTTCCTAAATGTATGTGATTGCACTTTTTCCATTGGCATTTTCATACCTTAAGTAAATCTTGCATCTGAAAGATAAGATGATTCTTCTAGAAAATTCTCATGACTGTGGCTGAAGAAACCACAAAGTTCAAAGGGGAGCCAAGAGTTGAGGCTGAGGGATAGCAAAGACTTAGAAACAGAGGTTATTTCAGTTTGCAGAAGGAATGGGGCAAGTAAATGGCCTGACCTACTGGTGGCTTTACTTTTGAAAGAGTCATAACGGTTTCTTGAGAAGTTAGGCACAAAGACCTCAGACTGAGAATAGGGGTGACATAGAGGTTAAACAGACATCCCCAGACTAAGAGAAATGAGTAAAAATCATTCCTAAGGCTGGAGAATTCAAGACTAGTCCATCCATTCAGTAGCATTTATTGAGGATTTATTGTATGTAAGTCACCAATTATGTTACTATGCACACTCACCTCACTACTAAACAGAATGTTCCCCTGTCCCCTTCTCTTAGGAGTTGCTCCTCACTCATCTCACGGTCATGAGATCGAGCCCTGTGTTGGGCTCTGTGCTGACAGCGTGGAGCCTGCTTGGGCTTCTCTCTCTCTCTCTCTCTCTCTCTCTCTCTCTCTGCCCCTCCCTCACTTCTCTCTCTCTCTCTCTCAAAATAAATAAACTTAAAAAAAGAAAGTATATACTTTCTGCTTTGTAATTGTACAAGCCCTCTTAAGCCTCAGCTTGCCTTTTTATTTTAGAATCATATTGAAGACCACATGGCATTCTAACCTACTGAACTTTTCTTTTTTTTTTTTTTTTTTTTTCAATGTTTATTTATTTTTTGGGATAGAGAGAGACAGAGCATGAACGGGGGAGGGGCAGAGAGAGAGGGAGACACAGAATCGGAAACAGGCTCCAGGCTCCGAGCCATCAGCCCAGAGCCTGACGCGGGGCTCGAACTCACGGACCGCGAGATCGTGACCTGGCTGAAATCGGACGCTTAACCGACTGCGCCACCCAGGCGCCCCCCTACTGAACTTTTCTTACCAGGTTTCCTAATGCTATAGACTCAGTAGGCACATGGTCACAATTCCTATATTTAACTAATTGTTTTGCTATCACATGACAATGACTGCCAATTTGTAATGGTGTGTTCACTGCCTTCTACCCAGTTTGCAGTCAGCAAGTCTCACTTTTTATAGTCTGTTATTTTCAACACCTTATTTCTGGGAACAAATTCTGTTCCCATTAAGATATATTTGGTTGGGATGCATCTGGGTGGTTCAGTTGGTTAAGTGTTTGCCTCTCAATTTTAGCTCAGGTCACAATCTCACCCTTAGTGTGTTTGAATCCCACATCAGGCTTTTATCTTTTATGTCAAATAAACATATATTTGACATAAAAGATAAATTTGGTTGGAGGTAACGCAACATGCTGGATGGCTTAAACATCAAAAGTAATTTATTGGCTCATGTAACAAACAGTTTGGAGGTAATGTAGGCTTCAAGCATGGTTTGATCAGCGCTCTGGCCCCATTTCTCTGTGGTGCTTGGCTCTGCCCTCCTCTTTGTGTTAGTTTGGTCTTAGGTTGTCTTCTCTCATGGTAGTGAAATGGCTGCCAATGGCTACCAAGACTACGTGTTTCTTGTTTACAAATAATAAATTTCTCTCTAACTTTCACATCTTTTCTGTCACACAATAGAGAGAAGCTTTGGTTCACAATTAAGTTGTAGTTAATCATTTCCACATCTTCATGTACTAACTCAACAGGTACTCCTGACAAAATGTAATCCCATCACCAAATAAGGAGATAGGAGATCTCAGTCCACTCACCTATTTTCACAAGCATTTTATTTCACGACACTTCATGTTAAGCAGATTTTCTCTTACCAGACTCTAAGACCCATTTAAATTTTCCTCTTGCTCTTGAAAAGGACAATTTTCCTTATTTCCAAATTGATGTCTGAGAGCAAAGAGGACATATGGTTTTTGGTAAAACTGGAAAGTCTTTGGGAAAGAAGCTGTCCCAGGATAGAACACTCTTTTATGCTACTTTTTCCTTTCTGACTCCACTCCTGCTCTTAGAGGTGTCAGTAGAAAGAGGAACAAGTCACCCTAAAGACACATAGCTTTGGGATGATGTTACCACCTTACACATACACCCTGGAATTTAGATATCTGGCTGCAGTGAGATCTGCTCCTTCACTTCTATGCCAACTCTGCAGAGGGTCCCGCGTCCCTACTTTGTACCCAGCACATCTGTATTTTAGAATCAGCTCTTGTTGTTCTATTCCTTTTCACTAAGGCATAGGCAAACATATTATGGTCTCCAAATAGATTCAAACCACTTTCTTAAGAGCAGACTCAAGTATTAGATGTTCATGTGTAATATGGGTTTACTTAGAACATCCAACCACATGTTCAACTACAAAGGAAATCAGATTAGAGGAAGATGTAGTCAAAGTGGTACTTAGTAATCTCCCAAGGCCAGGGTCCAACCCTCTGACTCTGTCTGTGAAATGTATAGAGATGTACCAAAGGAGGCCTGAGGGAAGTCAGGAGGAAATGCATTGTCCGTCTTAAGAGAATTTCTGATAAATTCTAAACGAGCAGAAAGGAATTTGGAAATTTGGAAAACACCACACAAATAGCCCAGAAGTTGCAGCAAACGATATATTTGGTGGTTCAAGTTCACAACTCTCTCTCTCAAAATGCCATTATTTGGGACCCTACATGGAGTTAGGTCTTACAATCCAGCCTTTCCCCATCACAATGCCCTTCTTGATTTAGATAACAAAACCAAGCAGAATACAGTCTGACACCACCTTGGATAAGACAATGGATAAAAGATTATGCCATCCACTCCTGGATTGGATAGAGCTGGAGTTCCGTTAGTGGACAATCCACCTAAATCATTCAAGGCTCTTGTGCTATGGCACCTTCGATGTCTCAGGACAGCTCTCACTCCTCTCCCAGACATCTCTCCTATTTCCCAAGCAGCTCAAATGCCCAGCAATTCAACCATGTGATAAATACAAATTAAACTTTTGGCTGTCCCCAACTTTATTATGAACACCTGGGGGGAGCCAATTTAAGGGAATAAGCATTCAAGGGAAGACATAGCTATTTTGTTATCATTGTGCACAAAAACAGGTGGATGCAAATTCCTCACTTTATTGCTTTGTTTGGTTTGCTTCATTTCCTCCCATCAAGACCTTCTCTCTCTTTCTATAACCTGTTTTGTATTCTGCTGGTAGATCTAGTTCCTCCTCAACACAGAAAGAAAGCTAAATTGTTTTGAGATAAAAATGTCATCTGCCTCCCTCAAAATGGGAAATTCAATCATACAAATGACTGTACAAATGACTGTGGAGGCTGGTTCTCCATTTCCAATGTGGTGTCACTTAGAATGAGATGTCCTTCAGCAGCTGTTGTGCATTATTATGGAGGCTGAAAGCCCATTCCTCCAATCACAGCAAAGGACACCCAAAGCTGCTGCTCCCTCCCTCAAACAAATCACTCCAGGCTGCAAATCTTAATTGTCAACAGCAACCAAGAGAGCAGACTGCACTGGGGAAATCCAGTGCACCCAGCTTGGAGTATGGGCCAGAAACACAAATAGGAGCAGAGACTTGCTGTGTAGCCTGGAGACACATAAGTACCTCTTCCAACTGTGACATTCTTTGTCAGGTGAAGGTATAGAGGGCCTGAGAGCCCCAAGAGGGGAAGGGGCCACAAAGCTCGGTAACACATCAGCTGGCTTCAACCAGATTTCCACTCCTTCATTCCGACTAAACATTCCCTTGGGACTATTGCTCTTCTCTGTTTGATAGTGTTCTTTAGGCAAAGTCAGAACATGTTTTTTAAAACAAGTGTTTATGTTAATTTATTTTTGAGAGAGAGAGAGTGAGACAGAGACAGAGGGAGAGGGCCAGAGAGACAGAGACACAGAATCAGAAGCAAGCTCCAGGCTTTGAACTGTCAGCACAGAGCCCGACACAGGGCTTGAACCACGGACCATGAGAACATAACCTGAGTGGAAGTCAGATGCCCAACTGAGCCACCCAGGTGCCCAAATTCAGAACATATTTTAAAGATCCTCCCTGTTGATGGGGGGTGGGAGGGAGAGGAAGGTAGGTGATGGGTATTGAAGAGGGCATCTTTTGGGATGAGCACTGGGTGTTGTACGGAAACCAATTTGACAATAAATTTCATATATTAAAAAATCAATAAAGATCCTCCCTTTCAGTAGATGCAGTTTAAAGACAACTTTAGTTTTTGAAATACCCATATTATACAGCCTCATGATTAGAAGGAAAAGGGCTCATTATTAAAGACATCTGCTGGGCACCTGGGTGGCTCAGTCAGTTGAGCATCCAACTTCAGCTCAGGTCATGATCTTGAGGTCCGTGGGTTTGGGCCCTGCATCAGGCTCTGTGCTGACAGCTCAGAGCCTGGAGCCTGCTTCGGATTCTGTGTCTCCCTCTCTCTCTGCCCCTAACTGACTCACATTCTGTCTCTGTCTCTCTCAAAAACAAATAAACATAAAAAAAAATAAAATAAACATGTCTGCCAAGGAACAGTCAATAGAGATCTACAACCAGTTCATTCTAATATGCCCAGATAACTGTTAACCCCACCAAGAATGGGAGCAATAAATTAAAGTGCACTAGTTGGTATCCACAAAAATGGTGACAGGAAGGGAAATACTTGTGTGCATATCTGGGGCCAGGCCTCAGTGTAAGGGATTTTCATGTGCATTATCTCCTATAGTCCTAGAAAACTCTGTTAGATAAAATTATAACTTCCATTTTTACAGGTAAGAATAGTGAAGTTGACAATATTTAAATTGGCCAAGTTTCTACACAGAGAGTGAGTGAACTAGAATTTGACCTGTCTAGCTCTATGCTCTTTTCATTACATATTTCAATTTTGGGCATATGACTTCAAGAAAGCAGATTTAAGTAAACCCTTCCCACTGTGGGCCTGATCAATTTTAAGAATAAGTCCTATATGGGAATATTGCTTCTGGGAGGAGTAAATTACTCATACCTCAAGTAATAAAACTTTCTCTCCTGTTTTTCCATCTCTAAAACCTTCTCTTCCCTTTTCCTATTTGCATAAGCATGGGGATTTACAATAGCATAAAAACAGTAATTCTAAGAGAAATGTAATTATATTCCTCTAAAAAAGTGGCCGCCTAGGGGAATCCATATAATTCTTTCCCTCATCAAAAGTTACCCTTCCAAAAAAAAAATACAAAACAAACAAGCAAACAAAATGATAGGAACACACACACACACACACACACACACACACACACACACGCATGCAAATTCTACATGTGTCTCCTAGCCTGGCTGGTAAACTCCTTACAGAAAGAAATCATTGGTCTGAGACTTCATCAGGAATTGAGGAACTCACATTGGAAATGAATGGTAGCTTGGCTGACTTAGACACTTCTCAAATTGCTGGGGGTGGATCTGAGGGTTTATCTTGAGGGAGCCCAGGGTTTAGAGAGACAAGGGAAGCCAGCCAACACTCTGCAGGAGAAATGCAGGACTGGGTCAGAGGTAGGAGTGAAGCTGAAAGTATAGAGCCAAGAGGTTAGAGTCTGGTGGAAGCAGAGATCTAAGTACAAGAAGGACAGAACAAGAGTGAAGACAATCATGGGACACCTGGGTGGCTCAGTGGGTTCAGCATCCAACTCTTGGTTTTGGCTTAGGTCATGATTTCACAGTTTCATGAGTTCAAGCCTTGCATCAGGCTCTGCACTGGTAGCATGGAGCCTACTTGGGATTCTATCTCTCTCCCTCCCTCTCTGCCCTCTGCCACTCACACTGTCTCTGTCTCTCTCAAAATAAATAAACTGAAAAAAAAAAAAGAGTGAGGACGATCACCATGAACAGCGTTGAAGAATACGTAAAACTTTTCACTTTGGGATGGCTCAATTTTTAAAGTATACCGCACGTAAGATGGGTAATACGTGGTAGATAGGACAAGTACCTAAAATGGAGACTCACAAAAATGATCCATAAAATACATGTGGGTTTTATTATTGTTATTGTTATCATATTACCTTAGGTCAGCAAGGTTTCCAATCTCAACAACAGCTCCATTCTTTCCCCTGGAGAATACATTTGTCCCTTTCCTTTCTGTGAGGATAATCTTCCTGATGCACACAGGTCATTGTGCTTCAATGTTACATATTTTCTTTTTCTTTTTTTTTTTTTTTTTAATTTTTCTTAACGCTTATTTATTTTTGAGACAGAGAGAGACAAAGCATGAGTGGGGGAGGGTCAGAGAGAGGGAGACACAGAATCTGAAACAGGCGCCAGGCTCTGAGCTGTCAGCACAGAGCCCGATGCGGGGCTCGAACTCATGGACCGTGAGATCATGACCTGAGCCTAAGTCGGCCGCCTAACCGACTGAGCCACCCAGGTGCCCCAATGTTACATATTTTCTTACCTCCCTTTTCTTGCCATGTTTTCTATTATCTACATTATTCCAAATGTGACTTGCATGGTTTTACATTTCCTACTGAGTTGTACAATCATTCATGTGCTTCCTTCTCACAAAGTTCCCTGAAAAAAGATGTATAGTCTCTGGAAGCAGTGCATTATTACCTGTAAAGTAAAATTGAGACACTCAGAACATCAGCATGGAGATAATTCTCTAGCCATGGAGCCCATGGAAACCTGTCTTATACAAATATTCCATTTTAGTGTTACACAAAGAATAATCTAGTACATAAAGAGTCCCCCTAGAAGTTAAGTAAGCACTATTATAAACTTGTTTTGCAACACCTATGTAAGGGACATTGTGTTTCAATATTGAATAATAAAACATTGAAATACAAAACATTGTGGAGCCTGCTGTTATGCTCAAAATAAAACTGACACAATTCTTATTTTTTTATAGAAACCTAGCTTATTTTAATGTTTATTTTTGAGAGAGAGACAAGCACAAGCAAGGGAGGGGGAGAGAAAGAGGGAGACATGGAATCTGAAACAGGCTCCAGGCTCTAAGCTGTCAGCACAGAGTCCCACGCGTGGCTCAAACTCATGAACTCATGTGAGATCATGACCTGCGCCGAAGTCACTTAAATGACTGAGTCACCCAGGCACACCCACAATTCTTTTTTTTTAATTTTTTTTTTTTGAGAGAGAGTACAAGCGGGGGAGGGGCAGAGAGAGAGGGGTACAGAGAATCAAAACAGGCTGTCAGAGCAGAGCCCAACGTGGGGCTCAAACTCAGGAACCCCGAGATCATGATCTCAGTTGAAGTTGTATGCTTAACCAACTGAGCCACCCAGGCACCCCAAAACTGATGCAATTCTTAAGTTAAAACTTGGAAAGTAGATTGTTACCACCTGGAGGTGGACTCAGGTTGGAATGGGAACCCTCTCAAAGTGTTTGCCTGACTCTGCACCCCTCCCTAGAGAAGAGTAGCTCTTATCTTTCCTTGGCCAATGCACTCATACTCTGTCAAGATGAAAAAAAAGTTCTTCAGATACATGTACCGTGAAAGGAATATTCTTGAAGCAGAGGAACGGTATGTCCATCCTTCTATTCCCTCTACGTACACTTCTTCAGAGCATCAGAGAGGTGCCAAGACCTTGAGCTCTGCAATCAGGTTGATTCCAGCAAGTCTCTGAGCCAACTTTAAGTCCCATTTGGGGCAGAAATCGAGAGAGTGTTATTTTCTGCCCTCCAAAGCTCTGGAGCATGCTTTGATAGAATGTTTCAAATCAATACAATGCAAGTTACACTCTAAAGTTCTTGAGGATTAAAATGTGCCTGAGAACAGGTTGCCAGCATATTGGGCTAGAATTCAAAAATTTCTTCTTTTGAATACAGAAAACCTCCTGAGGTCTCTTCACTACATCACCACACAGTCTCCTTTAGAGGGCTCGCAGTTGGGCTGGTTAAAAGCAACTCTGAACGCTATCACCCCTATTATATCTGCTTTGAGGGTGAAAGATTCTTCTAACTTAGTATTTGTTGTGTTTGCAGATCTTTTTTGGTCTCTTACGATTTGGAAATGGGAATGCACAGCTGCAGAGTGGCAATCAAAGTGGGGGAGGTGATCATTTACATTCTAACACACAGAGATTTCCTAGTCAAGGTTACTTATAAATCAAATAGACGTCATTTTATAAACACCCCCTAACAACTGTACTCCATTACCAAAATGGGAAGCAGTGCTGTTAATGGGTATCTAAGGACTGAAATCAATTTAACTTACAGGCACTCAGCTGCTACAACAGTTGTGAACATATCTGAATTTTAATAAACGCTGATTAGTATTAATATCATACAAGACTTTAAATGTGGCTGGCATGAAATTCTCAATCTAATGAACAGAGAAGCCTGTTGACAAAGATACATTCTCTATTCCCTTGTCTAAAGAAATTTCCCATAGGTTTGACAGTATTACTATCAGTTTCACAAAGATATCATGGCATTTAGTTAGTGTTTGATACTGTAACACTCTCATGAAAAGAGAGTAACTACAAGACTCACATGTCATTCAGAGACAACATGGAAATGATACAGAGCAAACCCAGGAGCAGCAAGTGGAATGTGAAAATTAGGACGAAAGACAGTGAAGATATGCAGGCCGTGATGACACAGAACAGCTGGGGAGTGAGAGCCTGCTCCTTAGAGAAGAAGCTGACAGCAGCCATGACCTGCATGAGGAGTGATAATGCTGGGACATGGCTCCACTTTTGTTTCCTTTCAACAGGAGTGTAAAGGAGCAAAATGAAGGGAAGTGTAACCTATCAATTGGAATTGCAAACATGTCTGATTTTAGCAAGTTTCATGTGAACTCTGAGCTCTGATTTCTATTTTCTCACTCATCATTGTTTGCCTTGACTACCCTGTGATGTAAGAAAACTGGACTCAGAGTGGATAGTTAATTGTTAGAATAGTATGAATCAGTGGGTTTTATTTGAATAATATCTATTGTCTAGGATACTTATATATATTTTAATGGATATATTGAAGTATAATTGACAAATAAAAATGATATATATCGAAAGTGTACTCCTTGATGTTTTAACATATGTATACATTGTGAAATTTTCACCACAATCAAAGTAAGTAACATATCCATCACTTCACATAGTTACCATACTTTTCTTTGTCTTTTTATTAATGGTGAGGACACTTAGGCACATTTCGCACGTACAATACACTATTGTTAACTATGGTCATCATGCTCTACGGTAGGTCTTCAGGGCTCATTCATCACAAAGGTGACACTGCAGTGAGATGGAGGAAAGGATTCTCTTTTCAATAACTGGTGCTGGGTAAAATGGATACCAATATGGAAGAAAAAAAAAGAATATGTAACCCCTCCCCCACTATATACAAAAAGAAAATTCTAAGAGGGCTGCAGATTCAAACATGAAAGGTACAAGTTTCCTTTTTTTTTTTTTTGAGAGAGAGAGCGAGTGGAGGAGTAGGGCAGAGAGAGAGAGAGACAGAGAGAGACAGAGAATCTTAAGCAGGTTCCATGTTCAGCACAGAGCCCGATGTGGGGCTCAGTCCCACGACTCTGGGATCATGACCTGAGCTGAAATCAAGAGTCGGCTGCTCAACTGAGCCACCTAGGTGCTTCACCTTTGCTTTATATGGGTTTCTGGGGTCCTAATGACACAGTTTCTTTATCTGGGTGCTATTATACAGGTATGCTCAGTTTGTAAAACCGCATGCAACTGCGTACTTACAATTTGTTTACTTCTCTGTAATAAATGTTATACATCCGTTAGAGCTGTTATACCTCAATAAGAAGTTTTAAAAATCAAGTAACATCTGAACTTAAATGTTAACGGGTCCTTACTCTCTCTTACAACCCGCAGAAAAGTTGAAAAATTGTTAATACCATAAGCACACATATAATGTACACCTATATTCACCAGTTGTCAAAATTTTACATTTGTTTTCTCCCTCCCTCCCTCTCTCTTTCTGTCCACCCACATACATATCCACTTTAATTGAACAAGTTAAGAGTAAATTGTACCATTTTAACTGAACCAGTTACGAGTAAATTGTAGACGTGACTACATTTCACTTCTAAATTCTTCACTGTGGATCTCCTAAGAACAAGGACATGACCACATCAGCACTACATAACCACATTCTATTCTCATATTTTAAAAAGTGTCTTATGTAAATTAAGTGTTCATACTTTCCCAATTGTCTCAGTAATGTTGTACAGTTTTGTTGTTGTTGTTGTTTTTGTGTTTTCAAAGAGCCAGACTCCTAACAATTAGTTGTCAAGTCTCTTCAGGGGCAGTTGCTCTCTTCCTCCCTGCCTGCCCCAGGAGGGAGGCTTTCTACCGTCTCTACCTTGCCCTTGGTCTCTGGAGGCACTCGTGGCATCTGTGAGATGGACTGGAAGTGTTAGGACAGCCCTTGTGTTTGAAGCTCCCAGAGGCCACGTGTTGTTAAGCTTGCTCACCCTCAACGTCCAGCAATTCATTAAAGCTTTGATCTGAAATGTTAAACTCACTTGTAGAGTCACCCCATCTTCCCTGTGTCCTGCCCCAGGCAAACCAATGTTCCTGTACCTTCTCTTCCTGGAGGTATCCATTTTTTCCCCTTAGATTTCACAATAGGTGGATGCACTGAAAAACTTAGCTTAGTCTGTTATTCAGTCTGTGGTTGAAGTTTCTCTGGATGTATCATTACCTTTAAAGTTGTTGCGTTGTTGTTATTGTTGTTGCTGTTGGTGGTGGTGGTGGTTTTGTGTAGGTATGTGTGTGTGTGTGTGTGTGTGTGTGTGTGTGTGTGTGTTTGAGGCTATTTTTTTCCCTCCATTTTTGTCCTATCTGCTTTCTATATTCTGGGAATTTCCCATCTTTTTTTTTATATATGTTGATAGCATGATTTGTAGATTTGCTTTCTTGTGCTGCTGAAGATTTATTCACAGTAAAATCTATTTTCTATTGCTAAAAGGAATTTGAGCTGGGAAGAGAGAGGTAAATGCATGTGCTCAATCCATTGTTTTGCTCTCATTTCTATTTTGATTCTTTTAACTTTACATCAAGATTTCTTGCAATTAGGGCCAACTGTGTACAAGCAGATGATTTCATCAACTCTCAAGTTGTTATACCCACCCCTTCACTCTCCTAAGTTTTGTTCTTCCCTCTTTTGCTCCCTAAATAAAGAGAACAGAGAGAAGGCAGTTATGAAAATCATATACCACTTTTGCTTCTGTGTTCACCCATTGTGGGAAAAAGTTGATTTTGGTTAAAATTTCTCCCTAAAATGAAGGCCCTGCAGTATTAGATTTCCTCCCCACCTGAATACCCAATGCGTGGATAACAGAAGCACTGTCATAACCTTCAAATAACTGGAACATTTTGATGAAATAAGCCTATTCAATAAGCCATCAAAAGCACAAAGGAAGTGGAATCAAGTTGATAACCTCTTTTAGGGAACTAAGATGGAAGTGGATGGCACAACCTCAGAGACAATAATGATATTTCCTAATTGGACTACAGAGTGCAGAATGTCTTATCAACAGATAATATGGCATAGTGCAGCCCATAATTAAAGGGAAAGATTTTAAAGAAGCAGATTTTGAAAGGGACATAAAAGTATTTAGATCAAACGACACATACAGCTTATAAATATATACAAATATATACACAAGTTGCTTGTCCAACTCACAGAACAAGACAGTCAGATTTGAACTAAATTTCCAGTAGAATTGTACGCTAAATGCATACGAGAGACCAGAGCATAAATTCAAGCCCTGAGAGAGTAATAGTAACTGACATACAGGACAGAGGAGAGCTGTTTTACATGTTCTCTCAGCAGAAAGTATAGTAAAGGGAATTGGAGGGATAAATGTTTCAGAGAAAGCTAAGTCTTGCAAAATGGACCAGGTGAAAAGAGTATTAATTCTAATATACAAGGCAAGCATTCAAGGGTGAAGGACTAGAGATTGTAATCCATCCTTCTCTCTGCCAGATTGAGTGCCATCCATACCATGCCAGGAAAACATTCTATTTAGGGCCATGAACTCAGTGGAAAATTGAGTAGCATCTATAAATTCTATTCACTCCCTTTTCCAGATCATTAAAGGCATTAAACTAGACCAGACCCAACAAAGACCCTTGCAACACCCGACTACACATCGCCCTAGAGTTAATTATGCTATCATTAATCATTTGCCCATTGTTTATAATCACCCAAGCATTGTTAATAGAACTAGATTCTTATTCAAGTCTGTTTTAAATTAATTTTGCCAATGAAATTTGGAGGGCTAACATACAATGATCAGTTGACACCTACATCCATCAATTATGCAGCATTCTCTCTTTTCCTCCTTGGGAATTTTTTTTGGTAGGATGTGCCCTCCCCACAGATCTAAGCTTTATGTTAGACATAGCTCAGCTGTGCTCTACTTGTTTGCAATTTTTCTCTTTCAATAGCTGCACCATAACTTTTTAATCTGTTGACATAAGAACAACCAGATGCTAGTGACTCGAATCACACTTGTTTCTTAAAAACTGATTACACGTCTGTTTTGTTTTATATTCATTTTTCCACCTACTACATTCCTGTCTTCATTTTCAGCAATATGTCCTAGTTCTCCATGGAAGTGACCAGTTCGTATATTTCTTTAACACCATTTAGGTCCTTTTATGCTTGGATGTGTGTCACATCATTGCCACTTTGGATTTATTAAATAAATGTCTTATACTCTTTTCAGACTGCATTTTGAAAAGGGTTATTTTTCATATTTTTCCACAGACTTCAAAAACAGTCCATATCTTCCCTTTATACATCTGTTCATTAATTACTGGTTTTATTTTTATGGACTCTATTCTTTTCCAGCTCTTTGTCTCTTTCTCTATTTTTAACTAATAAAACCTAATTTTAAATGCATATATTTTAGAATCAAACAGCTCTACAAAGTTTGTAATGAAAGAGAATACTCTTCCATCCCCACCCCAGCATTTACTTCTCCAAGAGACAACAGATTTGATCTCAGCTAAATATTTTGGTATTTATCTACATGACTTGAAATAATGTACTTGAATTTCTACCATTGATTTTTATTTTAGACATTATGTAATGTCTTCCCATTATGGAAGATGAAAGTTTTACTCCTTTTCCTCCCGTGTTCCTACCATACATGTGTTACCTTTCCTTTATCTTATACTTCGGATATGATTATATCATAATTTTAATTAGATTAATATCAGTTTATTTTATTATGATTATGTACAAGTTAGGTCTAGGAGAAATAAATGGTAAAGTCTGATTATTTATTCTTTCCTGTACAACTTTTTGTTTTCTCTGGAATTAACAATTGTCTTTGTTTTCTTGATTTTTTTATTTACTTTTCACTAATTCATTCCCTGACTTCTCATCAGTTGTCAAAAGCTCCTCTCAAGACTGTCAGATTCATTAGCATTACCTCCATTGTCTCTTCCTAATAAAGGGCCTTACAGAGACTCTGACTTCTTCCAGGCTGGAATGGTAGCACGCCAGGTCTGATGGACAACTCTCATCCAGGGATTCCCCCCATTGGTTGACTCTCCTGGTCTCTTTGTCCTGGGTGTTTCTCTTTCTTGACTTAATCTCCAAGAGTCTTGAAAATACATAAATGGTAGGTGATGTTTTGAGGAAGCTGCGTGTTTGAAGTTGCTTTATATTGCCCTAACACATTGTTGGCTGGGAACATAAATCTAACTTGGGACTGGTTTCTTTCAGATTGTTTGAGGCCCCCTTTTCTATCAGCTTCTAGCTTTCAATGTTGCTGTTGAGAAGTCTGAAGCATTCTGATTCTAGCTTCTTTAGTATTTGATCAATTTTTTCCCTTTCTCTTTGTTTCTTTTGGTGCCCTGTGTTCTGAAATTCCACAGTGATGAATCTCAGTATAGTTCTTTTTTCATCCATTGTGCTATATACTTGGGGCACCCTTTCAATCTAGAAATTAAGTTGTGTAATTCTAGGAAATTCTTCCTCAATTACTTCATTGCTGATTTCTTCCTTTGTATTTTTCTTTCTTTCCTCTTTCTGGAATTCCAATTATTTGAATATTGAATTTAATGTGCTTTTCATTTTCTCCTGTCTTAGTTTCCATCTTTTTGTTCCTCTGCTCTACTTTCTAGAATAGTTCCTTAATTTTATCTGTCAGTCCTTCTATTGAGGTATTCACTTTTGCTATATTTTCAGTTTCTAATAGGTTTTCAGTTTCTAGTATTTTTTTTATTTTTTTTATTTTTTTAATATATGCAATTTATTCTCAAATTGGTTTCCATACAACACCCAGTGCTCATCCCAAAAGGTGCCCTCCTCAATACCCATCACCCACCCTCCCCTCCCTCCCACCCCCCATCAACCCTCAGTTTGTTCTCGGTTTTTAACAGTCTCTTATGTTTTGGCTCTCTCCCACTCTAACCTCTTTTTTTTTTTTTTCCTTCCCTTCCCCCATGGGTTTCTGTTAAGTTTCTTAGGATCCACATAAGAGTGAAACCATATGGTATCTGTCTTTCTCTGTATGGCTTATTTCACTTATCATCACACTCTCCAGTTCCATCCACGTTGCTACAAAGGGCCATATTTCATTCTTTCTCATTGCCACGTAGTATTCCATTGTGTATATAAACCACAATTTATTTATCCATTCATCAGTTGATGCACACTTAGGCTCTTTCCATAATTTGGCTATTGCTGAGAGTGCTGTTATAAACACTGGGGTACAAGTGCCCCTATGTATCAGTACTCCTGTATCCCTTGGATAAATTCCTAGCAGTGCTATTGCTGGGTCATAGGGTAGGTCTATTTTTAATTTTCTGAGGAAACTCCACACTGCTTTCCAGAGCGGCTGCACCAATTTGCATTCCCACCAACAGTGCAAGAGGGTTCCCATTTCTCCACATCCTCTCCAGCATCTATAGTCTCCTGATTTGTTCATTTTGGCCACCCTGACTGGCGTCAGGTGATATTTGAGTGTGGTTTTGATTTGTATTTCCCTGATAAGAAGGGACGTTGAACACCTTTTCATGTGCCTATTGGCCATCCGGATGTCTTCTTTAGAGAAGTGTCTTTTCATGTTTTCTGCCCATTTCTTCACTGGGTTATTTGTTTTTTGGGTGTGGAGTTTGGTGAGCTCTTTATAGATTTTGGATACTAGCCCTTTGTCCGATATGTCATTTGCAAATATCTTTCCCATTCCGTTGGTTGCCTTTTAGTTTTGTTGGTTGTTTCCTTTGCTGTGCAGAGGCTTTTTATCTTCATAAGGTCCCAGTAATTCACTTTTGCTTTTAATTCCCTTGCCTTTGGGGATGTGTCGAGTAAGAGATTGCTACGGCTGAGGTCAGAGAGGTCTTTCCTTGCTTTCTCCTCTAAGGTTTTGATGCTTTCCTGTCTCACATTCAGGTCCTTTATCCATTTTGAGTTTATTTTTGTGAATGGTGTGAGAAAGTGGTCTAGTTTCAACCTTCTGCATGTTGCTGTCCAGTTCTCCCAGCACCATTTGTTAAAGAGACTGTCTTTTTTCCATTGGATGTTCTTTCCTGCTTTGTCAAAGATGAGTTGGCCATACGTTTGTGGGTCTAGTTCTGGGGTTTCTATTCTATTCCATTGGTCTATGTGTCTGTTTTTGTGCCAATACCATGCTGTCTTGATGATGACAGCTTTGTAGTAGAGGCTAAAGTCTGGGATTGTGATGCCTCCTGCTTTGGTCTTCTTCTTCAAAATTACTTTGGCTATTCAGGGCCTTTTGTGGTTCCATGTGAATTTTAGGATTGCTTGTTCTAGTTTCGAGAAGAATGCTGGTGCAATTTTGATTGGGATTGCATTGAATGTGTAGATAGCTTTGGGTAGTATTGACATTTTGACAATATTTATTCTTCCAATCCATGAGCAGGGGATGTCTTTCCATTTCTTTATGTCTTCTTCAATTACCTTCATAAGCTTTCTATAGTTTTCAGCATACAGATCTTTTACATCTTTGGTTAGATTTATTCCTAGGTATTTTATGCTTCTTGGTGAATGGGATCAGTTTCTTTATTTGTCTTTCTGTTGCTTCATTGTTAGTGTATAAGAATGCAACTGATTTCTGTACATTGATTTTGTATCCTGCGACTTTGCTGAATTCATGTATCAGTTCTAGCAGACTTTTGGTGGAGTCTATCGGATTTTCCATGTATAATATCATGTCATCTGCAAAAAGCAAAAGCTTGACGTCATCTTTGCCAATTTTGATGCCTTTGATTTCCTTTTGTTGTCTGATTGCTGATGCTAGAACTTCCAGCACTATGTTAAACAACAGCGGTGAGAGTGGGCATCCCTGTCGTGTTCCTGATCTCAGGGAAAAAGCTCTCAGTTTTTCCCCGTTGAGGATGATGTTACCTGTGGGCTTTTCATAAATGGCTTTTATGATCTTTAAGTATGTTCCTTCTATCCCGACTTTCTCAAGGCTTTTTATTAAGAAAAGGTGCTGGATTTTGTCAAAGGTCTTTTCTGCATCGATTGACAGGATCATATGGTTCTTTTCTTTTTTTTTTGTTAATGTGATGTATCACGTTGATTGATTTGCGAATGTTGAACCAGCCCTGCATCCCAGGAATGAATCCCACTTGATCATGGTGAATAATTCTTTTTATATGCTGTTGAATTCGATTTGCTAGTATCTTATTGAGAATTTTTGCATCCATATTCATCAGGGATATTGGCCTGTAGTTCTCTTTTTTTACTGGGTCTCTGTCTGGTTTAGGAATCAAAGTAATACTGGCTTCATAGAATGAGTCTGGAAGTTTTCCTTCCCTTTCTATTTCTTGGAATAGCTTGAGAAGGGTAGGTATTATCTCTGCTTTAAACGTCTGGTAGAACTCCCCTGGGAAGCCATCTGGTCCTGGACTCTTATTTGTTGGGAGATTTTTGATAACCGATTCAATTTCTTCCCTGGTTTTGGGTCTGTTCAAGCTTTCTATTTCCTCCTGATTGAGTTTTGGAAGAGTGTGGGTGTTTAGGAATTTGTCCATTTCTTCCAGGGTGTCCAATTTGTTGGCATATAATTTTTCATAGTATTCCCTGATAATTGTTTGTATCTCTGAGGGATTGGTTGTAATAATTCCATTTTCATTCATGATTTTATCTATTTGGGTCATCTCCCTTTTCTTTTTGAGAAGCCTGGCTAGAGGTTTGTCAATTTTGTTTATTTTTTCAAAAAACCAACTCTTGGTTTCGTTGATCTGCTCTACAGTTTTTTTAGATTCTATATTGTTTATTTCTGCTCTGATCTTTATTATTTCTCTTCTTCTGCTGGGTTTAGGCTGCCTTTGCTGTTCTGCTTCTATTTCCTTTAGGTGTGCTGTTAGATTTTGTATTTGGGATTTTTCTTGTTTCTTGAGATAGGCCTGGATTGCAATGTATTTTCCTCTCAGGACTGCCTTCGCTGCGTCCCAAAGCGTTTGGATTGTTGTATTTTCATTTTCGTTTGTCTCCATATATTTTTTAATTTCTTCTCTAATTGCCTGGTTGACCCACTCATTCTTTAGTAGGCCTGGATTGCAATGTATTTTCCTCTCAGGACTGCCTTCGCTGCGTCCCAAAGCGTTTGGATTGTTGTATTTTCATTTTCGTTTGTCTCCATATATTTTTTAATTTCTTCTCTAATTGCCTGGTTGACCCACTCATTCTTTAGTAGGGTGTTCTTTAACCTCCATGCTTTTGGAGGTTTTCCAGACTTTTTCCTGTGGTTGATTTCAAGCTTCATAGCATTGTGGTCTGAAAGTATGCATGGTATAATTTCAATTCTTGTAAACTTATGAAGGGCTGTTTTGTGACCCAGTATATGATCTATCTTGGAGAATGTTCCATGTACACTCGAGAAGAAAGTATATTCTGTTGCTTTGGGATGCAGAGTTCTAAATATATCTGTCAAGTCCATCTGATCCAATGTCTCATTCAGGGCCCTTGTTTCTTTATTGACCATGTGTCTAGATGATCTATCCATTTCTGTAAGTGGGGTGTTAAAGTCCCCTGCAATTACCACATTCTTATCAATAAGGTTCCTTGTGTTTATGAGTAATTGTTTTATATATTTGGGGGTTCCGGTATTCGGCGCATAGACATTTATAATTGTTAGCTCTTCCTGATGGATAGACCCTGTAATTATTATATAATGCCCTTCTTCATCTCTTGTTACAGCCTTTCATTTAAAGTCTAGTTTGTCTGATATAAGTATGGCTACTCCAGCTTTCTTTTGGCTTCCAGTCGCATGATAAATAGTTCTCCATCCCCTCACTCTCAATCTAAAGGTGTCCTCAGATCTAAAATGAGTCTCTTGTAGACAGCAAATAGATGGGTCTTGTTTTTTTTATCCATTCTGATACCCTATGTCTTTTGGTTGGCGCATTTAATCCATTTACATTCAGTGTTATTATAGAAAGATACGGGTTTAGAGTCATTGTGATGTCTGTATGTTTTATGCTTGTAGTGATGTCTCTTGTACTTTGTCTCACAGGATCCCCCTTAGGATCTCTTGTAGGGCTGGTTTCGTGGTGACAAATTCCTTCAGTTTTTGTTTGTTTGGGAAGACCTTTATCTCTCCTTCTATTCTAAATGACAGACTTGCTGGATAAAGGATTCTCGGCTGCATATTTTTCTGTTTAGCACACTGAAAATCTCGTGCCAATTCTTTCTGCCCTGCCAAGTTTCAAAAGAGAGATCAGTCACGAGTCTTATAGGTGTCCCTTTATATGTGAGGGCACGTTTACCCCTTGCTGCTTTCAGAATTTTCTCTTTATCCTTGTATTTTGCCCGTTTCACTATGATATATCGTGCAGAAGACCAATTCAAGTTACGTCTGAAGGGAGTTCTCTGTGCCTCTTGGATTTCAATGCCTTTTTCCTTCCCCAGTTCAGGGAAGTTCTCAGCTATAATTTCTTCAAGTACCCCTTCAGCACCTTTCCCTCTCTCTTCCTCCTCTGGGATACCAATTATGCGTATATTATTTCTTTTTAGTGTATCACTTAGTTCTCTAATTTTCCCCTCATACTCCTGGATTTTTTTATCTCTCTTTCTCTCAGCTTCCTCTTTTTCCATAACTTTATCTTCTAGTTCACCTATTCTCTCCTCTGCCTCTTCAATCCAAGCTGTTGTCGTTTCCATTTTGTTTTGCATTTCGTTTAAAGTGCTTTTCAGCTCCTCGTGACTGTTCCTTAGTCCCTTGATCTCTGTAGCAAGAGATTCTCTGCTGTCAGCTATACTGTTTTCAAGCCCAGCGATTAATTTTATGACTATTATTCTAAATTCACTTTCTGTTATATTATTTAAATCCTTTTTTGATCAGTTCATTAGCTGTTGTCATTTCCTGGAGAGTCTTCTGAGGGGAATTCTTCCATTTGGTCATTTTGGATAGTCCCTGGAGTGGTGAGGACCTGCAGGGTACTTCCCCTGTGCTGTGGTGTATAACTGGAGTTGGTGGGTGGGGCCGCAGTCAGTCCCAATGTCTGCCCCCAGCCCACCGCTGGGGCCCAGTCAGACTGGTGTGTGCCTTCTCTTCCCCTCTCCTAGGGGTGGGATTCACTGTGGGGTGGTGTGGCCCGTCTGGGCTACTTGCACACTGCCAGGCTTGTGGTGCTGGGGATCTGGCATATTAGCTGGGGTGGGTAGGCAAGGTGCACAGGGGCAGGAGGGGCAGGCTTAGCTCGCTTCTCCTTAGGTGATCCACTTCAGGAGGGGCCCTGTGGCAGCGGGAGGGAGTCAGATCCGCTCCCGGAGGTTTGGCTCTGCAGAAGCTCAGAGTTGGGTGTTTGCGTGGAGTGAGCAAGTTCCCTGGCAGGAACTGGTTCTCTTTGGGATTTTGGCTGGGGGATGGGCGGGGGAGATGGCGCTGGCGAGTGCCTTTGTTCCTCACCAAACTGAGCTCTGTCGTCCAGGGGGCTCAGCAGCTCTCCCTCCCTTTGTCCTCCAGCCTTCCCGCTTTCTGAGCAGAGCTGTTAACTTATGATCTCCCAGAGGCTAAGTCGCGCTTGCTGTCGGAACACACTCCGTCCGTCAGGCCCCTCCGCTTTTGCCAGCCAGACTTGGGGGCTCTGCTTGGCCAGCGAGCTGCCCCTCCACCCCAGCTCCCTCCCGCCAGTCCGTGGAGCGCGCACCGCCTCGCCGCCCTTCCTACCCTCTTCCGTGGGCCTCTTGTCTGCGCTTGGCTCCGGAGACTCCCTTCTGCTAATACTCTGGCGGTTTTCTGGGTTATTTAGGCAGGTGTAGGTGGAATCTAAGTGATCAGCAGGACGCGAGGTGAGCCCAGCGTCCTCCTATGCCGCCATCTTCCTCCTATCTCTAGTATTTTTTAAATGTTTATTTATTTTTGAGGTGGGGGGAGAAGCAGAGAGAGAGGGAGACAGAGGATCTGAAGCAGTCTCTGTGCTAATCAGGGCTCAATCTCCTGAACTATGAGATCATGACCTGAGCTGAAGTTGGACGCTTAACTGCCTGAGCCACCCAGGCATTCCAGTTTCTAGAATTTTTAAAAATAAATCTAGTTCTATTAGGACCTTAATCCTGTTTTCAAATTTGCATTAACTTTTGTTATGTAAGCCTATTTTTCCAACATTTTAATCCAAAGATTTCAAACATACACAAATAGTGAAAGAGTAGAGTGATAATAATCATACACACACTACCCAAATTCGGTAATTATATACCATCCAAATACAATAATTGTTAACATTTTACTACCTTTGTTTTTATCTATGTCTACATATGTATATATGTATATTTTGCTAAGCCATTTGAAAATCAATTGCAGATACCATGTTACTTCACCCCTAAATTCTTTCATGGATACAATGTGATCAGTTTGTCCTCATTTGCCATTGATTTTCCTAGGTTTTTTAAATGTTTTATTTATTTTTTGAGAGGAAAGAAGAGGACAGAGGATCCCAAGTGGGTTCCATGCTGACAGGCTGATAGCATCAAGTCCATGTGGGGCTCGAACTCACAAAACATGAGATCATGACCTGAGCCAAAGTCCGATGCCCAACCAACTGAGCCAGCCAGGTGCCCAATTGTCCTAGTTTTTAAACTGAATGCCCTGTGTCTTCAGAACCCCGCTCAGGACAGTCAATCATCCTCAGTAACTCATAGTGATGACATTCTCCTACATAATCATAAAACCATTATCAAACCTAAGAAAATTGACAGAAATTCTATATCATCTTCATTCCACTCTACATTCGAATTTATCCACTTGTCTTTATAATATATATGTGTATGTTTATGCGTTTGTGTATGTGCATGTGTGTGTATATTAAGCTCTCTACCCTTTGCTTCTCTGACATTAACTTTTTTTTTTTAATTTTTTTTCAACGTTTTTATTTATTTTTGGGACAGAGAGAGACAGAGCATGAACGGGGGAGGGGCAGAGAGAGAGGGAGACACAGAATCGGAAACAGGCTCCAGGCTCTGAGCCATCAGCCCAGAGCCCGACGCGGGGCTCGAACTCACGGACCGCGAGATCGTGACTTGGCTGAAGTCGGACGCTCAACCGACTGCGCCACCCAGGCGCCCCTGACATTAACTTTTTAAGAAATCAAATGAGTTGTCTTCTAGAATAATGCCTTATTACATTTTTGGATTTTCCTGATTGTTCTTGATGTCATTTAGTTTATTCTCTGTCAACATTATATTCTGCATACAGGCAGTAAGGATTAAACTTTGATTGGGTTGAGGTTAAATGTTTGGTGTGAATACTCTATATGTTATACTATATACCTCAGAATGAATCACATCAGGAGGCACAAAATGTCACGGTTCCCCGCTATCAGTAATATTAGGTTTGAAATCTCAGGTAAGGTGATGATCACCAGATATCTCCATTGGAAATGCATGTTATCTCCTTTGCAATTAACAAATAATCCATGGAATAATATTTTAGGGCCCTTAATATATTCTGCTCCTCACAACTTTTCATCTCATGATTTTGGCATTCATTGATGATTTTTACTGGTAATATTATTTCAAATGGGGCCACAAAATCGTGATTTTTCTGTTTCACTTATTCCATATTTATTAGCTGATGTTGTTCTGTAATAAAGAACTTTCTCTAAACTGGGGATAAACAATAGTTTCTCTTAAAAAGATCTAGTAAGTCTTTGCTTTTTTCTCTTTCATTCCCAATTTTCAGAATAAGGAATGGTGCTATTGGCCCTCCGAAGGTAGCAAATAGGATCTTTCCCCTTCATCCCCAATCAATGAGGGGTAATAGATTTTCTGTTGTTGTTGTTAATATAACAGATTTTATAATTTTGTTTTATATATAATACAACAGATTTTTTTTTTTTTAATTTTAGAGAGAGAAAGACAGAGTGGGGAAGAAGGGCAGAAGGAGAAAGAGAGAGAATTTTAAGCAGGCTCCACACTCAGTGCAGAGCCCAACATGGTGTTTGATCCCATGATGCTGTGCAAAAAATCTCTTTAATTTCAATAAACATATATATGGATCATTTTTTTTATTTTTATAGGTTTTTTAATTTTAATTTTTTTATTTTTAGAGACAGTGCAAGCAGGGACAAAGGGGGAGAGAGAGAATCTCAAGCAGGCTCCACACTCAGTGGAAGAGCCCAGGACAGGCCTTGATCCCATGACCTGGGATCATGACCTGAGCCAAAGTTAAGAGCTGGATGCTGAACCAACTGAGCCACGTAGGTGCCCCTATATGGATCATTTTAAATGACTACATAGTGTTTCATTGTGGAACTAAAACAAAATCTGACCAGTCTTCTATGATTACAATTTTAAAGGCACTATTATCCTCTCCACTTGCCTATTTTTTTTCATTTACTTATTGAATATCCAAACAGATTTTTGATTAGACAAAACTTGAAAATTTTCTTTAGAGAAAACAGAAACCCAAAAAGGCAAAAGACATACAATTAAATTATTAAAATTAACATTTTTACATTTTACTTTTCCATGGAAGCTCTAATAAGTTTGAACATGGACTGGAATTCTATCAAAGAGAAGTGATATCACAGCATTGATATCAAACAGCCTGTGTCCTGACTGGTATTTTAAAAAAAGATGGAGCCAAACAGCAGCTCTCTAAGTCTCCTAGCTTTGGCAGAAGAGTGTGTTTCTAGAAGCCAGATTTTAAAACTTGTATACTAATTATCCATAATGAAGATCCTTCTTTTGTAGGTCATATGTTTCAGAAGTGCTTTACTAAAATGTCTTCAACCCTAAAATTAATTTTGTCTTTAACTTTCTTTTCAGTTAACCTTAATCCAGTTATGGGAAATTGGACTCAGGTAAGTATGGGTGGTAATAGAATTGTTTATTTTTCTTTTTTAGCTCACTTATCTCATTATTAAGCTTTTAAGTATAATGGATACTAACAGCTCAGTGTTTGGCCAAATTGCTTATTCCAGATGAACTGGATATTCAGGTTATTTTTATTTAGGAGGAAAAATGGCAGAGGAAAGCATGTGGTCAAAAAGAATGACAGAACGATGAGCCTAATGAAAGGGTTGGCTGGATGTTCTCCAGTATCTCTTCAAAATGAGATTTCTTGACCCAGTTATCTAAGAGAAAATTTAGAACTTCCCCCCCCCCCAAATCCTCACTTACAAAATTGACTTGGATATTCCACCTGTAGCATTAATATTTTGAAACAAATTCATTCCCTTAGTCATCCCCAATGAATTGTGTTTAACCTGACTTAGAGCAGGGAATTAATTCTGTGTTATAGTAAATGTATTTTGAAATTTCTAAGTGTGTGGAAGTAAAGCTCTGTTCAAGAGCATGCCAGTTACTTAAAATATTAAGAAAGGGTGATTCTGATTTTTCTTCTGATGTTCTTCCACCCTGATTTTGTATATTGGTCTTTTTCATTCATGGTCAACTCTTTGACCCACCAATGAGCCAACTTAGGATCCTAGACTTTTCTGGAAAGATTTACTAGTGGTTCTTTCTTTCTTTCTTCCTTTTTCTTTCTTTTCTTTCTTTCTTTCTTTCTTTCTTTCTTTCTTTCTTTCTTTCTTTTTTTCTTTCTCTTTCTTCTTTCTTTTCTTTTCTTTTCCTTTTCTTTTCTTTTCTTCTTTTCTTTTCTTTTCTTTCTTTCAGTACATAAAGATTTGCAGTGGGAAGTTCTTTCTTCCCCCATGTTGAGGCAGCATGTTGAGGTTCCTAAGTGACTGGGCAAGGAAATTACATTCATATTCATCATATGCCTGCACTTCTCTGCCTACATGAATTGAAACTATTGGTATCACGACGAGGTTTATTGTCGGCATCTTCGCCATCTGCATGCTTTTCACACTCTTGCTGATTGCTTTTCTCAGCTTCACATTTCAGCCTTCATTTCACATTGGCAATGCAAAGATATGAGTCACTGTGGCTTAACAGTTTGAAATAATGGCCCCTCAAATAGGATCTCTGGACACTCTGCTTAAGCAGGGGCTTTCCTTGCCACAATGGACATAAATCCTATGCCCTCTGCAAAGTGAGGAGAACAGTTTGAAAAAGAGAGGTTAGATTTAGTATCTCGGTTGTCCTCTTTGAACTGGGGTTGACTTCATAAGAAGAATGTTCTTGGCCTGGTGGTCTGTGAGTCAGGGCAGCTTTGCTGTCATTTTGAAAAATTCAATTGAGTTTAATACCAAGTGTTTAATTCAACACATTGACTGACTTCTCAATCTGTCCTAGGCACGATGTGGGCATAGACATGAGTCTCTGCCATATGTTCATTCAGCTGACCAGGTGAACTCTTGCCTAAGCTACAGACTTCTCTAGCTGTCCTTTTTCTCATTCATGGCTGTCTTGGGGACAGTGAGATGGCCTATAGGAGCTGTTGGGAAGTCCTAGGGGACAAATAAAAAGGATGTATAAGTCAGACTATAGATAATTAACTTGGCTCTCTTTTCAAAATGTTTTCCACTATTTCTGGAGCAGGGGAGCAATTATCCAAGTTCTTTCATCTGAAAGCTCTAGTGCTCCACATTTATGGTATTCATGGGAGTCCAGACTGTTCCTGAAGTTACACTACATCAATGTCACTTGCAGTTAAACAATTTTACACATAACTAGTCCTTTCTTCCTCAGATCCTGTCATTTTGCATGCAGATAATTTCTATGGGAAACATGTGCCATATTCAAAATCAGCTTTCAGCCTTCATAAGTCCTATATGTACATTTCTGACGAGCAAGTGTCACTTCTCCAGAATTTGCAAATATCACAAAGGCATAACATTTTCTTCCAAAATGCACCTTTTGAGCATACTTTGGCACATATTCTGAAAAAAGATTTGAAATATGCTCTTTACTCAACTGACATTGGGAGGAAGTTGTCCAAAAAATACATTATTCTCTATTTCTTTTTTGTATAATGTACAAGTCAGAGCCTCACTGGGGCATCTTTCTTTCCATTTTGATTGATCCATCTAATTTGCAATTTGGCTTAGTGGTTACTGAATCAGCCCAGCAACCATCGCCCGGCATCATATACTCTTTTCATAAAAGCTAGTGTCAAAAATGCACTTGTTTTTGTTTGTACCCAAATGTATAGAATGGAATCATTATATTTTACATCTGAAACTAATATAACACTGTGTTTTAATTATACTTGAACAAAAAAAGAAAAATCACATATAACTCTGTTCTTTTTATGATACTATTTTAAAGGGCACTTTAAAAATTTGGGGGTATATATTCTACAACTTACAGATTTCATTTGATTTCTAAATTTTATAGAAATCTCTATTCTCTGACTTAATGATACCAAGCCCATTCTTTTTAACATGCTTTACCTAATCAGGAAACATGCCCCATGTTTTCACCTAACCAAAGGAGAATCACTTCTTTAAGTGACTATGCCACTCATGACTGAGCAAAGCAACTTTTTCAGCACTATTTTAAAATTAACAAACAACTTCTTAAATGAATATTCATGGTTCAAGCAAAGACAATGGAAATGAAAATGTGAGAAATGTGCCTCCACTATCTTGACACCCAAACAAATAAAACTTTGAGTTCCTTTCCAGTTTTTAGTCAAACACATTGGCAAATTTGTCATAGTTACCAAATGTAAACAAAATCTTATGCTCTGTTTTTCATGTAATGTTTCATAATAGTTTTCCTTCATGTTGAATGGTCTTCAAAAACTTAAATCATAATGACTACACAGTATCCCCAACAGTTCACTTTGAAAAATGCATAGAAAAGCCAATACAAAAGCCCACATCATTTCTCCCAATCATGCCTAAATACACATGAGAAATCTGAATGGAAGTGGTTATCAAAAAAAAAAAAAAAATACACTTTTTTCCCTAGTGACAATTTCCCTAGTCACAGTTCTCCCTAGTATCAGGGAAGTTCTTCTCCCTGCTCATCTGTGGCTGTTTCAAAATATATCTACAAAATCTTTGACACTCCTCCTTTCAGAAGATGGAATCTAATTCTCCTCTCCTTGATTATAGGCAGGACTCACTTCTAACAACATGTGGTAGAAATAATGCTCTGTGACTTCTGCTTGGTCTTTCAGGATGCTTGCCATTGAAAACCAGTCACCACCATGTTGTAAGGAAACCCAAACTATATAGAGAGGCCACACGTGGGCGGGCCTACAACCTCAGCTAGGTCTTCAGCCAATAGCCAGGATCATCCACTAAACATGTGAATAAATAACCTTCAGAAGACTCTAGCTGGTGAATTTCAAACCTTGCACCTGAAGCTCTGAAGATTGTGGAGCAGAGACAGGTCATCTACACTCACAGAAACCATGAGAGATAATAAATGATTATTATTGTTCTAGTGCAAGCCTCTTCAGTGAGCCTGAAACAGAAAAACACTTAACTTCCCCCTGGTAGATGTGCTCAGACTTTCAGAAACTTTGTGTTGACCTCTCTTTCAGGAGTCAGAACAAGAAAAAAAAAAACGCACTATTTGGCTTTTTGTTTCTTAGCAAATCATCATTTTGTTCAGTTGATTGTGCATAACTCTTTTGGTTACAAGTTTCAGAAAATTCAACCCCACAGTAGTTTACACAAACAAAGGAAATTATTGTTTCTTGTGTCTGAAAGATCCAATGCAGATCTGGCTTTAGAAACAGCTATATGAGGGGCGCCTGGGTGGCGCAGTCGGTTAAGCGTCCGACTTCAGCCAGGTCACGATCTCGCGGTCTGTGAGTTCGAGCCCCGCGTCGGGCTCTGGGCTGATGGCTGGGAGCCTGGAGCCTGTTTCCGATTCTGTGTCTCCCTCTCTCTCTGCCCCTCCCCCGTTCATGCTCTGTCTCTCTCTGTCCCAAAAATAAATAAACGTTGAAAAAAAAAAAAAAAAGAAACAGCTATATGAAGAAAATGAAACGGGATAAGAGTGCACTTAACATGGTGAGCACTGAGTAATATGTAGAACTGTTGAATCACTACCTTGTACACATGAAACTAATATAACACTGTATGTTAGCTATTCTGTAATTAAAAAAGAGAGAGAAGTAATGCCATTGGAACCTAGTGTCTCCAACGTTTTGTGGCTCTGCTCTTGTCCCTGTTTCTTCATTCTTAGCTTCTAGGTGGTGACAAGATGGCAAAAATAATTACAGGCCAACCATCTTCCAGGTGCAAGTATTAACAGAAAAAAAAAAAAATGTACCTCCCTGTCAGCAGACCCAGCACAAAGTCTGATTACATTTCACCAGCTCTGATTGTGTGTGTGTGTGTGTGTGTGTGTGTGTGTGTGTGTGTCCACCTCTGAACCCGTTACTATAAATTTGGGAATGTGCAGTGCTAACCAAGTCACCTGAACTTCTGTGGGGCACACGAAATGGAAATTGAGAAGATGATTCTGAGAAGAAATCAGGATGTAGTTACCAGAGAAGGACAGAGAGGTAGGTAGAAATAATTGCACAGTAAAGTTAAATAAAATGAACATAACAAATAGGGCAATGAATAAACTGAAATTTTCTAAGACATACTAGCAAAACACCTTCTTTCCTCCTGCCTCCTTTAACCCAATGAACAAGTACAGAGAGTGTACTGTCCACTGAGGTGGTTTAGAATGCCATTTCTAAAGACTACATTTTCCATCAAGTTTTTAAAGCTGTTTACAAAAAGTGTTATTCTACTACTTCTGATTTTAAATCCATTAAGCACTTATAAATATCTAAAAAGACTACATTTTTCACACAAAAGCTTATTTACCCACTAGGTATACAGCACTGTTAAAGAGAACTGCATGTTGGGGCGCCTGGGTGGCGCAGTCGGTTAAGCGTCCGACTTCAGCCAGGTCACGATCTCTCGGTCCGTGAGTTCGAGCCCCGCGTCAGGCTCTGGGCTGATGGCTCAGAGCCTGGAGCCTGTTTCCGATTCTGTGTCTCCCTCTCTCTCTGCCCCTCCCCCGTTCATGCTCTGTCTCTCTCTGTCTCAAAAATAAATAAACGTTAAAAAAAAATAAAAAAAAAAAAAAAGAGAACTGCATGCATTTAACAATGGTTATAATCTGATGTATCTTCTAAATATAACCATTTTGGCCTTATAACATTCCCTCCTCACTTCCCTATCTTTTCCACCAATCCAGTAGACAAGCACAGGCATGTGTAATGCTTAGAGGTGATGCAACAAATTTATATCCAAAAGCCATTTACAAAAGACAAGCTTTTCTCTGAATTTCAAGACAAAAGGTACAAAATGTGCTAATTTTACTACTTTGTCATATACTGGTAAGCTCTTTAACATCTAGAGACTAGACATTGCAATATCAGGATTTGTTTGTTCATTAGTTAAACTATATACAGCCAAAAAAATGCACATAACATACAGAAAAACAGTTTTGTTGGGAATGTTGATGAAAACATTAGCCTATTAACTTTTGAAATTCGTTCCTTCCCACTTCCTTCAAACCATTGAACCAGTACAAATAGTAGTACAATGCTCACACAGGTGATTTAACAATTTCATTCCCAAAAGACAATATTTCCTATGAGTTTTAGCAAAAAAAAATTTACAAAGTGCTACTTTACTACCTCCTCTACATTTAACATGCATCCAGTATTTCTACTAGATGTTTCAAATAAAGACTTCATCTGCCAACTGAATACACAGCAGTCTTGAATAAACCACACACATGTAATGACAATTATTATATGAAAATGTCTTCAAAATGTGAACATTCTGGCCTAAAATCCGTCCTTTCTCTCCCTCTTCCACTAACCCAGGGGACTGTAATGCTCAAATTTTCAGAGGACAATCTTTCCTTGGAATTTCAGCACAAATTTTTCAAAATGTGTTAGTTTACTAACTCTACTTTTGTCATAGACTGGCAACCTCTTTTAACATCTAGAAAGGCTGGATATTATAAATTACAACTCAATTGTCTATTTTATACACTATATATCCTGTAGAGTAATAAAAAATGCACAGACATAAGGAACAATGGTTAATTTTGCCCCATTATAAACACAGTGGAATAGTGGTCTCTGCATTTCCTCTCCCTCCTCAGAACAGTGCACAAATACAATTTTCCTGCTTAAAGAGATATTTTCTCTATCCCCCCAAAACAATATTGCATGTGAATTTTAATAAAAATATATTCACAAAATGTGAGATTTTATAATCTCTAGTTTCAACACATGTCAGGCACTTCAGAACATCTAGAAAGATAAGATATTTAATAAAGCACTCAGCACCATCAACTATATATACAGTAGTGAGGAACATGCACACACAAAACAATGATTATAATATGAAAATGTCTTCCAAATATGACCAGTCTGGCAAAGAATCTGTTTCTTTTCTTTTCTTTTTTCTTTTCTTTTCTTTTCTATTTATTTATTTGTTTGTTTAATTATTTGTTTCAATATATGCAATTTTTTTTTTTAATTTTTTTTTTCAACGTTTATTTATTTTTGGGACAGAGAGAGACAGAGCATGAACGGGGGAGGGGCAGAGAGAGAGGGAGACACAGAATCGGAAACAGGCTCCAGGCTCTGAGCCATCAGCCCAGAGCCTGACGCGGGGCTCGAACTCACGGACCGCGAGATCGTGACCTGGCTGAAGTCGGACACTCAACCGACTGCGCCACCCAGGCGCCCCTTCAATATATGCAATTTATTGTCAAATTGGTTTCCATACAACACCCAGTGCTCATCCCAAGAGGTGCCCTCCTCAATACCCATCACCTACCCTACCCTCCCTTCCACCCCCCATCAACCCTCACTTTGTTCTGTTTTTAAGAGTCTCTTATACTTTGGCTCTATCCCACTCTAACCTCTTTTTTTCCCTTCCCCTCCCCCATGGGTTTCTGTTAAGTTTCTCAGGATCCACATACGAGTGAAAATATATGGTATCTGTCTTTCTCTGTATGGCTTATTTCACTTAGCATAACACTCTCCAGTTCCATCCACGTTGCTACAAAGGGCCATATTTCATTCTTTCTCATTGACACGTAGTACTCCATTGTGTATATAAACCACAATTTCTTTATCCATTCATCAGGTGATGGACATTTAGGCTCTTTCCATAATTTGGCTATTGTTGAGAGTGCTGCTATAAACATTGGAGTACAAGTGCCCCTATGCATCAGTACTCCTGTATCCCTTGGATATATTCCTAGCAGTGCTATTGCTGGGTCATAGGGTAGGTCTATTTTTAATTTTTTGAGGAACCTCCATACTGTTTTCCAGAGTGGCTGCACCAGTTTGCATTCCCACCAACAGTGCAAGAGGGTTCCCGTTTCTCCACATCCTCTCCAGCATCTATAGTCTCCTGATTTGTTCATTTTGGCCACTCTGACTGGCGTGAGGTGATATCTGAGTGTGGTTTTGATTTGTATTTCCCTGATGAGGAGCGACGTTGAGCATCTTTTCATGTGCCTGTTGGCCATGCAGATGTCTTCTTCAGAGAAGTGTCTATTCATGTTTTCTGCCCATTTCTTCACTGGGTTATTTGTTTTTCGGGTGTGGAGTTTGGTGAGCTCTTTATAGATTTTGGATACTAGCCCTTTGTCTGATATGTCATTTGCAAATATCTTTCCCATTCCGTTGGCTGACTTTTAGTTTTGTTGATTGTTTCCTTTGCTGTGCAGAAGCTTTTTATCTTCATGAGGTCCCAATAGTTCATTTTTGCTTTTAATTCCCTTGTCTTTGGGGATGTGTCAAGTAAGAAATTGCTGCAGCTGAGGTCAGAGGGGTCTTTTCCTGCTTTCTCCTCTAGGGTTTTGATGGTTTGCTGTCTCACATTCATGTCCTTTATCCATTTTGAGTTAGTTTTTGTGAATGGTGTGAGAAAGTGGTCTAGTTTCAATCTTCTGCATGTTTCTGTCCAGGTCTCCCAGCACCATTTGTTAAAGAGACTGTCTTTTTTCCATTGGATGTTCTTTCCTGGTTTGTCAAAGATTTGTTGGCCATACTTTTGTGGGTCTAGTTCTGGGGTTTCTATTCTATTCCATTGGTCTATGTGTCAGTTTGTGTGCCAATACCATGCTGTCTTGATGATGACAGCTTTGTAGTAGAGGCTAAAGTCTGGGATTGTGATGCCTCCTGCTTTGGTCTTCTTCTTCAAAATTACTTTGGCTATTCAGGGCCTTCTGTGGTTCCGTATGAATTTCAGGATTGTTGTTTAAATCCTTTTTGATCAGTTCGCAAGCTCTTGTTATTTCCTGGAAATTCTTTTGAGGGGAATTCTTCCGTTTCGTCATTTTGGATAGTCCCTGGGGTGGTGCGGAACTGCATGGCACTTCCCCTGTGCTGTCTTGAAAACCTTGAGTTGGTGGGTGGGGCTGCAGTCAGACCTGATGTCTGCCCCTAGCGCACTGCTGGGGCCACAGTCTGACTGGTGTGTACCTTCTCTTCCCCTCTCCTAGGGGCGGGATTCACTGTGGGGTGGCGTGGCCCGTCTGGGCTACTTGTACACTGCCAGGCTTGTGGTGCCGGGGATCTGGCGTATTAGCTGGGGTTGATAGGCAAGGTGCACAGGGGCGGGAGGGGCAGGCTCAGCTCACTTATCCTTTGGTGACCTGCTTCAGGAGGAGTCCTGTGGCACCAGGAGAGAGTCAGACCCGCCGATGGAGGGATGGATCCGCAGAAGCACAGCATTGGGTGTTTGCGCGGTGCAAGCAAGTTCCCTGGCAGGGACTGGTTCCCTTTGGGATTTTGGCCGGGAGATGGGCGAGGGAGACGGTGCTGGCGAGCCCCTTTGTTCCCTGCGAAGCTGAGCTCTGTCGTCCAGGGCTCATCAACTCGCCCTCCCGTTGTCCTCCAGCCTTCCTGCTCTCTGAGCAGAGCTGTTAACTTATAACCTTCCAGATGTTAAGTCCCGTTTGCTGTCCGAACACACTCCGTCTGGCCCCTCTGCTTTTGCAAGCCAGACTCGGGGTCTCTGCTTGGCTAGCGGGCTGCGCCTCCGCCCCTGCTCCCTCCCGCCAGTCCGTGTGTAGCGCGCACCGCCTCTCCGCCCTTCCTACCCTCTTCTGTGGGCCTCTCGTCTGCGCTTGGCTCCGGAGACTCCATTCTGCTAGTCTTCTGGCAGTTTTCTGGGTTATTTAGGCACTTGTAGGTGAAATCTAAGTGATCGGCAGGATGAGGTGAGCCCAGCGTCCTCCTACGCCGCCATCTTCCCAACCAAATTCGTTTCTTTTCGTTTTATACAACATAAACAGCTAATTCTCTTCTGTCACTCTTTCCTTGATATTTCTAGTCTTATCATACAACCTGCTTATGGCCAACATCATCAATTATCAGTGATGTTGAGACTAACTGTCTGATTCTGTGCTTACTTCCCCTTCCCAAATCTTGGCCGTTATTTACTGTGATAGTATTAACCTAGTGGCCCTTCTGCAAGGCTTCACTTTTTTGGTCCCAGACTAAATCCTAACTTTGGATATAACATCCCAGTAGAAATCTTTACAGACTTTAAATTTCACTAAGTCTTAGCCAACATGCTTGTATAGTTTGCTTTTTTACAAGTTGAGGCTGAATTCCAGCGTAAATATGCAATTGGTTAGTCCTTTTGAAGGCCACCCTAATTGGATTTGATTTGAAGATTCATATTATAAAACTCACTCAACCAGACCTTTCAGTCTCTGATCCATAGAAGGATGAGAGGAAGTCAGAAGTGTAAATTCAATGACACTTTTTATTTTAACAGCAAGAAAACTGAAAAGCAATCTGAGAATTGGAAATCTATTTTCTTCATCACATGTAAACTTTTAAGAATCTGCTGTACATGACTAAATTTTTATTTGCAACATTATGTAATTCAATTCACTAGAGTATTTAAAAGAGAAAAGTGGTCTAATATTAATTTTCAATCATTTATAATGAAAAAAATTCTATATTATAACTTTGTGAGTCAAAACAAACAAGTCTTTTATTTTCTTTAAAGGCTTTTCTGTGTTCTGTAATTACACTAAAATTTTCTACCCCTTTCCCCATTTTGAGAATTGTTTACTAACTAGCTAAGAAATTTATTATGTATAAACATAAGTGACATGATATTTTACAAATATCAACCTACCTCTGAAATGCAAATATATTTTGCTCAGTACAGTGATACAAATATGACTATAGATCCAAGAGTAGAAAGAGGCTTACACTTATATACGTAATTCTTTGGAAATTGCATAAAATGCAATCACAGAAATGTGTTTATAATATTTACTTTTCTTTGTAGTTACATTTTAAAAATACATATTTTCCCAAAAAGTTTTCTGTATAAATTTGACCATTTTAATTATTAAATCTCTGCTTTCAGAAGACTGTTCCTTCATCAGCGATGTGCAGAAACCAAAAGAACCCTGAATTAGATAAATGGAGGCTATGGAGCTAACAAAAAGAAAAGCATATTTACACTCCAATAAATAATTACCTGATGCTATTTATGCCTCATGAAACTAGAGAAAGGGTTCAGCTCTAGAAACAGTGACCTCTTTCACTTATCAGTTAGCAAAACCAGAGAAGGATTCTAAATTGAATGTAATTCTGTATATTAAGGATGATTGGGCCAACCCAGCAGTCCAGTCTCTGGATGAACATATGTGCCTTTAGTCACATAGGTGTTTGCTTCTGGATTGCTACACGAAAAGGAAAGAAATTTCTATCTTTCCACTGTATTTTGGGATCTCTTTGTTACCACAGCTTAACCTATGTCCTAACTGATGGAACAACCCAGAAAACCTCACCTACTGTGAGAACCAGCATAATCATCATCATTATCTTTGTCCTCATGATATAATATTTGCTATCACCTGATGTATCTACTAATACACTGCTCATGTCAAGATGATTTTATTTAAAAATCAACATTAACAGCATACACTGTAATGCATGCAATACAATACACGGTGCAGGTTACAATGGGGTTACAATGGTAAATGTGCACCCTGAGCAGCATTTTTGTGCTGAGTAACGTGCATGTGCAGATTTCACATCTCTTCACTAAAGACTGGAGTGTCGGAGAGGAGGCGACATGCCCCCGGATCCTTTGAAAAAGGCCAGAATGTGATTGGGAAATGAAAATGGAGAGATGTGGCTAAAGTGTGGAACCACAAGTTCTATCTCTCTTAGAAACACATTTGCTGCTAAGTAATTGGTACTAAATATATCTTTAGACTAAAACGGACAGTTTCAGTAAAACTTGCAGGCAAACATACCACCCACAGAGGGCAAAAAGGCAGAGGAATAACATGCATCATCCAATTTGTGCCTGTAGGTAAAATCCATCACCTGTTCAGACTGCTGTGGATCAGGCCTCTTCTCTGCCACTCCTCACACTCTGGGCAGCTGCAGGCTGACAGGAGCTCCTGGCAGTGAAGTTGTCTTTAAATTTCTCTGCTATTACAATTCCATTTCCAAGGATTTTTAGTGCAGCAATGGAATATATTAGTATACTTGTATTATTCACTAGTCCTGCTTAGCTACACACAAAAGAGGTTACACTGGATTCAGAGCAATGTCTCTGGGTCTTAGAAGTTTCATAGATGCATGTATTCCTTTGTACAGTTTGGAAAAGAGGCCAATGTGAGAATTTCTCCTTGGAAGAGAAAACAGCCTCGAGCATCTGAGACCTTCCTGCCACAATTTTACCCTCTCCTGAGAAGCTCCAAATCTCCTCTCCAAATGTATATGTATGTATATGTATAGAGGATTTTGCCTTTCATGCCTGAATACACGGGGCATGTACTGCTGGAAATCCCTGAAAAAAAAAACCAGACTTAATTAATACAGGAATGTGCCTGAAAACACTCATATAGGGACAAATCAAATGACTCTAACTTTCTAAAACAGCAAACTGAATGCCTCCTGCACACAGATGTTGAAAATAGAACTTATTCATTTTAAATGCTCACATTTACAATTCACATTAGTGAAATTATCATATTCCATCAAGGTCACTGAAATTAGCATTACGGTGACCTCTCTATTGTGTCTCATCAATCATTCAATATATTAAGTCACTCTTGAGAGCCAGGCCCTGTGACAGGTCCAGGTCGCCATGTGAGGAATGCCTTCCCATTTATACCATAAAATCATCTCTTACTCCATGGTAGGAGTTGGCTGGACCTAAAGAATAATGACAATTCATCCTTGCTTTTACAAAATCTATTGGATAGCTGAGGAGCAAGATATAAACATGTCAAGTGTAACACTTTTTCAGAGATTTCAAAGCCCAAATTAATTAACTGCTAAATAGAATGAGTGGTGTAAAAAATTAGTCAAATTCCCAAACCTGAACAACCTCTAAAGGCATTGCCAGCCCCTCCGCCAAAGGAGAATGCTTGGGTGAAGCGAAGTTCTAACCCTCCTGCTCGATCTCAGAGCTCAGACACAGAGCAGCAGTCCCCTACAAGTAGTGGGGGGAAAGTAGTTCCGGCTCAACCATGTGAGGAAGGACCAGCAAGGAAAGATGAAAGCAAAGTAGATGGGGTGAGTGTCCCAAAAGGCCAAAGTGGGCACTCCAGCCATGGTCCAGGACACGGAGGGAACAAAGACCACTGGAAGGGGTCAGATAGGAAAGATGGCAAAAAGCATCAAGACTCCCGATCTGCAGATAAGCCAAAGAACCTGAAGAAAGTACAGCTTCCAAGTTCAGTTCTGCAAGCAAGTATGCTGCTGTCTCCATTGATGGCGAAGATGAGAACGAGGGAGAAGATTACACCGAATAGACCTATGCATCCTGTGCTTCCTCCTAGTCTCTCCACCCTGGAACATTCGAGAGCAAATCAAACCTCTATCTAGACAAGACAATAAAACTCACCATCTCCTGGAGACCTTTCTTAACTTTTTTTTAAAAAAACAAAAAACAAAATGAAATGAAATTCTTTTGCATGCTGCTGCAGCCTTTAAAGTATTGAACTAACTGGAGAATCGCCAGTGTAGCCAGAGAGAAAGAGACGGACAGCTTTTAATGGAAAAGTTGTGCATTTTTACGACACATGCAGTTGCCTGTGTGATTAGTGCCTGCGGGCTTCCATTTAGCAAAATGGCAGTGACAGTGATGCAGTGTCTGGACCTGGTTGGGCAGTAGGACAGGGTTAAGGAAGAGTGAGATTTCTACCTTTTCGTTCTTAATATCCTATTGTGGCACATATGAATTCTCAAACATTACCTGAATAAATTTTCCATCCTTGGAAAAAAAAAATTAGTCAAATTCTTAACAAAGCACCCAGCTGGTGGCCAAGAAGGACTTTCCAGTTATTGTCTCACCTAATCTTCTCCACAACCCCCTTAAGTATTATCCCCATTTGTGGAAAATGAAGTTAAAAAGACAGAGTAATTTGATCAAATTCATGCGATGAGTAAGTGAGGGGTCTGGGACTGGAATCAGACCTGTCTCCATCAATGACTTGAATTTAGAGGACCAATTAGACTCTCAGGGAGAAGTGACATGACCTATGCCAAGTCTTAGAGGAAGGCATATTTGGCCAAAAGAAGAACAAGGGCTTTCAGAGTTAGCATCTGAGGTAATTGGGAGCCTCAGGCTTGCCTGCCTACCCAGGAGATGCCTCAAATCCCAGGAGTGGTTACTTCTTCCTTTTGTTAGAGCATACAGTGCGCTAAGCAGTTTTCTGTACTATACTCATTTCCCACGTTTATATTTGCTTTCTCTTTCACTGGTGGTCTGAACGTATGAGTTAGTTTTGGGGACAGAAAAAGCCGCATTCTATCATTCAAATTAAACGCCTTCAGGTTTTTTTTTTTTTTTCTGTAGAAGGGCATCTGGATATTAGCATTTCCAATTGTGCCTAGGAGTCAAGAAGCAGATAAACACATTGAAAAGTTGACTTTTCATTATGTCCTTGAGCAGATCATTGCCATGAAAACTTTAGTCCAATTACGGTTTATGCTGCAGACCTAAGGTTCCAATAAAGCTACTAAATTTGTAAAGAAGATTCTGTTTTAAACCTGCTGGAAATTTCAAGCTGGTATCTCCTAGGGTTTCCAAGATACAGTTGTCTCCAAATTGGCCCTTTGTGTTGTGCCCTAGGGCAGCACAGCAGTGTTGCAATTGTGTCTAATTAACCTCCTGCTAAACACAAAATGTCAGAAAGGCAAATCACCAAGCTACAGCAAGATGCTGGGCTGTTGTTATTTTCAACAAGGGTAGAACTAGCTGTTTTAGGTTTGGGGCAACTACTCAGAAATTTGGCAGGATGTTAGCACTTAGTATTAGGGTATTTGCATGTCAAAGATGAGATTTGAATAGGCCTTAACTTTGAGGAGGTTACGTTTTAAAACAAGAAGCTAAGAAAGAAAAAGATTATTATAGATGAATATTAATTTAGAGGAGATTTTGTAACTAAGTTTGGTTGCATTCAAAATTCTGTTCTCTGCATAACTCAAGGTGACTATCATATATCGCAACTGAAATTTTTCTTTCTTTTTTAAAAATTTTAATTTTTATTTACTTTTTGAGAGAAAAAGAGAGACAGAGACAGAGTACGAGTGGAGGAGGGGCAGGGAGAGAAGGAGACACAGAATCTGAAGCAGGCTCCAGGCTCTGATGCAGGACTTGAACCCACGGACCGTGAGATCATGACCTGAGTCCAAGTCAGATGCTTAACTGAGTGAGTCACCCAGGTGCCCTTGGAACTTTTTCTTTATTTAATAATGTAGGTAAACAGGTGGGGAAAGCAAAAGACTTGCATTGCAATTCAGCTGCTGTAGGCTAAACTATGCTTCAGCAACAGCTCCAAAACCACTGTAGTCTTAAATACCAAAGTTTTTTCTTTTTTTCTTTTCTTTTCTTTTTTTGGCGGGGGGGGGATGGGGTGGGTAATCTCTACACCCAACATAGGGCTCAAACTTACAACCTGGAAATCAAGAGTTGCACGCTCCACCAACTGAACCAGCCAGGCACTCCTCCCCCAAAGTTTTATTTTTCAACAGCGCTCCATGTCCACTTGCTCGGCTGGGACCCAGTTTGCAGGAGGTTATATCTCTGTACTACCACAATTGCCAACTTGTTTTCTATTGTTGTATATCAAATTACTACAAATTTAGCAGCTTAAAACAGTACACACAAGAGTCTTGTAGGTTCTTTGGGTCAAAAATTCAGACATGGCTTAACTGGGTTATTGGCTTCTCGGTCTCTCACAGGACTGTAATTAAAACGTTAGCCAAGGCTAGGACTCTCATCTGAAAGCTTGAATGGGGACAGATTCACTTCCTCACTCATGTGGTTTTTGGGAGGATTTAGTACCTTGCACGTGGTTGGAATGGGGGCCTCAGTTCCTTGTCATGTCAGCCTCACGACAGAGCAACTCAAAACATAGCAGCTTGTTTCACTAAAGCCAGGAAGGAAGCGAATGTGCTAGCAAGACAAATCTACAATCTAATAAATATAATAATGGAAATGACTTCCCAACACCTTTGCTATATTCTATTTGTTAGTATCAAGTTACCAGAACAGCCTATACTCAAGAGGAGAGGACTGCACAAGGACACGAACCATAGGATGTGAGGATCAGTGGGGGTCATCTTGGAGTCTGTCCACCACACAGTAAGACAAAAAACAAAAAAACAAAAACTAGTTAACATAAGGGGCCATGCACTGGCTCTTAAAGATACATCACCTCCACTACTTTCATCAGCCATACCAAGTCAAATGGCCATATCTGCTTTGGGAGAGGAGGCATGCAATCCCACTACATGCTTAGAAAGAGGAGAAACAAAACATTTGCCAACAGCCCCAATGACAACCACATTTTGTCTATGCAATAAAATCACTTTGGTCTCTGTAGGCCAATTCACCAATTGCAAAAAGATCAGTGCATAAAATAACAAATTAAAAAAAATAATAAAACAAGAAAATTATACCATCACACCATTGTCTTAACTTGGGTTCTAAAAGCAGACTCCGAGATAAGAAAAAGTATAAGTAGTTTATTTTAGAAGTGATGGTGTGAGGACGTGAGAGAGGCAGGGAAAAAGCTAAAAAAAGAGGGGTGTGTGTGTGTGTGTGTGTGTGTGTGTGTGTGTGATAACAGTGGCTACTGTGGCAAATTGGGGCTCGAACCTTCTGAAAATATTTCTAATGAAATAAAATTCTGGAAACATTTTTAGGAGGCCCGGCTTCCAGGTCCAACATATTATTCTAAGAAGCTAAGACCTCTTGAATCTTATTTTCTTCATCTGTAAAATTGAGGAAATTTGCTCCAAAACTTTTTTTTAGGTCTTGTAAAAATAATTTACTTCTGACTCATATATGTCATGTTATTTAATATGAAATCTGCTTTACTCTGGTGCCTTTGATTGTTTCTGTCACATTAGGGAGAAACTGAAGTTCCACCGTTCCATGTACTATGCTAGACACCTCTGGGGAGACATATGAGTAAAAATCCTAACATCCCTCCTCAGAAAAGCTTTTAGTCATATAGGAAAGACAGACATGTACACCTTAATTCCTCCCCCTTATCCTCTTTCTCCTTTCTCTTAATATCACCCATGTCTGTACTTGGTATTCAGAAGAAATATGTGCAGCAAAAGATGCAATAAAGTGCTATGCTATTTCTCTATTTATCTTCATTATCTCCAGAGAGAAAAGATGCCAACGTGAAAATCAATGACAGGTTAACTGTCCCTTTCTCCTCACAAAGGAAACGTCTTAAATGGTTTCTTAGAAAAATTCAGACTTGGATTCCTTTCTGATTTCCTTTAAATGAAAATTAGCATAGAGAACTGAATTACAAATAAAATGCAGCGCCACAGGCAAGTTTGGACAAACCCAAAAACCAGTTCCAGCGTTAGAGAATTTCTGCATGTTGCAGGCAATGGATGAAACAGAGGGAAAGCAACTGTGTCCTCACACCCTATGCCTCTCCTCATGAGATGCTCAGTGTTTCCCAGGGCCAGGATTCCAGATGTTGAAGTCTTGAGAGTGGCCTGCTGAGCAGAGGTTCTCAAGAGATTGGTACCTCCATCTAGGGTATGGTTGCAGATTTAGTAAGTAAAAATACAGAATGCCTAGTTAATGTGAATTTCAGAGAAACAGTTATTTTTATAGTGAGAGCATGTCCCAAATATCTCACGAGACATATTTATACTGAAAAATATTTTGTTGTTTCTCTGAAATTCAAATATAACAAGGCATCCTGGATTGAATCTGGCAACTCTACTCTAGGGAGCTTTTCCAAAATTTGTGGAGGGAAATATTTTCATCACAGTGATGAAGGAGGGAGTAGGGATGCTGGATATTGTTCATGTGCTAAACAATCTTACATAATAGAAAACTGTCTCATAGCCACATGACTTTTGAATATCCCACTGGACACTCATGAAAACAAAGTAAGTTGGGATGGTTTTAATGTATAATGAGTTTAACATGCAATGGAATCTTAAAAATAAGAGTGCAACAACTATGTATATTAAGGGATAATTTTACTTTTTGTTCAGTATGTTACTAATGGCAATCCATCATCCCAGAAAACCATAATACCCGTGGCAACAGAGTTTGTGGAATTTGAGTCACCAATATATCACCTCTGAATCACTGGTGGCTGTCACCATCACACTGCTTCTATGTGTATGTGTGTACAAGGACGTGATTCTTCATTATTCTTGCAGTATTATTGAGTGCAAGTTCTTACATGTTAAAATACTGTGTCATAAATTATTTCCTTCTATTTCTCTTTTACATTAAAATTAGGGCATTATATATCTTATTCAAAATATTTGCAGAGATAGATTATGTTACCTATGAATTTCATCTCAGGACAGTAAGGGGGTTTGGGTCCGATTGGACCAATACTCACTGCTGGAGGAACCTGGGACCTAGATTTGTCTACCGTGCCACTTGGGTAGGCTCTGGCACAAAAAAGAACTTTGGAGGAAGAAGGACTCTAAAATTTTCAAAGGAAAATCAAAACAGCGTGATTATGCAAACACACTGCAACCTCTTCACCTCCTCCTTTCTCATCTAAATCCTTCCAAGAAACAGAAATTCAATCTTGATTCTGCTTTAAATTTTTTAAATGTTATTTTTTCCTCTAAGCTTTGGGACAAAAACTGCATCATTGCATGTTGGATGTATTTCTTTGCATTAACCAAAATTATGTTTTATGAATCCTAATAGATCTAAATGGAAAAGAAATCAACCCCTGAGGCTATTCAGGGTTTATTAATACTAATACTTCTGTCAGCATAAGGAATGATAGTGTTGATTTGGCTTTTAAAAAATCTATTTCTTAGTGAACACAGTGTCTAACCAAATAGAAGACAGACCTAGATCCTGCAGATATCTAAACATAATTATTACAATTCACATTCTAGGCTATTAAGCAATTTGTCTGGCAATTAACTTTCTATACAGTTCCTTGAACCACTGTTATCATAATAAATAGCATTTCGATATAATCAATGTTGGGATGCTATGAGACTGTCCTCAGGAGAAGGGAAAAAATGGATGCTGGTGACAAAGAGGAAGGACAGAGATGAGCCTGGGTGTTCTGGATATCAACTGCTGTGTAATAAAGTCCTCCTAAAATCAGTGGCTGAAAACAACATCCAATTTAATTATATCTCATAATTTGGGGGGTTAGGAATTCAAGTAAGGCTCAGTGGGGCAATTCTTCTGTTCCACGAGATATCCACTGGAGTCACTTGGGTATTTAACTGGAATTGGTCTGAACGGTTCAGGATAGCTTCCTTCACAGGCTCAATGCCTTGACAAGGAGAGCTAGAAACATGAGCTAAGCTGGACCCTTGTCCTCTCCGTGTGATCTTTTCTGGAGAGTAATTGGGTTGCTTACATGGTGGCTAAGATGCAGGAGTGTTTCCTATGAAGCAGAAGTAGCTGATCTTTTAGGGCCTTGACTTAGAAACTAGTGCAGTGTCATTTCTGCTGTACTCTACAGTTGCCATTAACAGACGGTGCACAAATTCAGAGCAAAGGAAAATTGACCTCACGTCTCAATGGGAAAAGGATCAAAGAATTTGTGGCCACTTAACGTACCAGATTTGAAGAGAAAAAGAAGATAAGCTGGTTGATGGGCACACATTACACCACCACAAGATGCAAAGCACCATGTCATGCAAGAAAGACATTGTAAAAAGAGACAGAGGGAAATGGCATAGCAGAAAATAAACAATAAGGTCAGCGGACGTACTGCTCACTGTGGTTCTGAAGAAGTCTGACAACAGTTTAAATTTACAATGTTGTGAGAGATTACAGCATCACCTGACATTATATCATACTAGCTAACACAGAAAAGTACAACAGGTTCATATTTTGAAATACTGTATGATGGATATTTTATTCCTGTAAGATTACTTCTCTAAAGGCCCTCTTCAGAGTAAGGGAAGAGTACAGCAAAGATAAAAGATTTATACTTTTATCCTACTTGGACTTCCAAATTAAGTTCATGAAGTGCATTTCATGTAAGAATGTAAAAGAGTCGGGTGGTTTAGAGTAAGTAGAACTTGCAGTTTTAAATGAGTCTGAACTTAGTGGAATCAAACAATAGAGGCTATAAACTAGACCACAGAGTAGTACGGATAAAGATGTGATTGTTTTGTCAAGAACTGGGGACGTGTTATGCTCCTTGTACTTTTTATATGCGAATCCTATGGACATAAAGCATCTGGGAATTCTTTATTGATACAACCAGATCAACAACCAGAATAGGACTGCAGAGTCTGTCCCTCACACCCATCCCCCAGACTTCTCAATGAGAGCCATGGAATCTTTTAACTTAGGTGTGTGGGGCAGGGGCAGAGAATAATGGATTTTCTCCATTTACACACAGGAAAGAAGCTGCCACCTCTATGTCCTTCCCCAAATAAAAGATGAAAAGAAAGAAATTTAAAAACTTCTGATCCTTTGAGAATGGAAAGGATGCTGGGTTCTCACTCTATTTGGATTGTAAATAAAATCTCTCCGGGAGTCAAAAAGCCTGGTGTGTTCCAACCTAGAGAGGTCCTGGTTTTTCATCTCTTTTTATACATAAATTCCTAGGAGCTCATCTAAGTGCCTATCTCAGGATGTTTGGATTTGGAGGAGATAAGAGAAGTTGTATTATCCTTTCAGATCAGAACAATTAGCTACATCATTAGAAAAACAAATGGCTACAGATCTAATCCTTATGGCATGTGAAAATGCATCCAGGGGAAGTGAAAGCCAGTATTCTCTATCTTTGTATCTTTCACATTTCTCTGTCTCAGGCGACTGGAGCTTTTTGCAGGAGCACTGAGGAATCCAGAGAAGTTTCATTTCCCCACAATGATATAACAGCGGTTTCCTGACATCTAGAATGTTAATAAAAACACTTGCTAGTCTAGGGGTACAAGTGGAAGTTGAAAAGTCACACATATTTAGAAGTGGCAAGACTAGGATATATATGGTGTCCAAGTTGATCATTTTTATTGCTTTTAGCTACAAGTACAAGTGACATAATCACAATGACTTACGTAAGTAGGGGATTATTTTTCCCCTCTAACAAGAAGTTTGAAGGTAAGTAATTCATCAACGTTCCAGACTTCTCCTGGCATCCGATTGCCATGTTAGCCTATGGCTGGTCAGTTACAAGGTGAGTACTCTACCTCCTGTCATCATGGATGCACTTCAATAATTAAGAAGGAGAAAAGTCAAAGGTACATATCAGTTTTTTAAGTTTTTTTAAGTCCTAGAAACAATACCTTCAGAGAGGCCTATCCAGTTATATCCATTTATATCTTTTTTCCCCATTCATACCTTATTGCCCATCCCTAGTGAAAGGGAACTTGAAAAGGTGAATATTGACACTAACCACATTGGTATCCTGAACAAAACTGGGTTTCTTTTAGCAAGAAAGACAAGATGAAAAGCTATCAGAACAGCAACAAGCAATGTTTCCCATCCCCTGGGCCTCAGGCTAAGGAAGGAACATAAGACTACAAAAATCCCTGGTAACTTGGGAGTAGGCTGAACATAGAGAAGGTTTCTGCTCCACTTGCTGTCTGGATCTGTGAAAGGAGACTTCCTCTCAATGTGCTGGCATTGTCACAGGGTGGATGGAGTGGAGTAGGAAGGCAGGGGTGGTATCTTTAAGCAGGGAAACAACCTAAGAACAATATGGTGGTTATCCAGAAGTTCATGCATCCTTTATATGGCTCTGAGAAGGGCCAGAAGGGACAGAGGAATAAAAGAAGTCCCAGTCAGGGGCATCTGGGTGGCTCAGTCAGTTGAGCGTCCAACTTCAGCTCAGGTCATGATCTCACAGCTCCTGGGTTCGAGCCCCACGTCAGGCTCTGTGCTGACAGCTCAGCACAGACTCAGGCTCTGTGCTGACAGCCTGCTTCGGATTCTGTGTCTCCCTCTGTCTCTGTCCCTCCCATGCTTGTGCTCTGTCTCTCTCTGTGTCTCAAAAATGAATAAATGTAAAAAAAAAAAAAATTTTTTTTAAAGAAGTCCCAGTCAGGGTGAGAAGGATGCAGAAGACATGGATCCCCTCACCAGAGGCTCTGGCAGGGACAATAAACATCAGAATCATATTTCTGTCCAAGATCCCCAACCAGATACATCAGCAACAGATAGAGTGCTTCAGAGGTAGATCCCTAAAAAGCCAATGGCAGCTGCTGAAGAGCTGAGGCTGGCCCATAGACCAGACATGCTACCCCGACATAACAGTACAGAGTGGCGAATGGAAGGAAAGGTTACAAACTTTGAATTGTGTGCCTCTAAATCCTGAATTGAATTTAATTAACTGAGAGGCTAAATTTTCAACTGAATGTGACTAAATTACGTCCAATCTGCAAAATCAAGATCATCCATCTTTCCCTCTACAGTGAGTGGGGATAGCATAGAGTCCCGAGTTAGTTTAATTAAATCATGGAAATATAAAAAAGTTGCACTTATAAAAGTTACACTTAAGTTACACTTACGTCATATATAAATTTAAAATCTATGGTCATAGGTAGAGTTATGATTATGGTATAAAAATTATTGAAAATTAGAAATTGTGTTTGGCCATTTCTGATAGCAAAGTGTAATTGATTAAGCTAATTCCTGTATTCAAGGCACAAACAATAACTGAGTCTTCTTTGAAGAGATGTAGTGCTTCATGCTGGTGGCTTGATTTTAACCACCACAGTGGAGTCTCTGGGGCTCTCTGAGCATGAGACAGGAGGCTCTGCAAAGGTGAGTGAAGCAATATTCAGGTTCTGAGTAGGAAGTCCCTTGTGGGGTGCGAGTCAGGCTGAGGAAATCTCAGCAGTTTGGGGTAAGTTTGGGAGATAGTCCACCCGAAGACAAAAGAAGAAAAAGAATGTTTCTCAGAGCTTGGTCATCACTGGGGAATTTGTAAGAAATTCTCAGAAGGAAGTATTAGGAGAGGGAGATGATAAGATAATAATAGTAGTAATAATAATCACAAATACTTATAACCGCTATTATTGGCTATGAATTTCTACTCTTTGGGAAACATGAAAAATAGTTATCTTCAATTCTCACAACAATTCTTGCAAGGTAAGTATTTTTATCCCCAATTTTGCATATAAGGAAACAGACTCAGAGAGATCAAGGCACTTTCCTAGGATTACACAGTCAATAATAGGGTTGAAACCCAGGTCAGCAGCCCAACACCAAAGCACTGCTCTTTTCACTGTGTTGTGCCTACTGCACACAACCAGGGAAACAGTCTTTGGCCATTTACCTAAACCCTCCCATTCTGAAAATGGGGAGAGGTTGTTCAAGACAAGCAGTGGGGTTTTGCTCCTTGTCCTGAGATATCCTACCTCCCATTCCTGCCAAAAAGGGAGCGGCCGAAGGTCCCCATGCTTACATCTGAGTTTCAAATCAACAAAATCTGGGTGTGTAAGTAGGAGGAATAGGATCTTCAACAGTTTCATGTTCAACAAAAGACTCCTGATTCCTAAAAGATGCAGTCTTCCAGGGTAAACACAGTGAACTTTCTGGAATTCATAACCAATTACATATGAATTTGGGATTTTTCCATTACATTCTTTGAGCTACTCCCTCTTAACTTCATAACAAGTGATGTCACCCCTGGGGGGCCACCAGGAAGCAGAGGGATTTCATGTGTCTTAAATGTGTATCTAGACTGCAATGGTGTAACTAAGTCACATTACAGTATTTGCAAATATTCAACTCATTGTTTTCTTTGGATCACTGAAGCGCAGCATTAAAATAATCCAAATTTCATTTTTTGGTTTATTTCCCAGAATAGAACTCATTATGTCCAGAGCCTTATGGGTCTCTTTAGGAAGACAAGGGCAGATCTCATTCTCCTCACCACAAAGGAAAACAACAATTGAAGATAACCTGTGGCTTGCATCTCTTATATCTAACTTCTTCCTTTGGTCCAAATTTCTAAGGGTTCCCTAGGGTGAAAAGATAGGGGAGCTTGGGCGGAAAGGAGAGAATGACAGTTCAGGATGAGAAAGTTTGTCACTAGTTGACCCTATGCAAGAGGATCCAATGCTTGTGAACTGATCTTCCAAATATTCTATGCTTTTCATATAGAATGAAAATAGAAAATATGTGATATTTATTGACATGTTTCAGCAATTAAATTTAAAACTTTGTGTCAAGAGGCTCTTAACTCAAGTTATATATAACTTAGCCCACACTTACATGTCCAATGACATGGATTTATGATAAGATAATGTCATCTCTTGTGTTGCCCACAAGATCCTTAAAGGTGATCCTGCAAGAAGTGGGGACTAAGCCCAAAATGTCAGAATCAAGGTTGGGCATGATTTCACAATAGGACAAGGTACAGAGTTTTAGGGGGTGAGCACACCTGGCCTTGATCTGAATTGGATCTGGCAGATGAGGTTTACAGAAAGAATTTCTGGAGGAGACTAAGGCAAATTATGCTTGCTAGGCCAAGATCCTAGCCAAGTGTTGGAATACAGCATGGGGTGGCCACAAGGAACAGATTCCACTCCCCTGGAAAAGAGAATGAAAATAACTAGGTGGGGCTTGGGTTAGGGTTCTCGTACAGTAGGACAGAATACATTCAGAAACCAAAGCAAAAGCCAAGGTATAAATTATATAAGCACACTATCAGGTGACATCTGTAGCTGGGTAAGTCCAAGAATGCCTGGAGGTTTCCCCTAGGTACCACAGGTCATGCCACAGGCAGGAAGGGGGCATTTAATAGGTTCATGAAGTTGATTCATGGATGGTGAACAACAAGGCTGCCTCATTCCACAACTTTCATGGGGCATGTGAAGGGCCTCGCCTGGCTAACTATCCAGTGGCCAGGACTCAAAGACAGTACAAATGGTATCCACTGGAGTGTTCCATGCAGTGGCCGAGTGTCAATGTTACTCTGCACATTTATGGTCTTTAGAACTGTTAGCATGGTATACAGATAGAACAGAAGATAATGACCACAAATTTCTATTTACTTGTGCATATCTTAGACTGATTTAGAAATAATTCTAAAATATCTTGCTCTAAGTTGAACAGAGCATATTGCTGAATGTGAAGAGCCAGAGAAACAATTCAGTTGAAGCAAAATTTACTGGTTAGAGGTAAGGACCAAAGATTTTTTGAACCACAGATTTTTGAATACCAAAGTGCTTTGACTATGATAGTTAGATTTATTTGTACAAGTTGCTCACATGAATCTTTTAACAAGGGAGAAATTTTTAACAAGGGAGATGAACAAGAGCTAAGCTGTGAAGCTAAGGAGGCTGAAATTTGAACCCACAACATTTCCTTGTCAGAGACCACAACATCTGGCTAGTGGAGCACATTTATATCCCTCCATTGCTGTGTCTTCAGGGTATGCCTGTCCATAATTCCACTCTACATTTTTTTATGTTTTATTTTTTTATGTGAGTCCAAACTCACCCCCACTCAGACTAGAATATGATAAATGACAACCTGAAGCATTGTAAAGATATGCCCCAAAAATAATTCTCACTCAGATTTTTTTCTGGCATCTTGTTTGGTCCAGTGTCTGAAGCTGTGATTGATGAAAGCTGGGCGCAATGGCACAAAGCTGGAGTCGTGACCACTCAATGTTCCTTCACCTGAGAAAATAAATCAAGAGGAATAGCACCATGTAGCAGGGAAGTGAGGTATCCTAGAGCTATTTCTGTGGCAGGCGGGGGGAACAAGTCATAGTCTCCCACAGAGCTTGAGTCTCTCAACTTCATTTCCATAATCAGGTTAGCTACTTTTCAAAGATGCACTATGACACTCATATGGAGGGAAAGCTCATGTTTCTTGGCTCAGCCTAATATGCTGACAGTGAAAAGGTGAGGAAGGCATTTCCCCTCTTTTTTTCCCTTAGTGAATTGAAAGGCACTTTGAAAATATATTTAGTGTCTCTGAACATTTCTGGGCTCACTGCTGGTAGCATTTACAGAAGCCACCTGGTGATACAGAAGCCTCACTCTCAAAAGCGAGCTTGAGATGAGTGAAAATAATGATCTAAATATTCTCTCCTAACTTGGGTGAGAAGGGAGCTGAGATGACAGGGGATCCCAGTTACCTAGCACTCCTTCTGATGCCTTCCTCTCCCTCTGTACCCTTCCAATCTATCACCTAGCCCTACCGAGGTTTCCTTCTAAATATCTCTTGAACCCATCTGTTATTTCCATCTCCACCACTAATACCTGGTCTTCAGTTCTTATCGGGGGACACACACACACACACACACACACACACACACACACACTGCACTAATCTATGGTCTCCTTCCTCCAGTTTTGTGCTCTCACAGTCCATTCCCCACACGGTAACCAGAGGTGTTATTACAACATCAATCACTTATGCCACTCTCCTGAATCAAACTCTTTTATTGGCTTCCTTTCACACTCCAAATAAAATCCAAGTTCCTCTAACCACAGTTTTAGGCCCTCAGTTATTTGACTTCTGCATCTTTCTCCATTTTCATTTCCTACAACTTTCTCATCATTCATAGTGCTCCAAACACACTGACCTTCATCCAGTTCCTCCTACCTTGCGCTTTCTTCTTACTCTTTCTAGAATGTGCTTCCTCCTGATCTTGGTTCTTCGGTACCACTTGGATAATCAGATTAAACATGGATGCTATACAGAGTTATTTCTGACAACTAATAGATTTTCACTCCCTGCCAAATCTGTAATGTTTTGTAGGTTACTGAATCATTTACCCATTTATTGTTAACCTCCAACAGACTATAGGATCCATGAGAACAGGTATCTCACCCTTGCACCTAGTAGTAACTGGCAGGTGGTTACGCACTCAATAAGTATTTATTAAGTGGAATGGACTGAATAAATGAAGGAATGACATTCTGGCTGTAACCCCTAACTCCCAGTTGCTGAGTCATTGTTCCAGCTAATTGGCTGGCCTGCTGCCCAATATTATATTATCTTGCTTTCCTCTGGTTTATAGGCACCCCAAGAGACACTTTGATATATCAGTCACCTTTTAACCAATTGTGCTTTGACTGATTCTGCTTGTCTCAGTGAGCTATGCCTATGTATGGGCTCTGACAATGAATACCAATGACCCTAATGTAGTTTCACTAGCTAACAGGGATAAAGGATGGTATGATGGATTAAAGATTGGCACAAATTCACTGACCTTCCTCCCTGGTATATGTTCAGGAATATATGTCTACTCCCCTTGAATCTGGTGTGTTCTGTGACTGCTTTGACTGATAGGATGGGTTGGAAGTGGTGCCGTGCCAGTATGGGGTCCAGGCCTTATGAGACTGGTAGCTCATACTTCCTGACTCTAGGAACACACTCTCTTAGGGTCTTGAGTCACCATGTAAGAAGTTCAATTACCCTGTAGAGAAACCATGTAGACAGCCCTCAAACTATAAAAAAAGGGAGAGGGGCCTGGCTGAGCCCAGACATCAGTCAATACAAATAAGGCAACACACATGAATTAATCCTTCTTGGACTTTCCAAATCTAAACAACCACTAGCTGAATACAACTGAGTGACCCTAATCAGGGCTCCATGAGGCAGAAGAGTTGCTTACCTGAACACTGTCCAAATTCCTAGACTACAGATTTTGAGCTTAATGAAATGACTATTGTTACAAGGCATCATAGGTTTTTTTTTGGTTTATTTATTTATTTGAGAAAGAGAGAGAGAGAGAGAGTATGTGTATGTGAGCAGGGGAGGGGCAGAGAGAGAGGGAGAGAGAGAAATCCCAAGCAGGCTCCGCACCGTCAGCCCAGAGCCTAATGCCAGGCTTGATCTCACAAATCATGAGTTCATGACCTGAGATGAAATCAAGAGTAGGACTCTCAACTGACTGAGCCACCCAGGCACCCCTATTGTAAGGCATCATGTTTTAGGTGGTTTATTAAGTGAGAGGATGGGTGACAGGACAAGCAAGTAGACTGAGTTTTATCCTTCAAAGAAGGCATGATCCTCTACTCCTTTGAAAAAGATACTTGTTATCAGTCAGTAATATGGAACAAATTAATCATAATCAATATTTGGGAGGGAGTGTGATGTGTGATGACTTCTCAGGTTCAGAAGAAGATTCCTGTGTGTTTTCTAGGATGCAAATCTAAACCACAGCAATATCAAGACTATCTTATCAGGACAACTGATAAATGAAAAAAACTGTCATAATATTCAATTTAATTCTAACTCAATTTTCCTCCAGGCCTATCTGATGAGTCTACCCAAATAGGATGTGATATAGTAATTATAGGTGCACTTTAGCATATTCTGACACAGGATTTGATTGCAATTTCTAGATTGAGGATATACAGCACTCTCAGAAATGAATCTAAAAACCTTCCAGCACTCTCTACCAACTATCTACTAACCCCATTAACAGCAGATAAGAGAGTATATCCAACAATTTTTCTTGCAGATTCCAGACTTTCTTAAGATTGTCTGAATCTGATATGCACTAGATTACAGTTTCTGTCTGTTTTAATCACTGATGTATCTCCAGCATGTAAAACAGGGACTGAGACATTGTAGGAGTTCAATAAATACTATTAATAAAATAAATCATTGAATTAGAAAAAAAATCAAAGAGGCAATTCTGAGCTGAGGTGGTCACTCCATAAAAGTATCAGATTGGGGCACCTGGGTAGTTCAGTTGGTTAAGCATCCAACTCTGTTTTGGTTCAGGTCATGATTTCATGGTTCGTGAGTTCAAGCTCCACATGGGGCTCTGTGCTGACAGTGTGGAGCCTGCTTTGAATTGTCTCTCTCCGCTTCTCTCTCTCTCTCAAAATAAATAAATAAACTTAAAAAAAATTTAATAATAAAAAAATAAATAAAAGTATCAGATCACCAGCATTTCTTTAGGACCTCAAGCATGCCCAAGTGCTATTCAGAAGATTATGACACCAAAATATTTCATTATAAAAGCTTTACAGTATATTTTATAATATTTAAGAGAGAAAAAAGAGGAATGAAGAATAACATAACTGAAATTCATGTACTACTCCCACCCAGCTTTAGAGACAATTATATTATCAAAATTGTTCCAATTCACCTAGGATGGCCCTTTGTAGGTGCCTTCTCCACCCTGCCCTGCAATATTACCACTATACTTAATTTGGTGTTCATCAAACTCTTTATACATGTATATATGTACACAAAATCTAAAGCAGGCTCCAGGCTCTGAGCCATCAGCACAGAGCCTGATGCAGGGCTCGAACTTACGAACCACAAGATCATGACGTGAGCCAAAGTCATACGCTTAACTGACTGAGCCACCCAGGCACCCCTCTTTTTACATATTTTATACATAGGCACACACACATATGTAATATGTATACATATGTGTGTGTATATATATATACATATATATGTAATATACATACGTGTATATATACATATATAATATATATACATATATATTACATATATATAATCTCTCATATATATAATCTCTTTATAATAATGGTATTATGTAGATAAGTATCTTTAAGTGCTAATAGATAGTATTGTTCCATGTCTTAAATTGTGTTACCTAACTATATGAATCCTTCTGCAATTTGTGTAAGTCTATGTTTAAGCGTTCATCCTTCTAGAAGTTCTGCACATTTACATAGCACAGATACAGACAGACATACCATATATGCTACTTTGTGACCTTGTTTTTTTCTTTATGGTCTTTCATTCTAAAATAATTCACAAAACAAAAATATAACAACCTGAGGTGGCCATACCCCAAGAGTTAAAAAACACTGCACATATACTAGAAGTGTCCTTTTTTCAGTGCATTCACTTCCTTCACTCTCCCTCTTATCCTCCTCCCATAGGCAGAATTTGGTCTTTATATTTATATCTCCCTCCCCCAAATATCTAATACAAGTTTTTATTTTTAAAAACTTTATCTATCATCCTCTTCTAGAAAGAAAAAGAGAAATACTGACTTTTTGAGGGTCTGGACTTCATGTAGGTATGAGAGTTCCAGCTCCCCACGTGGAAAGGGTCCTATGCCTAGTCTTAGATCCCCACACACAGCCTCTCCTCTCTTGATTTTTCAAGACTTGAGATGCCCCAGGGCGGCCTGTGGACATCACTACCCAGGGGCTTCTCTCTCTCCATTTTTGACACTTGTAGATTTCTACTGTTTTATTGTGAGCTCATGTATACAGTTTAAAGATGTATATTTGACCTTATGCAGCATTTCAAGGTGCTTATAGCAGGAGAGTTTTTCAGAACATCGAATCTGCCAAATTTCTGGAAGTAAAAGTTATGAAAGTAATTCCTCAATATTCTAAATATATTGTAGGCAGCACAAGCATACAGTCATTTCCCATAAGACTGTCACAATTTAAATAGCTGACAAATATTTACAAAACACATGCTAGATTTTTTAAGTTTATTTATTTATTTTGCGAGAGAGAGAGACAGAGAGAGAGAGAATGAGAGCGTGCATGCACATGAGTGAGCAGGGGAGGGGTGTAGAGAGGGAGGGAGAGAGAGAATCCCAAGCAGATCCTGTACTGTCAGTGTGGAGCCCAAAGTGGGGCTCAATCCCATGAACTATGAGATCAAATTGGACACTTAACTGACTTAGCCACCCAGGTTCCCCACTTACTAGATTTTTTAAAGACATGTATCAATTTCATCTAAATAACTCACTTTGTTTCAATGTGAATATCTTATATGATCATTTTTGTTTACAAAAACATATTTTTATTTTTTTTAAATAGAGAATAACTACACATGCCTAATAGGTTAAAAAAAAACTAACCAATTTTTCCTTCATTAGTATAAAAACAAAGGGAAATATTTCAGAGGCAATAAGTAGTTAAAAAGCAAAAGAAGAGAAGAATCTCCAAAGTGGTTAGGCCAGGCTTAGTGAGAGGGAACATTTGTGAACTGGGTCGACTAACACAGATAGAAGGAGGGGTCCGATGTCTGGAAAGGGGGGGGTTAGTGACGACAACATAAGCAAGTGTAACTCTTAGTCAATGCTAATGGAAAAAAGAACTCTGCAATACCTGGGAAGTCTTGTTCTGGAACTGCATATAGCACATCAAGTAGACTATTATTCTATCCGAAGTTATGATTATGATTGCTTTTTATTGGTTGTATAAGGTGGTTTTTATTTTGCTTTGATACTCTTTCTGTATTTAAAAATTCTTCCTGAGTTAGTAAATATCCTAGCTATCTTCCATTTGTCCCTTTGTCATTATCTAGCCTTCTCTGCCCTGTTCTGGAGGGTCCCTGGAGGCTGATGCATGGTCACAATGATCTCTTTTGGACCCTTGACTTTCGGTTGAGTTTAACCAATGAGAGGCACCAGGACGGGGCTAGAGGGTAGAAAGAGAATGAGTCACATTACTTGCTCCCCCAGCACGTTCCCTGACAGGTAGTCATGGATTATCTGTCTCCTTCTAACCAAAGCCACATATTTCTATACAGTTACTATCTCCTTATAACAGTGACTCTTCCCCTACCTGCCCCATCAGACATCAGGTGGTCCCAGTATCATTACTACTAGCCCCATGAGCCATTAACACTGCCTATAACTTTATTAACCTCTCTTCAAATTATCCAACTTGATTTTATCATCTAATTTATGAAGGAACTTTGCATGATATCCAGGGATAATTTTGGTGTGACGTGAGACTGAAGAGATAGGTAGGGAAACTAATATGATCAGATTTTTTTTTTGAAAGATTTCTCTGGGAGAAGGCTGGGAAGATGGTGGAGTAGTAGGGCCCTAAACTTACCTCATACCACAGATATAACTAGATAACACTCACATCACCATAAATAACCCCAAAAATGACCCAAAGATTGGCAGAACCAACTGTACAACTAAAAAAAGGAGAGAAGAGGCCACATTAAAGAATGTAGTAAAAGGCAGAGATGTGGCTTGAGAGCTAAACAGACTATCTGTGGTCAGGAGGGAGTTGGTGGCGCAGAGAAGGGTGAGAAAATTTTAACTCATCATTTCCCCATTTTATCATTCAGTCTTTTTGTGGTAGCATTGTTTAGATATAATATGCCATAGAGTATTTTTGGGGAAAGACACTATAATTTTTAAAGAGGAAAACATTTTTTTCCTTAGCCTTTTTGAGGTAAATGGGTGTTAAAGGGATAAAATGACTATCACACCAGCAAGCCCACAAAGAGAAGACAGATTCCCATAACACTTTATTTTGAAAGTGAGAGAGACCGAATTTCATGAGTTCTTAAAACCAGTGGGACCTAGACCCTGGAATTTTAAAAATCAGTGGCCCAACTCTTGGAGAGCCCAGAGGATGTTAGGAAGCTGATAAACCAGATGGGTGGTTCTTTAAATTTTTTTTCATGCACATTACAATATGATGAGGCACATATTCATTCCTTCATTCATTCCTTCATTCCACAAATGCTTATGATTAATATTTATGATCATCCACTATATGGCAGGCAGAGCTCTAGATAGTGGAGATATAAGCAAGAGTAGAGAAAACCCTGCCCTCGTGGAAGTATCATTCTAGTGTGAGAATGTAGCATTGAACTTGAGCTTTTAACATATCTTGAAAGGTGTTTGTAAAATAAACCTCCAGATGTGAGTTATGAGCTCCTACCAGTGTATGTTAACTCTTGACCTCATGGACTTGGTTTTGAATCCCCAGCTCTGTAAGCCCTTCCTTCCACTCTTTTCTCAATGTACTTGAACCTTAGCTTTCCGCCATGGAATTATCACTCTGGATGTCAACATTTTGAGGTAGCTTTAGCAGAGCAATCTGCTGTAGCTCTTGACTGACAGCACCTATCTCTGACATCTCAGATGGATGCACCCTAGATCTTCAGAGGGCAGGGTGGGGGTGAGCTGGTAGTGCTGAAGCAAGTATTCAGAAAGAATGAGTCCTACACAGCAGCAACAGTTAACAGCACATTGTGAGGATCTAAAAAATATTCATTGTATTAGTGTTATCAGCTACTTCCAACAAAATAAAGACATTAAATTGTTAATTGAGGGGTTGGATCAGCTGCAAAGGATGAGGGGACCCTGGCAAACTAGGGTCAGTGGAGAGGAAGGAGTAAGCTGGGAACACACAGAGGTTGTGCTTGCTTGCCCGACAACCAAGAATGGTCTCCCAGCTCTACAACTTATTGAAGTTACCTGTCTAAAATTTCTCATACATAAAACAGACATGATAATGGCACCTAACTTATAGTGTTGTTGTGAAGATTAGCATAAATACATATAAAGCACTTAGAATAGCACCCTGGCATACAGTAAAAACTCAATAAACATTAGCTATAATTATTTTTTAAGTCATAGGCTGTGTTGAAGAGGGAGTGTGCTACAGTTGTAGTTTGGTCAGAAGTACAAGCATCACCAAGTGATGGCAGATGACTCTCCATATTGTTACTGCCTCCTACTGGAATGGATTCCAAATGGGGTGGAACTGCATGTAAGGACAATTGTTTGAAGTAACTCATGGGAGAGAAGAAAAACAAACAAGGATATGAGTTACTGCCTGAAAAAGATAATTTCATACCTTTCCCAATAATTAATCCTAAAATTGTTATGATGCCATAGTTTAATATTTCTCTGGCTAATTCTCCATGTGGTATTAATAATTGTCTTCCAACTTGTCTTAAATTATCCTTGGAAGCTATATTGCTTCTAGAAACTGCACTATGCATTACAACCATCTGGAGTAATTATAAAACACACTGATGCCTAGGAGTTGGTTCAGTTATTTTCTCATAGGATCTGGACATCTGCATTTTTTTTTTTTTTAAGTGGCTCAGACGATTTCAGTGTGCAGCCAGGGCTAAGAACTTCTATCTTAGAAGATAGTTCCAGAATCAAACCAGTGGTTATCAAAAACTTTTTTCTCACAACTGCTAGCTCTGAGCACTTCAGCATGATGAATAATTACTGGGACTGGCCCTTTTTCTAACACTCTACTAATTTCTAATTTCCCTTTCTTCCACTGAACAAAAGGAGAAAGGAAAAAGAAAAACTTCATTCAACCAAAGTTTGTATCTTCATTCAACCAATATTTATTGGGCATTTGCTACAGAACAAGCATTTGTTGGGTTCTAAGGATCTAGTGATGAATAGTGTAGATTTCACAGACTGGTAAAGGACTGTGTGGTCTAGTACATTGCTTAGCCAATAGCCTCACATCTTACGTATGTGAAGTTCAAAGTGCAACCCTTATCTGGTTAAAATTAATCTGGGAATTCTTTATATAGATTTATATATTAAAAAAAGATTTTTTTAAATCCTTATTTATTTTTGAGAGAGAGAGAGTGAGCAGGAAAGGGGAAGAGACGGTGACACAGAATCCACAACAGGCTCCAGGCTCTGAGCCCTCAGCACAGAGCCCAACGCAGGGCTTGAACTCACAGACCATGAGATCCTGACCTGAGCTGAAGTCAGATGCTTAACTGACTGAGCCACCCAGGCACCCCTATGAATCTTTTTTCTTTAATTTTTTATTGTGGTAAAATACACATATCATAAAATGCTACCATCATAACCATTTTTAAGGGCACGATTCAGTAGTATTAAGTATTATAATATTAATAGTGTCATATTGCTGTGTACCCATCACCACCATCCATATCCAACTCTTTTAATCTTGCAAAATTGAAACTCAATCCCCATTAAACAATAACTTCCTAACTTTCATCCCTCTAGCTGCTCACAACCACCATTCTACTTTCTGTCTCTGTGATTACGGCTATCTGATACCTCATATAAGTGGGTTCATATGGTATTTGTCTTTTTGTGACTGCCTTATTTCACTTAGCATAATGTCTTCAAGTTCCATTCATATTATAGCACATCAGAATCTCCTTCCTTTTTAAGGTTGAATAATATTCCATTATATGTGTATTCCACATTTTGCTTCTCTACTGATCTGTCAATGAACACGTGGGTTTCTTCCATGTCTTAGCTATTGTGAATAATGTTTCTAGGAACACGGATATACAAATGTCTCTTTGAGATCCTACTTACAATTATTTTTTGTATACACCCAGATGTGGGATTGCTGGATTGTATGGCAATTCTATTTTTAATTTCTAGAGGAACCACTTTACTGCTTTCCACAGTGGCTGCATTGTTTTACATTCCCACCAACAGTGTGCAAGTGTTCCAATTTCTCCGCATTCTCACCAACACTGTTATTTTAAGGTTTTGTTTGTTATAGTAGCCATCCCAGTAACAGATGTGAAGTGGTATCTCAGTGTAGTCTTGATTTGCATTTCCCTGATGATTAGTGATATTAAGGATCTTTTCATGGGCTTCTTGCCCACTCCTATATCTTTTGTGGAGAAATGTCTATTCAAGGCCTTTTTAAAATCTGATTGTTTGTTCTTTGTTGCTGTTGTTGAGCTTTAGGAGTTCTCCATATATTCTCAATATTGATCCCTTATCAGATGCATGATGTGCAAATATTTTGTTTCATTCAGCAGGTTGCTTTCCACTCTGTTGATCGTGTCCAATGATGTGCAGGTTTTTAATTTTGATGAAGTGCAACCTATTTTTTCTTCTGGGGCCTATACCTTTGGTGTCATATCCAAGACCTCATTGCCAAATCCAGTGTCGTGAAGATTTTTCCCCATGTTTTTTTTTCCTAAGAGTTTTATAGTTTTAGCTTTTACATTTAGGCTTTTGGTCCATTTAAAATTAATTTTTGTATATGCTGTAAGGCAAGGGTCCAACTTCATTGTTTTGCATGTGGATATCCAGTTTTCCCAGCACCATTTGTTGAAAAGACTACTGAATAAATAGTCTTGCCATTCCTGTCAAAAATAATTGGATTATATTTGCAAAAATTTATTTCTGAGCTTTATATTCTATTCCATTGGTCTATAGGTCTGTCTTTATGCCTGTTCTTCAGATGAAATTTTAATGAGGGAAAGATAACGATACTTTCTGTAAAAAATCAAAGGAGGCATCAGAGCTATAGAAATATGGGCCAATATTTTATTTTTAGCCTGGCAACACTCAAGCCAGATATACCTATTATAACCCAGCTTCTAGCCACCTCCAGCCAACCTTGTGTTGGTTTCTTTAGAAGGAACAGAAGCAACAGAAATAGCAGCATATAACCTTTGATGATCTCTTCTCATTGTCCCTCTTCCTGCATGCTTATGTGGTCCCTGCTTTGCTCTGTCTTCCCCCAATTCCAACAGATAGGCTGAGATGAAGGACAGACTTTTATTTCCAGGTTTTGAACTTACTTTATGTGAAGTAAATTAACAAACCTGGTTGTCAGTCATTTATACTTCAGTGTAAAATACAGAATGCTGATACTCTGGGATACTTAGAGACCAATGAAATGTAGAAACATCTTAGCTGACATGTACTTCATTGTACAGTCAGAACTATAAAACCTAGATATCCATTCAGTGTTTTCTTCACCCTTGCCTCTTCATGGTGGAGACAAGAGTGGGTGTTTTTGTAGAAGTGGGGTCAAGGATCCTCAATGATTTAGGCTGAGTTCTGAATACTAACAGTGTGGGTACAAACAAGGAAGACAGGGATGAAAAGCATTGCCTGCTTTTGTACTGTGCTGAGATCTAGCTCTTGATCAAATTTGACTAAGAGATATTTTAGTCAAATTTTGGATATTTTGAAATACTGAACTCGCCTCAAAAAAAGCTGATGTGTGCCCCTTCCTAGTGAAGTTTTGCAAGATACTCTAAGCTCTTCAAAGCACATATACAGAGCACATATCTGAATATCCACAGTGAGGATAATGCTATTCTTTTCCTGGGGTTGAAAAGAGGATTTCTCGCTCATGATATCACATTCTGCTTGTTACAAAAAAAGAGAGGTGAAATTGTCTCACAGCTGGCAAAGCTCTTTCCTAATCTATAAAAATTATTCTATGCATTATGGCTTCTAGCTATTCTCTTAATCTCTGTAGCCTTGATTTTCTGATTTCTTCATTTTTACAGGGAAGTCTTATTATACAAAGGACATCACCCATGATGGGAGTTTAAAATATTGCTATGCAAGAAAGGAGTCTTTGGTGTGTTTGATATGTAAAGCAAGCAAGAAAAAAAAAAACCCTAAATTTACAAAGTTGATACATTTTCTCCATGATTCCCCAGGGGCTCAGCCAAAGCCAAAAATCAAAATGATCAAATTTAGTCTGGAATACACTATACTGCTACAGATTACTTGTACTTCCTGTGGTTGGAGCTCTTCTGTTCCTCATTTGCGATTTTCATGGGCTACCAAGCTGATATAAATTTGGGCATTTCTAAAATCCAGATTGGGTGTGAAGATTTCTTATTAAAAATTAAGTTAAAATGGGAAGACAAAACATAATTGAACCAATCTGAGATTATGGTTGGATTGTGTTTGTTCAAAGAGTTCGGTTATCAGTCTTAACAGCCATTAGTAATGGTTTGAGGTCAAACGTCATGCATGCCTTTTAAAATCAAGATATTTTAAAGAGGCCTTTTTGACGCTGTGTGTTCAGCCTTGAAATTATTTGCTTGGATGTTGCTGCCACAGGCTCTCAGTGATGTACTTGAAGAGAAGTTTCAATGGACAATCATTTAGAACATTTAGAATACTCAGAGGAAATGAGCATTTGAATGAATCATTGACCCAAACAAGAAAAGCTTCTATGTTATTTAAAATGCTTCAGAAATCCTAAAATAATTAGTAGCAAATCTGAGTACAGTGGAACATCCCTAAATCTTGCTCCAAGAGCAAGTGATGAATCACTCTTCTGGGGCCCATCTAAAATTAATATTCTTCAAGCCAATCTCTATTGTACTTACTATAGGGATGTTTTACTTAATCAGAAAAGAATATGAGTAGGCTGGTATTAAAATGTGCAATGTAGCCAGAAAAAAAATCATTATTCCTCACAATTTTCTGTTTTATAAAATACACCATGTTGATAACACTATCCAAACAATTCCACTAAATAATGAAAATTAAAATGTTAATTGTCGATAGTCTCTAATCTGTCCAAAATGGTTTATCTGTTTGACTTATTTTGGCATTTTTTCTTGGAATTAACATGTCCATGAATGCTGAAAATGTTGTATTTCTTGATCTGGATGGTAGGTACATGAGTATCTTCACTTTTCTTTTAAAAAATCACTACTTTAAGTATGTTTTGTGTGTGTGCTATACCTCAATAAATTGTTTAATACTTGCTGTAAAAACGTCTACAGTAATACACTTGGAAAAAATATTCTCAGTTTATATCAAAGACCAAGGGTTAATTTTCCTAATTATATATAAACCTTCTAAAATAAAAAAAAAGGAGGGGCACCTGGGTGGCTCAGTGGGTTAAGCGCCTGACTTCGGCTCAGGTCATGACCTTACTGTTTGTGGGTGTGAGCCCTGGGTGGGGCTGTGTACTGATAGTTTGGAGCCCGGAGCCTGCTTTGGATTCTGCATCTCCCTCTCTCTCTGCCCCCGCCCCCCCCCCCCATTCTCACTCTGTCTTTCTATCTCTCAAAATTGAATAAACATTTAAAAAATAAAAAAATAAAATAAAATAAAATAGGGAAAGATCCAAAACCCAAGGAAAAAGGTTGTGCAAAGGATATGAACTTAGTGTTCACAGAAAAAAAAGAAATACAAGTGGATCTTAAACATATAAGATAATGTTAAATCTCATTTAGAACAAGAGAAATGCAAATAAGACTTTATTGAAACAGCACTTTGTGTTTACTAGCTTGTCAAAAGTCAGAAAAGGCTGGGGTGCCTGGGTGGATCAGTTGGTTAAGCATCCAAATTTGGCTCAGGTCATGATCTCACAGTTCGTGAGCTGGAGACCAGCTTCAGGCTCCACACTGACAGTGCAAAGCCTGCGTGGGATTCTCTCTCTCTCTCTCTCTCTTTCTGCCCCTTGCTCACGTGTGACTCTAAGAAAGGAAAGGAGGGAGGGAGGGAGAGAGTGAGGGAGAGAAAAAAGAGAGAGAGAGAGAGAGAGAAAGAAAGAAAGAAAGAAAGAAAGAAAGAAAGAAAGAAAGAAAGAGTTATCCTAAAAATGAAAAAAAAAAAAGGTTGATCACACTATGTGGTAAGATCAAGGAGATCAACAGATATACTTCTCTACTGTAGAGAAATGCAAACTGGTAACATTTTCATAGAGGACAATTTGATGGTATCTGTCATATTTACAAATGGATTTTTTTGCCATAGCAACTCCACTTCTAAATATTTAACCTACAGTTATGTTTAAGCATGTGCAAAGTGACACATATACAAGAATATTAATGGCAGCATTGCTTACAAGAGCAGAAGATGGAAAGCAACCTAAACGTCTCTCAGTAGACTGGAGGTACAGTCACACAATGAAATACTCTCAACCCCAGAAAAGAATGGGAATGTTCTTTGTGAGTTGATATAGAAGGATCTCCAAGAACTACTGTGGGTAAAATAAAAAGCTGTGGATAGTGTGTACAGTACACTATCATTCACCCACGAGAGAGACAGTATGTATTAATATTTTCATGTATATTCATAAAATATGCTTGGAAAGATATACAAGAAAGTCCCACCATTGCTCAGAGAGGGGAACTGGGTGGTTTGGGAACAGAAACTCAAGGAGGACATTCACTACATAACCTTTTACATCTTCCAAACATTGAACTAAGTGAACGTATTGTTTCAAAAATACATTTTTTATTTTAAACAAGGATACATTTTTTTAAAATATGCCCATGAATTTCTTCCTTTAAGTGTTACTAAAATGCCTTAAAGATTGGAATAGATAAGAAGCACTATAGGTGCACAAACTGATCTCATCCTGCTTTAAAGGATCAGTGGGAGATGTAATTAATGTATGGGGCACAATTATGTGAAAATTCCAGAGATTCTGTTTTGTTTTGCACTGTATGCTGATTTTTAGAGACTGTTCAGACTTCTAATGAGGTGTTTCTCATCAGTCAAATTACCAAAAGACTACTAAATAGGTAAAAATTGTGGTAGGGAATTATGTAGTCTCTTTCAATATTAGTTTCATTAGTCTAAGAAATCCGAGAAATCAGTTAAAGAATGTAGATGCTCTAATTCAATATTCTAACTCAATCCAGTATTATTCTAATTTGAATTCTAATTTGAATTCTAATTGAATATTCTAATTCAATCTTATATTTATTAAAATATTGCGTATCTTTCTGAAGAATGCCCTTTACAGAATGCCCTAAATAGAAGCCATAAGACACAAGAAAAGACAGTCTTGGCATTAAGACAACCAGCTTGCTGGGTTAGTGTCGTGTCTTATTTTGTGTTCAGCAGGTATCTAACACTCTGAAAATAATCAAAACTGGTTTTGGAAGTTAACTATCAAATGGTGGGGCTATACAGTCGATCTGAGTGACTGTGCCAACATCATTTATTAAAGTAGTTAGAAAAAAATCAAAGCACATGTTGCAATGGCCTTGACTGCTCTATGGTGGTAAGATAAATGCTTAGCAAAATTATTTAAATTTTTCATACCATTAGGGTAGAGAGATCACTTTATAGTGACATATTTGGTTTTCTACATGGAAAAAAAAAACTAAACAGATAATTATCAGTTGGTGTTCCTGCTGTCGAAGACGAGGCATTTATTGAAGGCCTCTCTGCACCAGGCACTTAAGTTTGGCTGAGTAATTTTTATAGCTACATGAGGTAGGTTTAGTTATCTACCTTTTGAGACAAGGAAGCAAAGACACAGAGATTGTACATTTAGGAGTGATGGATCTAGCATTAAAACCAATCTCTGGCCAACAGGATGGACCAATATTCTTCTACCACAGTACTTTTACGTAAAAACTACTTACTGCCCATATTTCAATTTTGCCAGCTGACCTGTATAGCACTTTCCCTTTCTCTAGCACAGGACTGAGTCTAGAGCTGGGAAACTGCATGTAATCACCATGCCTCTTTAGCCTCTTTTAATCTAAAACATCTCCACAGCCTTTCTCTCGTTTACAACATTGACATTTTTATTTTTAAAAATTTTAAATGTTTATTTATTTTTGAGATGGAGAGACACAGGGTGTGAGCAGGGGAGGGGCAGAGAGAGAGGGAGAAACAGAATCTGAAGCAGGATCCAGGCTCCAAGCTGTCAGCACAGAGCCTGATGCAGGGCTCAAACTCACAAACCATGAGATCATGACCCGAGCTGATATTGGACTTAATTGGCTGAGCCACCCAGGCACCCCAACAGCATTGGCATATTTAAAGAATACTGTTGCTCTGTATACTTTTCTTTTTACATAGAAAGTTTCTCTTTCTGTGTTTGTCTGATGTTCCCTATTGATCAGATTAAGGTTTTGTACTCTTGGGTGGAGTACTACACAGGACAGCGATGTTGTATTCTTAGAGCATATCATTGGGATGCACACAATGTGCATCTGTCCCTCACTGATGATCTTAATTTGATCACCTGGTCAAGGTGTTGTCCAATGTTCCCACTCTGTAATTACTGGATTTTTTCCTCAGTTGCAACCAATAAGTGGTCTGTGGGGAGATACTTTAAGACTATGCAAATATCCTGCTTTTCACTAAACTTTCCTCCTAAGTTTAACATGCATTGATGATTCTTATATGATTTAGTCTTTACCATTATGGTTGCAAGTGATAATTTCCTAAAACCAACATTCAGTCTACATTTACCAGTAAGGCCCAGTCATTCTACTTGAAGTAAGAGAAGTCATCTATCTACCTACCTATCAATCATCAGTAAGAATTCATAAGTTCATATTTTTTCAATCATTGATGACTTATTTTACTTAATTATATGTTCAAATGGTCACAGATTCCGTGGTAGATCCTTGTGACATTTCCCTATCATGTGTTTTAGTATTTCTTTACTTTCTGGAGTAACAAAAGATGTTCTTGTATCATCTTGTACCTACTTGCTCCAATTCCAGAATCAGCTATTTATCTAAGAAGCTCTAGTTGTTTTTATTGACAATAATGTTAGAGACCAAAATCTGGATGCTAGGTATGCTGACTGCTACTGGCATGCCTTTACTTCTTAGCTCCTTCAGTAGACAGAGCTAGGAAATATATGTATGTGTATTCACATATACATACACATACATACAAACAAATAGACATACAGATATATACACATATTTTATGATACCCAGCTTCCAAGATGGCCCCCAACAATCCCTATCTCTAAGTTTCGTGAGAAGTTTGGTCTGAGTGACCAACAGGACATGGCAGAATTGATGATATGTCACTTCTGAGATCAGGTTATTAAAGACACTGTGGCTTCCATTTTGATTTTCCTCTCTCCCTCTCCCTCTCCCTCTCTTTACTGTCTCTGAGAAAAGTCTGATGCCTTGTAAGCAGCATATGGAGAAGCCCACAGAATGAACAACTGAAGCTTTCTGCCAACAATCCTATGAGTAGGCCTGGAAGTGGATCCCCTAGCCTTAATCAGCCTTGAAGAGGACTGCAGCCTCATGAAAGACAATGAGTCAGAACCACCCAGGTAAGTTATTCCTGCATTCCTAACCCACAGAAACTATAAACAATGATTGTTGTCTTAAGCTGCTAAACTTTAGGATAGTTGTAGGGCTATAGATTAATATATGCATACACACATACATACATACATATCATGAGTATATACGGGTATTTCCAATTCCAATCCCTTCTCACATTCCACAGTTGTGTGTCCCTTCTTCCTCATCAAGAACTCTTGCTTCTGCAATCCCTATCAAAATAACACCAGCATTATTCACAGAGCTAGAACAAACAATCCTAAAATTTGTATAGAACCACAAAAGACCCTGAATAGCCAAAGCAATCTTGAAAAAGAAAACCAAAGCAGGAGGCATCACAATCCTGGACTTCAAGCTGTATTACAAAGCTGTAATCATAAACACAGTATGGCACTGGCACAAAAACAGACACTCAAATCAATGGAAGGAATAGAAAACCCAGAAATGGATCCACAAATGTATGGCCAACTGATCTTTGACAAAGCAGGAAAGAATATCCAATGGAATAAAGACAGTCTCTTCAGCAAATGGTGCTGGGAAAACTGGACAGCGACATGCAGAAAAACAAACCTGGACAACTTTCTTACACCCTACACAAAAATAAACTCAAAATGGATGAAACACCTAAATGTGAGACAGGAAGCCATCAAAATCCTCAAGGAGAAAGCAGGCAAAAACCTTTTGAACCTCAGCTGCAGTAACTTCTTACTCAACACGTCCCCAGAGGCAAGGGAAACAAAAGCAAAAATGAACTATTGGGACCTCATCAAAATAAAAACCTTCTGCACAGCGAAGGAAACAATTAGCAAAACTAAAAGGCCACAGACAGAATGGGAGAAGATACTTGCAAATGACATATCAGATAAAGGATTACTATCCCAAATCTATAAAGAACTTACCAAACTCAATATCCAAAAAACAAATAATCCAGTGAAGAAATGGGCAAAAGACATGAATAGACTCTTTTCCAAAGAAGACATCCAGATGGCCAACAGACACATGAAAAGATGCTCAACATCAGTCATCATGAGGGAAATATAAATCAAAACCACAATGAGATACCACCTTACACCTGTCAGAGTGGCTAACATTAGCAACTCAGGAAACAACAGATGTTGGTGAGGATGCAGAGAAAGAGGCACTCTTTTGCACTGCTGGTGGGAATGCAAACTGGTGGAGCCACTCTGGAAAAACAATATGCAGTTTCCTCAAAAAATTAAAAATAGAACTACCCTACAACTCAGCAACTGCATTACTAGGTATTTATCCTTGGGATACAGGCATGCTGTTTTGAAGGGGCACATGCACCCCCATGTTTATAGCAGCACTCTCAACAATAGCCAAAGTATGGAAAGAGCCCAAATGTCCATCGACAGATGAATGGACAAATATATACATACACACACACACACACACACACACACACACACACACACACACACACACACACAATGGAGTATTACTCAGCAATCAAAAAGAATGAAATCTTGCCATTTGCAACTATGTGGATGGAACAAGAGGGTATTATGCTAAGCAAAATTAGTCAGAGAAAGACAAATATATGACTTCACTCATATCAGGACTTTAAGATACAAAACAGATGAACATAAGGGAAGGACGCAAAAATAATATACAAACAGGGAGGGGCACAAAACATAAGAGACTCTTAGATATAGGGAACAAATAGAGGGTTGCTGGAGGGATCGTGGGAGGGGGGATGGGCTAAATGGGTAAGGGGCATTAAGGAATCTACTCCTGAAACCATTGTTGCACTATATGCTAACTTGGATGTAAATTAAAAAATTAAAAATTAAAAAAAGAACTCTTGCTTCCAACATCAACATATTTACTCATTAGCTTAATCCTATTAGGCATCCAAAGTCCTCTCATAACATTTTGCCATACCATGACATAAATACACCTACTTTTTTTTTTTTTTATTAAAAATTTTTTTTTTCAACGTTTATTTATTTTTGGGACAGAGAGAGACAGAGCATGAACGGGGGAGGGGCAGAGAGAGAGGGAGACACAGAATCGGAAACAGTTTATTTATTTTTGGGACAGAGAGAGACAGAGCATGAACGGGGGAGGGGCAGAGAGAGAGGGAGACACAGAATCGGAAACAGGCTCCAGGCTCCGAGCCATCAGCCCAGAGCCCGACGCGGGGCTCAAACTCACGGACCGTGAGATCGTGACCTGGCTGAAGTCGGACGCTTAACCGACTGCGCCACCCAGGCGCCCCTAAATACACCTACTTAAAAGTGATCATAGGGGTGCCTGGCTGGCTCTGTCAGAAGAACACGTGACTCCTGATTTTGCAGCTGTGAGTTGAGCCCCACGTTGGGTGTAAACATTCATTACTTAAAAATAAAAAGTCTTAAAAAAAGAAGTGATCATGGCCTGTTTGCAATTCTTCCCCTTTTCCAGCCTTTCCCTACTCCAAACTGAGGGTATACAGGGAAATTCCATGTGCATAAGTTATTTGTATCACTTCTTTTTTGATTTCTTTGTTTTCTCTTCCTGAGTATGGATCTGGTATTTATTTGAGGTAAAATCAGAATAAGTTCTTTCAGTTTTAAGGTTTTGTCCCTGTTCTCATACTTACTGATTTAGTTTTACTTTTGAATATATAAGATATTAACATGTCTTGGAAAGCCAAAACTATATAAAAAGTTACACTCAGAGAAGTATTACTCTCACATGTATCCTTTCCACACTATGCCCCCACACCCACACCTTATGGGTCACCATTAAAAAAAATTGGTTTCTTGTTTATCATTTCTGATCTTTGTTACTTTGTAATAACAAGATGCAAGTATGATTTTTTATTGTCTTTTCTTTTGCACATACCTATATAATTTCATAGAGATTGTTCTCATTCTTTTTACAGTTGTATAGTGCCCCCATTTTATGTACCATAGTTTATGTTGGAATATTTAGGCAGTTTCCAATATTGTGTAATTATAAATAATGTTGAAGTAAATAACCTATGCATACATATTTTTATTTATTTATATTTATTTTTTAATTTATTTATTTATTTATTTATTTTTTATTTTTTTTACGTTTATTTATTTTTGGGACAGAGAGAGACAGAGCATGAACGGGGGAGGGGCAGAGAGAGAGAAGGAGACACAGAATCGAAGCAGGCTCCAGGCTCTGGGCCATCAGCCCAGAGCCCGACGCGGGGCTCGAACTCACGGACCGCGAGATCGTGACCTGGCTGAAGTCGGACGCTTAACCGACTGCGCCACCCAGGCGCCCCAATTTATTTTTTAATTTAAATATAATTTATTGTCAAGTTAGCTAACATATAGGGTATATAGTGTGTGTGCTTTTGGCTGCAGGAGTAGATTCTCATGATTCACTGCTTGCATACAACACCCAGTGCTTATCCCAACAAGTGCCCTCCTCAATGCCCATCACCCATTTTCCCCTCTCTCCCACCACCCCACCCCCATCAATCCTCAGCTTGTTCTCTGTATTTAAGAGTCTCTTATGGTTTGCCTCCCTCTCTGAAACTATTTTTTTCTCCTTCCCTTCCCTCATAGTCTTCTGTTAAGTTTCTCAAATTCCACATGAGTGAAAACATAGTCTTTTCTGACTTATATCACTTAGCATAATACTCTCCAGTTCCATCCACATTTTTGCAAATGACACGATTTCATTTCTCATTGCAAAGTACTATTTCATTGTATATATAAACCACATCTTCTTTATCCATTCATCAGTTGATGGACATTTGGGCTCTTCCCATAATTTGGCTATTGTTGAAAGTGCTGCTATAAACATTGGGGTACATGTGCCCCTGTGAATCAGCACTTCTGTATCCTTTGGATAAATTCCTACTAGTGCTATTCTTCAGTCGTAGAGCAATTCTATTTTTAATTTTTTGAGGAACCTCCACACTGTTTTCCAGAGTGCCTGCACCAGTTTGCATTCCCACCAACAGTGCTACAGGGTTCCTGTTTCTCCACATCCTCACCAACATCTGTTGTTTCCTGAGTTGTTAATGTTGTAGTGACACCTGTCACTCCGACAGGTGTGAGGTGGTATCTCAATGTGGTTTTGATTTGTATTTCCCTGATGATGACTGATGTTGAGAATATTTTTATGTGTCTGTTGGCCATCTGGATGTCTTCTTTGGAAAAGTGTCTTTTCATGTATTTTGCCCATTTCGTCACTGGAATTTGTTTTTCAGGAGTTGAGTTTGGTAAGTTCTTTATAGATTTGGGATAGTAATCCTTTATTTGATATGTCATTTGCAAGTATCTTCTTCCATTCTGTCTATTGTCTTTTAGTTTTGTTGATTGTTTCCTCTGCTGTGCAGAAGCTTTTTATCTTGATGAGGTCCCAAAAGTTCATTTTTGCTTTTGCTTCCCTTACCTCCGGAATTGCGTTGAGTAAGAAGTTGCTGCAGCTGAGCTCAAAGTGGTTGTTGCCTATTTTCTACTCTATGGTTTTGATGGCTTCCTGTCTCACATTCAGGTGTTTCATCCATTTTGAGTTTGTTTTTGTGTAGCGTTTAAGAAAGTGGTCCAGTTTCATTTTTCTGCATGTTGCTATCCAGTTCTCCCAGCACCATTTGCTAAAGAGAATGTCTTTTTTCCATTGGATATTATTTCCTGCTTTGTCAAAGATTAGTTGGCCATACATTTGTGGGTCCAATTCTTGGTTCTCTATTCTATTCCACTGGTCTATGTGTCTGTTTTTGTGCCAGTACCATACCGTCTTGATGATTACAGCTTTGTAGTAGAGGCAAAAGTCCGGGATTGTGATGCCTCCTGCTTTGGTTTTCTTTTTCAGGATTTCTTTGGCTATTCGGGGTCTTTTGTGGTTCCATACAAATTTTAGGGTGGTTTGTTCTAGTTCTGAGAAGAATGCCAGTGCAATTTTGATTGGGATTGCATTGAATGTATAGACTGCTTTGGGTAGTATTGACATTTTAACAATATTTGTTCTTCCAATCCATGAGCATGGTATGTTTTTCCATTCCTTTCTGTCTTCTTCAATTGCTTTCATAAGTTTTCTATAGTTTTCAGCATAGAGATTTTTTACATCTTTTTTTTTTTTAATTTTTTTTTTCAACGTTTATTTATTTTTGGGACAGAGAGAGACAGAGCATGAACGGGGGAGGGGCAGAGAGAGAGGGAGACACAGAATCGGAAACAGGCTCCAGGCTCTGAGCCATCAGCTCAGAGCCTGACACGGGGCTCGAACTCACGGACCGCGAGATCGTGACCTGGCTGAAGTGGGAGGCTCAACCGACTGCGCCACCCAGGCGTCCCTTTACATCTTTAGTTAGGTTTATTCCTAGGTATTTTATGGTTCTTGGTGCAATTGTAAATGGGATCGGTTTCTCGATTTCTTTTCCTGTTGCTTCATTATCGGTGTATAGAAATGCAACTGATTTCTGTACATTAATTTTATAGCCTGTGACTGTAGCTGAATTCATGTATCAGTTCCAGCAGCTTTTGGCTGCAGTCTTTCAGGTTTTCTTTTTCTTTTTTTTTTTTTTTTAACGTTTTATTTATTTTTTGAGACAGGGAGAGACAGAGCATGAACAGGGGAGGGTCAGAGAAAGAGGGAGACACAGAATCTGAAACAGGCTCCAGGCTCTGAGCTGTCAGCACAGAGCCTGACGCGGGCTCGAACTCAAGGACCTCGAGATCATGACCTGAGCCGAAGTCGGCAGCTTAACTGACTGAGCCACCCAGGCGCCCCAGTCTTTTAGGTTTTCCATGTAGAGTATCATGTTATCTGCAAAAAGTGAAAGTTTAACTTCTTTGCCAATTTGGATGTCTTTTTATTTCATTTTCTTGTCTGACTGCTAAGACTAGGACTTCCAACAGTATGTTAAACAACAGTGGTGACAGTGGACATCGCTGTCATGTTCCTGATCTCAGGGGGAAAGCTCTCAGTTTTTTCTCATTGAGGATGATATTAAATGTGGGCTTTTCATATATGGCTTTAATGATATTAAGGTATGTTCCTTCTATCCCAACTTTCTTGAGGGTTTTCATTAATAAAGTATGCTATATTTTGTCAAATGCTTTTTCTGATCTATTGACAGGATCATATGGTTCTTATCCTTTCTTCTATTAATGTGATGTATCACACTGATTAATTTGTGAATATTGAACCAGCCCTGCATCCCAGGAATGAATCCCACTTGATCATGGTGAATAATTCTTTTAATATACTGTTGAAGTCGATTTGCCAGTATCTTGTTGAGAATTTGTGCATCCATGTTCATCAGGGATATTGGCCTGTAATTCTTTTTTGTGGGATCTCTGTCTTGTTTAGGAATCAAGGTAATGCTGGCTTCATAGAATGAGTCTGAAGCTTTCCTTCCATCTCTATTTTCTGGAATAGCTTGAGAAGGATAGGTACTTACTCTGCTTTAAATGTCTGGTAGAATTCCCCTGGAAAGCCATCTGGCTCAGGACCCTTATTTGTCAGGAGATTTTTGATAACTGATACAATTTCTTCACTGGTTATGGGTCTATTCAAATTTTTTATTTCTTCCCCTTTGAGTTTTGGTAGTGTGTGGGTGTCTAGGAATTTGTCCCATTCTACCAGGTTGTCCAGTTGGCATATAATTTTTCATAGTATTCTCTAATACTTGTTTGTATTTCTGTGGTGTTGGTTGTGATCTCTCCTCTTTCATTCGTTATTTTATCTATTTGGGTTCTCTCTCTTTTCTCTTTAAGAAGTCTGGTTAGGGGTTTATCATTTTTGGTTATTCTTTCAAAAAACGAGCTCTTATATTCATTGATCTCTTTTACTGTTTTTTTTTTTTTTTAATTCTATAGTGTTTATTTCTGCTCTAATCCTTATTATTTCTCTTCTCCTGCTGGCTTTGGGGTTTCTTGCTGTTCTGCTTCTACTTTCTTTAGGTGTGAGGTTAGGTTTTGTATTGGGATTTTTCTTGTTTCTTGAGATAGGTCTGGATTGCAAAGTATTTTCCTCTTAGGACTGCCTTTGTTGCATCCCAAAGGGTCTGGACTGTCATATTTTCATTTTCATTTGCTCTCAAATATTTTTTAATTTTTCTTTTGTTTAATTGCCTGGTTGACCCATTCATTCTTTAGTAGGATGCTCTTTAACCTCCATGCATTTGGAGGCTTTCCAAATATTTTCTTATGGTTGATTTCAAGTTTCATAGTGTTGTGATCTGAAAATTATGCATACATATTTTTAAATTGTTGGAGGTGTATCTTTAGGAGAGATTCCTAGAAGTGAGATTTCTAGTCCAAGGATAAATGAATACGTGATTTTGTTTGACATTGCCAAACTCACTTCCATTCTGAATTCCAATCAGAAATATATGAAAGTGCCTATTTTCCCACAGACTTATCAACAGAAAGTACCATCAAACTTTTGAATTTTAGCCATTCTGTTGAGAAATGCTGTCTCAGTGTAGCTTTATTTTGTATTTATCTGATTATGAGTGATGTTGAACATCTTTATAAATATTAAAGAGCCAGTTTTATATCTATCTTTATAAATTGTCTGTTTACTTTTTTTTTAAATTTTTAAGTGTTTATTTTTGAGAGAGATAGAGAGAGACAGAGTGTGAGCTGGGGAAGAGGCAAAGAGAGGGAGACACAGAATCCAAAGCAGGCTCCAGACTCTGATCTGCCAGCACAGAGTCTAACACAAGGCTTGAACTCACAAGCCTTGAGATCATGACCTGAGCCAAAGTCTGATGCCTAACTGACTGAGTCACCCAGACACCCCATGAATTGTCTGTTTACTTCTTTTGCTCAATTTTATCTATCAAGCCCTTTATCTTTTTTTCTTAATTTTTAAAAGTTCTTTATATATTAAGGATATTAGCCCTTCACCTGTGGTATATATTGCAATTTTTTCCCCACAATTTGATAACTGTCTTTTGAATTTGCTTATAGTGTGTTTTGCCATGCAGTTTTTAAATTTTATGTCATCCAGTCTATCAATGTTTTCTTTTTATTGCCTCTGGACTTAAATTCCACTTAACTTTCCTCCACAGAGCAATTCACCTTTGTTTTAATACCTGTATTATTTTTTTACATTTACATCTCTGATCTATTTTTTTTTATTTATTTTTGAAGGAGAGAGAGACAGAGCATGAGTGGGGGAGCAGCAGAGAGAGAGGGAGACACAGAATTTGAAGCAGGCTCCAGGCTCTAAGCTGTCAGCACACAGCCTGATGCAGGACTCGAACTCACGAACTATGAGATCATGACCTGAGCCAAAGTCGGACGCTTAATCGACTCAGACACCCAGGCACCCCAGATCTCTGATCTATTTAAAAGTTTATATATATATATATATATATATATATATATATATATATATATATATGTTTGACTCAGTGATCTGAGATACCACCTTAATCATACACTATTATTTTTATATATTTGGTTCTATTTCTGGACTTTTTATCTACCCCACTGACCTCTTTATCCTTGTACCAATACCACACTGTTTTGATTATAAAAGCTTTTGGAGTATGTTTTAATTGCTGGTAGTGCTTGTCCCCTCTCAGAAATGTTACTTTTCAGTATTTTCCAAACTATTCTTTTGTGTTCATTTTTCCACATAAATCTTGCAACAAACTTATTTGGCTTCACTTAAAAAAAAAAACTTGCTGGATCATGATGGGCTCTGTGCTGACAGCATGGAGCTTGCTTGGGATTATCTCTCTCTACTTCTCACTCTGCCCCTTCCGTGCACATTCTCTCTCTCTCTCTCTGTCTCAAAATAAATAAATAAACTTAAAAAAACTTGCTGGAATTTTTGTTGGGGTAATACAACACATATATGTTAATTTAGTGGAGAACTGATATCTTGATAATGTTTAGAAGTTCTAACCAAGAACAAGGGATTTTTTTTTAATGTTCACATCTACTTTTTGTTTCTCAGCAGTGTTTTATAATTTTTTCCATATAAGTTGCAGTAGGCATAAAAACGGCCTCCCAAAGATGCCTACATCCTAATCTTCAGAACTTGTGAAGATTTTACATTAAATGACAAAAGGAGAATTAAGATAGCAGATGAAATTAAGGTTACTAATCAGCTGATCTTAAAATAGGGAGATTATCCTGAATTATCTGGATGGGCACAACATAATCACACCAGAGGGAGAAAGAGAGAGGGAGGGAGGGAAGGAAAGAGGGAGAGATTCTGAAGTGCACAAATGTGGAAGGGAGAGGCAGAAGGGTCAATGTCAGAGTGACATGGTATGAGAAAGAATCAACCAATGGCTGGCTTTGAAGGTGGAAGTTGGCTATGAGCCAAGGTATGCAAGCAGCATCAAAAACCTAAAAAAGGCAAGAATCGGGGCGCCTGGGTGGCTCAGTCAGTTAAGCCGCCGACTTCGGCTCAGGTCATGATCTCACGGTCCGTGAGTTCGAGCCCTGCGTCGGGCTCTGTGCTGACAGCTCAGAGCCTGGAGCCTGTTTCAGATTCTGTGTCTCCCTCTCTCTGACCCTCCCCCATTCATGCTCTGTCTCTCTCTGTCTCAAAAATAAATAAATGTTAAAAAAAAATTAAAAAACAAACAAACAAACAAAAAAAGGCAAGAACCATTCTCCCAAAGCCTCTCCAGAAATCAATTCAGCTCTGTAGATACCTTGATTATAGTCCATTTCTCACTGTTTTGGACTCTGAACTTACAGATCTGTGAAATAATAAATATGTAATTCTTACACCACTTAATTTATTATAATTTGCCACGGCAGCAATAGGAAACTAATACATAAATTCTTAACATTTCTTGTTAGGTTTACTCCTAAATATTTTCTATTTTTTGCTATTATTGTGGATAAGGCTTTTCTGATTTATCTTGTAACTAGTTCTTATGCCTGTTTATAAGTTCTATTTATTTTTGCATGTTAATTGTATATGTCACTTCCTTTTCATGCTCTTTGTTTGTTGGTTTCATCATGAATCTCAAGAATTTTTCAGGTATACTACCATGTAACCTGAAAACAGAGATAGTTTTCTTTTTCTTTTTGTACTTATACCTCTAATTATTTTCTCCGGTCTAATTATATTGGCTAATGCCTCCAGAATAATGCTAAATAGTGCAGTGTTATACACGGAATGTTTGTGTCACTCTAAAATTCGCATGTTGAAACTCTAAACCCCAAATATAATCACATTTGGAGATGGGGCTTTAGGAAGGTAATTAGAATTAAATGAGGTCATGAGAGTGGACCCCCCCACCCCCAATGAATGGGATTAGTGCCCTTATGAGAATCATGACTCATAACGTTGAACCTTTGAAAAGTAAATATGTAGTTAAGACAAACTCTTGTTTAAAAACTCAGGATGGGGGCACCTGGTTGGCTCAGTCAGAAGAGCATCTGACTCTTGATCTTGGGGTCGAGAGTCTCAGCCCACGTTGGGTGTAGAGATTACTTAAATAAATAAAACTTCAAAAAATAAAATAAGTAGTACATAAATATAAATAAATAAAAATAAAAACTCAGGATTTTTAATCTCTCAGATCCTCATCTTAAGTCACTATGTTCTCTTTTTACCTTTTTACATCTTTTTTGTCTTTTTATCTTACAGTAAAATTGAACTTTTATTCATGTGGTATATAGTTCTATGGCTTCTAACTTATGGATAGATTTGGGTAACCACCATCATTATCAGAATATAGAGCAGTTTCATCACCCAAAAAACTCTTTGATGCTAACCCTTTATAGTCATTACTTTCTATTTATTGATTTATTGATTGATTTATTTATTTATTTTTATTTATTTTTTTTCTAAAGTAATCTCTATGTTCAATGTGGGACTTAAACTCTTGAGCCTAAGATCAAGAGTCACTTGCTCTTCTTGACTGAGCCAGCCAGGCACCCAATTACTTTCTTTTTAAATGAAATAAATATCTACATAAAGATTCAATTTTTTACCCTATACCTTCATTTACAAATATGTATCCTTTTAATTATTCCTTCATAGATAATATATCAGTGTTCTATTGCTACATAACAAAATACCACAAAAATTAATAATTTAAAGCAATAGCCTTTTATTATCTCAGTTTCTTTGGAGCTGGACTCTGGGTATGAATTACCTAGATTTTCTACTCAGGGTCTCACCAGAATGAAATTAAGATGTCAGCAAGAGGGGCGCCTGGGTGGCGCAGTCGGTTAAGCGTCCGACTTCAGCCAGGTCACGATCTCGCGGTCCGTGAGTTCGAGCCCCGCGTCGGGCTCTGGGCTGATGGCTCTGAGCCTGGAGCCTGTTTCCGATGCTGTGTCTCCCTCTCTCTCTGCCCCTCCCCCGTTCATGCTCTGTTTCTCTCTGTCCCAAAAATAAATAAAAAACGTTGAAAAAAAAATTAAAAAAAAAAAAGATGTCAGCAAGAAATGGGGTCTCATGTAATGTCTGGGTCCTCTTCCCAACGTCATTCAGGTTGATAGCAGAATTAAGTTTCTTGCAGTTGTGGGATCAAGGACCTCAGCTACTAGAAGACCACCTTTCACTATGGGCAGTTGACAACATGACTGTTTTCTTCTTCCTTGAGATTAACAGCAAGGAATCTGCTGTTGCTTCTTGTCTCTTTCAGGGCCCACTTGACTAGGTCTGGCCCACCTATGATAATCTCCCTTTTGATTAAGTCACAGTCAAACTTTAAGGAACTTAATTGCATCTATAATATCTCTTTTGCCAGATAACATAATCACAACAGTGACATCCATCATTTTTACAGGTTCAGACCACACTCAAGAGAGAAAATTATACAGAGTTTGCTCACCAGGGTGTAGGAATCTTAAGATCATCTTAGAATTCTACCATAGATACCACAGATATATATATATATATATATATTTTTTTTTTTTTAACTTAAAATAGTCTATTTTTCTGTTGTTTTAGTACACTGAAGTGACTACAGAAGCTGGGAAGGTGACATAAATGAGTAACCTGTTATGATGTTTCAAAGGGACACATGCACCCCAATGTTTATAGCAGCACTATCAACAATAGCCAAATATGGAAGGAGCCCAAATGTCCATCAATGGATAAATGGATAAAGAAGATGTGGTATATATATACAATGGAGTATTACTCGGCAATTAAAAGAATGAAATCTTGCCATTTGCAACTACGTGGATGGAACTAGAGGGTATTATGCTAAGCAAAATTAGTCAGAGAAAGACAAATATCATATGACTTCATTCATATGAGGACTTTAAGAGACAAAACAGATGAACATAATGGAAGGGAAGCAAAAATAATTTAAAAACAGGGAGGGGCATGAAACATAAGAGACTCTTAAATATGGAGAAAAAACAGAGGGTTACTGGAGGGGTTGTGGGAGGGGAGATGGACTAAATGGGTAACGGGCATTAACGAATCTACTCCTGAAATCATTGTTGCACTATATGATAACTTGAATGTAAATTAAAAAAAATAATAATAAAAAAAAAACGAGTAACCTGTTATGACAAATGATACAGCCATGCTCTGCTGAGCTGGGGGTGGGAAGGGAGGGAGTAGGTAGCTATTTACTCCCAAGCAAATGTCAGTCAAGCACATAGATAACTACTGCCAGATCACCTTTTTCAAGAGATGCCACAAATTTGAATTTGTACACATGATCTGCCATTTTAAAAAATTTAGGACACTAGATCAAATTTTAAAAGAAATATTGTGTGGGATGAACAACTCCTAATTAGGAATGCATTCAGACTATTAGTTTATAGAACTATGTTATAGTGACTTCATGATCATAGAAGTAAAATAACTGAGGTTAAGAGACCTGCCCAAACATCACTAAAGTACTTAATGTCAGGGTTTAAATTAGAACTCAATTCTTGTGGGCCCTAGCACTCCCTTTATCTTAAGTAATCATTGAACCTGTTCCACTGTTATGTATTCAAATAACCCACTTGAAATTCACAGTGCTTTGAAGAGGCTGATCACTTCTCAAGACATTCACCTTTCAAACTAAACATTTCTAATAATTTTCCTTTCCTTTTATCTCAAAATCAAATACCAAAAGGAAGATTTTTATTCATGGTTCCTCTATTAAGACAAGGTATAATTTATCAAGTATTTGTAACACTTTGAGTATTGCTTTTGGAAAAAACATCTGCCAAGAGATAAATGATGTGATATCTGGATAAACAGTTGCCTGCAACTTGAGAAGCAAAGATTCTTCTCAATTAATTTATATCACATTAGACATTTGTGTCAAGTGGGTGCTTCATGGAATTTGACATCAGGACAAATATTATTAATAATAAATCTATCTTTCAGGTATATTGTAAAGTATAATTAGCTACTATCTGAAGAGTACTTTGTATGCAGAAATTGCTTTATAAATCCCAGGTATGGTTTCTCATTAATAACCTTGAATGCATTTAACATTAGTCAAATGTGAATTAATTTGACATGAAAATTGCCTATGACCCATGAGTGGTTATAAATGATATAATTATACAATACAGTATTATTAACTACCATTGCCATGCTGTAAACGTGCTAAAAGAGTAAATCTTAAAAGTTCTTATCACAGGAAAAAACAAATCTGTAATGACATACAGTAATGGATATTAACTAGACTTATTGTGGTGATCATTTCATAATATATACAAATATCGAATTATTATGTTGTATCTCTGAAACTAATATAATGATGTGCATCAATTATACCTCAATAAAAAATTTAAAAAATAAATGACATATTGTGAAACTCAATAATTCTAACCAAGTAAGAAAGAATAAATAGTGGAAATAAATATAAGTTTTTGGGAAATAGCTAAACACTATACCAAAAACAATTTTGAAAACTCAAGGAAAATTGTTGCACAGAACAATAAAAAAAATTGTGGGGGGAAACAGTCAGATTTAGCTATTTGACTATTACTTTTGATTAAAATGAGATTCTCTTCTTTTTTAGAATTAATCATTTGACTTCATGTGAAAACCCCAAAGGAATCAAAGACTCATAAAAACATCCCAGGTATTACAGACAGGCATTTTTTATTACTGGGCTGAAGAAGAGCTCCTTTCTGAACCATTGCCCAGTAGCTATGAATTGAAATTACTGCTGTTAGAATTTATATGACTCAATAATAAAAAGATAAATAAGCCAATTTAAAAATGGGCAAAAGATCTACATAGACATTTCTCCAAAGAAGACATTCTGGTGGCCAATAAGCACACGAAAAGATGATCAATATCATTAAGTCATTAAGGAAATGCAAAATTTTTTCAATTTTTTTTTTTTAAGTAATCTCTACAACCCAACGTGGGGCTTAAACCCACAACCTCACTATCAAGAGCTGCATGCTTCACTGAGTGAGCCAGCCAGGTGCCCCCAAGGAAATGCAAATTTAAATCACAATGAGATACCCACTAGGATGGCTAGAATCAAATCATCAGGTAATAACAAGTGTTGGCAAGATATGGAGAAATTGAAACCTTCATACACTGCTGGTGGGAATGTAAAGTGATGTAGCCACTTTGGAAAATAGTCTGATGTTTTCCCCAAAAGTTAGATATAGAACACACTTCATACCTACTAGGATGGCTATAATTTTTTAAATGATAATAACAGGTGTGGGTGAGGGGTAATCATAAATCACAGACAGGAATATAAAATGGTACAGCCACTATGGAAAACAGGTTGGTGATTCTTCAAAAAGTTAGACATAAAATTATCGTATGAACCAGTAACTTCACTCCCAGATGTTTACTCAAAAGCATTGAAAGGGACACCTGGGTGGCTCAGTCAGTTAAGTGGCCAACTTGGTTTCAGCTCAGGTCATGATCTCATGGTTTCTTGTGTTTGAGCTCCGTGTTGGGCTTTGAGCTGACAGCACCGAGTCTGCTCGGGATTCTCTCTCCCCATCTCTCTGCCCCTCTCCCATTTGCACTGTCTCTGTCTCTCTCAAAATAAATAAACATTTTTTTAAGCACTGAAAGAAGGAACTCAAATACTCATGTACCGATTAAAAAAAATTTTTTTTAATGTTTATTAATCTTTGACAGAGACAGAGACAGAGTCCGAGTGGGGAAGGTCAGAGAGAGAGGGACCTACAGACTCTGAACCAGGCTCCAGACACAGAGCTGTCAGCACAGAACCTGACATGGGGCTCAAACTCACAAACCGGGAGATCATGACCTGAGCCAAGGTCACACCTTTAACCTACTGACCCACCCAGGCAGCCCTCCTACCAATGTTTATTGCAGCATTGTTCACAATAGCCAAAGGTGGGAATGACCCAAGTATCCATCAGCAGATGAACTGATAAGCAAAATGAGGTATGTATACTCACAATAAAATATTAGTCAGTTATAAAAATGAAGTTCTGATATATGCTTCAACATTAATAAATTTTGAACACATTATCTAAGCCAGGCATACAAAGACAAATACTATATGATTCCAAATATATGAGGTACCTAGAATAGGCAAATTCATAGAGACAGAAATTAGAATAGAGGTTATCAGGGGATGGGGAGGGGAACTGGGAATTAATACTTAACAGAGTTTCAATTTAAGGTGATGAAAAGTTCTTGTGGTGATGGTTGCCTAACAGTGTATTAATGTATGAATGTAATTATGTCACTGAATCCTATAAAAATCATTAAAATGGCAAATTTTATGGTTTACATATATATATTACGGTGTGTGTGTGTGTGTATGTATATATATATATATGACCACAATTTTTAAAAATTGATAATGTAACATACCAAAAACTTGGCTTGTATATTTTAAATGGATGAGTTTGTGTCATATGAATAATATTCCAACAAATCTATTTTTAAAACCTATTGCTGGGGCACCTGGGTGCCTCAGTCGGTTAAGTGGCCATCTTGGTTTTGACTCAGGTCATGATCTCATGGTTAATGGGTTCAAGCCCTACGTAGGGCTCTGTGCTGACAGCTCAGAGCCTGAAGCCTGCTTCGGATTCTGGGTCTCCCTCTCTGCTTCTCCCCTGCTCATGCTTTGTCTCCCTCTCTCAGAAATAAATAATTTTTTTAAAAGTAAAACTGCTTAAGCCCCAAATACTCCTCAAATATCATTTACACACATGCACCCCAAAAAATATATTTGCATATTGTACCCGTGATCCCAAGCAAGCTTTCCTGAACACTGCTTGTCCATTCAGAGTTAATTCCATGCTTTTCCTTCATAGTGCTTATCACAGTTGACATTTGTTCCACTACTAGATTCCTAGCTCCATGAGAGTAGGGATCAAGTTTGTTTGCAATTCACTACTGCTTTATAGTGGCTAACACATAATTGGTGTTGAAAAAATGAATGACTGGGTTTGCATGAATAGCTGTGGGTCTTATCAGTTGATAAAGTAACCTTGCAAAATCTATGAGTTGACAGCACACAAAAAAAGTTTATATAAGGCAGTGAATAGCACATTTCTTCAAAACTGCCTTAGGAGTACACCCCAAGACACCTATCTACAAGCACACTAAAAACATGTGCGTCTAGTAAAGGAAGGTTTACCCAACTGTGATTTGAAAGGTGGTGCAAGGGTTTCACTACCAAATGGTTAGGGTGCTGTTTTATATTTGGATAAAAGATTCATTTATACATTTATGTGAAAATTGAATTTGGCAGATCGAATATTAAGAGAAACCTTAAATTCTAGAAATAAACAAAAACAGTTGCTAGTATGAGAAGAAAGCTACCAAAAAGAAGTCAAGAGATCTGATTTATTTAGATTAAAGAAATGACATTTCAGGTAGCAAAACACTTAAAAAGAGGGACTTGAGAGGAAAACAGACTTTAGAGTGAAGAGGTCTGAAGAACAGTAAAGCAAGAGCAAAGGGCAGACTCAAACTGAAATTGGGAAAATATTCCTGGAGCTAATTATGGTCAGAAAGTGGAACCATTTTCCTAAAGAGGTAATTATAGCAAACCCAATAGCAACATTCAAATGGAAATTAAATGTTTATGGAAAATGTGGTATTCATTTTTCTGATACAAGAAGTTCTACTAGCTGACTCATGAATTCATTACCCTCTTCCATATTCTTTCATGCTTTTGCTTCCTAAGAAGTTTTCCATTTTATCTGAGCTTGGGTCTGATGAGTGTTTTACAATTGTGTGCTTAGTCAGCATTTTATATTTTACAGGAGGTACTTACCGGAATGCCATATTTTAAATTTCATCTAAAGGCTAGGACAGTGAAGTTCATACAGTATGATTTTCTCAGCTTGGGTTCAGTGCAAGAAGCTCTATTTTAGGCCAAAATCTCTCAATCTAAGTGACATTGTCAATGAGTAAAACACTTAAATCTCTTATTCAAACATTTAACATTCTATAGAAATATGATACACATATATTTCAAGATACAAATTGGGATTTCCTGTTCAATAGCAAATTTAGAACAAGTGCTTTTCTCCTCTCTTTCCCTAGACCCCAATAATATAGTAAAGGAATAAACCTAGTGAAAGATGATAACTACACTTATTATGGTAAGCACTACACAATGTATGGAATTGTCAGATCACTATGTTGAACATAATATAACAATGTATGTCAACTATACTTCACTTTTTAAAAAGGAAGAAATCCCTATCACATCAAGGGAGGAGAGATTTTGAGAAATTTCTGGAAGATAAAAAGAGGGACACAGATAATATGGGAAGGTAGGAACCAAAAAGAGAGGGGTTGATAGACCAGCTCTCTCCTGAACAGCTCCACCTGGCAGTCTCCTTCCCCTGCTCTCCACCTTTCTGTCCAGGTTACTCAGAAGTTATTCCCAGGCAAAATCACGGGGACCTTCTCTTAAGAATTTAGTGAACTGCCTGAGGAGAATTAGAGTTATTAGGGTAGCTTAATAACTGCAGCCATTACTTTTTTGACATTTGGGGCCAACACGGCCTTATGGCCAGCTCCCTCCTAGCCTCTACCCACCATGTCTACACAACTCCCGGTCAGCCATTCTGATGAGGCTACAGAACAGATGGAAAAACAGCACAGGCACTCTAAACCAGTTACCTGGAACAATCAACACAGTCAAACATCACAGACATAGGAAGAAAACCATCAGCATGTGGGATATAGAAAAAAGAAACTGTATAAACAAAACAAAAATCCTATGAAAATGGAACCAACCATTACAAGAAATGTCTTTGAGCAAAACTGAACAGACTCAAGACAGTAAACAGCAAAAGGGGAAGAGACGATGTTTGTGACATGATAAAAAAAAAAAAAGTTTCCTCCTTCAAGAAGAAAAAATTATAAACTTCAGAAAAAAACAAACTATAAAATTCATGGTCCAAATAAGCAAACTAAATTATGGCTAGATTTAATGTAAAATATTAAAAGAGAATTCATGTAGGAATATTTTTTACAGGAATATTAGTCTTTGAGTGACCCAGAGGTCATGACATTAGGACCCAGCACACTCCTTTTCTATTCAATGGACCATATTTTACACAATGAAAAATGTAAATATTCTCATCTAATATAGTAGGAGTCAAGAAAAACTTTATTTTTAAAAAGTTTTTAAGAAAAATTTTAAATAAATATTCTAAAAGAAATACAGGGGGAAATATTTAAATAAATATTTAAATATTCAAATGTAACCAAAAGAACTAAAGTAATAATTATCAAAAATTGGAATAAGTAGAAAATAAGCTAAGGAAAAGAACTTATCTAAGTGCTTATCTTTCAAGGCAGGCAGTACAGACAATCATGTAACTGACAAATAAGAATGAGTATTATGGGTATATTTAGTGGCATGGAAACAATTACGGAGTTGGGGGCAGAGAGAGGACATTTAATTGGTTGCTTCTTTGGAAAAAAATAGGCTTAGGTATCGTTACTTTTCATTATAAACCTTTATACAACTTTTCTTTTTTGGTGTTCTCGTTGCTACTGCTTAGATAAAAATTAAACCTGAGGGGAGGGGCCAAGATGGTGGAAGAGCATGGAAGTTTTTTGTGTGTCTTATGTCCATGAAATATAGCCAGACCAACACTAAACTATCCTGCACACCTAGAAAACTGATCTGAGGATTAACACAACAATCTGCACAACCCAAACCACAGAATTCAGCAGGTATGTGGTGCAGAGAGGTGAACTGGGGGAGAGAGAAGCCACGGAGGGCAGGGAGCCACTTTTGCATGCAGAGATAGGACGGAGACGGGGGTGGGGGGGAGAATACAGAAAGGCACCCCCCTCAAGAACAGCTGGAGAGAAAGTGGAAAAGTGGAAACAGCCCCTGGGACTGAACTAAAAAGGGAGATAGGAGAAAGGAGAAAGGAGAGGGTTTAAATTCCATTAAGACTATAAAAAGGGTGAGCACAGAGTCTGAAACTCTGCAGCTCAATACCTGGCGGTGCTCTGGTGGGAAGGGCGAATCCCCAGGAGCAGAGTGGAGTCTGGGGTTCTTCAGGCCACATGGAGACAGGCAGTTCCCCTGCTGGAGGACACCTGGTAGAGGCTGTGTGGGTGCCCCAAAGGCAAGGCCCCAGTGGACCCGGGAGAACAACCACATTTACTGGTGCTGGAACAAGGTTGTTAAGGGTGAAACCTGGTTCCAGATATGTGTTGTGATTTTCCATAATTCCTGAAACACTTTGCTACACTATCTCGCAAACTTTTTCTGGGGTGGGCTAGCACCCAGCTGCAGTCTCTAGGCATCAGCAGCAGCACAGTCCCGCAAACGTTCCTGGGTGCAGCCAGCACCTGGACATTGCTCAGTGAGACCCTCCTGCAGGGGAGGGCAGAATGGGTAAAAGCTGCGGTCCCTCAGCAGTGGGGGTCGGGAAGAACAGCCTCGTCTGGGACAGAACTCAGGAGGGAGGTGCTGCCTGGGTTATGGTCACGGATTGTGTAAAAGCAGGGAGTGGATGGAGGTTAAAGACAAAGGATGGGTGCGCAATTGCTGACCGGGGAGAACAGAGTTCTGATTAACTAGAGACTGGGAAGCTGGGTGATGCCATTTTCACTGCTCCTGCACATGTGCAAATGCACCTATGAGGGCCACAGCAATCAACCCCAGGAAGCTAAGCAGCGCCATCTAGTGGAGAATGGAGCCATTACACTAAGCCCTGCCCAACTGGGCCAACTTCGCTCTTCAGGAACACAAGTCTCTCCGCTTGGTTAGTTTATGGACTACAAAGTGCTTCATAGTTTGACTTCAGGGTAAAACGAAGTAATTTCAGTCATATTTCAGTCTGTTCACAGGTCCATCTTTTCAATTTTCTTTCTTTTCCTTTTTCCTTTTCTCTTTTTTCTCTTTTTCATTTCTTTTTCTTCAATACAGAAAGAGAAAAAATTCATTTTTTTAAATTTTATTAAAAATATTCTTTAATTTTTTTCTACTATATTTTTTACTTTTGTGTAAATTTTTTCAAATTCTATTTTACTTCCATCATTTCATTTTAATCTACCTCAGTGTATTCATGTTTTCAAATTTTCAAACTATTTCTTTTTTTTTTTCTTTTCCCTTTTTTCTCTAATCTATCAATCCCCTTTCAACATCCAGACCAAAACATACCTGGGATCTAACATCATTTATTCAATTTTTTTGGTATGTGTTTGTTTTTAATTTTTTCATTTTAATATTTTTTAATTTTTTTTTTTTACTTTAATTTTTTTACCTCATTAATTCCTTTTCTCCCTTCAAAATGAGGAAACGAAGGAATTCACCCCAAAAGAAAGAACAGGAAGAAACGACAGCCAGGGACTTAACCAACACAGATACAAGCAAGATGTTTGAACCAGAATTTAGAATCACCATAATAAGAATATTAGCTGGAGTCAAAAATAGATTAGAATCCATTTCTGTGGAGATAAAAGAAGTAAAGGCTCCTCAGGATGAAATGAAAAATGCTATAACTGAGCTGCAACCTCGAATGGATGCCACAGCAGCAAGGATGGATAAGGCACAGAGAATCAACGATATAGAGGACAAACTTATGGAGAATAATGAAGCAGAAAAAAGAGGGAGATTAAGGCAAAAGAACATAATTTAAGAATTAGAGAAATCATTGGGGCGCCTGGGTGGCGCAGTCGGTTAAGCGTCCGATTTCAGCCAGGTCACGATCTCGCGGTCCGTGAGTTCGAGCCCCGCATCAGGCTCTGGGCTGATGGCTCAGAGCCTGGAGCCTGTTTCCAATTCTGTGTCTCCCTCTCTCTCTGCTCCTCCCCCGTTCATGCTCTGTCTCTCTCTGTCCCAAAAATAAATTTAAAAAAACATTGAAAAAAAAAGAAAAAAAAAATTAAAAAAAAAAAAAAAAAGAATTAGAGAAATCAGTGACTCACTAAAAAGGAACAAAATCAGAATCATAGGGGTAGAAGGGTTATGTGAGCAAATCATAGAGGAAAATTTTCTTAACCTGGGGAAAAACACAAGCATCAACATTCAGGAAGCACAAAAAAAGGACTCGCATTAGATTCAACAAAAACTGACCATCAACAAAGCATATCATAGTCAAATTCACAAAATACTCAGACAAGGAGAGAATCATGAAAGCAGCAAGGGAAAAAAAGTCCTTAACCTGCAAGGGAAGACAGATCACGTTTGCAGCAGACCTATCCACAGCAACTTGGCAGGCCAGCAGTGGTAGGATATATTCAATGTACTGAATCAGAAACATATGCAGCCAAGAATTCTTTATCCAGCAAGGCTGTAATTCAAAATAGAAGGATAGATAAAAAGTTTCCCAAACAAAAATTAAAGGAGTTTGTGACCACTAAACCAGCCCTGCAAGAAATTTTAAGGGGGACTCTCTGAGGGGAGAAGAGATGAAAAAAAACACAACACAACAACAGGAAATAAATAAAGACCAAAAGCAGCAAAGACTAGAAAGGACCAGAGAACACCACCAGAAACTCCATTCTACAAGCAACATAATGGCAATAAATCCATATCTTTCAGTACTCACTCTAAACGTCAATGGACTAAATACTCCAATCAAAAGACATAGGGTAACAGAACACATAAGAAAACAAGATCCGTCTATATGCTGTTTACAAGAGACCCACTTTAGACCTAAAGACACCTTCAGATTGAAAGTAAGGGGATGGAAAACCATCTATCATGCTAATGGTCAACAAAAGAAAGCTGGAGTAGCCATACTTATATCAGACAATCTAGACATTAAAATAAAGACTGTATCAAGAGATGAAGAAGGACATTATATCATAATTAAAGGGTCTATCCACCAAGAAGACCTAACAATTGTAAACATTTATGCACCAAATGTGAGAGCATCCAAATATATAAATCAATTAATCACAAGCATAAAGAAAGTCATTGGTAGTAATACCATAATAGTAGGAGACTTCAACACCCCACTCACAACAATGGACAGATAATGTAATCAAAAAATCAACAAGGAAACAATGGCTTTGAATGACACATTGGACCAGATGGACTTAACAGATATATTCAGAACATTTCATCCTAAAGCATTAGAATATACATTCTTCTCCAGTGCACATGAAACGTTCTCCAGAATAGACCACATACTGGGACACAAATATGTCCTGAACAAGTACAAAAAGATCAAGATCATACCATGCATATTTTCAGACCATAACACTATGAAACTCAAAATCAACCACAAGAAAAAGTTGGGAAAGGTAACAGTTACTTGGAGACTAAAGAACATCCTACTAAAGAATGAATGGGCTAACCAAGAAGTTAAAGAGGAAATTAAAAAGTTCATGGAAGCCTATGAAAATGATAACAACACAACCCAAAACCTCTGGGATGCAGGAAAGGCGGTGATAAGAGATATCTAGAAATCCAGGCCTTCCTACAGAAGGAAGAAAGATCTCAGATACACAACCTAACCTTACGCCTTAAAGAGCTGGAAAAAGAACAGCAAATAAAACCCAAAACCAGCAGAAGACAGGAAATAATAAAGATTAGAGCAGAAATTAGTGCTATTGAAACCAAAAAAAACCAGTAGAACAGATCAATGAAAACAGATGCTGGTTCTTTGAAAGAATTAACAAAATTGGTAAACCGCTAGCCAGTTTGATCAAAAAGAAAAAGGAAAGGACCTAAATAAATAAAATAAAAAATGAAAGAGGAGAGATCACAACCAACACAGCAGAAATACAAACAATAATAAGAGAATATTATGAGCAATTATATGCCAACAAAATGGGCAATCTGGAAGAAATGGACAAATTCCTAGAAACATATACACCAACAAAACTGAAACAGGAAGAAATAGAAACTTTGAACAGACCCATAACCAGTAGGGAATTGAATTAGTAATCAAAAATCTGCCAAAAAACAAGATGCCAGGGCCAGATGGCTTTCCAGGGGAATTCTATCAAATATTTAAGGAAGAGTTAACACCTACTCTCTTGAAGCTGTCCCAAAACATAGAAATGGAAGGAAAACTTCCAAACTCTTTCTATGAAGCCAGCATTACCTTGATTCCAAAACCAGACAGAGAGCCCACTAAAAAGGAGAACTACAGACCAAGTTCCCTGATGAACATGGATGCAAAAATCCTCAACAAGATATTAGCCAACCGCATCCAACAATACATTAAAAAAATTATTCACCACGACCAAGTGGGATTTATACTTGGGATGCAGGGCTGGGTCAATATCTGCAAAACAATCAATGTGATTCATCACATCAATAAAGGAAAGGACAAGAACCATATGATCCTCTCCATAGATGCAGAGAAAACACTTGACAAAATACAGCATCCTTTCTTCATAAAAACCCTCAATAAAGTAGGGATAGAAGGATCATACCTTGAGATCATAAAAGCCATATACAAAAGACCCAACGCTAATATCTTCCTCAATGGGGAAAACTGAGAGCTTTCGCCCTAAGGTCAGGAACAAGACAGGGGTGTTCACTCTTGCCACTGTTATTCAACATAGTATTGGAAGTCTTAGCCTCTGCAATCAGACAACACAAAGAAATAAAAGGCATCCAAATCAGCCAGGAGGAGGTCAAACTTTCACTCTTCGCAGATTAACATGATACTCTATATGGAAAACCCTACAGATTCCACCAAAAAACTGCTAGAACTGATTCATGAATTCAGCCAAGTTGCAGGATATAAAATTGACACACAGAAATTGATTGCATTCCTATACACCAACAATGAAGCAGCAGAAAGAGAAACCAAGGAATCGATCCCATTTACAAGTGCACCAAAACCATAAAATACCTAGGAATAAATCTAACCAAAGAGGTGAAAAATCTAGACACTGAAAACTATACAAAGCTTATGAAAAAAATTTGAGGATGACACACAATAAAGGAAAAAGATTCTATGCTCCTGGATAGGAAGAACAAATATTGTTAAAATGTTGATACTACCCAAAGCAATCTACATATTCAATGCAATCCCTATCAAAATAACACCAGCATTCTTCACAGAGCTAGAACAAATAATCCTAAAATTTGTATGGAACCAGTAAAGACCCCAAATCGCCAAAGCGATCTTGAAAAAGAAAACCAAAGGAGGTATCACAATCCCGGACTTTAAGCCATACTACAAACCTGTAATCATTAAAACAGTATGGTACTGGGGCGCCTGGGTGGCACAGTCGGTTAAGCGTCCAACTTCAGCCAGGTCACGATCTCGCGGTCCGGGAGTTTGAGCCCCGCGTCGGGCTCTGGGCTGATGGCTCAGAGCCTGGAGCCTGTTTCAGATTCTGTGTCTCCCTCTCTCTCTGCCCCTCCCCCATTCATGCTCTGTCTCTCTCTGTCCCAAAAATAAATAAACGTTGAAAAAAAAAAAATTAAAAAAAAAAAAAACAGTATGGTACTGGCACAAGAACAGACAGATCAATGGAACAGAACAGAAAACCCAGAAATGGACCCACAAATGTATGGCCAATGAATCTTTGACAAAGCAGGAAAGAATATCCAATGGAATAAGGACAGTCTCTTCAGCAAGTGGTGCTGGGAAAACTGGACAGCGACATGCAGAAGAATGACCCTGGACCACTTTCTTACACCATACACAAACATAAACTCAAAATGGATGAAAGACCTAAATGTAAGACAGGAAGCCATCAAAACCTCGAGGAGAAAGCAGGCAAAAACCTCTTTGATCTTGCCCGCAGCAACTTCTTACTCAACACGTCTCTGGAGGCAAGGGAAACAAAAGCAAAAATGAACTACTGGGATCTCATCAAAATAAAAAGCTTCTGCACAGCGAAGGAAACAATCAGCAGAACTAAAAGGCAACCAGAAGAATGGGAGAAGATATTTGCAAACGACATATCAGATAAAGGGTTAATATCCAAAATCTATAAAGAACTTATCAAACTCAACACCCCAAAAACAAATGATCGAATGAAGAAATGGGGAAAAGAGATGAACAGACACTTCTCCAAAGAAGACATCCAGATGGCCAACCAACACGTGAAAAGATGCTCAAGTTCACTCATCATCAGGGAAATACAAATCAAAACCACAATGAGATACCCTCTTACACCTGTCAGAATGGCTAACATTAACAACTCAGGCAACAACAGATGTTGGCGAGGATGCAAAAAAAGAGGATCTCTTTTGCACTGTTGGTGGGAATGCAAACTGGTGCAGCCACTCTGGAAAACAGTGTGGAGGTTCCTCAATAAATTAAAAATAGAGCTACCCTATGACCCAGCAATTGCCCTACTAAGTATTTATCCAAGGGATACAGGTATGCTATTTCGAAGGGGCATATGCACCCCCATGTTTATAGCAGCACTATCAATAATAATCAAAGTATGGAAAGAGCCCAAATGTCCACCGATGGATGAATGGATAAAGAAAATGTGGTATATATACACAATGGAGTATTATTCAGCAATGAAAAACAATGAAATCTTGCCATTTGCAACTATGTGGATGGAACTAGAGGGTATTATGCTAAGCAAAATCAGTTAGAGAAAGACAAATATCATATGACTTCACTCATATGAGGACTTTAAGATACAGAACAGATAAAGATAAGGGAAGGGAAGCAAAAGTAATATAAAAACAGGGAGGGGGGCAAAACATAAGAGACTTTTATTATGGAGAACAAACAGAGGGTACTGGAGGGGTTGTGGGAGGGGAGATGGGCTAAATGGTAAGGGGCATTAAGGAATCTACTCCTGAAATCATTGTTGCACTATACGCTAATTTGGATGTAAATTTAAAAAAATAAAATTAAAACAAATAGCAAAAGGTTGTTGACCAAAATGGAAAAAAAATTAAATCCGAAATTGTTTTTCTGAAATTCAGGAAGGAAATAGATTTGAACCATCATGTTCTTATTCATGGCAATGTTAAGTGTTCCAGTTACCTGGGGAAAATGAAATAACCTAACACATTTATTAGGGCTTTCTAGGGTTAACCCTTAGAAAGATCAAACATGTCCTTAGTACTTGAAAAAATGTTAAAAAACAACCAAAGAAAATCATCCCAGGACAACTATGATATTTGGAAAAAGATATAGCTACTGCTTCAGTACAAGATGAGGCCACTGCTAGAGCAGAAGAAACCTGGGAAGGTAATGGCCATTGTGGATGGAAGGGATATCAGGAAACCATCAGGTGGGATTGTCCATCCTAAGGCAACAGAGGCCAGAGAAGGCAGGGACTTCACACTGTATAACAAAGAGCAATGGGACTGCTCTTTTACACAACTTGATCAGGAAGCTCCCTCACATAAGTTAACATTTGAACAAAGACCTGATCAAAATGAGGGAGCAAGTCATAAAGATACCTAAAGGAAGGAAGTTTCAGACAGGGAAATCAGCAAGGGTAAAGGCCCTGGGTTGGAAATCTCATTTAATGCAAAATTTCTCCTTCAATATCTCAAAGGTGTTTCTAACTTAGTATATTCCAAACTAGACTACTTTTTCCCTCAAACTAGTCCTCTTCCTGCACTTGAAACCTTGGTAAACAGCACAAACATATAGCCACTAGTGCAAAACAGGAACCTAGCAAACATCACAGATAAGGGTTTCTTCCTGTCCACAACATCTAATACATCTAGTGCATCTGGTGGACAACCTTGCTAGTCCACAGCATTCTCACCATCAGCAAGGACTCTTGCAGCAGCTTCTCCATGGTCTCCATCCTGTGTGATCTGACTCTGGTGACCTCTCCATTTGCATCTAGCACATCCTCACCTTTGCTCTCTGCACTCCATTCACAATGGCTTTCTTTCAGATCTGGGAACACTATTTCTTCTGCCTCAGGTCTTTGGCATCGGTTAACTACCACCTCCTGTGGCCATCCCTTCAGTGACCTGTATTTTATCAAATCTTTAGATTTTATTTCAAATGTCACTTCCTCAAGAAGAACTTTCCTGATTGGGTCAGGCCCTGATTCTATCAATTCTTATGCTTTTCCTTCCTCATCAATCTCTTAAATTCTCCAATGGAAGGAAGAGTGTTTATTTTGCTTGTATCCTCAGCACTTACAATAGTGCCTGGCATATAATAGGTCTTTGGTAAAGTTGACCTTTCTTTTTCAAGCCCCTGGCTCTACATCACTTCCTGGCACTTCCCTCAGAACCTCTAACTTCCTCTTAAACCAAAGGGACAGGACAAGCCACACCAGACTTCTCCCTAGTCAGTGAGAAGGTCACCATTTCTAAAATGGAGGTAAAGGGCAGAAACATGTTTGCCTCCCCTGTGTCAGCCAAACGGGATCTTGCACTGTCCCACCCATTCTTTGATCACCCTCTGCACCACTATTCTGCAGACCCGAGGTGGTAAGCATGGGCCAAAGAGAAGACAGTTCTCTCTGGTAAGCAAACCCCAAACAATGGTGCCTGACAGCCCTGGTTCACTGATAGAAGACCACTACTGAGGCAAAACTTTCAGCTCCAAAGACAAAGCTCCCATGCCCTGTAGAATTGGGGATAACAGGTACAAGAGGCCATTCAGAAGTTTTTTAAATAACTGCAACAATACTTAATATTTATTGGGCATTTGGCATGAGATAGGCACTGAGATAAGCATTTTAAACATATTACCTTATTTAATCCTGTCAACAGCCTAGGAGCTAGGAACTACTATTTTAACCATTTTACAAATTAGAAACACACTGAGTAAAGTCCAGCAATTTGCCTTAATCTCACAGCTAAACAATTGGCGGAACCAACTTTCCAGGAAAAACAACTGTATTATACAGCATGGTTAGCAACATGGACCTTCTAATGGTAAAAGTGGTGTAAACGACTACAATTTGCCAAAGCCTGGATGTTAACTAGGCAGTCAAGAGAAACTATTAGGCAATTTTCTAGCAAACATAGTCTCATGCTACCTTCTTTTTAAGTCACAAACTCAGTATCTTTGCCTTAGATATATTTGTGGTTGTATTTATTCCAAAATTACATATATGATCATAATATACATGATTTTATACATGCTAGGGGATTCTGTAAGAATTATTCCATGTCACAGAAGCTGTAAATGTGTTAGAGAGGACATGGATTCTAATATGTTCCATTACTGAAGAGTTTCTGTCTTATAGTCTTCAGGTCAACTAGCCCTACAGTTGCATCAATACTGGACCATTTTGATTGGGTTGGTTTCAAGCATCGTATCCGTGTACTACAATTGCTAAAATTCCCAACTGTGGGTGTGTGCAACATGGTGGAAAATGTCTCCCTACCCCCCAACTATGAAATGGCCCCATAGCTAGTCCCTGCCACTCCCAGGGTTCAGTAGTTTTCAGTCAATGTGGTCCTGGGCAGCACACAGAAGTAGAAGAGTCCCCACAGGGGATTCTACAGAACAGAATTTAACCTTTCGCTTCTCTATTTTTTTCTAGTTTTGTGTTCCATATATGCTCTACCTTCAAGTAACAAGGGAGGTCTGCCCCGTGCCTTTAACTTTATAATAGACGGTGCCCTCTCCTGGCTGCCAAGGGTATGACATATAGAGCTAAATCACTTCTTAACTCTACCCCCAAAATGCCCAAAGGATTTAGAGAACTAGCTGACAAATCAATAGAATTACAGTTGGCCCATGAACAACACAGCATTTGGGGCACTAACATCCCCCCTCCTTGTGCAGACAAAAATCCATTTTGACTTCTCCCAAATTTACTTACCTGCTAATAGCCTACTGTTGACACAAAGCCTTACCAAAAGCATAACTGATTAACACATATTTTGTATGTTATATGTAATATATACTGTATTCTTACAATAAAGTAAGCTAAAAAAAAAAAAGAAAATATTATTAAGAAAACCATGGGGGGGGGGGGGTGCCTGGGTGGCTCAGTTGGTTAAGTGTCCTATTCTTGATTTTGGCTCAGGTCATGGTCTCAGTTCCAGAGTTTAAGCCCTGTGTTGGGCTCTGTGCTGTCAGCAAAGAGCCTGCTTGGGATACTCCTCCCTCTAACTCTGCTCCTCCCCCATGCACATTTGTGCATACATGTGTACATTGTCCCTCAAAATAAATAAACTTTTTTAAAAAAGCTTCCTTAAAAGAAAGGAAATCATAGGAAAATAAATTTATAGTGATGTACTGTATTTATCAAAAAAATCCATATGTAAGTGGATCCACACAGTTCATAAAGGGTCAACTGTATTTACTGGTTGCAAGGAATTACACTAGGATTGGCATACCATACAATGCAATAAAAATACTTTTAAAAAATCTGAAAGCTTCCTGCCACGTGGTCTGTGAGTACAAACTATTATTATGAAAATAGTTCACCTTTGCTCTATAAATGAGAGAGTAAAAACTCCAAACCATTTGTATCAAACAAGGATCTGACAATTAAGTGTTTGTCAGACCAAAAAAATGAAAATGCATTTCATAGGCTCTGGAGCCAGCCAGCAGGTTGGGGTCTGAACCTGGCTCTGTCATTTATCATCTGAGTGACTTTGGGCAAGTTACTTTACCTGTATGAGGTTCAAATTCCATAGGGATCACATATACTACCTACCTACCTCACAGAGTTTATTGTACAGGTTAGATTTAAGAACATAGTGACATAAAGGACTTAATACAGTCCCTAGCACTTATTAAATGCTCAACAAATGGCAGCAATTATTATGATATTGACAATGATATAAAGCAATGATCTCCAAATATCTTTGATTATTCACTTCTATCAGAAAAAAATGTTTGAATAGTATATCTCCAACATATATATATATATATATCTTTATAAATTATATCCACATACACCAATGTGTTAAAATAGAACTGTCTGAAGGATGCAACACAGTATCTCTATTTATAGACACAATTATAAATAAAAGTTCTATTTTCTTTCCACATCCCAGTGAACTGTGTTGTGACACTCCTAGTGTGTGTGCACCCTACTGGAGACTACTGATCTAAAGGCCCAAAATAAAAGGCTTTTCCCAGAGCATCTAGGTCCAAGTTCAAGATCATATTTCTCCTCCATAACCTCTTACCACCCCTCTCTCTAAATTTATCTTCCACAAAATATAAGTCCTATAGACCATGTGGGAGCTTGCTTTCTGCCTCTCCCGTAAGCCACATTCACTGTACTTGATGACTCAGCTCACGTCCAACCTATACCCCAACACCTGGCTTAGTAGTCCGTCCTGTCTATTGTTAGTCCCAGATGAATATGTGTACTATCTTGATCTCTACTTGGTTTATATTTCTACACATCTTATCTCTCCAGCAATAAGACCTGAAGACAGGAACCATGTCTTAGGCTTCTGGTGATCTCTGATGCCGGTGAATATATCTTCAAAATACATACCTGTTGAAACATTGACATGCAACTTACTTTTATTTTTTAAAAATATTACATTGGCTTCCTTGTCTAAAAGTGTGTTCTACCACATAAACTAATCATAAAAATTAAAGTTTCTTGCTACATGTTATTCAAACCTACTTCTTAAAATTAAACTATCTTAGAGGTGAAAAGAACTATCTTATTTTTCAAATGTGAAAACCAAGACTTGGAGATTAAGTGAACTCATTTTTTAAAGACATTTTCCAAAGGAAATTTTCAGAGTTCAAGATAGTTCTTAGTTCATCAGAATAAAAATATTTGGAGTGGATGGGGAGAGAATTTAGACATTCCTTTTATAGTTTGGTTCAAATGAGATCCTTTAGGACAGGAGAGCCTCTTTCTGTCTTCCTTGTCTCTGCACCTCATTTGTCTACAGCTTTAGGGTTTTTTTTTTTTTTTATGTTGTACAAAAGCACGAGGCTTTTAAAATCTGTCAAAAAAAAAAAAAGTGGCCCTTGTTACAGAAGGTACCCTGAGAATTGAACATAAGCAGTACTAGGCAGTTAGATGACCTAACTATAAGATGATGACTATCGAATAGAGAAAATCAATTGCCTTTTTTTCCCTGCTCAGAAAGTGCCCTGTAGGGGATAGATAAGTGCAGGCTGTAAATAGTTTATTACTCCGGAGTTCTTCCTAATGGCAGGCAGCACTGAAGCTGACAAGGTAACAAGTAGTCACTCAGCCAAAGGTCACTTTCCGTAGCCCAGCAGCCTTCCCACTTGGAAATGCAATCTGGATCTAATGTTGATTTGAAAGGAGAGGTCATTATACCACCCAGCTCCAGGCATCAACTTTCTAAAGGTTTTTAAATTGTGCTTCTTTTAAAAATGAACTCAAACCTGTGATATTTGTGCTTTATTGCTAGTGAAAAGACCTGATTACCGTGGTCAGCTTAACTGCTTTTATTGAGAAGTGGAAGCCAAGGAGTGGAAAATAAATCTTGTGGCTCTGTGTAGGAACTCTGAAATAAAATTCATCACTCCAGTTAGCTTTCAGAAATAAGAGGGATGAGGATGGGGCTCTGGTTTCTTTTGATTACAACTGTCTGTACAAGTGGATTGGGAGACTGTTTGGGGTCTGAAGGCTGCTGCCCTGGAGAAGGTCACTGGGATCCCTGAGCAGAAGGGAAGGACCTCCAGACAACACTGACTCTTGCACAGTAGCAAAAAATCAGTTCTGAGTCACCCTGTACTGGGCAGGAAGACTAGAATATACAGACAAGTAGATCTACATTTTTTAAAGCCTCCCTGCCCCACTCACTCCTCAAATATGCCTACCCTTGAGGGTAACCTAAGTAATTCTACTGGGAAAGGGAAGTAGAATCTACATTTAAGGATGTAATTTTTATTTCCATTCAGGGACAGCATTCTTTCACCTCTAGCTTTACTGGCATTAGTGGTGCTGCCACAGCCAGTTCAATTTCAGTCATTTGACAATGATTTGGGTTTGGCTGTTTGGGACCAACTAGCTCCAAGTTGAATAATGCTGATTATTACATATGATATGTTTTCTCTAATATTCCCTGTTTAATCTCTTATACTATCTATATTCACAAATTGTGTAACACCTACTTGAATATATCTCCCATACCTGTGTAGTCACAGCTACTCTTTTTTTTTTTCCAATATATCAAGTTTATTGTCAAATTGGTTTCCATACAACATCCAATGCTCATCCCAACAGGTGCCCTCCTCAATACCCATCACCCACCCTCCCCTCCCTCCCACCCCCCATGAACCCCTCAGTTTGTTCTCAGTTTTTAAGAGTCTTTTATGCTTTGGCTCTCTCCCACTCTAACCTCTTTTTTTTTTTTTCCTTCCCCTCCCCCATGGGTTTCTGTTAAGTTTCTCAGGATCCACATAAGAGTGAAAACATGGTCTCTGTCTTTCTCTGCATGACTTCTTTCACTTAGCATAACACTCTCCATTTCCATCCACGTTGCTACAAAATGCCATATTTAATTCTTTCTCATTGCCACGTAGTATTCCATTGTGTATATAAACCATAATTTCTTTACCCATTCATCAGTTGATGGACATTTAGGCTCTTTCCATAATTTGGCTATTGTTGAGAGTGCTGCTATAAACATTGCAGTTCAAGTGCCCCTATGCATCAGTACTCCTGTATCTCTTGGGTAAATTCCTAGCAGTGCTACTACTGGGTCATAGGATAGGTCTATTTTTAATTTTCTGAGGAACCTCCACACTGTTTTCCAGACACAGCTACTCTTAAAACAGAGGTGGACTGGAGTGCCCGAGTGACTCATTCAGTTAAGTGTCTGACTCTTGATTTTGGCTTAGGTCATGATTTTGGTTTTGGTCATGAGTTTGAGCCCTGTGTGGGGCTCTGTGCTGACAGCACAGAGCCTGTTTGTGATTCTGTCTCTCTCCCTCTCTCCCTGCCCCTCCTCCGCTCTCTCTCTCAAAAATATATAAACTTAAAAAAAAAATCAGGGTTGGGCTAACTGCTTATTTCGTAATTCAGCCCATGCTACCTGAGGGAGGAAAATGGCTCAACCTCAAAATACATGCATTTCCATGGTTTACATTCTGAAACTTAACTGGGCAGATTATTCAGCATATCCAATAATTTCTTTTGGAATTTTTCTGATTATGTGAATACACTTCAGAGGTAAGTTACATGAACTAGCTTGGATTTGCGTGCTGATCTTGTAATAACCCCATTGGCCAAAATACACCGGCCATAATTATTTCAGGTGGCCAGCCCCTACTTGTCCCTTGCTCCAGCAACACAGCTTTGTCTTGAGGACATCACTGTCATCTCCACTCCTCAGAAGTGCACCGTTACAGGCCATTTTGAAGTGCATCAAGTTGAAATCAGAGCTGCAGTTTCTAGGTCTCCATGAAGAAAATGCATTCCTCAGTTTTAAGCTGACTAAAATGAACACAGAATTGGTTTTGTTTCGAGGAGAGTGAATGTATTCACAGCAACTTATGGATTAATAAAACCATAGGTTTTATTATGGGAGAAATAAATAAATGTCTTTGGGAGTTTTCTTTGGGAGAAACTGCCACAAAAATGACAGCAGCTTTATATGGGTGTTATAAAAAGTGATACGCCTCAATAAGAAAATCAGAAAGGCTCTAATAACTGAAGTATCAAATGCATGGAAGGACAACCCTCAAAAGAGTAAATTTAGCCAGTAAGCAAACCTGGAGAAATGTTCACTCCTCCCAGTAACCCAATGAATGCAAATTTGGAAAAGAAGATACTGTTTTCATCGCTTAAATCAGCAAAAAAATTAAATTAAATTAAAATAACCAATGCTGCTGAAGTGGCAATCTGTCACTCTGATGCAAGCGACATTTTAATTGGCTCATCCCTTTAAAGAACATTTGACAATAAGCAGTGAGAATGTTAAAACTACCTATTTTTGGTTCAATAGTTCCTAAGAAGATAATCTAAAATGAATAAAAGAATCTCATGCATAAAGACATTCATTTCAAAATTATTTATGTTACCAAAAATTTGAAATAACCTCAGCAGTCAAAAATAGGAAAATGTTAAACAAATGGCATATTAGGTAACCATAAATTAATGCTATCACGAATATTTATTCACACCTAAAAAATGTTTATGGCCTTCTGGTCAGTATGACAGTTTTAAGCTTGTGAAATATTTCTCCTCTGCTTCAAATACATTAAAATTTCACTTAAAAAAATTTTAATATATAAATAATCTCAATTAAAAAGACTTTTAAAGCCTCAATACACAAGCTGAACAGCAAACTAAATACATTCTAAAAAGAAGTAATGAATTGGGAGACAGATCCAGGAATCTCACTGAGAATTCAAAAGCAACATAAAGAAATGGAAAAATACGAAAGAAATAATAAGAGATGTGGGGAACAGAAAGATCAGTCCATTATCTAACTGAAGTTTCAGGATAAAGAATAGAGAGAGTGGGGAGAGGCAATATTTAAATTTAAAAAATGGTTTAGATTCTCCCAACTGTAAAGAGACATGAGGTCACAAAAGGGGCACCCTGTGTCCTGAGGACAGTAAAACCAATGCACATCTAACCACATCATAATGAAGTTGAGAATATTAAAATCACAGAGAAAATCCTAAAAACTACCAGAGATAAGTCAGATTATCTACAAAAGAACAATAATGGGCTTGGGTAACTCGCCTCTGAAGTGTCTCCACATAATAAAGAAAAAATCCCAAAAATGTTACCAGAAATGCTAAAGCCCTTCACCCATAGTTGGGTTTTTCAACATTGCTTATCTGTATCTATTTCTATTTCTATAGAAATATTATTATATTTCTATATAATTTTATACCCTGCTGCCTTACTGTATCCTGTCAGTGTTGTTATAGTTTTTTATTTGTTTCTTTGGTGTTTTCTAGGTATAAAATGTATATAGTGATGTACATATGATACTGTAATGTTTACAATTATATCACCTAGAAATAACAATGCTTTTACGTCCTTTTTACCAATGCTCATTCATTTGGTTTCTTGGTCTTACCTAAGTGCGTTGACCAGAATTTCTGGAACAATATTAATAGGGACATCCTTGTCTTGCTTGTCACTTTATTGACTACTTCCAGTATACAATCTTCAATTAACATGATGTCACTTGAGGGTAGAGATGAATTCTTCCTTAACATGATAAAACATATCTATTGATTCCCACTTTACTTATTATTTAATAAAGAATTGATGTTGAGTATTATTAAACATATTTTCAGCGTCTATAAAGATGATCACATAAGTTTACATTTTGAGTAATATGATAAATATTATTAGTTTTTTCTGATGTTAAATTATTCTTATACTTCTAGATAAAATGCCATTTGGTCATGATTTATTATCCTTTTAATGTGCTGCTGAGTTTTGTTTATTAATGTTTTATTTAATGTATTACATAGTCATAAGACTGATCTGTCATTTTCTTTTCTGTTGTTGTGGGTTTTTTGCTGTCATATTTGGATTCTGGTATCAATGTTTTCTCATTTTATAAAAAGGATCTGGAAGCTTTAGTCCTTCTTCTATGTTCTGTAACAATTTAGACAGCATTGGAACTCTGACTTTTAGGAGCTAAATAAAATGCGCCTGTGAGAACATTTGGACCTAATGATGTTTTGGGGTTGCTTTCTGACAACTTTCCATACTTCTCCACTAATTCCTGTTTGCACTTTCAAATCTCTTCTAAGATCAGTTTTGCTAGTTTAATTTTTTCTATGAAATTAAACATCTTATGTTTTGATATTAATTGATATCACTGATATTAATATCAACATTATATATATTACATATATAAATAAAATCTCAAACTTACAAAACACTTACAAATACAAAGTGTTTATCTTTTCCATAAACCCTTTGAGTGTAACCTGTTGGCATGATACATCATTATCCCAAATATTAGTGTCATTTTCCTACAAACAAGGAAAGTCCCCATTCTAACCAAAATGCAAGCATCAAATTCAGGAAACTAACACTGATATATTACCACCATCTTATCATCAAACTTCATTTAGGTTTCACCCATTGTACCCAAAATGTCCTTTACAGCCAAATGATCTAGCCCAGAATCATGTGTTCCATTTAGTTATCACATCCCTTTGGTGTGGAAAGAGACTCATTCTTTCAGTGACTTTCATGATCTTATTGCTTTAAAACATTACAGACCAGTTATTTTGTAAAATGCCCCTCAATTTAGGTCTAATGTTTCCTTATGATTAAATTAGGGTTAAGTGCCTTTGGTAGGAATAGCACAGAAGTGATGAGGAAAAAATATTGATTTTGGGATCAAATTTATCACTTTTTTATTGTCTCTAGATTTTGAATAATTAGAAAGCTTTCCCCATACTAAGATTAAAGATGTATTCACCCATGTTTTCTTTGTACTTAAATTGTTAGAATATTACACTTAGATCTCTGATGAACTTGAAGCTTATTCTTGGGTATATTGTGATATTTCATTCTATCTTTTCCCAGATGGCTACCCAAGTCCATCTTTGACCCAGTGATTTGAGATATACCTTTACCATATACTGGATTTGTGTAGGAACATGGATCTCTGTCTGGGCTTTCTATTCTGTTCTACTTCTCTGTCTATTCATATACCAGTATGACATTGCTTTAATTATAGGAACTTTGTATTATGTTTTAATGCTTGGTAAGAGTAGTCTTGACTCATCTAGTGGTTTTTTTTTTTTTTTTTTTTTTTGGTTGTTTGTTTTGTTTTTTGGTCTTGGCAACTCTTATATGTTGGTTTTCCACAGAAACTTTAGGATCAACTTTTCTACCCCTATATTAAAGACTGGTGGTGTTTTTATTGGAGTTGCATCATATTAATAAATTCATGTAGTGAGACTGTCTTAAGTTTTCCTATTCAAGAATAGAGGATATACTTTGCATTTCTTCAAGTCCATGTTTGTGTCTTTCAGAAGTGTTTTAAAGTTTACTTCACATAGGTTGAACGTTTCTTTATTTTTGGTTTGTTTTGTTTAGAGAGAAAGAGAGAGCATGAGCCAGGAAGAGGGGCAGAGAGACAGAGAGAGAGAGAGAGAGAGAGAGAGAGAGAGAATCTTAAGCAGGCTCCATGCTTAAGAGCCCAATGTGGGGCCTGATCCCACAACCCTGGAATCATGACCTGAGATGAAATCAAGAGTTGGACGTTCAACTGACTGAGCACCACCCAGGTGCCCCAAGATTTTAGATACTTCTAAACTTTATTCTTAAATATCTGCTGCTATTATAAAGGGGTTGTTCTCTATTATTATGAAGACCTCTTTATTTTGAAACAAGACAAAACTACTTCACCTTTACAGTTCCCTTTCCTTCTTCTCCTACCTAATATAAATTGCGTACTCCATAAGTCATCCCTCCTAGGCACAGGGACATCACATCTGGTCTATGTAGGTGGTGCACTAGCTGTCTCCAGAGCATAGCAGGCACCTGTAATCTATGGCCATATACCAAGGCCTTGCCAAGAAGCCAACAATATTACCTATGATATCCATATAGAAAAGATATAGTAAGGTCTGTAGAATATGACTTGTCACAGAATTACATCTGACAATGTCTAAAACATTAGTCACTTTTGTTCTCTGAAAAGCTAATCTAAACAGTTATAATTAATTATTTCATTATATGTCCATCTACCTTTGATCTGAATCCCTCTTTGAGAGGCATAATGCTTTAGTTATTTATGAATTAACAGTACGTGGCACATAACACTAGTTACTCAATAAATGTTTATAGACCCAATAAATGAATGAGTAAATTATGTCTATCATAAACACGCCTTACCCTCTTTAAGACATAGATGTTGCCTCTTTCCATGGTTTTATTTTCTCTCCCATGCAAATTTAAAATTGGGAACTTTTTTCCTCAGAGTAAGAGGAGAATATAGCATTTTATCTTACTACATTATAAAATGTGATTATTTCTCCCGAAAGTAGGTCTCAGAGTGTGTTAGGTCCTCCCAGGGCTTCTCCTCAGTAGTCATCTGAGTGTATCAGAGCCACATGATCCCTTACAAGCACTTCACATGTTTTCAGACATCATGGTTTGTAGATTTGCTGTCACTATCAAAACTCCTCAAGCTAGGCAAGAAGGATTCCTCTCTAGGTATAAAGGCCAAGAACATTAAGCAACAGTCCTTACTGAGGACTGAAACCCACTGAACTGAGCACAACCAAATCTCTCACTCTAGTTTTGACCCCATCTAAAATCTGAAATTGAACTCACAGAGATTTTTTAAAGCTTCAGAAGAATACACTGCTTTCTGACATTTTCCTGGTTTTCTTCTCCAGGCAAGGTTGTTCTATCTCAATCTAAAAGCCATTCGATTTGGTAAATCTCTTCACAAATAGAAAAAAAAAAAAAAAATCCCATACCTTTTATAAGCACATAGCAGTTTTCTTCCAAGAATCTTCAAGTAGTAAGCAAACAAAAGCAATATTAGAAATGATGATAAGAGGAAGTAGATGTTACCACTGAATTGCTTCTCCAGTTGAGAAAGTATTACATGAGAAGCTAAAGCAAAAAATATCAAAGACAAAGGAAAGAACTTCAGAATCTGATCAAAGTCTCTCAAGTATGTGCCATCAATCTTTCAGAATCAATATCCTAATGGTCATTTGTCTCGATGGGCTTCAGTTTTCAAAGTGTAGGAGTGGGAAACATGGGGGTGGGGAGGGATTGATTGTGTTATGACTAAGGCCAGCTTGCTGAGGAGGGGCCAAGCAGGTGGTAGATCTTCAACTCTTCTGGTTAGTTGGGGAAAGCCAGTGCTTCTCATGAAGCATGAGGAAGGGACATTAACACAATAACCCTTGAGACAGAAAGGAGAGGAGAGCATTCCACTTTGTGCTATGAGAAAATGCACTTGAAATGGCAAGATAGGACACACCTACAAAAAACAGTAGAAGATATGCCACTAGTGGCTAGATCCAGACTGAGGGCAACTAAACAGCAGCCTCTTTGTCATTCTTGTCCCTGAAAATACATTGTTATCTCCTGTCTTCCAACAAAAGGGTTTTTAAGAAATGTCAATTGAAAGAGTTGGTAGGAATGAATCTTCATCCTTATAATTTGGGAGAGAATATTACATTTTAGATTTCCTAAATCAATATTATCTTTGCTCATATTTTTTTAATGTTTATTTATTTGAGAGACAGAGTGCATACACAGAGAGAGAGGGAGAGAGAGAATCCAAAGCAGGCTCTGTGCTTCAGCACACAGCCCAAGGCAGGGCTCAATCCCACAAACCTGGGAGATCATCACCCGAGCCAAAATCAAGAGTTGGATGCTTTACCGGCTGAGCCACCCAGGCAGTTCATATTAAATACAATTAAATCACTGAAATTATCTCCAAATATTAGGGTGTAGGTTTCCTGTTATTTCAGAAAACAAAAAAGCAAAAAACGGTAGACAAGTTAACAGGTGATCTGAGCAGAGACATGCATTTGGGTATATAATTAATTCCACAAACACTATTGGATCTAAATATACCTTCTTAGTTCAAAAATGCATAAAGCAAGGTTAAAAAAAATCATTTTCTGCAATCTGTGTTAAATCTTCCCATGTTTCAAAATGTAGAACCTAAAACTTTTCTTCGGATCCAGGCCACGTGTCTTTTTGAGAGATACGTGGGACTCATTTTATTGGGACTCATTTTACTCTGACGGAGGTTTACACAGTCTGTGATCACTAGAGGCTTAAAGGCATTTAAACTTATTATTTTCTAATTGCCTGAGAATCTAATTAAGTCTTGATCATATGATTAAAGGTTATCATCACCTCAATACTAAAATCAGGATTTTGAATGTTATAGTTCTATTCATATGTCTTAGTTAACTGAAAAATAATTTCATCCAGTTGTCTTCTAAATTATTGCAGCCATTCTTTTGACTTTCCCGATAGCAATAGAACTCAGGATATCACAGGGAGAATGGCCATTTTCTCTGCTTTGATTAACTTTATTTTTAGGAGTGCAAAACAATAAGTAACTGAGTCTACTTTAACATACATAAAAGTACCACGAGTTTTCAAATAAGCTTTATAAGGGATCCATACCTACTTCTCCCTAACTTGAAAACAAGCAGAAAACAAACAAGAAAGCCAAAAAAAAATCTGGATTTAAAAGCCCTGTGGCAACTGGGAATCAGCAAAAATTGAACACATTATCTATGGCTAAATTCATATTATGATTATTATGGTCAACAACTCACATTAAATTGTTTCTATTTACCATTATATAGCTCATATTCTTAGCTGTAGGGAAACAGCCAAACCACCTTTGCCAACTTTAGAGACTTGTGACTTAGGTTCAGTTTCACTGCATGGTATAGCCAGAGCTCCTATGATCAACAGCAATAACAAGAATGTTCTCTTGTAATAAATATTAGCAAAGGGTGTGTATATTTCTGCTCTTCAGATGACTGTGTCAATTTAATCTAATTTTAGTTCAAAGAGTCATTCATCTCTGGTTCTGCATCAGAGAAAAAATTACTTTATTTGATTAACTGTGAGGACTGGGAAGAAGTCTTCCATATATCTTAATATTCAATTCTAATGCATTCATTAGGAAGAAACAATTCCATAACCTCAAGTAAATCGTCTCAAATTGGAATGGTCAAAACAAAAATGCTAATAACCAAATAGAATTTAGTGTGTTACATAAGCATGTGCAATCATCTAAATTAAAACTAATCACTTTGTATCAGAAGCAGTAATAAAAGCCAAGTTCTGCCTCATTGTTCTCCAGCGAAGCATGAATAATTCATGACTCAGGTAAGCTTCCCACCTCTTCTGTGTCTTCCACAAGATTTTACCAGTTTTATTATTCAGACTGTGTCTCTTTAGAGCACTTTAGCCCTGTCAGAATTGAAATGATACTAGGCATCACACCTTCTGATGTTACTATTTGTAGATCTGTTCTTAGGCCTTGATCCAAAGCCGAGTTTGACCAGGTCTTCCTGGACAAAGCAAAATCCCAGAATTTAGCCTTGCTTCAGGACTTCCCACTCTCCCTGAACCTGCCCTGATTCCTCTCCATAGTCTCCAACACTCTCCCTGAATTAAAAATCTTTTCTGGTATCCGGTCCCACCGTGTCTTTCCAGGAAGCTGCTTATAGTGGAAAATTTAAATTATCCTGTTTTATAGCCAAAAACTCTTAATAGCACTTTTTACTTCACAATAAATGCACCCACCAATAGTGTCACCACCTTTGCACATCACATTTATGCATTCAGCAAACATTTACTGAGTTCCTACTGTGGGTGATATGCTAAAGTCAGAAAAAGACTCAAGCTCTGCCTCCATGGGGGAACAAATATGGTGGACCAAATGTTAAAACAGCGGTGCTAAGAGGTACTAACTCACATGAACAGGAGACGTAGAGAAGGATTCCCAGAGAAAGACACTTCCACCTATTCTTAAAGGATGAGCAGGAGTACCTAGGTGGTTGCAGAGGAGGGAGAATAAGGGAAAGAACTCCAGCAGGAAGAGATGAACACCTACAAAGGTGGAAAGTTGAGGACAAGAAACAGATTCCAGAGGGTTCCAACGTCAGTTCCAAAGTCAGGTCCCAAAGTCAGTCTGGATGAGCAAAGCTGGCTCAGGGCAGAGCAGCAAAAGCTGGGAGGCAGTGAGCTGACTGGAGAATGCAGGCCACTTCGAAGGCACCAGCCTACAGTGGCCATGTGGGATTGCAGGCCCAGAGAGGCCAGAGGCAGCCAGGAATCTGGATGTTTATGTAATATCTTAAACTTTTTCACTGTCAGCAACTTTTTTTTTAATACCACTCAGTAGGTGAAATCAAACATATTATGTATTTTGTGGTAGGCTGACTAATGGCCCCTAAGATATTCAGATGCTAATCCCTGGAACCTTAAATATGTTACCTTATGTGGCAAGAGGGACTCTGCAGATGTGATTAAATTAAGGACCTTGAGATGTGGAGATCATCCTGGATTCTTTGAGCGGACCCTAAATGTAGTATCAAGTGTCCTTAGAACAGGGGGAAATGGGGAGATTTGGATTACAGATGAGAAGTAGGAGAGGAGATGATGGAAGCATGAAGCAGGAGTGATGTGAGGAAGGGGTCAGGAGCCAAAGAATGCAGGCAGTCTCAGAAGCTAGAAAAGGCAAGAAAATGGATTCTCTCCCAAAGCCTCCAGAAGGAACCAACCTTGTAACACCTTAAATTTATCCCAGTGAAACTGATCTCAAATGTGTGGACTCTAGAACCAGAAAATAATTAATCTGTGTTATTTTAATCCACCAAGTTCATAGCAGTTTGCTACAACAGCCACAGGAAAATAATAGATCTTCCAACCTGATTCAGCTCTTTGAGTTGTCAGTGGCATGTGTGTTTGTGTGCCCAGCTTGACATTAGACCATAGAGGTGGCCTGGTCCAAGCTCTTGGTATTCTACCTGCTACCCCATTTGGAAACATTTGTTTATGTGTCATTCTACCCTATTAGACACTGTGAATTCACCAGAGACAGGGACTGCCTCTCACTCTCTCTGTGTTTCCATTGCCTAGCAGAGCGCTTGGCACATATTCTTTGCTTCTCAATAAATAAAAGGCAAGGTAGAAAGGCAGGCTGGAGCCAAATCACCAAGGTCTTATTTTTACCATGCCAAGAAATTTGAATTTTATATTGAAGGAGATGGGGAACAAATAAAATATTTTAAGCATAGGAAGGACATGATGGTTTTGCTTCTTAGAAACTGACAATACCTTAAGGACAATTTAGAAAAGCACAACTGAAAACAGGAGATTGGTTAGAAAGCTGTTGCAGTAACACAGGAATCCTGTAAAGCAAGACTAAGTTAGTAGCAGTAGGGATATAAAGAAAATTGATCATATATTGGGGTTTAAATTGATGGGACTTAAAGACTGGTTCAGGGCCGCCTGGCTGACTTAGTCAATAGAGCATGTGACCCCTGATCTCAGGGTCATGAGTTCAAGTCCCACACTGGCCACAGAGCTTACTTAAAAAATTTTTTTGTTGCGGGGCACCTGGGTGGCTCAGTCGGTTAAGCGTCCGACTTCGGCTCAGGTCATGATCTCACGGTCCGTGAGTTCGAGCCCCGCGTCAGGCTCTATGCTGACAACTCAGAGCCTGGAGCCCGTTTCAGATTCTGTGTCTCCCTCTCTCTCTGCCCCTCCCCTGTTCATGCTCTGTCTCTCTCTGTCTCAAAAATAAATAAACGTTAAAAAAATTAAAAAAAAAATTTTTTTGTTAATAAAAAATAAAGACTGGTTCAATATTGTAAGACAGAAAAGGAGAAGTCTTAATTGACTCTCAGGTTTGTAGTGGCAAAAGTAAGGTGGAAAAGGAGAAGTATAGGAAATAAAATGAAATCAGCTTTGACAGGTTGAGATTATAGTGCCCATGGGACATCAAAATGGAACTATTCAGTTGATTATATTTTCTTGAGTTTACAAGGGCAGTTTGAGGTAGAGATAGAGATTCTATCTATCAACAATAGTTGAAGCTATGAGTTGTGATGACATGACTTACAGGATGTGCATACATCAAGAGAAAAAGAGAGGAGGATAGAAGAGAAAGGAGAAGGGGTGAAGCTCAAGACTAGTGGCATTTAAGAGAAAAATACAGAAGAGTATCTCTTAAAGTAAATAAAGGACAAATAATCAGAGAAAGGAAGAAAAGTCCAAAGAAAGACAAGTTACTGAAACCAAGGCTATGAAAAGACCAAAAACAGCAATGTGGTTATCAGGGTCAAACACAGAGAATAACTGAGATTTTAAGACTGAAATTTGTTTAAGAAATTTAGCAACTACAAGAATATAAATTTCCTTAGCAAAAGAAATTTCAGTGGTATGACAAGATGAGGGCATCAGGCAGAATCAGACTGCAGTGGACCAACTAGTAAATGAAAAGGCAGGAGTATGAATACAGTGAGCAGAGATGGCGAGATCAGCTCTAGATACACACGGCAATTAAATTGGTAGGTTTCTTGGGGAAAACTGAAGAGGTTTCTGCCTTATTAATTCTATTTTGTCTGTAAAGTGGGAGTCAAGATCCTTTCTTGAGAGCAATGATGAGTTAGAAGATATGAAGGGAAGGGCGCCTGGGTGGCTCAGTCGGTTAAGCGTCCAACTTCAGCTCAGGTCACGATCTCGCGGTCCATGAGTTCAAGCCCCGCGTCGGGCTCTGGGCTGATGGCTCAGAGCCTGGAGCCTGCTTCCAATTCTGTGTCTCCCTCTCTCTCTGCCCCTCCCCTGTTCATGCTCTGTCTCTCTCTGTCTCAAAAATAAATGTTAAAAAAAAAAAAAGAAGATATGAAGGGAGTAATGAAGCCTTGAAATAGTCACCAAAATGATGGCGAAAGAGCTGAATAAATTCCAGGCAGCAAGGAAGATTAGCATACACTGGAGACCATCAATCCATGAAGGTTCCATACCAAACCAGTTGTGTGGTTCTTCTCCATGGCTGGTACAGTGAAAACAAGGACCAAAGAGTTAAGAGTATCTGTAGATCATGGATCTCTGCCAGAAGGAAGAAGTGGACCCAGAACCAAGCTGATGGCCTGAGAAACAATGAAGGGATTAAGAGACAGGATATTAGGGGATAAGGCAGTAAGAGAACGAAAATGATAGGATGTCCTAGTCATATAAGAACACTTAGGGGTCTAATGTTTAAGTGGGGTCCAATCTAGTTCAAGGATCAGCCATGGAGCAGGTGACTAAGTGGGAGGTGGCAAAAGTTCTTAGAGCCACAGAGGGTAGGAATCCTAAGGCAAACATAATGCTAATAGAATAGATACTGATGTCACACAGAATGACTTCAGGTAAGGAATAATGCAACCATTTGATGAAGTAATATAAAGCCCCACTCTGCCTCAGGTACTGCATTAAGTGATGGGTCAGACCCTACATGAACTAAAAGAGTGTACAATATTGTTCAGAGTAAAAGTGGTAAATAAATATATCCCATTTAATATGTGATAAGTAGTAATTGATATGGAATACCCACCTAACTGTAGTGGGCATACAAAGGAGGAGGTGTAGTCAACAACTTGGCAAGTTCAGAGAAGACTTCACCAAGAATGTAATACTTGCCAGAGTTACTAGAAAAAGTTACATTAGGAAGTAAATAGCTGACAATGATAAAGAGGAGTAAAGGGCAGCCAGTCCTAATGACATGCAAGTGAAGAGCTGCAGGCACCAAAAGTCTGCAACACAGAAATGACATCTCCCCTCCATATCTCTGGCTGCCCTAAGTGCCACCTAAACTATTCAGCACACCGCTGCCACACCTACTGGCCTCAAATACTACTTTCAAGACTTCGGTTTCCTTCTTACATCTTTCCATTTCTTTCCAGTTCCTTCACCAGTTCCTTTTTAAAGTGAACAGTCTCAATTCTTATATCACAGAGAAACAAATGTGAAAAACATTTGTTTTACTTGCCCAACATCCCCAACCCAACAGTATTTCCCACTACTTACCTATCAAGTACTTCTGCAATGTGTCACCTGCTTCCCGTCTTTCTCATTCATGAATGCTCATGCTCATCCCATGTTCTCCACGTGTGTTCCCTGTCTGTAATATTTCTCCCAGTTTTCCCATCTAAATTAGTTCATTTCTCCTGGCCTAGGTGAAGTTCCATGACTCCCATGATGCCTTTCCTTGACCATCTCTGAATTAGTTTACTATGTATTATAGCCTTTAGAACTGTGCTGTCTCCTCATATTCTCTAACAGTTCACATGTGCTAGACCTATCTTTTCAAATAAGGTTCCTGAGGACGGAGACCTTGCTTTATACCCCTAGTGGTTTGTAGAGTGTTGAACACACATCAGTACCAAACTAATATGGTAGTAAGTACCTGAGTCAGATCTCATTTTTTAATTCAAGATTTGTTCCTCATACTGAATTCTTTTTATTTGTGAAATGAAGAACCTGTACCCTAATCACTCAGATCCCTTTCACCTGCTGCAATCTGAGTCTAACAAATGCTAATTATTTTATTTGATCAGAAGCTGTGACAGTACACATCAAGAATATCACATGGGCGCCTGGGTAGCTCAGACAGTTAAACGTCTGACTTTGGCTCAGGTCATGATCTCATGGTTCATGAGTTCGAGCCCCATGTTGGGCTCTGTGCTGACAGCTCAGAGCCTGGAGCCTGCTTCAGATTCTGTGTCTCCCTCTCTCTCTGCCCCTTCCCTGCTCATGCTCCATCTCTCTGTCTCTGAAAAATGAATGTTAAAAAAAATTTAAAAAAAAGAACATCACATTGCTTTGATTCTAAGATTCTATCACATAGCATGCACCATATTTAAAAGGAAAGTAAATATATTTCAATGTACACTTTAATTCTAAGAGTCAAGTTTAATAAATAATTATTAAATTCATTCAGCAAATATTTATTGAGTACCCATTACATGTCAGGCATAATTCTAGGCTCTATAGGACCTTGTAGTATATAAAGCAGACAAGGTCTTTGCTCTCTTGGAGCTTATATTCTAGTAGAAACAGACACTAAATAAACATATAATATCAGGTATGCTATGTCATTTACATGTCACTCAGCGCTATGGAGAAAATAAAGCCTAGAAAAAGGATACAGAGACATGGGGTTTGTTATAGATGAGGTAGTCATCTTAATTTTAACATCACACAGTAAAGATATGGGTATTCTTGTAGACATGGACACAGGTATGTATAGCTATAAACAGATACAGCTATGGATACATAGATAAGTACAGATGTCCATGTTCTAGACACAGCACTATGTGCCATGTAATGAGCTTAAGTGTATCATGCTCACAAGCTTATTTAATCTTTCCAACAATCCTTTGAAATGTACTCTCCCATTTTACAAATGAAAAAAAAAAAAAAAACACCTCATATTCAGAGAGTAACATGTCCAAAGTCACTCAGAAAGTGTCAGTACTGGAAACCATACTGAATTTGCAACATACTGATTTTCTTGCACAAAAATATTTTAAATTAGAATGGGAAGAAAAACCATCATGTATTCTGATTGCCAGGAAAAGAAATGTATTCTCGTTTTAGGGACACCTGGGTGGCTCAGTTGGTTTAGTGTCTCACTCTTGATTTTGGCTCAGGTCATGATCTCACAGTTCATGAGTTCAGGCCCCCATTGGGGTCTGCATTAGGAGGGCGGAGCCTGCTTGAGATCCTCTTTCTCCCTTCTCTCTGCCCCTCCCCAGTTCATGCTCTCTTTCACTCTCTCTCAGAATAAATAAACTTTAAATAATGTATTTTTGGGGGTGCCTGGGTGGCGCAGTCGGTTAAGCGTCCGGCTTCAGCCAGGTCACGATCTCGCGGTCCGTGAGTTCGAGCCCCGCGTCAGGCTCTGGGCTGATGGCTCGGAGCCTGGAGCCTGTTTCCGATTCTGTGTCTCCCTCTCTCTCTGCCCCTCCCCTGTTCATGCTCTGTCTCTCTCTGTCCCAAAAATAAATAAAAACGTTGAAAAAAAAATTAAAAAAAAATAATGTATTTTTGTTTTAAATATGTCTTTGGCTTTGTTGGTTAATCATCTGACTTCGGCTCAGGTCATGATCTCACAGTTCGTGTGTTTGAGCCCCACATTAGGGGCTCTACCATCAGTGCAGAGCCCACTTCAGATCTTCTGTCTCCTCTTTCTCTGCTCCTCCCCTGCTTGCACACTCTCTCTCTCTCAAAAGTAAATAAAATTTTTTTAAATACATAAATATGCCTTAAAAGGTCAGAGGTCTTTTGTGTATTTAAGAATTGTGATGGATTATATCACCATAAAAGCCAATAACATAGCTGAAAATGAAGAAAACTCCAAGTTACATGGTTATACAAAAAACAAAGTTGTAAAAATGTAATATATCATGCTGCCATTTATACATAAAAGTGGACCATTTTCCTTATTTGTGTACATATGCACAATATATCTCCCAAGATCAAAAAAAAAAAAAATGTTGGTAACAGTGGTTACCCTAGACATGAGTAAGGAGACTTCCTTTTTACTAGTATATAACTCTTAAAAGTTTTTCATGTGCATGTGTTGCTTATTTACAAATAAAGCTTTAAATTTTTAAATGGGATAATTGATGTCAATAGGACACCCAAAATTGCAGATAGAATAATCTTGTACAAAGAGATTCTTTTCTTAACAAAACATAAAAATTTTCCACAAAAGAGCTTTCATTAATGTGTAGCCACACTAAAAATTGATGTTATGACAAGCTTGGCCTACTGTATGATTGTTGAACCACATTCCTCTATAAGCAACGAATAAATGAACAATTGGAAAATAGCCAGAAAGTAGAAAGTGACAACATAAACAATCTAAGCACTGTAAAGTTTTTTTCCATCACACATCTAAAGAGTGATAAGAGCTCAAAAGGTACTTGTAAGTATTTGATAATAAAAATTTAGATTATTTTTCAAACCTTTCCTCCTATATAACATTTTCACTTGCAACTTCCAAATATCCACCAAGATTACAAAGGAACAAGTCTTTCACAAGAAAGTCATGGGAAATAAAAATGAGAATATCAGGGTTCTCTTTGTATAAAATTACAAGAATGCCAAATGCCAGCATTATCTGGTTACTTAATGTATTTTAAATGTAAAATAAGTTTATACTAATCCTTTGCCCTTTTCAGTCATGAAATGTAAGTTTTTAGCTATAACGGGTATAGCAAAACGTTTTACCTAATTCAAATTCATGCCTCTACAGTGAAAAAGGAGGCGGAGTCCAGGGTACCTCAGTATAATCTATTGGGAATTTAGACCTGTAATTAGCTACCTTTGGTATCATCACTTGCTGTTCAATATCACTGCAACTGAGAAAGCATTTATCTGGCAATAAAAAGCTTTTTATATGTTATATGTGTCAGCTTTGTGTAGTTAGTCAGATCTGTAATTAACTCTCCTTTATAAGCTTTGTAGAAGAATGTAGGAGTACAGGTAGTGAAATCGTGGCAGGTTGATGCCCTGTGTCATTTTGTGGACTAGTTATGGTGCCAAAAAAAGAAAGGGGCCGAGTCAACACCAACTGGAACACAGCATCACAGAGATCTTTAATTTCTAGGATTATTTAGAAATAGATAATGATGGTATGACATACACTGACCCTGAATCTCTAGAATTGTGGGCACTTTGCTTCAAAATTTTATTCGCAGTGGTGAGGTTGCCACTCAAGTTTTCTTCCTTCCTGACAGGGCAGGTGGATCACTGAGATGGCTGCCTACACTGAAAAAACAGTGTACATGTTTAAAGCAGAAATTTCATCAGCATAAAACTAACTGGGCAGAAATGAGGCTCTTTTGACCTTACCATCATTAGCATCTTGTAACCAAACAACTCAGATACCTTTGAATCCTTTGCTGGGTCCCATGAATTATTAAGTGGAGAGTCTGATGGCTTGCCCAATTAATGATATACATTTTATTTCCAGGAAGCATTTATTCATCTCTAATAAGTGTTTACCATGTTGTGAGATTAAAAAAATAATAAAACACTTGGAATTTGGGTCAAGAAAACCTACAGGATTTATGTGACTCATTAATAAGTAGAGTAAAATAACCTTCATCTTGAATGTAAAAAAATAAGTACAGCAAATTTTCCATTAGAGTCGTTTCAAAATGGAGAAGAAACATAATGGAAAAGATTCCCTTTGACAAAATATAAACATTGAGATGGGAATAACAATTACAAAAATTACCTATATAACTAGATATATAAAGGGTCCATGACAAGAGAGTGTATCAGTCATATATGTGAACCATATACTGGAGACAAGAAATCCTCTCATTTGAAAAAAGTGCCAGAAACCATCCAATGTCTACAAGTGGACCTGGTGTCTCACCTTCTGTGCATGCAACCAGATTTTTCGAACCCGTTTCCTTTAAAGCCTTGCACACATATACATGAGTGATTAAGTAATCATTTTTTCCCATCCATTCTGATGTAGCAAGACAACATTCAGACTCCTTTACACAAAGAAGGCTTGTGCCAGGAGAAGTAAAGATATATACAAAGAAGGGCAAACAATTTTGCTCAAATCGCTAGCCTTCCTGTGTTGCTCCATCATCCCTGACTGAATAGACGTACCAGACATAAGACAAGATAATGGGAAGAATATAAAAGAGATAATAATATTCTTTCCTTCTGAAGAATCTTCCTACTGAAGAAGGAACATACATTTGTTCAGAGCAGATAAGAGCATACTCAAAGACAGTATTTGATCAGCTTCCCAATGGGAAAAACTATGCAGTTACAGGCAACTAAAAGGATGAGAAGGTAGGAAAATTTGCCTTAACTCAAACCAACAGTTTAAATATTACGTATAGGTAAAAGCAAGCAAGGGATATCCAGGAAAACAATGAAGCCATGTCACAGATAGGTAGAGAAGGGAAAGGGGTCAATTTAGAAGAATAAGACATACAAAATAGAGACTCTAGATATGTTCCTTTTGACATTAAATACTCTCTTGACATTAAATACTTGGAAGGTTTGGGGCGCCTGGGTGGCGCAGTCGGTTAAGCGTCCGACTTCAGCCAGGTCACGATCTCGCGGTCCGTGAGTTCGAGCCCCGCGTCAGGCTCTGGGCTGATGGCTCAGAGCCTGGAGCCTGTTTCCGATTCTGTGTCTCCCTCTCTCTCTGCCCCTCCCCCGTTCATGCTCTGTCTCTCTCTGTCCCAAAAATAAATAAATGTTGAAAAAAAATTTTTTTTAAAAAAAATAAATACTTGGAAGGTTTGAGCAAGGTAATAACCAAGTGAAAATAACTTATGTACAAGTATAGAGCTTAGCTATATAAAAAGTCCCTAAAATTTTTGTTTTTTAATTTATTTATTCTTTTTAAGTAGGCTCCAGGCTCAATGTGGAGCTCCAGTTCAAGATTCTGAGATCAAGAGTCACATGGTCCTCCAAATGAGCTAGCCTGATGTCCCTGAAATTTTTAATTTGTTATAAAAGCATATTACTTAACCAAAAGTTACATCCTCATCTGGACATGGCTGAGAACATTCGAAGTAAGTAACAGGAGCCTTTAAATATCCAGGGGGTACAAATCACAAACCAATACACTAAGGTTACCCCATTCACCATTGGAAAACTGACTTTCATTCAGAGCTTGTTCACTCTTATTTTAGAAAGGATCTAACTCCCCTCCCCATTGCAGATTAGAAGCAAGAAATTAAAAGGGGTAGCTTCTAGATTCGGGCATTCTCACAGTTGTAATAATTGATGGTTGGCAGTGAGACAATGAAGGAAGCAGAAAAAGTATTAAAAATAGTTATTAATTGAGAGATGTGGGTATTTACTGAGGTCAATTACCTCAGTAAAACAAAAATCTTCATTAAATCATTTGAATGCTTTATTTTCATTCTCTAATAATTTTGTTCCTGTAACAACATGAAGCAGTTCAAGCCAACCAATAATGATCTAAAAAATGTACCAAAAAGCCAACCTTTCTCTGACTTTCTGACCAATTTTAAATGTTACATCCTTTTATTTAGTTTCCCATTATAACATGTGACTGCACTCACACTAGACATTTACAATATTTGCTCAAAGAGAGCTGAAAGAAGGCTACTGTCCAATTGCAATATCTTCCTTGTAATGCTGTAATCACGTTTTTGCAAGGAAATAACAAATTTTTAAATAACAGTGTTTAAAGGCATACATGGTCTAAGAAAATGTCTCTTTTTTACCAGGCAGAGTTCTTGCCAACACAGCTCTCTTCTCATTGATTTCATATCATACAAACTGGTGTAAGTGAACATATAAAAATGGAAATTGCTTCAAGGCTGAATGCAACCATGATAAAGCAGTCATACTTTGTTGCATTTCTATATTAACCATTAACCCACAAGAAACTGAAAACATGCTAAAGTGTAGCCCAGGGTCTCTCTCTTTGTACCTTGGGCTGCCAGACTCCTGTCCAAACGTGTCAGGAAACACAGATGAGGATGGAATCATCGTGTACAAATCCAGAGTTCCTTTCTGGCACCACATGTTGTAATGCCTAAAAACAAGGGGGGAATAATAATCATAGCAATGTATTTTGACTACTTATTATGCCCAGGTACTGTTCTAAGCTTGTTCCTTAAATTAACCCATTTAATTTTTTTTAAAAAGCACTATTAGACAGGATTATTAGATCTAAGTACAAGGCAAATGTGGCTGAGAGATTAAGTAACTTGACCATGATCACAAAGCTGGAAAGCAGAGCCTAAATTCCAAAGCATGTCTATCACATGGAAACTCTTAGGTACCTCAACTGAAATTTCCTCTTCTACTGATTAATTACTATACCTTTCAACCAAATACTAAGATTTGTTTTATGATTATAGAGTTGACAAGATGACACAGCACCAATATTTCCCTAATTATTGCTATCTGTCACTCCAGTTTTACAAATAGGGTAAAGGACAGCAAAGCAGAATTCTAAAACACAACATGAGCAACCTAGAGTACACTTTTTGCTCTACAGGAAAATGTCAACAACTCACTTTGTGGCCCCCTCCTCAATATTAACAGAAGTCTTCATTATAACTGTTTGCATCCTTGTTAAGGCAAATATAGGCATATCATGCTCTTGAGATTTGGTGTATGGTTTCACCATTGCGTTATTCAGGATTCTTTCAATTGCAAAAGGCAAAAACCAACTCAACTAACCTAAGCTACCATAATATTAAGGGTTCACTACTGGCTTCACATGAAGCTAGATCTAGGTACTCAAGCGGTGTAGTTTGTATATCCTCCATCCACCCCCCAGTTTGGCCTACCCCATGCTGCCTTCATTTTCAGGCTGGCCTCAAGTAGTGGCAAAATGGCCGTAAGAAGGTATAGGCTTAGCAATCCCAAAAAACAAAAGAGAGTTTCTCTTTACCACTGGTTCCAGCAGAAAGTCTCAAACTGATATTTACAACGGTGACTGGCCTGCCTGGATCACATAAACTGCCTCTGAACTAGTCTCTAGGCCACGGCATATACTGCTCTCAACTTCCATGCACCAACCACTGGCTCTAGAGGCAGGTTCAACTCCAGCTGAACCAAAGGCCTCAACTGAATCAATGAAAGAGGATAGTTCCCTATAGGAGATTATTTTTACCCCGATATAGAGAAACAGATGCTGAGTACAGATAAGCCACAAATGTCCATTATTTCTTTACTGGCATGCCAGAATAAGTTGCCATCTTGTCATCACTTTAAGCAGATTTTGAGTTCAAAATGACTTCCTTATAATGGACTAACTTGTACTGAATCAAACAAGAGCAAGCTGAAGAACATTAACAAGGTTTCACTGAATCATATCAATGCAGATGTGTAGACACAGCAGTAGCAGCAGAAAACTTAGGCAACTATAGCAGTCATAGATGGTGGGGCTAATTTGGGCAAAGGCAACCTTTAGCAGAGAGGGCAAAGAGGCACTGCTAGTAAAGTACTTTGCCACATCACAGTCAACAGGTCAAACTCACATGATAATGTTTACTGTGAAAGTAACTGCAAATAATATATGCATCAGACTTTGTAGTTTTGCAAATAGGCAGAGAACAATGTTGTCAGCAGTAATATCTTTAATGCCGAGAATGCTATTTGGAAATAAAATAGGAAAGAACTTCAATATTCTCCTGCACACAAAAGTTACCCTAATTTAATCCAATTTGTCATGCTACACAGGTTTCCATTCATTGCTGTTACCCAATTTAAATAGTTCTCTTCTTATAAATATATTGTGTTAAGAAGTTTCATTTGGAAGAAGAAGGAGAAGAAGGAGAAGAGGAAGAAGTGGAAGAACTTGTTTCATTTGTAAGTCAGTGTTTTTAAAATTTGAGTCCATTTTCCCATTGAAAATGTATAAGAAATGGAGACTGGGTTCCAAGGCTAGACCATTAGTATCAATCAAGTAATCTGTATGTGCTTAATATAGAGCCTAGCACACTGCAAACACTTCACAGATTATAGATGTTATTATTTGTTATAATATGGTAAGCATGAACAAAACAATCAAAATGGTTTTTTTAAATACTAAGAGTTAAGCTAATGAGTATTTACAAAAATGACAGGAACACTCAGTTACTATGAAAAAACAAGCCATTTGTTTTAATTCCCAATTCCATTTCATATAAGAAGGTATTTAGGGGTGCCTGGGTGGCTCAGTCAGTTAAGCATTCAACTCTTGATTTCAGCTCAGATCATGATCTCAAGGTTCATGGGATCAAGCCCCTCTCTGAGCTAACTGTGCAAAGCCTGCTTGGGATTCTCAATCTCTCTCTCTCTCTCTCAAAATAAATAAATAAACATTTTTTTAAAAAGATGGCATTTAATATATTTCAGCTTAATGAATGTTTATTATTACAAAAAAAAAAGAAGTAGGGAATTATCTTAATATGTTTCAGAACAGAATACTATTTAAATTATGATATAATTAAATTTTGGGATTCTATGTAGCTGCAAAACTGAATTAAATATTTTGAGTACAACTAGATCCATACAGCTGGGAATATTTAATGAATTGCTTTTTATTTACCAAGAACTTTTCATAATTTCTCCTTCCACATGCTTACATCCGATGAAATTCCATTTATAAATTGAGGACACGGTATATTGCTATTACCAAAAAAAGAACTGTAATAGGGACACAGCCATAATTGAATTTACATCTTAATTATTTACACTCTTCTCTTTGCAGCCTGAATATTCTATGCCTCAGAGCTGTTTTGCAGACAAAATATCATCCAGGATTAGTAACGCAGATACTCTTTTGACATAAGTGACAAGTTCTTTTGGGTAACTCACACAATGTCTCAGTAAAATTTACTTCATTTAAGAATTAATTCCACAGATCTATTATAGAAAAATCTGATGCTAATTTTGACATTTTTTAAATTACTTAAATGCTAAAGATACCTAACTGCTATCATTTATCTGACCATTTTTGTTTTAGGACGATTTGGGAGAGAATTTTTTCAATCAGAAGTCCTTAAGAAAAAAAATAAATGTAGATAACCATGGGTGCCTAAAAAAATTTAATGAGTTAGTGTCAATAAGACTGCCTCACTAGGGTTTAGACTTCTACTTTCCAAGTATCTGGCTTACTGCTACCTATAAAAGAGATAAAATAGAGATACCAGATTGATTGAACTTTGCTTCATTTTTTTTCATTCACTCAGTAACTAGTTCTGGAGCACCTATTATGTGTCAGGCATATTTCTAGGTTCTAAAAGGAGACAGGAGTAAATAAGACAAAGTTCCAATCCTCCAAGGAACTTAATTCTGCTTGAGAAAGACAAAAAATAAATTATTAGGTAGTATTATTCCTCCAATGAAGAAAAATAAAGAGGATAAGGACAAGGTTGGGGAGAGAAGGATAGTGATCAGGGAAGTCCTTTCTGAAGAACTGACACTTGAAACTCAAATAAGAAAGTAAGCCATGCAAAAATTAGAGTGCAAAGGCCCTGAGATGCACAAATCTCACTGTGTTACAGAACAGCAAGACCATGGTAGCTAGAACAAAGTGAAAAGGTCAGAGGGAAAATGATAAAAGATGAAGTCACAGAAGTGGGAAAAGCCAGACCCTACAGAGCATGCAGGTCACAGTAAGGAGTTTGCGCTTACTTTAACTGCAATGGGAAGCCATAGGATGGTTGGGAATAAGACAGTGACAGGACAGGAAGTCCGGAAAAGAGGCTCTAAGGAGGCAAGGAGACCATTTCAATCTGGGCAAGGTATGACACTATTGCACTATTAAAATATTGACTCTATACTGCCTAATATCCAAGATGAAAATAAAATTGTTTCTGTGCAAGTGCCATGTTGGGAACAGAAAAATCAGCCATTTAGCTGAAGCGGAACAGATGCAGCTAGAATAAAATACCTGTTTCTATAATGACTGTAGAGAAACTGCTCACCTGAAGGCTTACCTGAAGTACCAATTTACAGAGGTTCTTTGTGGATGGATGCTAAATTAGAGAAGAGTGTAAAAGGTCAGAATATTCTGAAGTACATATAACACCTTATCTCCCACCCCCTCCTCCTGTGACAACTTGGCTTCTGGGTGTTGTTATGAATAGAAAAGCACGATGGGCACTACAGGCAATAAACAGCTTCTTCCAAAGTAAAATGCTGCCATCTTGAGGTTTCCAGAGAACAAAAATAATGTGAAAAACCAAACAAAAAAACCCTGTGTCTATTTGTTGTTTCTATATACAAGGTATTCGATTTGGGGGGAAAAAAAATCATAAAGGCCATTAATTTAAAAGAAGCAACAAGTCATCTAACCAGTCTCATGCTCTTGTTTGCTTGATTCAACCTGTGCTCTATAGTGGGCCTTAAATTCATTGTAGGTAGAGGGTATGTTTGGATTTTTTTCTCCTCTGTAGCAGCTAACACTAGCCCTAGTGATAAATGATAAATCTTTTCAAATGATAAATCTTCTGCATCCCTTTCATGATCTGGACCTATTCAGGTTTTTTATTTATTCAATTTTGGTAATTTATATTCTTCTACAAAAACATCAATTTCCCAGATTTTTAAATTGTCATAGAGTTGTACATAATATTCTTCCATAAAAGTTTGAGTCTCTCGTCTACCCATGGTTATGTATTATTTTTAATCATTAGTGTTACATCTTTTTTACTTTCTCATTTATTGTAGAATTTTGAGCAGAAAAAAATGACAAACTTGGGACCATTTAGGAAATAGCTATCTCATCTCTAATTAGTAATAACTGGAATCTGAACCAAAGAAAACCAGATTTAAAGGATCCTGCAAAACAAATCAGCAGGAAATGGTGACTACTGATATCTGTTTATAAGAGAAAGGAAAAGGTTAACATGATGTTGCAGTTTCTAGCCTAGGATGATAACCAAAGGGGGAGAATAATGATTTCCCCTGAGGACATCTGAATTTCAGGTGATGGAAGGATAGCTTTGTGAAAAAGTCCAATCAGTTTGGAGCTGTAAATACAAATCAAAGCTAGGGATTATAGCTGAAGTTGTGACAATGCATAGATCAGATGGAAAAAATTATACAGGGAGAGAAAAAAGTGAGTGTATTAAAATGTCAATAATTAAGAGTTTTTTCTAAAGACTTACACTTCTGGGCAGCTGAATAAAATCAGAGAGCATATTAGAGAAGCCAAAAAGGTCAAGAATTTTAAGGAAGAGGTTTAAAGAAAGCACAGCACAAAAGATGCAACACACTAAAATGATAAAGATTTGACTACACAGAAAGAAAAACTTTAATGTGGAACAAAGTACCATCAATAACCAAATTAAAATTTTGTTTTTATATTAAAAAAAACTATTTCTAACATGCCTGACCAGTCATAGGACTAATTTCCCTAATACATGAGCACTTAAAAATCAATAAGAAAGCCATAAAAGAATAAACTGATAAACTGAACTTTAACAAAAACTAAAACATTTGCTCTGTGAAAGGATCTATTAAGAAGATGAGGGGGCACCACCGGTGACTAAGTGTCCGACTCTTAATATCCCTTCAGGTCATGATCTCAAGTTTACAGGATCAAGCCCCACTTGGGGCTCTGTGGTGACAGTGAGGAGACTACTTGGGATTCTCTCTCGCCCTCTCTCTTTGCCCCTCTCCTGCTTTCCTTCTCTCTCTGTCCACATGCAAGTGCACACGTGCACACTCTCTCTCAAAATACATAAGTAAACTTTTTTTTTTTTTTTAAAGGTGAGAGGCACCTAGGTGGCTCAGTCAGCTAAGCATCTGACTCTTGATTTCAGCTCAGGTCATGATCTCACAATTGTGAGACTGAGCCCCACGTTGGGCTTTGTGCTGACAGTGCAGAGCCTGCTTGAGATTCTCTCTCCTGCTCTCTCTGCCCCTCCCCCACTTGCTCACGTGCTCCCCCACAAGATAAATAAATAAACAAACAAAACAAAAAAAGAAGATGAAAAAACAAGCTGCAGACAAGAGAAAAATAGTTGCAAACAACCTACCTGACAGGGAATTTCATCTGGAATTTATAAAGAATTCTCAGATCTCAATAGCAAAAACAAATAAACAACTCAATAAGAATGAACAACTCTAAAAGACATGGGTAAACAGATATTTTACCCAAGATGAGTTATGAATGGTAACTAAGAAAGATGAAAAGATGTTCAGCATTATTAACTGTTAGGGAAATGCAAATTAAAACCACAATGAGGTATCATTATACACCTATCAGAATGTCTAAAATAAAAATTATTGATAACACCAAATACTGGCAAGTATGCAGAGAAACTACATTAGTCATACTTTACTGGTGACATGTAAAATGGTACAGCCACTCTGAAAAATAACTTGGCAGTTTCTTATAAAACTAAATATGCATCTGCTATACTACTACCCAGTAGTCACACTCGTAGAAAATTATCCCAGAGAACTGAAAACTTACATTCACACAAACACTTGTGCATGAATGTTCATATCAACTTCATTCACAACTGTCAAAACTGGAAACAACCCAAATGTCCTTCAGTGGATGGATGGTTACACAAACCTTGGTATATCCATATAATGGAATTCTAGTCAGCAGTAAAAAGGATAAACTATTGATGCAAACAACTTGGATGGACCTCAGGGTCATTATGCTTAGTAAAAATGCCAATCTCAAATGGTTACATACTGTACGTTTGTGCTTGTATACATTCTTAAAATGACGAAACTATAGAGATGGAGAACAGATCAGTGGTTGCTAGGGGACAAGGATGAATGTGGGAACAACTACAAATTGGAAAGTCCTTTTCTATCTTGATTATGGTTGTGGTTACACAAATCTACATATGAGATAAAACCGCATAATACTTTACATGCACAGAGGAATAAAAATGGAATAAAGTCTGTAATCAAGCTAACAATTTTGTGCCAGTATCAGTTTCCTGGTTTTCATATTGCACTACAGCTATATAAAAGGTGATCAATGGGATAAATTGGGTGAGGGGTTCACAGGGCTTTGTGTGCTGTTTTAGCAATTTTGTAGGAGTCTATAATTGTTTTTAAACAAAGATTTTTTTAAGTTATGAGGAAATATGTTATTGCCTAGAATGAAGGACTTCTAAATATGGAAAAATTGCTTTTAACCTTAGTTAGATGGTATATGCAACTGTTTTTGCAATGTTTCATTATTTAATATGTGAAAATAAATTAAAAGAGGAAAAATATCACTATGAAAGTGACACATCAATAGGAAAATAAGCAAAGAACTAGAACAGACCTTTCAGCAAAAGACATACAAAATGGTCAAAAAACATGTGAAAAATGATCAAGCCCATTCCTTATCAAAGAAATACTAGTTAAAATCAGACATCATTTTTGCCTTTCACATTAGCAAAAATGTTAAAGGAATCTGTGTGACTATAGGGAAATAGGGATCTACGTCCTTGGAACATTTTTGGAAGGCAATCTGGAAATATTTACTAAATTTTTAAGAGTTTTTTTTTAACCTAATAAACTTTTTAAAAGTTTATTCATTTACTTAGAGAGAGAGGGAGAGAGAGTATGCACAAGTGGGGGAGGGACAGAGAGGGAGACAGAATCCCAAGCAGGCTCTCCACTGTCAGCACAGAGCCTAACACAGGACTAGAGATCCTACCAGCCGTGAGATCATGACTTGAGCTCAAACCGAAGAGTCTGTATGCTTACCCAACTGAGTCATCCAGACAGCCCTGTGGTCATTTTTTTGTAATGCTACTATTCTTCTCAAGAATTTATCTAACAGGGGTGCCTGGGTGGCTCAGTTGGTTAAGCATCCAACTCTTGATTTCGGCTCAGGTCATGATCTCAGAATTGTGAGATCCAGTGCTGCCTCTGGCTTGGTACTGGGTATGAAGGCAACTTAAAAATCTCCCTCTTCCTCTGCCCCTCTCCCACTCATGTACACCACACAGGCATGCTCTCTCTCTCTCAAAAAAAAAAAAAAAAAAGAATTTACCAAATAGAAACAGAGACTGTTCAAAGATCTATGTACACGGATGATCGTTGTAATGTTTATCACAGAAGATTTTTACAAACATTTACAAACATAAATATCCAACAATAAGGGATTGTTTGAAAGTTAAGATATGGTCATACAATGAAATATAATAGGGCATTCAATTAATGCTATTTACCAATAACCTATTATTTGTTCTAGTTGCTTTATAGATATTAACTCAGATAACTATCACAGCATCCCTATAAGGTCGATACTATCATATCTCCATTTTTCAGGTGGAAAAAAATGAACTATAAACAGTTGAAATATCTCACCCAAGATACTCAGCTAGATGTAAGTAGTCCTGGCTTTACACAGTAATGTAGGATCATACAATGACCATAATCAATAAGAAAATAATTGATATAAAGTTTTTTAATCAAAATATTAAAAATACTCATGCTGTCTATTATAAATGCACAGAAAATAATACAAATAATACTTAATACACTCCAATTTATTTTTTAATTTTTTAATGTTTATTTATATTTGAGAGAGAGAGAGAGAGAGAGAGAGAGACAGCACGAGAGGGGGCGGGGTGGAGAGAAGGAGACAGAATCCACAGCAGGCTCCAGGTTCTAAACTGTCAGCACAGAACCCAACTCTGGGCTCAAACTCAAGAACTGTGAGATCATGACCTGAGTGGAAGTCAGACGCTTAACCGACTGAGCCACCGAGGCATCCGTGTAACATCATTTTTTAAGTTTGGATAACTTTCCAATATTTTATCCTTAATGCTTTCAATATTGTGAAATATTTCTCATGGTTTCTGTGCTGTGAAGTTTTTGTAAGTGTCACTTCTTCTGGGATATCTTCCTCCCTTCCTTCACAAGCACTTTCTTCATTTATGTCAATGCACCCTCACTGAGTTCCTTGGCTGCATATCTAGGGTCTCTCACATAGCCGCAATGTTAACATTCCCCTGGTCAGTCATTCCTTCTAGAAATTCTACTCGAATTTCACTTTCAGCACTATTACTTTTTGTTTCTTTGCTGCCCTTTCATCTTTTTTAGCCAATTCTTTCTTTTTTGTACCCATTTTTCCAAAATGTCACATAGGTTTATCAATGGGAAACATGGAAGCAACATAACTATGTGTTTTATTGGGGTACCTGGGTGGCTCAGTTTGTTAAGCATCCCACTTCAGTTCAGGTCATGATCTCATGGTTCATGAGTTCACGCCATGTGTCAGGCTCTGTGCTGACAGCTCAGAGCCTGGAGCCTGCTTCTCTCTCTATTCCTTTGTGTCTATTCCTCCCCTGCTCATACTCTCTCTTTCTCTCTCTCAAAAATAAATAAATATTAAAAAAATATGTGCTTTATTGTCTGTGTGTGAATCGGTAACAGATGTACAATGACCAATCATCAACAGATTTTGAAAGAAGTGATGTGATTGGTGACTGATCATAATATATATCTATTTTTACATACAGATGTGTGGTTTGAAGAGCTAGCAGCAACATTTTGTTCTTTATGCAATTATTCACATGGTAAGTGAAATATGAATTGTGTTGTTGAGTCTGGTTTTTTTTTAACAAAACCATAGCAACTGAAATTCACGCAAAGAAAGAACTGACTGCAATAGCTTAGCCAGAATTTGAAGACTAGCAGTATGACACCAGAACATTTTCTCTTAACCACTAGGCAATAATACCTCTTAGAAAAGAAATGGTAGGTATATTAAAACTTTGAAATATGTCATTACAGTAGAAAAGAATTGCTAACATATAATATGATCTGATATTTGAAAAAATAAGTTGCAAAAATAGTCATTTGTGTGTGTATTAACATATTTAAAAAATCTGTAGAAATATTTACCAAACTGTTGATAGCAGTAATTATCTCAAGGTTGGGGTGCAGAGTCTGAGAACTTTATCTTTTATATTATATATTCTCTCTACACAGAGCCAGCATGAAATACGAAGACAATGAAAGGGAGAAGGACAAAAGAGGAAGTGATGGAGGAGGAGACTGCTGTCAATATTGGGGACTGCGCAATGCAAGTAAGACCAGGCTTGTGACACTGAGAAATTGCCCTCATAAATCCTCTCGTCTCTCCTCCTCTTTCACTCCGTCTCCTGTCTAATATGCTCAGGTATCTCTCGTCTTCGTTAAAAATTAAAAAATTCCTTTACCCTGTGGATTCCTCGAGTTCCCATTCTTGTTTTTGTTTGTTTCTATTCTTTTCATGGCCCACGTCTCAGATGCATACACTTTTTCTTCCCTATTCCCTCTTGCCCAGCACTTCCCATCATGTCATAACCCCGTTCCCAGAACAATATCAATGTTGAATTGTTCTCTCAAAGGTCAGCAAGGGGAGCAAAACAACCTCCTTCCCACTGCCACCCCAACCAAACCTGGTGCAGACATGGCCCGAGCAACCTTCGGGAACACGGAGCTAAGTACGCTGCGCTCTGCGAGCTGTTCTGGTGAGACCAACCCTCCAGGCAGAGGCCACCAGTCACCGGGGAACAAGCAAGTCCCCGTCTCTACACCGGAAACAGGAACTCTGAAGGGGACAGAGAGGCGGCAGCGGTTGCACAAACTGAGGAGTCGGGTCTGCGCAGAGGACTTCGGCGTTGCTGCAGGACCCGGATGCTGTAAACGGCTGGTGTGCGTGCAGGAGCAACATGGCCCACTGCAGGCTAAAAAGGGGGATACCCCCCGCTTCTGTCCTCCACCACAGTCATTGCAGGATGGGATGGGATTTTATAAAGAAGTCAGCAATGTTTCCTTAGAAAATGACGCCTTATTACCAACAGTGGACTATTCTTACCCTCTTTCCCAACATACATTATTAACCACGAGGTAATCACAATACCTGTGTAATGCCCCAGAATTTACACAGGTGAGAACCTGACTCACCTTCCCCTCTGATGGAAGGAATAAAGGAAAAACCTGGTATCCGAAAACCCCTTTGCTCTGGCTTCACGTGCTTTTCTGCCTCATCCAAAGCAGCCCAGAGTGGCAGCCTCATGGGGCTGTGGCCAGCAGAAAGGGAGAGAGAAAGTCCTAGTAGCTGCAGCCACGGATTCTCCCTTCTTCCACACCAGTCGTCTGTCCTTTGATCAGGGGTGGGCGTGAGGCCCTCCTGGCTGTGCAGGACGGAAAAGGATGGATCCAGAGAAGGGGCTTAGATCTCAGCAAAGGCAATTTACCACAGAGCCAAGGATTCAGGCCGTGATCTTGGGGAGGCCAGGTACCCCAAACCTAACCCAAAGTCCTGTGGTGCCTGGTCCCAAAGCAATAAATCCCATGCTGCTCTGCGGACCCCCTTCCTTCTCAGTGGACATAGAGCACATTCCAGAACCAGGAGCGGTGTCACAGCCAAATATATTTGGACTCTGTGGGGATGGGGGAACAACTCTGGAAGAGAATTAAATGTCACTAGGACCCTGGGATGGTAGTGAGAGAAGAGCTTCATGGGAATGGGATTTTCCCCTCATCTCTTTACATACCTGGCTCCTTCCTCTCAGGCCTCAGCTCATAAGTCACCTCCTCACTGAGGCCTCCAAGCGCACCCAGACAAGGCCCACTCTCCTCTAACTCCTCAATAGTCCTGGTTATTACCTTCTTTAGGTTCTGACAATAATAAGAATAAAATTTCTTTCACTTTTTTATTGCCCTCTCTCCCAAGTCATAAGTTCCACAAGAAGGGATCATGTCTTCCCTTTTCCCTGTCTTAGTGTGGTTTACCCTCAAAATTGAAAAATATTTAGTGATGGGGAGGTAAGCCCAGGCAACACTGGAAGGGAGGGAACAGGGAAGAGAGACAGGGAAGGGAGGAAAACCAATAAAGAAAGCCTCAATGAGCAGTTCAACACTGGGAGGCAAAATGGGCCTCAGTCCTCCAACTGTAAGGAGACTGGGGCATTTACCAAACATCTGCTGGGACCCACTGGTGAAGGAGCCTGTCAGAGATGTTGTCACATCTCTGAGCACATGCACAGGCCTGGCAAACACACTTAGCAGAGAAACTTAAGAAGCCATCAGCCTCTGTAGGAACTTGTGTGCCAGCAGCCTCCAGAGAACACTGGGCAGACACAGGCCAGGCAACAACAGTGTAGACTAGGCCTGTTCCCAGATAGCCTCAGTTCCCAGATCAGGCTCTGGCACCTGGTGTGTGTTCCATAAATTACAGCTGAATAAACAGAAGATTGATACATGAATGACTAAAAATGAGGATGAATGGGATTCCAGTAATGATAATGTCAGGACTGTTTTCTTTTTTTTTTTTTTTCTTTCTTGGTGTTGGCCTTAATTTTGACCCAATTCCTAGATCTTTACATTCTCCTTCTGCCAGGTTGAGAAGGATTTATCAGATTTCTCCTGCCATGTGCATTTTCCTTCTCTTCCTCCTCGCCTTCCTGGTCAGTGATTCATACACCTTCCTCAGAGGTGTTTTCTTATGCTCATTCCACTGTCAGAAAAAAAGCACTTTTTGATTGACTTCATTCCTGCTCACTTTTCAATGAGAAAAATATTACTAGGTTTCTTGGAAATAAATATAACATTACTTTATTGATCCAGTTTTCCTGGTATGTAAGCTATTGCCTATAAATTAGTTGGCCTACTTTTAGAAGTTGCATTAATTCTTTTGGGCCAATTGAGTACACTTTAGTGCACAAACAGCAAGAAAAGTTAAATTTACAACATTGCACACTGCAACTATTAATCTAGATCAACACATACTAGGGACCACTTTTTCCTTTCCCTCTTTTTATATCGTTTTCATCTGCACTATGAATAGGACATCTTGTCCTGGGCAAAGAAATATTATATCTTCAGGTTTTCAAATACTTGATTAAAATCTTTTAATTTGATTTAAATCTTTATATTTAAATCAAGATAAAATAAATCTTGATATTTAAATCAAGATAAAATCTTGATAGTAAAAATCTTTTAAGCTTAAATTGCTGATGTACACATTCTTTTTGTTTTTCTCCCACAGCTCTTGGTTTACATGAGCTTGGCCTAATTCTTTTATGTAACAAACGCTCTGTGAGAGTGAACTTTCTTTATATAAGCAGTAACAATGAATTTGAAGTTATCAAACACATTTGATTATGTTTCTAATTGTTTTCTGTAGGGCCTCTCTCTTATTTGTTATAATCAATTGTTTTTTCTTGCTTCATGGCGACTTGCTATAATACTGAATAATAAATGCAACTTTCCTGGCCAAGGTCATCTAAATAATACTACATGAACTTAAAATTAGTAAATAAACTCACATCTCTTTATTGTTCCTCTTATGGTTGATTTTATGTGTTAAATTGGCTTGATCATGGTACCCTTGTTTTTGATCAAGCGCCAATCCAGATATTATGATTAGCATTTAAATCAACAGACTCTGAGTAAAGCAGATTACCTTCTGTAACAAGTTCCATCCAATGAGTTGAAGGCCTTAAAGAAAAAAGTAAGGGCCCCAAGAAGAAGGAATTCTGCTAGTATATTGCCTTGAGATGTGGGACTGCAGCATCAACTCAATCCCTGGGTCTCCAGCCTGCCATTCCATCCTGCAGATTTCAAACTTGCCAGAACCCACAACTTTATAAGCCAATTCCTTAAAGAAAATCTCTCTCCCTCTCTACATATATATATATGTACATATATATGTATGTATGTGTATATATCTACATAAATATATAAATACATAAATATAAATACATAGATATGTGTGTGTGTGTGTGTGTGTATATATATATATACATATATATATATATATATATATATATATATATATGCAGTTCCTAAATTGCAAAAACAGTAAATCTTCAGAGGAAAGTCCTATATGAATTTTTGTATGTTTGGAAGAATTGTTTCCTTGTTTCACCTCCATCCTTCCAGTCATCATGTTGAGTATTAAGGGCACAAAGAAGAAAAGTCATGGGCACTGTTCTGAAGTTACAATATGATATGATGATAGCAGAGATAGATATAAGGGATGCACAGACATATTCAAGGAGATAAGCACTACCCAATGCCAGGAGAAGCTGAGGAGGCTTGACAGAAATGTTTCAGTTAAGCTGGATCTTGAGAGATTAGTAGGAGTTGACTAACTGGTATAGGAAAAAGATCTTCTAGACAGGTTTAATATTTGATTCAAAAATATGACAGCTACCTGTTATATTCATTAATTCACTCAGCAAATATTTATTGACTGTATTTTTTATGCTAGAGATGGTTTTTGTCCTCAATTTTAACTCCTATTTTTACATCTCCCTTTCCAGGCTAGGAAAAAACCATCATATTTATCCTGCTAGATGTCTGTCTCTCATAGTTCAGCTCCCATCACATCCTATAGCAGATGTTGGCAATAAAATGTTGAGCAAAAACAAGCAAATAAAAAAGGAATGCTTAGGATTCACTTTAAAAGCAATGACAGAAATCCCCAAATAACAATGACGTTAGCATGATAGAATTTTATTTTCCTCTCATCAAAATGTCTAGATCTATGATCTAGGGTTGGAATGATAGCATTAGGCTTCTTCTACCTCACTACTCTGTCAACCTCATCATGCAGCTATCACTTAATTCAAAATGGCTGCCCTAGCTCCAATTGTCTTGTCTACATTAAACCAATAGGAAGGAGAAAAGGAAGAAGAGATGAGCACTAATCTTCTCTTTACAGACACTTCTGGAAGTCACATATATCACTTCTACCAAAATCCCATTTCCCAGAACTTAGTTATACAACTACAACTATTCTTCATTAGTGGCAGCCGTATACCCAGATAAAAATTGAAGAAGGAAAGGAAAAAAAAAAAAAAAAGAGGTTAGAGTGGGAGAGAGCCAAAGCATAAGAGACTCTTAAAAACCGAGAACAAACTGAGGGTTGATGGGGGGTGGGAGGGAGGGGAGGGTGGGTGATGGGTATTGAGGAAGGCACCTTTTGGGATGAGCACTGGGTGTTGTATGGAAACCAATTTGACAATAAATTTCATATATTGAAAAAAAATTGAAGAATGAAAGATAAATATTCAGAGACGATGGACTGTGTTGCAGAAGGGAGAGAATCAGAATGAATATTATTCTGAACACTACACCCTTAGGCTGAAAAACAGAGTTGATAAACAGAAGTTAATTGTTGTTTTAATGTCTTTTAAAATCTCCACTATATTAGGGTGCCTGAGTGGCTGAGTTGGTTAAGCATGTGACTTAGGCTCAGGTCATGATCTCACAGTTCATTGGTTCAAGCCCCACATCGAGTTCTGTGCTGACAGCTCAGAGTCTAGAGCCTGTTTCCAATTCTGTCTCTCCCTCTCTCTCTGCCCCTCCCCTGCTTGCAGCCTGCCTCTCTCCCTCTCTCAAAAATAAATAAACATTTAAAAAATTTTAATCTCCACTATCTAATTTCATTGTTTTAATGATAGTCATTTAAAGCTAGTTGTTTAGAAGAAAAATGTACTTGAATTTCTCCAAAAATCAGGAAACGAATTTACAATTTCTGCACGAGTTAATTGATCAGTGGATAAGATAATTGGTTTTGTAAAGGTGAGTCCCTACCCAAAAGGTATATCCTCTTTCTTATTTTGAATCCTTTATATGATAGATGGGAGAGGAAATCACAAACGCTGAAAACTCAAAATAGAAGTCAACAGCATGGTTTCTCACTAATAGCAAAAGTCTGAAAGATTTTTAATTATTGTATTAAACATATCTATGTGGCTGCCATGGAGGCACACTGTCCATTCTTACCTTTCAGAGAACCTGCCATGAGGAGCATTATTGATGGACACACCTCTGGATTCTTGGTTCAAGACCAGATAGCCTCTGACTGTTCCTAGCCAATGGCTGAACACGGTGAAAGTATGAGAGATGTAACCTGTGAATTTCCAATCCTGGTCCTCAAGGATCCCTTCAGTTTCTGCTCTCAGTTTTTCACCTGCCAACAACACATGAAGAAGCCGAGGCATTCTCCTTGAAAATTAGAGACTATATGAAGAGAGCGGCTCAGTCAGTAGCTGACACTAACTGCCAGACCTATAAGGACATCTTGAACCATCTAGTGCCAAATTGCCATGTGACTTGCAACTGCATGAATAATTCCAGGCAAGACCTGCAGAAAACTGCCTTTGAGTCCAACACACATTGCTGACCCACAGGAACATGCGCAAATAAAATGGTTGCTCTAATAAGCTACTAAATTTTGGAGCAGTATGTTAAAGATCAAGAGGTAACTGATACACACCTAAAATATAAGGTATATGGTGGCTGAGATTAAATATATCTATACGTTCATATACATACACATATATACACATATAAGGCAAATACTAACAAGATTCAAGTCCAACTTTCTACATTAAACAAATTAGATTTCAAGACAAAAGCCATTATCAGAGTTAAAGAGCGTCAACATAATTCTAAATTGTATACACCTAGTAAAATGGTCTCAAAGTATATAAAACAGAAAAAAAGCAAAAAATGGAACTACAAGAAGAAACATATACGTCTATAATCGACACAACTGCCATCAGTGATTAAAATAGATCAAGAGGACCAAAAAAAACGAGATTTGAGGAGATTGGAATGCACAGTTAAAAAGCTGGATTTAATTAACATATAAAGACCCTTATGCTCTGCGGTAGGAAGAATTTTAGCTTGTGCAGGGCCCGTGGATATGATGGGATAGTTACATCCTTGATTACACTATGTTATACAGGACTCCATCTTTTCAGACTGGAAAGAGATTCTCCTCCTGGCTTTAAAAAATGTAATGTTCTGTGTGTGAAAGGACCACATGGCTAGAACCAGAGGGGGCTCCAGGAGCTGAGAGCCACCCCTGGCCAACAGCCAACAAAAAATATGAGGGCCTGTTTTATAACGACAAGGAATCGAAGACTACCAACAATCTGAATGCATTTGGAAGAAGATCCTGGGCTGCAGATGAAATCATTGCTGATAGATACTTTGATTTCAGTCTTGTGACACCCTGAGCAGAGAACCCATGCTCAGACTTGTGACTTACAGAAACTGCGCAAGAATAAAAATGGATGTCATTTTTAAGTCTCTAAGATTGTATTAATCTTAGCTAATATATACTCAACCATTAGAAAAGCATATTCTTCTCAACCTCACATGCAGTATTTATTAAAATTGATCACAAACAAGATCTTAGGGATAGTTTCTGCAAGTTTTAAATAACTGATGTCACATGAACTATATTCTTTGATCCCAGTATAATTAAAACAACAATCTGTGCATGAATTTCAGGGAATCCAGAAGGTTTCAGTGTCCAAATATAGCCTAAAAGTGCTAAGAGGGCTGGCTATACATGAGCAGGTCAGGAGAAAGAGGCCACCATGAATGGAAATGTTGGATGCAAGGACAAATGATTGTGATGGTGGACTCTGCAGTGGTCCCTGTGCCCAAATAGCTCACAAGAAGCTAAGGACTAGCTTCCCTTCTTTAGTCGCCGGTCTGGGGCAGCAGAGTAGACACTTGGCAGTAAGACCATCAATGACTCTGAGGATGCTTTCCTCCCTACCATTCAAAGTCAAGAAAGCCTGCCAAACACCTAACATTATCTGGAAAGAAGCAGGTGAGAAGGAAGAGAAATCAAACACTGAGCACTAAGCCTAAAGAGGGTGTGCCTGGCTGGCTCAGTTGGTTGAGTGTCCCACTTGGTCTCCAGTCATGATCTTGCTGCTGGTGGGTTTGAGCCCTGCATCTGGCTCTGTGCTGACAGCTTAGAGCCTGGAGCACGCTCTAAGATTCTAGACGGATTCTGTCTCCTCTCCCTGCCCCTTCCCCGCTCAAGTTCTGTCCCCCCTCCCCCTCAAATATAAATAAAGCATTAAAAAAAAAGCCCAAAGAGGATAAACATCCTCAAAAGACAATTAAAATGGAAACAGATACTACTGAGATACTATCGATCGATAAGTTTAAAATTTATTTTCCCTGCTATCAGCACAGACGACTAGTGAGGTATTTTTTTTCATTCCTGAGAGCAGTATAATTAAGAATTTTTTAGGGGTGCGTGGGTGACTCAGTCAGTTGAGTGTATGACTCTTGGTTTGGCTCAGGTAATGGTCTCACAGTTCATGGGTATGAGCCCCACTACTTGGGATTCTTTCTCTCCCTCTCTCTGTCTCTCCCCCGCTCTCTCTTTCTCTCTCTCTCAAAATAAATAAACTTTTTTTAAAAAGATTTTTTTAACACACCACACAAAATTTTCTTTAAAACTCATTTAAGGGGCGTCTGGGTGGCTCAGTCGGTTAAGCGTCTGACTTCAGCTTGGGTGAAGTCTCGCGGTTCGTGAGTTCAAGCCCCATGTTGGGGTCTGTGCTGACAGCTCGGAGCCTGGAGCCTGCTTCGGATTCTGTGTCTCCCCCTCTCTCTCTGCTCTTCCCCCACTCATGCTCTGTCTCTCTCCCCTTGAAAAATAAATAAACATTAAAAAAACTCATTTAAAAGATCAGTATTTAAATTATAATATGTCATCTCCCAGCAGGTGTCTGTTAGACCTATCTCCATACTAGGATCTCAAACTCAAGTGCTTAACAAGGACCAGGCATATAACATAAATGAATGAAGCAGACTAAGTTTACAAGAATAGGATATGGTGGAGTCTTTGGTAACCTGAAGAACACATACCCCAAGTCAAAGGATCTCAGATTCTGTGGCTTGGTTCTTGGCAGTGGGCCATCATTTTGTCTATTCCATAATATGCAATATGCATGCATATTTGTTATCTCTAATACATCGTGATCAAACTAGATCATAGTTAAATATTTTTATATCTGTTTCCCCTACAGTGAGACATTCCAAATGCTAGAACAGTTTCCTATTAATCTTTAAATCCCCAGGATATACCTTTAGCATACAGTAAGCCTGCAATAAATACTTGTGGTAGAAATCATGAATGAATAAATAAATGACCAGGGGCTCATAGCAGCAAATCATCCAGATCAATGCATTAAATGAATGATGGCAAGAGTAATCAAATCACAGACATGAACATGAGGCACCTCACAAAGTTCTGCCTCTCTGTGGTGTGACATGCAAACAGCTGACAGCTCTCTGCTTAATGACAGTCTGCAACCTGAGATTCTAGAAGCTCAGTGTTTGGAAAGGCACTAATTTCTTTCATTTTTAATTAGGTGACCAGTGATTAGATTATTATTGCTAGAGACAAGCTGATTAAGAAGTCACTGACAAGTCATTTGTCCTCCTCCAACGGCTGTCACAAGGATACATTTACATAATGACAGCTTCCCAGATGGGAGCTGTACTCTCAGCTAGTGTCACTTCTGGCAATAAATGCCAGTCCCTCACTATTTGGGACTTCAGTAAATTTTTCCAAGCAGGCAGTTTTCTAGAGGAAATTCTTACGGAAAAAAGTTAGGAATGGAAATGTACTGAAAGAGGATTTGCTAAGGCTTGTAGGTTTCTCTCTCTAGGTCTCTTTTTCCTAGAAACTAAGTTTCTTAAGGTGGTGATGAAAGGGTGGTGGAGGAAGGAGAGGGATCATCAGTTCTGTCTTAGGAAGAACACTTTGGGGAATTAGTTAAAAGAGTATCACCTTAAAGGGGCAGGGAGGTGTAGGGGAGTGAGTGATTGGTGTGTGTGTGTGTGTGTGTGTGTGTGTGTGTGTGTGTGTGTGTGTTTGTGTGTGGCTGGGGTAGGAGTTGGAGAGTCTGAGAGCAGGGAGTGAGTAGAAGGTTCTCTCTTAAATATTGTTGTATTTGAAAGGCAGAGGGGTGCCTGGGTGGCTCAGTTTGTTGAGCATCCAACTCTTGATTTCAGTTCAGGTCATGATCCCAGGGTTGTGGGATTGAGCCCCATGTTGGGCTCCACACTGAGCATGAAGCCTGCTTAGGATTATCTCTCTCTCTCTCTCTCTCTCACACACACACACACACACTCTCTCTCTCTCTCTCTCAAAAATAAAATAAATAAATAAAAAGAAAAGCCAAAAAACTTCACTTGATAAATTTTTCAAACTAGAGCAGCCCAAAGCCTCTATCTAGGTTGCTTTGTTACTTTTTTTTTTTCTTCTCATTTTCAAAAGCCTTTCAAGGCTTATTGTGTTTCTCCATTTTTACATAAACAGTTGATTACATTCATTAAATGAAACATTCAATGGGATAAGACAAAGAGAGGGAGAGAGAGCAAGAGAGAGAGAATTCCACCTCTGATTATTTCAGATTAGTGAAGCCTCAGTTAATTTCTAAATGGAATGCCATTAATCAAGTCCCTAAGTTGAATCTCAAAAAAGACAAACAGAAAAACTGAACTTCAAATGCAACCTTCAAAATGGCTGAAAATGTAGGAGAAACTAGCTTGTTTGGAGTAATGTTCCAAATTAAAGAAAATTCTAATTATGTAAAATAAAGCAAATTGTTTTTTCAGTGTTGCCAGCGAGGGATTGCTCTGAACTACTTAATGATATTCTACCCCTGCGTCTGAAATTTTCTGAAATAGGTGAAACATTTTTCATGCATTTTTTTTTTTTACATTATTAACTTGTTTGGTAAATTTATTTTTTCCTGTAAGAGATGATGATGCTCAGTAGAGTGCCCAAATTGTGGCAGTACATCAAGATAAAAAAGGGTACATTCCAAAAACATAAGGAGTTCAATATCAGAAAATCTAACGCAGTTCACCATCTTAACAGATTAAAAGGAAAAAAAACATAACACCAATAATTTTTTGCTCATGAACTTGTAATTTGGGCTGGATTTGGTAGATATGCTTCACTTCTGCTTCATACAACTTTTGTTGGGGTGGCTGGACTGAGGCTAGCAATTCAGCTTCCAGGTGAGCTCATTATAGGGCCAGCAAGTTGGTACTTGCTATTGTCTGGAAGGCTAGTTGGAATTTTTAGGGGAGCCTCAGTTCCTTTCCACAGGGCTGCTTGAGCTCTCCACCACGAGCTGGATTCCACAAGCAAGTGTTCTAAAAGACCTGGGTGGAAGCGGCAAGGCTTCTTAGGACTTAGCCTTGGAAATCCCAGAATGTCATGCCCACTGCATTCTATTCTTCAAGCAAGTCTCTTAGGCAAGCCTAGCTAGATGCAAGGGGAGGGGACTACATAGTCTGGTTTGGGGGTGCCAGCTTTTATAGGAGTTGTATGAGAACTAGCTGCTTGCAGCTGGGGATAATGGGGACTGTGGAAAGGCATAGGGCCCCCTATTCCAGGGGACAGAAGTCACTGATCCCATGGGAAGCTGAACCTGGGTGCAGTCACTCCAGTTGGCAGAGAAAGTAAGCTGGATTCCAGTTAGCTTGTTGACTAGATGACTCACAGTTAGTACCACAGTGAGAATTTTAGCTATTCCTCCCACTGCCCTTCCGTCTATCTGCCTATTTGCATCCATTGTTCTGGACACTTCTTGGTCCCCTTCAATCAGAAAGCTCACATTCTTCAGTTTTTTACTGATTCAGTTCTGTTTTCTCTTCTTGAAGTTCCTATTATTTGGACATTGGATTCCCTAGACTATTCCTCTAATTTTCTTATCTTTTCATTTCTATTTTTCATCTCTTTATATATTTGTTATGCTTACAGAGAGATTGCCTCAATTTCATCTCCTAATGTTCTGGTTTTTTTCCCACTGCTATAATGTTTTTAATTTCCAATATTCTTTCTTTTTTTGTTCTTTATAAAAATTTTAGCATCATATTGTTGTTTCATAGTTACAACATTCTATCTCCCTAAGAATATTAAAAAAATAGTTTTGGTTTGGGGTTTGGTTTAGTTTCGTTTTGTTTTTAAGTTTTTTTCTACCTAGATAGCTTCTGTTTCTTCCAACTTGCTGTTTTGTTTTCTGTTTTGTCCTTATTTTCTTTGTTAGCTTTCCTCATATGCCTGGAAATCCTTGGCAGCCTGCCCTTCATTAAGAATAGGAAACTAATAAAAATGAACTATTGGGACCTAATCATAATAAAAAGCTTCTGCACAGCAAAGGAAACAATCAGCAAAACTAAAAGGCAACGAGAAGAATGGGAGAAGATATTTGCAAACTACATAAGAGATAAAGAATTAGTATCCAAAATCTATAAAGAACTTATCACACTGAACACCTAACCAATAATCCAGTGAAGAAATGGACAAAAGACATGAATAGACACTTCTCCAAAGAAGACATCCAGATGGCCAACTGATACATCAAAAAATGCTCAACATCACTCATCATCAGGGAAATACAAATCAAAATCACAATGAGATACCACCTCACACCTGTCAGAATGGCTAACATTAACAACTCAGGTAACAACAGATGTTGGCGAGGATGCGGATAAAGAGGATCTCTTTTGTACTGTTGGTGGCAATGCAAACTGGTGCAGCCACTCTGGAAAACAGTATGGAGGTTCCTCAAAAAATTAAAAATAATGGGTATTGAGGAGGGCACATTTTGGGATGAGCACTGGGTGTTGTATGGAAACCAATTTGACAATAAACTTCATATGTTGAAAAAAAAATAAAAATAAAAAAATAAACGTAAAAAAAAAAATTAAAAATAGAGCTACCCTATGACCCAGCAATTGCACTACTAGGTATTTACCCAAGGGATACAGGTATGCTATTTCGAAGGGGCACATGCACCCCAATGTTTCTGGCAGCACTATCAACAATAGCCAAAGTATGGAAGGAGCCCAAATGTCCATCGATGGATGAATGGATAAAGAAGATGTGGTATATATATACAATGGAGTATTATTCAGCAATCAAAAAGAATGAAATCTTGCCGTTTGCAACTATGTGGATGGAACTAGAGAGTATTATGCTAAACAAAAGTAGTCTGTCAGAGAAAGACAAATATCATATGACTTCACTCATATGAGGACTTTAAGATACAAAACAGATGAACACAAGGGAAGGGAAGCAAAAATAATATAAAAACAGGGAGGGGGACAAAACAAAGAGACTCATAAATATGGAGAACAAACAGAGAGTTGCTGGAGGGGTTGTGGGAGGGGGGATGGGTAAGGGGCATTAAGAAATCTACTCCTGAAATCATTGTTGCACTATATGCTAACCTGGATGTAAATGAAAAAAATAAATTAAATAAAATGGTAAAACACACGCACACACACACACACACACACACACACACACAAGAATGCTGAAGAATGAATCTGCTAATGACAGATATGTTAAAAAAAAAGAAGACTATTCAATTGAAAAAAAAGAATAGGAAACTAAAAAGAGGTTTTGGGCATGTGAATGAGACCTATCAACTATGGGCTTCTCTTTATCTGGACAGGCCATTTGTTAGGAAAGCCCTGGTGTTGATATATTTAGATATTTCCTCTTTGCCTAGTCATATTTCTAAGAATATTTTGACACTGACTGGAGAATGAGAGTCTAGCTGACTCTTCTGGAGGCCACATAAGGGATGATGGCTAGAGGGTTCTGCATTCAACACTAGGCATATGGCCACCCATTCTCCTTGTTTTTAGTATTGTAGCCATGATCCCTCAACTGTGTTTAAAATGCCCCTTCCCATCACCTCCAGGGCACTGATCCTGTTTTACACTTTCCAGAATTAAACCTCTAATCCTCTACCTGGATGGACAATGGACAGTTTACCCAGAGTGACAGAGAGAAGGAGGAAATTTTAAAATCCAACCATTTCTCGAACAGCATTCACCCATATTTGTTATTATAGCATGACTCCAATACACACATACCCATAAATGGATACACTTCACATCCAGCTCCAAATGCACCTGGCACTAACAGTTCCTGAACTTCTTCAAGACTCTGGAGTAAATTGTGAATTGTATTTATTCGTAGCCTCTAGGCTGTTAGCTTGAGATCTGGTCTTCTAGTTAATTTGCCCTCAACCACTAGCTTTCCACCTTACAAAATTCTGTTGTCACCACATTGAGGGGCTTTGATTATTGAAAATATACCTTGTGTGTAGTTTTAATATGGTTTGGGTAAGGAATTAAATTAGATGCACCATCTTATCCCAGTCAGTATTTTTTGTGGTTGTTTGTTTTGAGTATAGTTGACACACAGTGTTGGATTAGTTTCAGGTGTACATCAAAGTGATTCAATAAATTTATTATGCTGTGTTGACCACAAGGGTAGCTACCATCTGTCCCCATACATCTCTGTGACAATATCATTGTCATATTCTTTTCGGCATCTTAACCTAGTGGTGTTAATAGTTTTAATAGCAAATTTTATATTTTTTTTCTTCTAGCTGCTGAGCAGTGTTTAAGTGTGTTCCCTACTAGAACAAGTGAGTAGGGAAGACTGACACAAAAATAATCAAGCCTGTAAGCTGAGGTGTAAAGCTTTCTAATGTATAACCACACTTGTAAAAGAACTCTAAAATGGCTAGCTACTCTATTCTATAGTGTCCTAACATCTACAAATTTTTTAAAGTTGATTGGTATATAAAAGTTTACTGGATGGCATAGCAATAGGTCCCAGAGTCAGACTTCAGAAGAGTTTAAAAATCAGACCTTGAAGAGTTAATGGAATTCTTCTAAGACTCAGTTTGTTCAACTCTAAAAAAGAAATGATGAGTGTGGACCTTATAGATTTATTGAGAGAATTAAAGGAGTGAAAACATAAAAATGGCTTTGAATAGTGCCTGGTATCCAATGATTACACAATAAATGTCGGGAATTAGAATTGAAATGCAATTTAATATATTGACATTAATTTGTTTTTAAATGTGCAGATCCTTAAGATAACTTTTGTATAACATTTATGAAATTAAATAATCCTACATAACATTGAAAAGAGTGATCTTCAAAAAGTTAACACTTGGTATTTCCTTAACAGGAAAATTCAAGACATTTATAAGAATTTCCAGTTTGTACTTAATCATTTCTGCCAAAACTTAGGAGAAAATGATACTTTAAATTTCCACCATAATTGTGCTAGCATAAATTGTGCTAGCAGCCACTGTATATGTCAATTTAATAAAACCAGTATATAATTAACAACAAGCTAAGTTCCATGAGATAATTTCTTCATTCCTTAGCTGACACATGTTTTAAAGAATTACCTCCTTCCTTTGATAATTAAAGCCAATCAGGAAAGGATTCTTTTTGTTTTGTCTTTCTAGTGCCAAAATGAATTCCCTTTTATGGCTTATTGCTTAATTAGAGGATATAAGGCTTCTCTGCTGATAAAAATATTTCACCACTCGAAAACCAGCATTGCAGTTAACTTTTCTGTATAGGCACTAGTTGAAATATAGCATGGAGCAAGACTGACACCTGGTGGTCATATGAGTTCATCACACTAAATTATTCCTTGGAATTATTTCATTTAAGGCCCCTTTTTATTAAAAAATAATAGGGCGGAACAGCATTGAAGCTTTTTGTGTGTCTCGCATCCGTGAAGTGCAGCCAGACCAACACTAAACCATCCTACACACCTAGAAAACCGATTGGAAGATTAACACAACAGTCTGCACAACCTGAACCACAGAATTCAGTAGGTACGCGACACTAAGAGCTGAACTTGGGGAGCAAGAAGCCCCGAAAGGAAGGGAACCCCTTTTGTGGGCGGAGAGAGGACGGAAACTGGGGAGGGGGAGGAGCATACAAGAAAAGCACCCTTCCCCAAAAGCAGCTGGAGAGAAAGTGGAAAATTGGAAACAGCTGTAGGGAATAAGCTAAAAAGGGAGAAAGGAGAGAGGAGAGGGTTTAACTTCCATTAAGACCGTAAACAAGAGGAGTGCAGCCTGCAACTCCATAGCTCGATACCTGGTGGTGCTCTGGTGGGAAGGACAAATCCCCAGGAACAGAGTGGGGTCCGGGAGGTTCTCCAGCCACACGGGGAAAAGCGGTTCAACTGCTGGAAGGACACTTGGTAGAGACTGTTGAAGCCACCTGGTCCCAGCAGACCCTGGAAGGCAGCCACATTCGCTGGTGCTGGGGCAAGGTTGTTGAGGGTGAAGCCTGGTGCCAGATGCGTGTTGCAATTTTCCATGGTCCCTGAAACGCTGAGGCTACACTGTCTCACGATTTTTTGGGGGGACAGGCTGGCACCTGGCTGCAGTCTCGGGGCACCAGCAACAGCAGGATCCAGCAGGCATTCCTGGGTGCAGCCGACATTCGGCTATTGCTCATTCGGCCATCGCTGGGTGAGACCCTCCCGCAGAGGGGCGGAGGGGGTCAAAGTCGCAGTCCTTTGGAAGTAAGGGGCCGGGGAAAACAGCTGCATCTGAGACAAAACTTGGGAGACAGGTACTGCCTGGGGCCTAGTCACAGAGAGTGGAAAAGCGGGGAGTGGACGAGAGCTGAAGACAGAGGACCGGTGTGCGACTGCTGATCCAGGAAAACAGACTGGGTGGCTGAGTGGCGCCATTTTTCAGCGCTCCCGTGCATGCGTATGCGCACCGAAGAGCACCGCAACAATTCATCCCAGTAGGCCAACAGCGCCTTCTAGGGGAGAGCGGAGCTGTTACACCGAGCCCTGCCCAACTGGGCCAACTTCGCTCTACAAGAACACAAACCTCACTGCCGGCTTATGTGGACTATAAAGAGCTACATGGACTGACCTCTAGGGGAAAACAAAGCAATTTCAGTCCTTCTTCAATCTGTTAGCAGGTTCATCTCTTCAATTTTTTTCTTTCTCTTTCTCTTTTACAATTCTTTTCTTTTTCTTGAATATAGAAAGAGAAAAAACTCATTTTTATTTACAATTTTTATTAAAAATATCTGTCTTTAATTTTTATTACTGTATTTTTTACTTTTGTGTAAATTTTTTCAAATTCTACTTTACTTCCATCATTTTATCTTAGTCTACTTCAGTGTAGTCACCTTTTAAAATTTTCAATTTCCTTTTTTCTTTTTCTTTTTTTCTCTTTTTCATTTCTTTTCTTTTTCTTGAATGCAGAAAGAGAAAAACTTCATTTTTACTTTCAATTTCTTTTAAAAATATTTTTATTTAATTTTTATTACTATATTTTTTGCTTTTATGTAATTTTTTTCAAATTCTATCTTACTCCCATCACTTTATTTCAGTCTACTACAGTGTATTCACTTTTTCAAATTTTCAAATGTTTTTTTGTCTTTTCCTTTTTTCTTTTTTCTATCTTTTTTCTCTTTTTCATTTCATTTCTTTTTTTCTGAAATACAGAAAATGAAAAAATTCATATTTCTTTTTAATTTTTATTACAAATATTTTTCTATAATTTTTTTCTACTATATTCTCTACTTTTCGTGTATTTTAGTCTACTTTAGTGTATTCATTTTTCCAAATTCTCAAACGATTTCCTTTTTTTTCCTCTCCCCCCCCTTTTTTTTTTGTTTGCTTCCTTGTTTGTTTCTCTAATCTGTCAAACCACTTTCTACACCCAGACTAAAACACACCTAGGATCTAGCATCATCTATTCGATTTTTGTGTGGGTGTGTTTTTAATTTTTAATTTTAATATTTTTTAATTTTAATTCTTTTAATTTCAATTTTTTGACCTCATTAATTCCTTTTCTCCCTTCAAAATGACAAAACGAAGGATTTCACCCCAAAGAAAGAGCATGAAAAAACGACAGCCAGGGATTTAACCAACACAGACACAAGCAAGATGTCTGAACCAGAATTTAGAATCACGATAATAAGAATACTAGCTGGAGTCGAAAATAAATTAGAATCCCTTTCTGCAGAGATAAAAGAAGTAAAAAATAGCCAGAATGAAATTAAAAATGTTATAACTGTGCTGCAATCACGGATGGATGCAGCGGTGGCAAGGATGGACAAGGCAGAACAGAGAATCAGCGATATAGAGGAAAAACTTATAGAGAATAACAAAGCAGAGAAAAAGAGAGAGATTAAGGCAAAAGAGCACAATTTAAGAATTAGAGAAATCAGTAACTCATTAAAAAGGAACAACATCTGAATCATAGGGGTCCCAGAGGAGGAAGAGAGAGAAATACGGGTACAAGGGTTATGTGAGCAAATCATAGCAGAAAACTTTCCTAACCTGGGGAAAGACACAGACATCAAAATCCAGGAAGCACAGAGGACTCCCATTAGGTTCAACAAAAACCGACCATCAACAAGGCATATCATGGTCAAATTCACAAAATACTCAGACAAGGAGAGAATCATGAAAGCAGCAAGGGAAAAAAAGTCCCTAACCTACAAGGGAAGACAGATAAGGTTTGCAGCAGACCTATCCACAGAAACTTGGCAGGTCAGAAAGGAGTGGCGGGATATAGTCAGTGTGCTGAATCAGAAAAATATGCAGCCAAGAATTCTTTTTTTTTTTTTTTTTTTTTTAAATTTTTTTTTCAACGTTTATTTATTTTTGGGACAGAGAGACACAGAGCATGAACGGGGGAGGGGCAGAGAGAGAGGGAGGCACAGAATCGGAAACAGGCTCCAGGCTCTGAGCCATCAGCCCAGAGCCTGACGCGGGGCTCGAACCCACAGACCGCGAGATTGTGACCTGTGCAGCCAAGAATTCTTTATCCAGCAAGGCTGTCATTCAAAATGGAAAGAGAGATAAAAAGTTTCCCAAACAAACAAAAATTAAAGGAGTTTGTGACCACTAAACCAGTCCTGCAAGAAATATTAAGGGGAACTCTCTGAGGGGAGAAAAGATGAAAATATAAATAAATAAATAAATAAATAAATAAATAAATAAATAAATAAATAATAAATAAATAAATAAATACCAAAAACAACAAAAGATTAAAAAGGACCAGAGACCACCAGAAACTCCAACTCTACAAGCATCATAATGGCAATAAATTCATATCTTTCAGTACTCACTCTAAACGTCAATGGACTCAGTGCTCCAATCAAAGGACATAGGGTAACAGAACGGATAAGAAAACAAGACCCATCTATATGCTGTTTACAAGAGACCCACTTTAGACCTAAAGACACCTACAGATTGAAAATAAGGGGATGGAGAACCATCTATCATGCTAATGGTCAACAAAATAAAGCTGGAGTAACCATACTTATATCAGACAATCTAGACTTTAAAATAAAGACTGTATCAAGAGATGCAGAAGGGCATTACATCATAATCAATGCGTCTATCCACCACAAAGACCTAACAATTGTAAAGATTTATGCACCAAATATGAGAGCACCCAAATATATAAATCAATTAATCACAAACATCAAGAAACTCATAGATAGTAATACCATAATAGTAGGAGACTTCAACACCCCACTCACAGCAATGGACAGATCATCTAATCAAAAAATCAGCAAGGAAACAATGGCTTTGAATGACACATGGGACCAGATGGACTTAACAGATATATTCAGAACATTTCACCCTAAAGCAGCAGAATATACATTCTTCTCCAGTGCACTTGGAACGTTCTCCAGAATAGACCATATACTGGGACACAAATCAGCCCTAAGTAAGTACAAAAAAGATCGAGATCATACCGTGCATATTTTCAGACCACAATGCTATTAAACTCGAAATCAACCACAAGAAGAAATTTGGAAAGGTAACAAATACTTGGAGACTGAAGAACATCCTACTAAAGAATGAATGGGCTAACCAAGCAGTTAAAGAAGAAATTAAAAAGTATATGGAAGTCAATGAAAATGATAGCACCACAACCCAAAACCTCTGGGATGCAGAAAAGGCGGTCATAAGAGGAAAGTATATAGCAATCCAGGCCTTCCTAAAGAAGGAAGAAAGATCTCAGATACACAACCTAACCTAACGCCTTAAAGAGCTGGAAAAAGAACAGCAAATAAAACCCCAAACCAGCAGAAGACAGGAAATAATAAAGATTAGAGCAAAAATTAATGCTATCAAAACCAAAAAGACAGTAGAACAGATCAATGAAACCAGAAGCTGGTTCTTTGAAAGAATTAACAAAATTGATAAACCACTAGCCAGTTTGATCAAGAAGAAAAAGGAAAGGACCCAAATAAGTAAAATCAAGAATGAAAGAGAAGAAATCACAACCAACACAACAGAAATAAAAACAATAATAAGAGAATATTATGAGCAATTATATGCCAATAAAATGGACAATCTGGAAGAAATGGACAAATTCCTAGAAACATATACACTACCAAAACTGAAACAGGAAGAAATAGAAACTTTGAACAAACCCATAACCAGTAAGGAAATTGAATTAGTAATCAAAAATCTGCCAAAAAACAAGAGTCCAGGGCCAGATGGCTTTCCAGGGGAATTCTACCAAATATTTAAGGAAGAGTTAACATCTATTCTCTTGAAACTGTTTCAAAAAATAGAAATGGAAGGAAAACTTCCAAACTCTTTCTATGAAGCCAGCATCACCCTGATTCCAAAACCAGACAGAGACCCCACTAAAAAGGATAACTATAGGGGCGCCTGGGTGGCGCAGTCGGTTAAGCGTCCGACTTCAGCCAGGTCACGATCTCGCGGTCCGTGAGTTCGAGCCCCGCGTCGGGCTCTGGGCTGATGGCTCAGAGCCTGGATCCTGTTTCCGATTCTGTGTCTCCCTCTATCTCTGCCCCTCCCCCGTTCATGCTCTGTCTCTCTCTGTCCGAAAAATAAATAAATGTTGAAAAAAAAAAAAAAGGACAACTATAGACCAATTTCCCTGATGAACATGGATGCAAAAATCCTCAACAAGATATTAGCCAACCACAGCCAACAATACATTAAAAAAATTATTCACCACGACCAAGTAGGATTTATACCTGGGATGCAAGGCTGGTTCAATATCCACAAAACAATTAATGTGATTCATCACATCAATAAAAGAAAGGACAAGAACCATATGATCCTCTCAATAGATGCAGAGAAAGCATTTGACAAAATACAGCATCCTTTCTTGATAAAAACCCTCAAGAAAGTAGGGATAGAAGGATCATACCTCGAGATGATAAAAGTCATATATGAGCGACCCAATGCTAATATCATCCTCAATGGGGAAAAACTGAGAGCTTTCCCCCTAAGGTCAGGAACGAGACAGGGATGTCCACTCTCACCACTGTTATTCGACATAGTATTGGAAGTCTTAGTGTCTGCAATCAGACAACACAAAGAAATAAAAGGCATCCAAATCAGCCAAGAAGAGGTCAAACTTTCACTCTTGCAGATGACATGATACTCTATATGGAAAACCCTAAAGATTCCACCAAAAAACTGCTAGAACTGATTCATGAATTCAGCAAAGTTGCAGGATATAAAATCAATGCACAGAAATTGGTTGCATTCTTATACACCAACAATGAAGCAACAGAAAAGGAAATCAAGGAATCGATCCCATTTATACTTGTACCAAAAACCATAAAATACCTAGGAATAAATCTAACCAAAGAGGTGAAAAATCTATACACTGAAAACTATAGAAAGCTGATGAAAGAAATTGAAAAAGACACAAAGAAACGGAAAAACATTCCATGCTCCTGGATAGGAAGAACAAATGTATTGTTAAAATGTCAATACTACCCAAAGCAGTCTACATATTCAACGCGATCCCTATCAAAGTAACACCAGCATTCTTCACAGAGCTAGAACAAATAATCCTAAAATTTGTATGGAACCAGAAAAGACCCTGAAGAGCCAAAGCAATCTTGAAAAAGAAAACCAAAGCAGGAGACATCACAATCCCAGACTTCAAGCTATACTACAAAGCTGTAATCATCAAGACAGTATGGTACTGGCACAAAAACAGACACTCAGATCAATGGAACGGAATAGAAAACCTGGAAATGGACTCACAGACATATGACCCACTAATCTTTGACAAAGCAGGAAAGAATATCCAATGGAATAAAGACAGTCTCTTCAGCAAATGGTGCTGGGAAAACTGGACAGCGACATGCAGAAGAATGAACCTGGACCACTTTCTTACACCATACACAAAAATAAACTCAAAGTGGATGAAAGACCTCAATGTAAGACAGGAAGCCATTAAAATCCTTGAGGAGAAAGCAGGCAAAAACCTCTTTGATCTTGCCTGCAGCAATTTCTTACTCAACACGTCTCCGGAGGCAAGGGAAACAAAAGCAAAAATGAACTACTGGGACCTCATCAAAATAAAAAGCTTCTGCACAGCGAAGGAAACAATCAGCAAAACTAAAAGACAACCGACAGAATGGGAGAAGGTATTTGCAAATGACATATAAGATAAAGGGTTAGTATCCAAAATGTACAAAGAACTTATCAAACTCAACACCAAAAAACAAATAATCCAGTGAAGAAATGGGCAAAAGACATGAATAGACACTTCTCCAAAGAAGACATCCAGATGGCCAACTGACACATCAAAAAATGCTCAACATCACTCATCATCAGGGAAATACAAATAAAAACCACAATGAGATACCACCTCACACCTTTCAGAATGGCTAACATTAACAACTCAGGTAACAACAGATGTTGGCAAGGATGCGGAGAAAGAGGATCTCTTTTGCATTGTTGGTGGCAATGCAAGCTGGTGCAGCCACTCTGGAAAACAGTATGGAGGTTCCTCAAAAAACTAAAAATAGAACTACCCTACGACCCAGCAATTGCACTACTAGGCATTTATCCACGGGATACGGCTGTGCTGTTTTGAAGGGACACATGCACCCCCATGTTTATAGCAGCACTATCAACAATAGCCAAAGTATGGAAAGAGCCCAAATGTCCATCGATGGATGAATGGATAAAGAAGATGTGATATATATATATATATATATATACACACACACATACACACACAATGGAGTATTACTCGGCAATCAAAAAGAATGAAATCTTGCCATTTGCAACTACGTGGATGGAACTGGAGGGTATTATGCTAAGTGAAATTAGTCAGAGAAGGACAAAAATCATATGACTTCATTCATATGAGGACTTTAGGAGACAAAACAGATGAACATAAGGGAAGGGAAACAAAAATAATATAAAAACAGGGAGGGGGACAAAACAAAGAGACTCATAAATATGGAGAACAAACAGAGGGTTGATGGAGGGGTTGTGGGAGGGGGAATGGGCTAAATGGATAAGGGGCATTAAGGAATCTACTGAAATCATTGCTTCACTATATACTAACTAATTTGGATGTAAATTTTAAAAAATAAAAAATAAAGTGAAATCAAAAATAAATAAAATAAAATTTAAAAAATATATAATAATAATAATAATAATAATAATAATAATAATAACTGGGGCACCTGGGTGGCTCAGTTGGTTAAGCATCTGACTTAGGCTCAGGTCATGATCTCACGGTTTATGAGTTTGAGCCCCGCATCAGGCTCTGTGCTGACAGCTCAGAGCCTGGAGCCTGCTTCAGATTCTGTGTCTCCCCTCTCTCTGCCCCTTCCATGCTCATGCTCTGTCTCTCTCTCAATAATAAATAAATGTTAAAAAAAAAAAAAGGTAAAACATGTAAAAGATTATGAAAGTAGTAAGAGATTTGCTGTACAATGAAAATCAGCTAGGGAATATTTTGAACTTCAAAAGCACAAAAAATGGCAATTAGATACATCTTGTTTCATTGGTAGGAGAGGTGAAACTTGCTTTTTATGCTACAAAAAGCATATTGATTCTTCTGAAACTATATGGGGATTTTACAGAAGATTCCTCCCATAAATGAATTTAAAAGAATTCAAAACAAAAAATCCAACAACAAATAAAAGCAAAGTATAAAGACAATATCATCAATACTAAACAAAGGTAACATATCTGATCTTGTCTACAAACTTCGTGTGGCATCAATAATGAATAATTCAATTTAGAGCACAGTAAATGTAAATACCAAAGTCAAAGAGGGCTTCCTTTGTGGGAAGGTCAAGATGGTAGTGTAGGATATTGTAAAACAAACAAACAAAGAAACAAACAAACAAAAAAAACTTCTGTCCAGTTCAGGAATACCAGAACTGAGGACAGTAGCATACTAAGAAAAAGATACAGACTATGTTCTGTGAAGTCCTCTAGCCAACCTTCCAACATAGAAGCTAGAAGAGAAACCAAACAAGAGAGGCTTTCCCCTAGATACACCACAAAGTGGGAGAGAGATGGGGGTAATTCCCAGGGACCACTATCTCGAACTTGAGTGATAGTGGCAAATAAAGGCAGATAAGTGCAGGGATATAGGTACAGCCACACACACTCTCTGTGTCTCTCTCTCTCTCTCTCTCTCTCTCTCTCTTTCTCTCTCTCTCTCACACACACACACACACACACACACACACACACACACACACACACGACAAAAAATATTGTAACTGTTCACCAAAGTGGTTCACTCTCCTGAAGAGAAGAGCAAAACCCTGAAGGTAACATATCCTCATACTTGGTTAGGAAATATCACTATCTCAACTCAGCTAGCCTTGGGTGCAGGAATTTCAACAGAATTATGAGGAAAGAGAGAGCAGAAATATATTTCCCCAAACGCGATTGACTATAGATGTAGCTTCCTCCCCATCCATCTCATACAGCTGCATAATTGAACAGATAATACAAACCAACATATCTAGTCTTCCGGCTGCAGGGGAAGACTCAAAAATAGTACCCAAGGAAATAAGAAAGAAAGTCAAAAGGAAGCCATTTATGGTATTAGGAGGGTAAATCATAATCCTGAATAAACTACTCTGATTCAAAGTTGAGAATAAAATAGATAATCTTTAATGATGCAAAGTGCTATGCTATGCAAAGTGTAGCAAAAGGAAAAAAGAAAGTGAGTACCAGCATCCAAAGAGCATACTCTTGAAGAAGCTTATCCCAATAAATAGAAAAAAATAGAAAACAATGCTTAATAATGTCAGAGAAAATTTGACATAAAAGAATAAAATAGTGGCACCTGGATGGCTCAGTCAGTTAAGAATCCAACACTTCGTTTCTGCTCAGGTCATGATCTCACAGTTCATGGGCTCAAGCCCTGTGTTGGGCTCTGCACTGACAGTGCAGAGCCTGCTTGGGATTCTCTCTCCCTCTCTCTTTGCTCCACCCGCCTCTCAAAGTAAATAATAAAATAAACTTTAAAAAAGTTTTTTTAAAAAGAATAAAATAAAAATACCATGAAGTGTTTTAGGAGGAAAATGATGGCATTACAGGACGTCCAATTCATTAGGAGTAGATATTACCTTACAGTAAAGTGAACCAATGACATTGAGACACATTTAAGATATCCACACAAAGCAGAGGAAAAAGACAAAAAGAGGAATCCCTTTTTTTAGGAAAGAAAAAGAGATACAAAAAAATACAACAGAAAGGTACAAAAGAAAGACAGTAGAAAGTCAAATATAAGGGCACCTGGGTGGCTCAGTTGGTTAAGCATCAGACTTTTGATTTTGGCTCAGGTCATGATCTCACAGTTCATGAGTTCAAGCTGGGCATAGGACTCTCTGCTGTCCAAGGAGGAGCCCGCTTGGGATCCTTAGTCCCCGTGTCTCTCTGCCATTCCCTGCTTGTGCTCTCTCTATCTCTCTCAAAATACATAAACTTTATAAATCAATCAATCAGTCAATAAAATATTTAAAAAGAAATCCACTGACTCCAGACACAGATTTTTGTAGGGGCATATTGTCCCTTGAAAGGGAATGAGTGATCTCTCCCCTCAATGCTATCCCAGCCAAGTTTGTCCCCTCATTGGGCGCCTTGGAGAGGAATTTTTGTGCTCAGCTCTTTTCATTTTTCATACACAGACCTCTCCCAGGGTTTATCTTAGGCCAGTGATACTGAGGTGGGACCAGGTTCTGGTTTTGGTCTCTTCATAATGTCAGAACCATGTCTGCCTTTCACTATATGGAACAATCCACAAGGTAAGCAGCATTTTTATTTTTAATTCTTAAAACACGAAAGGTCTGATTATTAATTACCCTTTCCCTAAGCCATCCTCCCGCCATCCTCCTGCTACTTTTGTAACTCTGTATGCAGCAAGGATGGTCGGTCCCCATCCCCCGTCCCCTCAGCCCCATGTGTTTACTTGCATCTGCTGTGAACAGCTTCCAGCATGGCAGGGTGCCTGCCTCCAGTGCCTGGGCTCACTTCTCTGCCTGAGAGCTTTGTATGGCAAAGAAAGAGCTTACTCCTGGCCAGCAGGTGTAACTGGCAGTATAGGGGAGATGCAGCCCCTGAGGGGCAAAGCAGAGAGGAAGGAAGTGGATGATTAAATGCTCCATCCTTCCTCCCTCCAGACTAAAACTCAGTGGTATTTTCCAAGCACTTACTCAGAAGGCTCTGCCAGGCCTGAGCCCCAGTTCTCCTGGTGGTGGCAGGCTCCTTAATGCACTCTTAATGACTGTCCACTTTTACTCTTCTCACTGTCACCCTGTCTCGCGTTTACCACTTTCTGGCTTGTGCTTCTTGAGATCACCTTCCAAATAAAACCACTTGCGCCCAAACTGTCACAGAGTTATATTTATTGATATAGAAACATGTTCTCAAGTTATTCTGAACTGAAAAGAAAGCATATTAGAAAGCAGTAGCACCAGTTCCTAGCAATCATGGGCTGTGGTGTCTTCCCCTACAAATGTGGTGCTGAAGCTATAGGGAGAGGTTGGTTTGTCCCAGTGCTAACCTCCAAGTTGTGGGAAGCACATTGGTCATGGAGAATGTGCCTGGAGGGGATGCCTTTGTGGAAGAGAGGGGAATGTGTAGGTTAGAGGAGATGAAGGCCAGATGCCAGGAACAAGCATGGGCCGGGGAGGGCTTCCTTATTTCCTCCCTTTTTTCTCCCCACATTTCCCAGACAAGCCCAATGGATATTGCAACGCATTGTGTAGCAGCCCCATCCCAGTGCCAGCCAGGGGTGTTGGGTCACTTTGGCTTGTGCAAGAACTCAGCTACAGGCCAGAGCTGATAAGGGTCATGCAGGCTTGTATTCTCCCATCTCACCCCCTTTCTATGTCATCATAGAAATAGGAATCCACCTCCACCCCCTCTACCCCCAACAACCATGGGCTAGGCAGTTATAATAAAGGGAGGCAGCCTCTCTTCTCTGAGCAGTAGTCCTAGGAGATAAATGAGTGGTCGAGCCCAGATTGCTTTATTCCTCAACACAGCACCACATCTAACTAATCTAGGATGGCACAAACTAGGGCCTACATTTGTACCTCTCCCCAGCTAAACATTTTCAGTGAAGGGAATCAGGCCCCAAGGAATATAAAATACTAAGAGGGGAGCTCTGAAAAGTGCAAACACTATAAACAAGATTACTTTAATAATTTAAAAATTTAGAAAAAGGAATTATAAGACCCACTTCACATATTATTATGACGAAGTCAAAATGCGTGGCGAGGACTGCCCAGGTATAAAGTTCTGTGCCAGCGTAACAAGAGGGGTACAGAGCACAGTGGAGGTGGAGTTTGAATGTTTGGAAGGGGGAAGATAAGGGAGGTTCCCTAATTGCTTCCATTTTCTTTATGAAGTAAGGGATGAGGTCATTACTTAGAGCAAAGAGGAAGGTTTTGGGGGTTTGAGCGGATGCAGAGGGGAACCAGGTAGGTTGGAAGTTTAGAAATAGCCTCATAGAGCAAGACAGTGAACTGCCCTGACAAATAAATCCAGCAGGTTTGAGGCCAATAATCACGAGTTTGTAGTGGGTATAATCTCTGTTGTGTGACTTCTGTCATCAATGTTCAGTTGTACTTTTGCAGACATGAACAGAGTGGGTAGTTAGGTTTATCCAAGACAAAGGTTTTGCCAGACATGGGATGAAAAGATAAAAGGACATAGTTTAGAGAATGGCAAAAGGCAAGGCATTATTAAAACAGTAAACCACTGAAGTTAAGCTGGATAAAAGGAAATGTAGAAAAACAGCTGGCCAAGAGGGAGATGTGGAGAGGCTAGGACTACGTTTATCTTTATGCATTTCCATCTTTACAGATTTCCTACAACTCGCTGAATGAATCATTCTTCTTTTAAGAAAGTGAGGCTTTTATTTTATTCTTTATACTTTACACGTTATATACTCTTGTTGATGTTTAATTTTTTTAATGTCTATTTAGTTTTGAGAGCCAGACAGCGCACACACAAGCAGGGGAGCGGCAGAGAGAGGGAGAGAGAGAGAGAGAGAGAGGCAGACAGACAGAGGATCTGAAGAGGGCTCTGCACTGACAGCAGAGAGCCAGACACGGGCTCGAACTCACTAACTATGAGATCATGACCTGAACCGAAGGTGGATGCTTAACTGAGCCAACCAGGTGCCCCAACGTTTAATTTTAACTGCCAAATATTTTATAAAAAGAAAATGCAGAGGCAAATTACAAGATTTCTCTAGTAAATCTCTTCACAAGGCAGATTATGTAGTTAAACCTTTTGCTTTACAACTGATGACACCCATGCTTTGTTTCTTAAATGAAGGTTTTCCTTTTCTTCTGAAGACAATAATCATCCTTAGTTGATAATAGATTAGAAATTCTGTATCTTCAGGTGCCAGTTCTTAAGTAGCTTCCAGTTGGGGCAAGACTTTAGTTGCAGGTAAAATGGACAAAATGAATGTGATATTCCTTTTGAGAGCCTTGCAGATCACACGGTCACCATTTTCTAGGGGCTTTTCTTCACCGTGCCAAGTACAACCTGAATCACGCCAACAAACTCTCCCACTGCTGTGGTCTGTCCAGCAAGGCCAGGTGGAGTCACATGACTGTCCAGGTGATGTCAAAATATAAATGACAACTTGGCATAACCCTGGGGCCACAGGGGAAAACTTCATAGACATTTGCCAAACCCCATGTGGATAACTTCAACTTCAGCCAACACAGCATCTGTGAAGACAGCCAACCAAATCTGGGGCTGCATGTGATTCTGCAGATTAACAACACATTGGAGTCTAATCAGTGTCTTACTGTCATCTAGTGACCGTTAATGGAAATGCAGACCCTAAAACTCCCTGAAAGCCTGCAGGACATGGGATGGCTCTGGGTTGGAGTTGGCCAAAAGAGAAATAGGAAAGAGATCTAGAAAGCAGAAGTGATGCAGCAGCCATTGCTCTCTGAAGGTCACTGTGGTTAGAGACCATGTGAGAGGCGGACATAGAGGTGGGATCCAGTTTGTACTCATTCTTTCTGGCCCCAGTTCCCAGTCTTGCCCTACAGCTGGCAGTTCTGACCAATAGCAAAAGTTCACTAATTGTTTACTGTGAACTCAGAGATGTCAGCCAAGAAGAGGGAAGAGCTTTCCAGGGACTTCAATACCAGCTTTTCAGGGGCTCATATTAGCAACTGCATGTGCCTGGCTTCCCATAAGCTCTGACTTGTCCACCTGTGCCAGTGCTTCAGAACCACTGTCCTTTTCCCTGATCTTCCAGTGTTGGGGACATCTTTACTGGCACAGCCCTTCTCCTAATTGTGTACTGTCCAACTCCTATAATAAATCCTTATTTCGTATACTCATAGTGGTTCTGCTTCCCTGAATGAACTTCATTGAAACACTCCCTCTCCAATAATCCATGACAGCAGAAAAGATGTCCTGTACCCCACCTGTTTCCCGGCAAAATTCAGCCCCAAATGCAAATCCCAGAAGGTTACATCCGATTGTTAGAATCTCATTCATGTTTGCATTCAAGCAAACAAGGAAATCGGGACATGTGTGGCTTTGTCTTGCTTTTAAGTATTAAAATGTGGAGATAGTGTTTGTCAGGGGCCTGTTTGAAGAAGATGACACCCTTAAACAGGGTAATATGACAACACTTTAAGACATGGGTAGGATTTAAGGAAAGTGGGTAGAGGTTGGCAATCATTGCCCTGAGAAATTAGTAAAGGGAGCAGATAAAACAAGCAGGAGGGAAATGGAAGGGGCATCTGACAGAAGCTGGGGCCTTCCACAGAGGCACACAGCTAACCACATCCACCTATCAAGGACAAAGATGCTGACCACTTTCTCTTCCTGCCCTCTAGACCTCCTCTGGGGTCTGTATGATTACCGCAAGTGCCTTTGCTCATGTTATTGCCTACACTTCTCTGTATAGTTAATTTCTGAACACCCTTTTGACTTTACAACATCTATTACTTCCATCACGAAGAAAAAGTACTTTGCTCTTTCTGCTAGAAAAAGACTTTTCTATATTTTCAGCAAAATCTTTAAAATCCATGTTGAAAATATTTAAGGCCTTTATAATAGTGATTCTTGATTTTGAGATTTCACTTTATTGTAGACCAATAGGTTGGTAAATTAAAAAGCAATTAATTAGAAAAAGAAATAAAAATAAAAGCAAATAAAATACAAGCCAAAATATTTTACCATTAAATTCTATAGCACAAAAGTATTCTGTCAAATTGGCCATAACAGTTTCTTAATACATATCCTCCATTCTGTGCTACCATTGGTCCTCTACCTCTGCTATGTCCACGAGAATAATTTGAAAGAATCGCCTCTGAATATTTTTTTTAAATAGTGTAAATTCTCTATACCAGACCAACTAAATCAAAATCTCTGGAAGGTGAGGACTAGCATATACATTTTGTTTTTAATTCCCCTATGTGATTCTAATATGAGACTATGGTTGGGAATCAATTACCCAGACTGATAAGTTAGCTAAAAAGAGAAACTGAATCTTCTTTGTATTTGCATAGTATAAAGCCTAGGATGGGTTTTTTTTTAATACCATATTAATTTATTTACAAAACATTTACATTAAAAACCCTCTCCTCTAAATGTATAGCTTTAAATACTACACTACATTTAGAAAACCTGTCATTTTGCAAAAATAGTTTCTTCAATACTCTTTTTTCTTACTCCAGTATTTTCCCCCTCTGAAGTAGTTTATCTTAATTATTGAAGGCGCTGGGGAATTAATTATTTAGGAAATCTTGAACAATGGCTTTTCTTCTTTCTCTTCTTTTTCTTTCTTTTTTCTTTTTTTTTGGGAAAAATTTTTTAAAATAATTACTTCTGTGAACTTTTCATCCAACGCTGATGCCTCTTATCTTTCTAGCAGCCTGGCCTAAAAATGTCAGGTTGGTATAATCCATATCCTCAAACATCTCAGTAGATTTTTACATGAATTTACTCATTTTTTCCCACTAAATGTATTCTCTTTGTGTTGTCTTTGTGTTGTCCTCTCTTTATTTTACACCTGGGCTTTTTTCTTTTCTTTTCTTGGAAGTTTTCATGGAGCTTGTCTATTTTCCCTACAAATATTCTTACTTACTCATAGTCTTAAAAGACTTAAGACTGTATGTTTTTAAGTAAGTTCTACCATTTTCTTCATTTGAGTTGTAAAAGGAGATTTTAAAGTGGAGCAAACAAGCCTAACTAAAAGAGTCTTTTTTTAAAACTAGGTTAAGGAGGCCATAAGGGAGGTGGAATTTATTCAAGTCCTAATCAGGGAAACCATGAACTTAAAAAAACAACTTTTCAGCCAGCTGTAGGTCCTCAGCCTGGACTTAACTTCCTCCTCATCAAGACACCTTAGTGATCTGCATTCTTCCCTTCAAAAGGAACCAGTGCCAGTGTTTTAAGAAGTTTCAGTCTCTCATTTGCATATTAATCCAACCAATCCCAGTTAACCTGGTTTTAATCCCTGATCATAGAGGGCCTGAATGAGGACTATACTAGTAGTCTTTTACCTGTATAACTCTGCCCCCTCCTTTTCTTCCCCGGAACATGATCCAGGTTTCTACCTGAATCTTTGTCTCCCAAATTGCAATTCTAATTGCCCAAATAAATGCCTATTTGCTTAAATTTTCAGTGAATTCTTTCTTGATCAATGGAGCTTTAAACATTCTGAAGAGTCTTTGTGAAAGCTTTAGGGGTTCTGGAAAATTAGGAGAATTTTTAAAAGACGTTCCTCTTTCTTTGCCAAATTTATATTCTTAAAGACCTTGGTAGATTTTTCTAAATGAGAGGCTTCAGAGTAATTTGGTTTTTTTTTTTTCTTTCTCAGTATTTTCTTTCTTGTCTGCCTGACCATAAGGACGTAAATTGAAAATTCCAAAGGAGGCCCTGGGGAATACTTTAGGAGGCTGTCCCGGAAACTACTTCTTTCTCTTCTACTTAATAGAAGTTTTTTTCCTTCCTCTGAGCTAGAAAGAGGTTTTTTAATGAAGGGTTTTCCCCTCCTAGTAGCCTAGTTTAAAAAGTGAGGGTGAATTTCTTAAACATGAAAATTTTCTGGGTCTCACAGCTTCTTTTTCACTTTTAACAGTTACTGGCTTCTTGTGAGAGATCTGCTTTAGTAAATCTCAAAGGCACTAGGGAATTAATTATTGAAGAAGTTTTGCATGAAGCTGTAGTCTTCGTTTCCACTTCAAATACCCTGTTTTTTCTCCAAGCCTTAAGACATGAGGTGGTGTTCTCTGATGAAGAACGACATCATGTAATGAGAATTGACTTAACCTGGTGCTGCCTTGTGGTTGTGAAATTGAGGGATAGATGAAAGAACACAGGTTTTAGAGTCAGAATACAGAGTTCAAGTTTTTTGTCACTACCCCCTGTTAACTGTGTATTTGTAATTGATTTGCTTGGTTTCTCTCAACCTTATTTCCTTTATCTGCTGAAGAGGGGATTATATCTACTCCCTCAAGAGATGTCGGGAGAATTAAATTTGATGATATACATAAAAGTGCCAAACACTGGACTTGGCATCTAGGAACGTGTCCAGAGGAGAAGTAATCAGATCCTGATACCGAAGAGAGTTGATCAGGTAGCTGGGGTATTGATTGGTGGGAACAAGCCAGTTCCTTTGACTACTTTCATGCCTATAAAAGTCTTGTTACATGTTTTCTCCAACATGGTGGTTTTCATTCCTGGCTACCCATAAGAATCACTTAAGGAACTTGAAAAAAACAATTGGTGGGGGGGGGGGTTCAGTGAAAAATGAAATCAGAACTTTGGAGGCGGCAGGCAAAGATATTTGTTGTTCAGGTGGTTTTAATGTGTGAGTCAGGATTAAGAATCAATGAACTAAGTAATTTTATACTAAGGAAAGATATAGTGAATTCAATAATAATTGTCTAATTGGAGCGCTTGGATGGCTCAGTTGGTTAAGTGTCCAACTCCTGATTTGGGCTCAGGTCATGATCTCATGGGTCATGAGATCGAGCATCACATGGGCTCTGCACTTACAGTGTGGAGGCTGCTTGGGATTCTCTCTCTCTTTCTCTCTCTCCTAGAATAAATAAACTTTAAAAAAATAATTGTCTAATCATTAACAAAAAGACATGTCAAAGACTGGGAGAAAGTATTTGCACAACACAAATCTGTGTTTATCCAGAATTTACAAAGAACTCTTACCACTGAGTAGTAAGAAGACAAACAACTCAATTAAGAAGTGAGCAAAAGGGGCGCCTGGGTGGCGCAGTCGGTTAAGCGTCCGACTTCAGCCAGGTCACGATCTCGTGGTCCGTGAGTTCGAGCCCCGCGTCGGGCTCTGGGCTGATGGCTCAGAGCCTGGAGCCTGTTTCCGATTCTGTGTCTCCCTCTCTCTCTGCCCCTCCCCCGTTCATGCTCTGTCTCTCTCTGTCCCCCCCCCCAAAAATAAATAAACGTTGAAAAAAAAAATTAAAAAAAAAAAAAGAAGTGAGCAAAAGAGGGTGCCTGGGTGGCTCAGTTGGTTAAGCATCCGACTTCGGCTCAGGTCATGATCTCGCGGTCCAGGTCATGATCTCGCGGTCCGTGAGTTCGAGCCCCGCGTCGGGCTCTGTGCTGACAGCTCAGAGCCTGGAGCCTGCTTCAGATTCTGTGTCTCCCTCTCTCTCTGACCCTCCCCCATTCATGCTGTCTCTCCCTGTCTCAAAAATAAATAAATGTTAAAAAAAAAAATTAAAGAAGTGAGCAAAAGATATGAGCAAATAACTTGATTAATCATTTTTTAAAACTTTTCTCTATTTTGTGATGTTTTGACATCTTACAAAGCTTGCTAGCGTGGGAGAGACTGACCCTTCCAGGACTAGCCAATTCTTTCAGAGGGCAAAGACTGGGCTGGGAGCACATCTTCTTATGCACACCAGTCACTCCCAAATCAGTAGTCCCAACCAGCTCCTTGTCTAACTCTCACACCCCAAGCCAATGTTTTCCCTGCCTTAAACTATCCCAGGGCCAGGTACAGACAACCAGAGACCACCTCTATAGATCTGGGGCTGCAATTATTCAAACTAGCCAATCCTAAACTGTTACTCTGCCCAAGAAAACCCCAATAAAGCTGATTTCCACTTGCCTTCTGTTTTGCCCAATCTCAAATGGAGGGGCAGGAAGGGGGTAGATTTAGTAGATGGCATTAGGGCCGCTCTGTGGGAAAATTGCAAAATAGATGTGTGTGTTTGGGTTCTTCAGCAACCTCTTTGTGCTGTCTCCAAATATCCCAAGGTCTCCCCCTCTCCCAGTCTTCCTGCTCTCCCAGCAGTGACCAAGTGCCCCTCCCAGTTCTCTAGGCCAATTGTTTTCAAAAGTTTTGAAATAAATATGGACATCTGTGTACCCTCTTGCCCATTTTTAAGTTAACAGCTAAAATGTTATCATACATTTAAATGTTTGTTGCTTGTTAATGGAAGATACCGAATATTAAATATTTTATTTATTTATTTAAAAAATGTTTTTTATGTTTATTTATTTCTGAGACAGAGAGAGACAGAGCATGAGTGGGGGAGGGACAGAGAGAGAGGGAGACACAGAATCTGAAGCAGACTCCAGGCTCTGAGCTGTCAGCACAGGGCCCGACGCAGGGCTCGAACTCACAAACTGTGAGATCGTGACCTGAGCCGAAGTTGGTCGCTCAACCGACTGAGTCACCCAGGCGCACCTTAAATATTTTATAAGATTAAATTGATGATTGATTATAATTGGAATCAATGAATGAAGATAAGATTTGATGAAACAGGTCTAAACTACCTTTTTGAATAAGCATATTCTACCTAAAGAAGTGATATTACATTTTTATCTGTGGGTTTTATCCAATATACCTCAAAATTTTGGTAGCTTCACAAAGCATGCCATTTCTGTTTAAAAGAATAAGAATCATTATCCACACTTCCTTTCCTATTGTGAATTCAATGCCTCAACATGGGTCAAACACACTATTTCTCAGAACTTCACCTTATTTTTAAAAAAGATTTTATTTTTAAGTACTCTCTACACCCAATGTGGGGCTTGAATTCACAACTCTGAGATCGAGAGTCACATGCTCTACTGACTGACCCAGCTAGGGGCCCCTCAGAACTTCACCTTTAACAGAAAGGCATATAAGATATATATGCCTTAATAATTGACAGGGGTTTCCTTGAACAAAAACTTGAATATTTCTTTGTTTGGCTCCTCAGAAGTATTTACATTTCAGAGCCAAGCACTGTAGTAAGATTTGAGATGGAGAGGAAGATAGGCATGCTATCCTTGTATAACAATGGGGAGTTGGCCATTTCAGGGAGCTCAATTTTGGAAAAACATAAGGATATTGATATCCTGTAAAACTATTCATGTAAATGCACGTACTTGAAAGTTTTCAGCTATAACCATGGTATGCATACCTATTGTTATCTTTCAAAACTTAACTCTATTTTAAACTTTATATTTATGGAATAAAAAGATTCATCTGTTTAAAGAAACTTCAGGTATCATGAATTGATAGTGAAAGTCTTTGGGAATGTGCTGTTGCTGGGTGAACTGGGGAGTCCCTGAACCCTGGGGCCTTGATGCAGCCAAACTACAAGGAGTCACCCAAGGTTTTTGGTCCACAAGAATGAATTCAAGGAGACAAAACAGAGCAGATGGATGAGTAACACAAGTGGGAAAGTTTATTAAAGCAAAAAGTCCACTCTTGAGATATGAGGAGAGCCGGTGAGTTCTAAAGAAAGAGTTGGGCACCCTGGGGGTTGGGTTTCTATCTTTTATTGACAGTTTTTAACTAGGGTGCAGAATACTTTTTACTTGGGGTGGAAAGCAGGGTTTCCTGCTTTTTCTTCCTAATTTGGTCAAGGGTTTCCTGTCATGGTGTCTGTCATCTTGGGCCTGTCTGGTTAGATCTGACCTCTTCTGGGGTACTGCATGGACAGACCTCTGACTTTCGTGATAGCTGGCCATGACATCCTCCTTGCTGACCTCCAGCTATCTTGTTAGGACCTAATTAACTGCTACTCTAACAGCACTGAAACTTGTCCATCACCCTGGAAATTACTCAGTGATGGTAGTCATCTATTGCCTAGAGTAAAGTCCACTCTGGCATTAGATTCTTGAGAAAAATCCACATTTACAGCTTTATTTCTGGATATACCCTATGTTTTACTTCTGAGCTATTAAAACATAGGTATCTTTTTCAGATTACTTACGAAATCTATATATGTTTTCCTATTTTATATATAATCTTATATATTTCTGGCCATAAAGACTTAATATTGTATTCACCTAAGAAGATTTCAGTACATTTTCAAGTATGTTTGTCTTAAATATATAAATGCATTACTCAAGAGATTTCAAATGGAATTAATTTTCCTCTTTCTGCCAAATTAATAAAAACCTAATTATTATAATAAGTTATGGTTGAGTCAGAGGTTGGCAAACTATGACCTGTGGGCCAAATCTGGGCCAACACATATTTCCATATGGCCCATGAGCTAAGAATGGTTTCTACATTTTTAAATTTTTTTTTTCAACGTTTATTTATTTTTGGGGCAGAGAGAAACAGAGCATGAACGGGGGAGGGGGCAGAGAGAGAGGGAGACACAGAATCGGAAACAGGCTCCAGGCTCTGAGCCATTAGCCCAGAGCCTGACGCAGGGCTCGCACTCACGGACCGCGAGATCGTGACCTGGCTGAAGTCGGACGCTTAACCGACTGCGCCACCCAGGCGCCCCGGTTTCTACATTTTTAAATGTGTGGGGGAAAAATCAGAAGAAAAACAGCATTTCCTGATACACAAAAATTATATGAAATTCAAATTTCAGTGTCTATGGAGTTTTACTGGTGTTCCACATCCTTCTATCCACGGGTGCTTATGCACTACAAAAGCAAAGTTGAGTAGTTGAAACAGAAACTACATGGAACTAAATGTCTATAATATTTATTATCTGGTCCTTTACAGAAAATGTTTGCTGATCTCTACATCAGATTATTATCATACAATTAAAAGTCTGCTCCAGGGTAGAAATAAAATAGTGTACAGATTGAGTTGATTTTCAGCATTTGTCCTTTTTTAAAGCAGAGAAATCCACCTGGAAATGGAATTCTGCGTAGTGGTTTTCCACACCATTCAGAATGAAGTCCAAAGTTATTATCATGGTTAAGAAGGTCATTCATGATATTGCTCTTACCTACCACTGTAACTTTTACTATACTCTTCCTTTAGTCACTCTGATTTAGTCATAGTGTCTCCTTGCTGTTCTGGGATTCACACCTCGGGGCCTTTGCATTTACTGGACTCTCCATTCCCTCCCACCAACAGATAACAGCATAGCCTACTTACATATTGCATTCCTTGCTCTGTTCAAGTGTTACTTAATCTAGAGGCTATCCATAACCACCTTATCTAAAATAGCTCTCAGCCCCCAACATACATACTCTTTTTTCTACAATCTACGTTCCCTGGGAGCAGGTACGTTAAGAAAGTTTTATTCAGCACTATCTTCGAAGTGTTCAATTCTGAGTAGATGCTCAAACTATTTGCTGATTGAACGAATAAATGATCACCCAAACTGTATATATGTGAGTTACTAAGTCAAACAGAGATTCATCTAAAATGCTGCAAGTTCCGTTGAAAAAATATATGCATGTGTTTGTGTACTACTCTGCTTGGTTAATCAAAGGATTTAAGGCAGAAAAAAAAATGAGTAAAATATTTGGGAACTGTGAAGACATTTGAGGATAAAACTCAATGACTGTTGGCCAGACCCCACAAACCTATGATACCGGTAGACCCTCAGAAGCCAGTAAGAGAAGATCCATGGTGTGCCAGAGAAGAGACAGTTTCCAGCTGGGCTGGAGAAGAACACGGTGATTAAGAACCTGCAGACCTTGTGTTAGGTAAGGCCTCTCACTCTTAATTGCTCATTAACCTTTTAAAATGTCTGTGGTGCAGACCTTTTTACAGATAAGGAAATTGACTCCAGGAGAAGTAACCTGCCTTAACTTTCTCCTACTTTCTTATGCACAGAAATTAGTGGGTTTATAAATGGTAGGATTACCAAACAGAAAAACAAAAACAAACAAACAAAAAACAAGTACATTGGTGAAATGTACTTTGGTGAAAATCATATAAAATTTAAGTGAATATATAGTGAAATTTCGCTTTATTGGAATTCTACCAAGCAGAAAATGTGGATAAAGGGGACTAAGGACTGACGTTATAATTTTCCTAATGATTCACCATAAAAGACAGGGAAATGGGTGGGATTTGCTGAAAACTGATAGCTGGCCTGGAGGAAGGAAGCGAATGGAGGAGATAAATGAGAAGTGTGAAGAGTTCATTTCTTAAGGATTAGTGGTAGTATCCGTCTTACTTAGCATCTTTATAAATGATCTGGTGGAGGCTCTATCAGAGAATTAATGGATTTAAATAGACTTTTCCTTTGCATAGCAGGAAAGGTATAGATTAGAGATAGCCATCATTGAGATGTTAATGAATCCTATCTCCATCTGAGGGATTTGGATAGCTGCCTTTAAACCAATTAAATGCACTATTACCATCCCAAAGAGGATGTGTGTGTGTGTGTGTGTGTGTGTGTGTGTGTGTGTGTGTGTGTGTGTGTGTGTGTTGGGGGTAGTAGGGGAAGTACCCACTGACTGAAGTACTGATTAACTGACTGAAGGTAGAATCAAAATGGAAAAATTTTGGAAAACAAGGGGCCAGAGTGAGTTTTGGGTTACACAAACTATTAGTATTTTTCTAAGAAGTAACTGAAACCTCTCCTAGGAAATTCTGACACTATCACCACCAATCACAAGAACAAAACTTCTTTTCCTACTCTTACGTAAAACTGTGGGGTTGATATAGGTGGAAGATTGTGTACTTTTTATAATTGCTAATTGTGAGAAATAGGATTTTTGAAGGGTCACTAAACTCACTGAAAAGCTGTGGGTAGTTGTGTGATAGCAGCTGAGAGAGCATAAAAATACTAACCTGGGAAGAGTAGAGAAATCAGGATATCGAGTGAGGAGAACAGTGACTTTTGTCTGGCAGGTTATGCCAGTCAAGATCTGCTAAGGTTTGCCTATCTATTGCTGATTCCTTAGGTGTAATTCCAGATTTTACATAACCTGGATTTAAATTACCTTTCCCAGGTTATCTTTCATTCCAGCCTTAGACCACCAATAGGCAGCATTGATGTGAGTCTAACAAATGTTAATTGTTGTCATTATCAGTATCATCCTTTAAAACCCCTTCAGCTACCCTATCTGAAGAAGTCTTTTCAAAAGATCTCTCTCATTCCCTCATTGGGATTAGTTGATCCTTTTTTTTTTCCGGCCTTCCGAAAGACTTGTTTTACTCCTCATCCTCAGTATTCCTTTTATTCTGTCTCTTTCCTAGCTAATTGTTTATTCCTGGCTGCTCCCCCTTGTTAGTTCTTCAAATGAGGGAATCTTGTCATATTCAACTTCAAAATTTGCCATGTATATCCTTAAGATTTCTACCAGAGGTATAAAAAGAGAAAACCTATTTTAGTGTCTTTCAAAGATACAATTGATATCTTACAAGCTTTGAGGATCATTTAAAAGATTTGGGCAATGGTGGATATTGTTTATGACTTTTTGACACAGCTGGGGTGAGTCATTAACTCCCGTCAGAGGCAAATGAGAGCAAATGAGAAAAATTTGTTAATGCTATGGCTTTGACATATACCTTTGGCACTTCCTCAAAATATTCTTAGAAATTCCGTTTGGAGAAAGGAAAGTGATGAGAGCTAGAAATGAATTCTAGCTGTCTGAAGATAGCCGATCATAAAATTAGGGCTTGAAAAGATGGTAAAATGAATACTAATCTTTATTGATTGCTTTCTCTCAAAAATGACAATATGGGGCGCCTGGGTGGCGCAGTCGGTTAAGCGTCCGACTTCAGCCAGGTCACGATCTCGCGGTCCGTGAGTTCGAGCCCCGCGTCGGGCTCTGGGCTGATGGCTCAGAGCCTGGAGCCTGTTTCCGATTCTGTGTCTCCCTCTCTCTCTGCCCCTCCCCTGTTCATACTCTGTCTCTCTCTGTCCCAAAAATAAATAAATGTTGGAAAAAAAAATGACAATAATGAGAATCTTTTCTAAGATACCACCAGTCCTCACTTTTTTCTTTTCTTGTGTTTCCTTAATTAATGAAAATCAAATACACAAATTTCCTCACAGAATTTCTCTCTCAACCTTTGTTAAAGAAAATCAAAATCAGTAACACTTGTTAAAGATGGTAAGGCAGACTTTATTCAGGACCATCAAGTTAGGTGTAGGGGCCACTGCAATGGGATCTTATAGTGAGCAACGGAGAGCTTGGGCTCCACTCCAAATACAGCACAGGCCGGTGGCGATTTATAGCTGGGAGGCAGAACGGAGGTCCATGAATGAAGAATTACTAAGGAAACATCAGAGGTGAGGGTGATTCTGGCTAAACCAACCTAACGGGATTCTTGCTGAAGACAGGCCAGGGTGATCAGATATCACCGGCGGGGGGGGGGGGGGGGGGGGGGGGGGGGGGTTGGGAGTAGGTACAGGATGGTGAACTTGATCAGATATCAGGGGCGATCAGATACGCAGAGTAGGGGGTTCTTGTTAAACTAATGGAGTTCTTGCTACAACTAGATTTTACAAGGAAGTACACAGATAGGCCTAGGAAAAGGTTCAGGAGCCTGACTAAAGTTTAGTGAAGTGAAGAAGCTGTGTTGCCATAATTGGCAGGAGAAAATTTTCCAATAGCTTAAAAATAGACATACATAGTAAGTTTCAATAAACTGCAAAATGTTAAAAATGCCAGGAGATGAAACAATGTGAAAATAAAAATAATATTAAATACTGTAACACTGAATTTTTAATTATTTTAAAGATTTTTTAGATGTTTATTTGTTTTTGAGAGACAGAGAGTGAGACAGAACACGAGAAGGGGGGGAGCAGAGAGAGAAGGAGACACAGAATCGGAAGCAGGCTCCAGGCTCTGAGCAAGCATTCAGCACACAGCCCAACATGGGGCTCAAACCCATGAACCTTGAGACTGTGACCTGAGCCGAAGTCAGAAGCTTAACTGACTGAGCCACCCAGCTGTCCGAAGTTTTAATTATTTTAACCCTTTTTTAAACTAAAAATAAAAAATATTACAAAATTAATCTAAATCACCACCTTAAAGTATCTACTTTTGTTTTAAGTAGATAAAAAACTTCATGACAATTCCCCTACCTTCTACAGAATGGGAAACATACCACTGTAGCATTTTGTCACCACAAGATGACTTGCACCATGACTTAGTCATTTACCTAGTGATCACTGTCCCCTTCAAAGAACACACAATTCCAGGTTTCTAAACATGCCTTTTACCTAAGACCCACCAATATACCTGGGCTGCTGCTGACCTCGCCTTTACTTCCCTGACCACTAGAGATCATGTAACCTTTGCTGTGAACTTGTCTGTGAAGCCAGAATTTCTGAAGGTCGAGAACAGTCCGGTTTGGACTGCCTATGTGTTTGCCCCACATCAAAAACTTATTCCCTATAAACCATCTGAAGAATTTTCACTTCATTTTGCTACCCATTAAAAAAGAGTTTGAATTAGAGATTTCACAGAGGACAAGCATCATTACTATTGTTTCTTTTAACATATCCGCACTTTGGGGCAGGCAAGGTGTATAGATAGGGTTAAGAGCTTCTTGTAAAGTATTTCGTTTCTAGTGGTTTTTCCAAAAGTTAACAGAGACAAAGTAGATGGAGCCAAAGGGGAATGGGACTGATGTTAAGGGAGGAGAAGGATGGAGAAAGGAAAGGGTAGATCTCACTGAGCTGACTCTATGAGGATACTGGGGAAGAGGCATGCTGAGAGGTGGGAGAAAATCTGTCAGGAAAGAGTACAGAAGACTTGGAAAAGAGGCGTAAGAGATTACTGGGGGTTATATGGAATGCTGGGTGTTTTCTAGCCTAATCTTCCTTGTTATCTACATCTTTTGTTGTCTCAGAGCTATCTTATTGCTCTGTTAGTTGTAGTAAGCAGATAATAATATGATGGGGTTCAGAACACACTAGCCCTAAACGTGGCCACTTGCATATTGAAAATTTTAAGCTCAGTTTGAGGAAACAGTGGAAGCAGAAATGTATCTTTGACTTTCCCTTCCATGGCCTCTCTCACTGAAGTAGGTCATAAGACCCTCTTTTGAGAAGTGCCCTCCCTATACCCAGAAGAAAGGAATTATCCTTTTCTCCAAGACAGAGGGACACCAAGAGGAATCTAAACAAGCAGGCCTTGCTTGGTTTCCCATATATGACACCTACCATTTATTACTCTGTCCTATCTTATTTCTCCATGACTGTTCACTTTTCATCAGATCTAGCATACAAACACTCAGGCTTAACCACTTCTTTAGGTCTTCATTTCCTTAAGAAGCCTCCCTTGTCATGTAAATCTAATAGTAAATTAACTCACGATTTTTTCCTGCTAATCTGTCTTTGTCAGTTTAATTTTCAGACCCAGTCAGGCACCTAAACTTGTAGAAGGAAACTTCTTTCCTCTTCGAAAAAACAAATAATTCTTCTTTATAGAAACACAAGTGAAGTTTTGCTACTGGTAATGTGATTGATTATTGCCCTGTGAATGTTACCCAGTCTTGATCTCTTACCAAATTCATTTCAGTGTATCTGATTGTCTATACATTTGGCTGCTCTCTGATTTCTCCTTTGACTTTTTTTAACACCGTCCTGATTCTCTCATTGATTAATGGGTTGTAGAAAATCTTTGACACGTGTTCATGTTACATTTGATTGACAACTGTGATTTTCCTTGTACAAAATTTTAAAGTTCAAAAGTTTAAGAGCTCATCCTCCAAGATGCCCGATGGCTTTACCTGGCAGAGCCAGGGAACACGCACCATGGAGAAGCGTATCTCAAAAGCAGCCCCAGCAAAATGCTGTGGCTCCCATAGGTGAATACCAAACAACCACAAAACTAACATTGCTGACTTTTTCCCTCATTGGGGTATACAGACGGATCAGGGCACTTATGGGAAAAATGAATGGTTTTTGGAAAGATAAATCAGCAATAGACAGGAGAAAAACTTCTCTGTTAAATGGTAATGTAGAGGTTCCTCATCTTTGGTGATAAGAGTCAGTCTTACCTGTTTGCTTTCAGGGATGGAATTTATGACAATTGGGTTCCCTTAAGTTTCAGAGAGATTCTGCTTTTAGGTAGATAAGGAATTCAGAAACTCAAATGCCTTCTGCTCAAAGTAATTTTTATGCCACATTTTTATGCCATTTTTATGCCCTTTATGTACATTTTATTTTACTTGGATTTGTTTTTTTCGTAAGCTACAGTTTCATTAATCAAATAAGCTGACATCACTTCTACATGATTAGAATTTTTTATTTTATTTATTTATTTATTTATTTATTTTAATTTTTTTTTCAACGTTTACTTATTTTTGGGGCAGAGAGAGACAGAGCATGAACGGGGGAGGGGCAGAGAGAGAGGGAGACACAGAATCGGAAACAGGCTCCAGGCTCTGAGCCATCAGCCCAGAGCCCGACACGGGGCTCGAACTCATGGACTGTGAGATCGTGACCTGGCTGAAGTCGGACGCTTAACCGACTGCCCCACCCAGGCGCCCCGATTAGAATTTTTTTTAAATTATTTATTTATTTATTTATTTATTAATTTAAAAAAAATTTTTTTTTCAACATTTATTTATTTTTGGGACAGAGAGAGACAGAGCATGAACGGGGGAGGGGCAGAGAGAGAGGGAGACACAGAATCGGAAACAGGCTCCAGGCTCTGAGCCATCAGCCCAGAGCCTGACGCGGGGCTCGAACTCACGGACCGCGAGATCGTGACCTGGCTGAAGTCGGACGCTTAACCGACTGCGCCACCCAGGCGCCCCGATTAGAATTTTTTTTTAATTTTTTTTTTTAATGTTTATTTTATTTTTGAGACAGAGAGAGACAGAGCATGAACGGGGGAGGGGCAGAGAGAGAGGGGGACACAGAATCGGAAGCAGGCTCCAGGCTCTAAGCCATCAGCCCAGAGCCCGATGCGGGGCTCGAACTCACGGACCGTAAGATCGTGACCTGAGCTGAAGTCGGACGCTTAACCGACTGAGCCACCCAGGCGCCCCCGATTAGAATTTTTTAAATGTAAATATTGTTTAACTAAGTCCTTATTCTGACAAACTTTTAATTTCAACAGTAATTTTGTATTCCAGTATGTCACCTTCAAGATAATTTCCAAGATCTTAAGGTAACTTAAAACCTTGGACTCTTATTAAAGTTTATTTATTTTGAGAGAGGGAGGGAGAGAGAGAGAGAGAGAGAGAGAGAGAGAGAGAGAGAGTGTGTGCATGAGTGGGGGAGGATCAGAGAAAAAGGGAGAGATAAAATCCAAACAGGCTCCATGCTTCTAGCGCAGAGCCCTATGTGGAGCTTGAACTCATGAACCTGAGATCATGCATGACCTGAGCCGATATTAAGAGTCAGATGCTTAATGACTGAGCCACCCAAGCGCCCCACTGGGAGGTATTTTGTAGACGTGATTAACACGTGATTTTTTTTTTTTTATTTTTTTTTTCAACGTTTTTTATTTATTTTTGGGACAGAGAGAGACAGAGCATGAACGGGGGAGGGGCAGAGAGAGAGGGAGACACAGAATCGGAAACAGGCTCCAGGCTCCGAGCCATCAGCCCAGAACCTGACGCGGGGCTCGAACTCACGGACCGCGAGATCGTGACCTGGCTGAAGTCGGACGCTTAACCGACTGCGCCACCCAGGCGCCCCAACACGTGATTTTAAACAACTGAGCCACCCAGGTGCCCCTAAATTGAGTTAATTAATAGATAAGCATCACTCAACACCAGGACAATTTCTAGATAAACCAGAATACTGAATCATTGATTATGAAGCAAAATTTGAACTTTATCTACTTCTCATCCTAGGTCATATGCTACAAAGAGGCTATATCTTTCATTCATGTTAATGAAGTGTTCCTTTTTGCATCTTAACAAGGTATAAAGGAGATGTATGTTGTTGTAGAAGTTGTGTTATATGTGTTCACATGCTAGTTGCTCAAATGATGGTGTATGACAGACAGTTAAACAATTGATCCCTGTCGGGAGAGAAACTTTTCCTGTACTCACTAATGCTCATTTCATAGGGACATGCAAATTAACTAAAAATAGACAAACAGGAGAAAAGACAGTTTATTTACATACTCTCACAGAAGTCACCAGTAATGAATAACTCACTGAATAGCCAGAGGTAACTGTTTATATACCAGCTTCACAAAGAGATAGGTTTAGGGCTTCAACTGGAAACCATGGAAGGTTCTATTGGTCTTTATTATGCTAATGAACAGATAATTTTGCACTTCCCAGTGGTAAGGACCAATCTTCTTCCAAATGGGAAAATCTCTCAGAGAGGTCAATGGCAGCTATATTTAGGGGAGAACAGTAAAACCTTGGTTTGTGAGCATAATTCATTACAGAAACATGCTTGTAATCCACAGCACTTGCATATCAAAGCGAATTTCAAGAACCTTTGGCTCAGTTGTAATCATGTGATGTTCATGTACTACTTGTATTGCAAGACATCATTCATTTATCAAGTCAAAATCTATTAGAAATGTTTGCTCATCTTGTAGAACACTCAATGGAACAAGTTATTCACAATCCAAGGTTTTACTGTTTCTGCTTCAGTTTAAATGTTTCCTTCTGTGGCTGCTGATTGGTCAGATGTTTGAAACTTAATTTTAATCGCTTCACCCCATACCATCATTTTTCTCTTTGAAATAAAAGCCAATTTCTTTTTTTTTAAGTTACAATTTTTTTTATTAAATTTTTTTAATGTTTATTTTTTGAGAGAGACAGAGACAGGGTGTGAGCAGGAGAGGGGCAGAGAGAGAGAGCGGGAGACACAGAATCCAAAGCAGGCTCCAGGCTCTGAGCTGTCAGCACAGAGCCTGATGCGGGGCTTGAACTCACAAGCTATGAGATCACGACCTGAGCCAAAGTCAGGCACTTAACTGACTGAGCCACCCAAGCACCCCTAAAGTTATAATTACTAGGAGTGGATGAGACCATAACAGGGGCAAGAATGACAGAGAAATAAAATTATGTGTTTTTGTTTTTCAAAGAAAAAGAGTAGGGTTTTTTCCCTTAAGAAAGGTAATTTTGGGGACATCTAGGTGGCTCAGTCATTTAAGTGTCTGACTTTTGATTTTGGTTCAGGTCATGATCTTATAGTTGAGGGATCAAGCCCTGTGTTAGGCTCCCCGCTGGGAGTGTAGCCTGCTTAAGATCTTCTCTCTCCTCTCCCTCTGCTCCTGCTTCAGTCTCTCTCTAAAATAAATAAAAATAAATAAAATCTTTTTAAAACAAGGCAATTTTTAAAAAATCTCAATATTCCTTTACACTTAAGAAGTATTGAGGACTCCAGGGCTTTTGTTTATGTGAGAAATGTAAAAAATATTTATATTTTGAATCTTTGGAAAACAGCAATATCATATGAACCTATTGCATGTTAAAATAAATAACATTTTAATAAAAAATAACTGTTTTCTAAAACCAAAAAATTCAAGAGGAATGGCATTGTTTTCCATCATTGGGAACTTCTTAAATGTCTGACTTACTAGAAAATAGCTGGATTCTCATACCTGCTACTGCATTTAATCTGCTGTGATATCACACTCTGTACTGTACAGTTGTGAGAGAATAAGAATGAAAGGGGCAAATAATAGCTTAGTATTATTATGAAAATAGTCTTGACTTGGTGCATCCTCTAAAAGAGTTTTAGGAACCAGGGTGCCTGGGTGCCTCAGTCAGTTAGTCATTTGACTCTTGATTTCAGCTCACATCATGGTCTCATGGGTTGTCGGTTTGAGCCCTGCATTGGGTTCTGCGCTGGCAGCTCAGAGCCTGCTTGGAATTCTCTTTCCCTCTTTTTCTGCCCCTCCCCCAGCTTGTTCCCTCTTTCTCTATCTGTCTCTCTCAAAATAAATAAACTTAAAAAAAAACAGTTTTAGGGACCCTACGGGTCCTGAGACCATACTCTGCCCTAGCCACGGACTTAATGTTTGTGTCCTCCCAAAGTTCGTAAGTTGAAACCTAATCCCCAATGTGATGGTATTAGGAGGTGAGGCTTTTTGGAAGTGATTGGGTCATAAAGGTGAAGCTTTCATGAATGGCTTTAGTGCTCTCATAAAATGGACCCCAGAAAGCTCTCTAACCCCTTCCAGCCATGTAATGACACTACAGTTAGCTGTCTATGAACCAAGAAGAGGGTTGTCACCAGACACTAAATCTGCCAGTGCCTTTATCTTGGACTTTCTAGCCTCCAGAGTTGTGACAAACACATGTTTGTTATTTAAGCTGCTCAGGCCATGGTACTTTGTTACAACGGCCCAAATGAACTAAGATAATCCTTAAGAAAAGGGTCAATTTATTCTAGAATATAAAATAAAATAATAGAGAAGACTCATACAGGGAATTTTATTTTCTTTGGTTTTATAATACTTCAGTCTGAAAGAGGCTATAAAATATGTTAAATTTTAGCAAAGATAACTCAGTTTTAATAGCTTACTTCCTTGGTTGACTGATTAATAACTATCATTTATAAGATGAAAGCTCACTCTTTATCTTTTATGTTATCTGACTACATAGGGAAGATTCTGTGGCTTATCAGAATAATTTTATTTGTGCTTTAAGTTGATTTTGTGTTTGTGATTAAGAAAAGAAAAAAGAACAGTCTTTCCACTTTTGAAAGAACTAAAGTTCTTTTTTTTTTTTTAATTTATTTTGAGAGAGAGAGCATGCATACCCACACATGGAGGGGCAAAGAGGGAGGGAGAAAGAGAATCCCAAGCAGGCTCTACAGTGGTTGTTAACTCAGAGCTCAGTGCAGAGCTCCTACCCATGAACGGTGAGATCTTGAGCAGAAACGAAGAGTCGGAATCTTACCTGAGTCACCAAGGCACCCCTGAAAGAGCTGAAGTTCTTTACAATCATATTAACCTTCTAGGTTTACCTTAAAAATCTTTTATTGTCACTTTGATTAAATAAGTAACAAAGTATTGTTCTTCAGTAACCCTTGATCCTACCTTAAGAATCTACAGATCCTCTGACAACTGTTTTGAAATTGCCTTCCCCAGGGGTGCCTGGGTGGCTCAGTTGGTTTGGCGTCAGACTTGGGCTCAGATCACGATCTCGTGGTTCGTGAGTTCAAGCTCTGCATCAGGCTCTTTGCTGTCAGGGTGGAGCCTAGTTGGGATCCTCTGTCTCCCTCTCGCTGTCCCTCCCCCAGGCTCTCCCTTACTCTCTCAGAAATAAACATTAAAAATAAATAGCCTTCCTCAAAGCAGGACCCTAATTTCATAAATAAGTAAACAAACAAGTAAATAAACATTTCAGGATAACTTTTACACCTGTATCTTTGAGATTTTCAAAGGATCCCAAGAAAAATATCACAAAGACTTGCTTTCTTATTTTATAAAAAGAGAGATGCTACAAATAATTAGGTTTGTTTGAAATGTTCCTATTGTGAGAAGTGGATGGGAAGAGTTGTCAGATCAGAAGAGATGTTCATCTTCTCTAGCATAGATTTGTATAGACAAATGTTATTATATGTTTTCAGAGCTTGCATGCTTTATGGGACATCCCCAGAGGTTTGTTAGTGTCCTTGCTGTATATAATATTTTTAGTTTCGGGGGAAATCGGAATACAATTCATGAAATAGTTATGCAGTGCACCCCAATAGAGAATTTTACTTTCCTCCATTCTGAAATTATTGGGTGCAGTAATAAATGAACCATAGCCATTGAGGCTCTGTAATCTACACATAGGTTTCATTTGTGTAGCTTTGAAGCTTGCCTGAGGGCCAGTTGCCTGGGATTTATGATTTGGGAATGGTACTTTTTAAATGAGCGAGGATAGGTCATTTTAATGGAAAACAAAAGTTGACAAATGATAAGAATAAGTTCACTTACTGGGAGGCCAGAAACCTTAGCCTATTTTGGGGACCTCAGAAATGAGGAAATCACTGAATGTATAAGCACTACAGAATAAATCTGGTGGAGGGAGGTTTTGAGATTTGATTTCTTTTTTTTAATGTTTATTTTTGAGATGGAGAGAGAGAGAGAGAGAGAGACCATGAGCAGGATAGGGACAGAGAGAGGGAGAGAGAGAAACCCAAGCAGGCTCTGTGCTGTTGGTGCAGAGCCTGATGCCGGGCTTGAACCCATGAACCGTGATCGTGACCTGAGCTGAAATCCATAGTCGGACACCAAACCCACTGAGTCACCCAGGTGCCCCTTGACACTTGATTTCTTATCCTTAGGATAGTCAATAATAGGAGCTTTTAAAATTCCAATCTAAGATTCCTTATGAAATCTCCCAATCAGAAGTTTATTTTGTGGTCTTAAAGCTTAGTGCTTAAGTTGGAATAGCAGCCTCAAGGCAGGTTATATAGTTGGTTAATAACTGTTGTTTATAAACTTTTCTCAGTAGTCAGTAATAAATAATTTAAGCCTTCAATAGGGCTAGGATCAGGGTGAGGCAAGTGAGACGTAGCAGTGTTTTGCCAAGCCATATTGGAACCTGAGGCAAATGGGAAAATCAGTAATACCCATCCTGTCTTTGTTTAAAATTTTGGCATTTGGGTGGTTTTTTTTTTTTTTTTTGCATTCCTTTTGATTTTTAAAAATATTGCATCAAAGTATAATTCATTCATTGTTCATTACTAGGTTTTTTTTTAGGTTTATTTATTTTTTTTATTAATCTCTACACCCAACATGAGGCTCAAACTCATGACTCCAAGATCAAGAGTTGCATGCCTTTCTGACTAAGCCATCCAGGTTCTTCTTTTCATTACTTAGTTCTTGGTGCCCCCTTAAATCTCATGCCCAAGGCACCTCAATTGTTTCATCCTAGCTCTGGCCTTGTTTTGTGGACCTGTGACAACTTTTCAGCTCTGCCATTACCTAGAGAAAGCAGCCACAAACAATATGTAGATGAATGAGCACAGTTGTATTCCAATAAATCGTTAATTATGAAGACCGAAATTTGATTTTCACATGATTTTCATGTATCACAAAAAAGTTATGTATCTTTTGATGCTATCCAACCCTTTAAAAATGTAAAAATTATCTTTAGCTCCAGGAGGTACAAAAACAGGCTTTAGGCTGAAATCAGCCCACAGGTTGTAGCTTGCTGTGTTAAAAAAAACAAAAAATTTCAAGTGAGTACATTTGAAGATCAAATTGGCTTTATTCAACAATTCATGAATCAGGCAGCATCCCATCTAGCAAACAGAAAGCAGCTCTGAACAGCTGAACAGAATGGAAGACTTTCACAGGCAGAAAGAGGCAGGGACAAGAAAATAGCAGATTACCTCATCTTTCTTTGGGGGACAGGGGTCTATATGGTGGATTACCTCATTGATGTTGACCAGGAAATTCCAGATATGCTGGTTTAAGATAACATTCCTAGGAGAAGTTGAAATTGCAGTTAGGTTAGGTATAAGTCTCCCATCCGTGATGTGGGTTTAGCATTCCATTTTGGGTTTGCTGTTTTTTTTTTTTTTTTTTTAACAGCTAACTCCTGCCTTTGCTTCAACGATGTAAACAATGAAGCCAAACCTAATAAAACCAATCTTTTTGTGTGATTAAGAGTAATCTTTGAAATTATCATTCTCAGAAGAAGAGACTGTCCAGAAAGATTGTGAAAGACTTTGAAATGACAAAAGAAAAAGTATCTTTGAGTGTCCTATGAAATGCCAGGTGTTGTCTAGCCCACTCTTCCTCATTATTTGTATCTTTCATTGTGTCTGAGTCTTTACCACTGTTAGTTATAGTAAATTAGTTCACTATTTCCCTGTGAATTTTGATCTTTTTTTCATGTATTAACAAATTCATTTTAGCACTCCTGAATGCCTCTATTTGCATCTTGCCTTCCTAATCTTTTTTAGCTGGCCTTTTATACTTTTCTAGTTTCCTCAATAACTTAGTTAAAACATTTTTAAACACATGCCTATTTTATTTTTGTACAACATATTCATGATATTATCTTTAAAGAAAAAGTATCCTTTAGCAACAGGTTAAGACAAACATAACTTACTATTAAAGTCCAGTTCCATACCCAGGTAAAGTGAGATAGCTCTTGGATATTCTATTCATTCAACACTTACTGATTGGCAGAATGTTGGGGATATAAACATGAATAAGGAAATCCAGTTCCTTCCTCTTAGAGTTCACAATCTAGTGAACCTGCTTGTCCTTCCTATTGAGTTATTCATTCACTCACTCTCTCATACTATAGATATTTACTGAAGCCTTCTGTTAGCATTATAGCTCCATCATACTTGGCATTCATATCTTACCAACGTGCTTAACAACGTTGCTATGGGGGAAATGTTATGTGTTGTACATTCCAAGCAACTTCTGTTGATTAAATAAAAACATTGGTAACATTTCTACGGCTTTCTCAAACAGAAGAGGAAAAGGTCCTACTTTCATAATTTTGTCTCACTACAAGATTAGTAACAATTTACAAATGAATTTTCAACTACTCTGTTGCATTGGATATTGCCTATATCATTCATGGATTGCAAATCCTTTTCCAATGATACCGTTATTCCTGAAAAGATTTCTCGAAATTCTTCTTTAAGATTGCTTTGAAATGTAGAAGTGCTCTCTTATGAGTACTTAAATGTAGATATTCATTGATTTTAGGAGGATTTGGTTTTACAAAGAGTCAAAAGTCTTTTGGAAAGAATTATAATCTCATTGTACAGATGTGAAATTAAGGATCAAAAATAAGGTTTTAGATGACTTCCTCTCTACCTCCTTTCCACCTTGAGTCTTTTACCACAAGAAAAGTAGAGATCACCTAAAAGCCTTTCAGCATTTTAAAGTGTATAAAGTGTTAAGTATAGAGTACTAAATAAAATTTCTACTTGGGTACTTCCAATTTCTGCTTCTTCATCTCATTTACCAGTAGGTACCTCTACCTACATTATCATGTGTATCAACACCAAATTATTTAGGAACTTATAAAGATAGATCTATATACACTAATCACACACATATTTTTTAAACCTACAATCATGCAATATATATTTTTCTAGAATTTTCCTTTTAATCATAACCACTGTGGACATTTGGTATAAAATAATGGCAATATTTTATTTTATTTTATTTTATTTTATTTTATTTTATTTTATTTTATTTTATTTTATTTTATTTTATTTTATTTTAAGCAGTCTCTACACCCAACTTGGGGCTTGAATTTACAACTTTGAGATTAAGGATTGCATGCTCTACTGACTGAGCCAGACAGGCGCCCCAATAATGGTAGTATTTAAGATCAGACTGTTATCACTAAGAAGACATTTTTCTGATAAGCACAACTCAGGTCAACAGATTCCTCACCTAGTTTTGAAAATGATCAGTATTTGGGGTGCCTGGGTGGCTCAGCTGGTTAAGCCTTTGACTATAGCTTAGATCATGATCTCACGGTTTGTGAGTTCGAGGGCCATGTTGGGCTCTGTGCTGACAGCTCAGAGCCTGAAGCCTGCTTAAGATTCTGTGTCTACCTCTCTCTGCTCCTCCCCTGCTCGTGCTCTGTCTCTCTCTCAAAAAATAAACAAACATTAAAAAAAAAAAAAAAGATCAGCATTTGTCATGTCTCCCTTCCCCCTTTTTTATAATACCATTTGAAAGTAAGTTATAAATATCATATTTTACCTTAAATATTTTAGTATGAATCTCTTAACAAAAAAGACATTCTTCTATAAAATCATATTCTTTTAATGCCTAAGAAAATTAACAATAATTATATAATATCATCTAAAACCCAGTCTATATTCAAATATTCCATATGTACAAAGATAATTTTCTTAGTTGTTTTGTTACATTATTTTAAACCAGAATCCATTCTAGGTTCATATATTTCATTTGGTATTTTTCTTTCTTCAATCTATTTAAATATAGTTCAGATACCCTACTTTTTGTTTTTATAATATTGAATTTTTGAAGAGTCTAGGTTAGATGTCTCACAAATTAATGTCCTATGTTCCTCATTTTAAAGTTAAGTTTAATGAGATATAATTTATGCAGTGTAAATTTCATCCTTTTTAGTGGTTAGTTCTGTGAGTTTTGACAAATGCTTTTAGTCCTGTAAGCACCACCACAATCAAGTTATAGAATACTGCTAACTCCCCCCAAAGTTCCATTCTAGTAACCATGGCTCTATTTTCTGTCCCTACAGTTTTGCCTTTTTGGGAAAGTAATATAAATGGAATCGTATGCTATGTAGCATTTCCAGTCTAACTTCTTTCACTTAGCAAGATGTGTTTGAGATTTATCCATTGTTGTGGATATAACACAATGTATCCATTCAGCAGTGGAAAAATGAGTTGTGTGCAGATTTTAACAACTATAAATAAAGCTACTATAAATATTTGCATATAGGCTTTTGTGTAAACATACATTTTTATTTCTCTTTGGTAAATACCTAGGACTAAGATTGCTAGATCATATGGTAACTGTGTGTTTAATTTTATAAGAAACTGGCAGCATGTTTTCCAAAGTGGCTACCATTTTGCATTTCTATCATCAGTACATGAAAGTTTTACATTTTCCCCATCTTTGCCAACACTTGCTAGATCAATCTTTTTAATTTTAGCCATTCTAGTAGTAGGTGTGTGTGATGATACCTCATTATGAGTTCAATTTAAATTACTTTAATGATTTTGAGGTCTATGTCTCAGGGACAGGAATTGATAGTTTCTGGACTGTGTGCCATTAGAAAGACCCCACCAAAATGTTAAAGTCATTTCTCTACTGTCTTTTTTGTTTTCTCCTTTCAAGTTTTCTCTCTTTTGGCTGAGATTAAAAACCCAGCCCCAATGCCTATCTCAGTCAAGTCATAAGGCTGCAAGAATCTTTCCAACCCTGAAAACTCTTACTTGCTTATATGTATCAGTTTCTCTACAAAATGAAGAGACTGAGTTAACGTTAGAAATTGTTTGGTATTTCTTGAAAATTACTTTTGATGGTAGCATAATACACAAGGAGAAGCCTTGTCTCTCTTTCTCACTCTTTCACACATATACATTCCCATATACCTCCAGTAGTCTAAAACCTGATGGCTTCCCAGAAACTGATGGCTTCCCAGGCTCATATTTTATTTTATTTTATTTTTTTAAAGTTTTTATTTATTTTAGTAATCTCTACAAAATTTGGGATTCAAACTCATAATCCCGAGACGAAGAGTTACATGCTCCCATTACTAAGCCAAACAGGTACCCCCTTATTTTAGAAACCATTATTCCTCCATTAACCCACTCTTCAAAATTTCCATTCAGAGTAATCATTATCCAACTTGATCTTAGCAAATATTTCCTATAATGTGCCTGAAAAGGATTGTTAATTTTCTTCATAGACTCTTCTCCAAAACTACATCTCTAAGAAGAGACTATGAAGCAAATCTCAATATTGTTGAGGTATAGTCTGGAATAGCAAGGCATAGTCAGAAATGAGACAGACATTTCAGGGGTGATGGGAGGCTGGTTGTTAATGAAAGTAGATGAAACAGCATGAAATAGGCAATACAATTTAAACTAGGTCTTAGGGTTAATTTCCCTTAGAATTAGAGTTTCTTCTGAAATAACAAACTTTCTTATAATTCTTTATAGATTCTAGTCACTTTCTACTGGCTATGTGTTTCACATACCTTTTTGGTGAAGATCCTAACACATTTTGGTGGCCCTAAGACTTCTAAAGTAAATTTTCTTCTTCTTCTTCTTTTTTTTTAATTTATAAGAATGTGTACAGGGTTGGTGACTGAGGAACTATTATCCTTTCAAAATTGACATGGAAAGTGACTATCTTAATTTTAGAAATAGTTCCTCTAGGTCTACAGCCCTTAAAAATGGCATCTATCGGGGCGCCTGGGTGGCGCAGTCGGTTAAGCGTCCGACTTCAGCCAGGTCACGATCTCGCGGTCCGTGGGTTCGAGCCCCGCGTCGGGCTCTGGGCTGATGGCTCAGAGCCTGGAGCCTGTTTCCGATTCTGTGTCTCCCTCTGTCTCTGCCCCTCCCCCGTTCATGCTGTGTCTCTCTCTGTCCCAAAAATAAAAATAAATGTTGAAAAAAAAAAAATGGCATCTATCACTATCTGCACTTGTTACCTGTCAGTAGGCCAGCAGTGAAACACCTTTGATGTACAGTCTAATAAAGATTCAAATTATTCAAGCTAGACCTAATTCATTTATGTTTAGGGCTGTCAATTTTTACAAACATGGAAGAAAACAGAGTAAATATGTTGATATATCAGGGAAAATCACTGGGAAAACAATAGGAACTGGGAAGAAGCCCTGACTTCCCAACACACACACACACACACACACACACACACTCTTCCAGAAAATAAGACTAAAATTAATATACAAGGTGATGGGGAGAGGAAAAGAAGTCACAAAGGACAGTATGCTTCCTAAAAGAGTGGTTCTCAAGCTTTTGGGACCAGTTCTCTTGGCGGTGACAAAAGACCCTGACATCCACATTTTACACACACCCATTTTTCAGATGGGGGTAGGAGAGGGGACTCAAAAGCAAGCGTTACTGACCAAGCACATCTAAAAAAGATTATGTTTATGTTTGCTTTAACAACTGCATTATAGACAACATAATTTTTAGTCCCTCTACTTGGATCTTAACATGTAGTTAGTAGAAAATAATGGACCCCAAACTGGACTGATGCATTTGCATTATCACATACTGTGAGCATAATGGACAAAGACACTAAACTAACAAACTAAATTTAAAATGATTAAAAAATGTGATATATAATTAAAAAGCAAGTAGAACAGAAGTGAAACCCAATGCTACTTAATATAACAAAGGTGATATATTGATGAAGTGTCCTTCCAGAAAGTTGAGGGAATTTATGTAATTTATGAGGTTAAAGAGATTTCCAAATCATTCTTCCATTGCTTTCATACATGGGTATGACCCTAACTGTCTATTTTTAGAGAAGAAAAATAACTTAAAAAAATACTTTCATCCTGGGGCACCTAAGTGGCTCAGTTGTTTAAGTGGCCTACTCCTGATCTCAGCTCAGGTCTTGATCTCAAAATCGTGAGTTCAAGCCCTGTGTTGAGCTCCGTTTAATTAACACCTACTTAAAAAAAAAAAAAGTACTTTTGTCCCTTTCTATATCCAAGGCATATTATTCATTCCCTGAGACAAAGAACAATGTCTCAACACTTGGCTAAGGAGGCAACATAAACTTCCCCCTATCCAGGGATTAATACAGCCAGCAGTATGGGAATATCAGAGGAGAGGTGAGTTTGACCCCCACATCACCACTCCTGCCACCCTTCCTGTCCTCAACCTGTGCCAGGAAGGCATTACACATGTAACTTGAATGTTTTTTTTAGTCCCTTCAGTTTGTGGATGCTGGTTATGAATGGGAATGGGCTAGGAAGAGGCAACCTGCGACAAATAATAAGACTTGGAAGTGAAGGAAACAAGGCCAGAGCACTGACATTCAGTTGATTGTTGTACTGATGCCTACAAATTGTTAACATGTGGAATTGTGGCTTGCCATTTCTGAGTAATTAAAAGTAATTTTAATTATCTGGCCTTTCTTTGTTTATTGTGAGCAAGTAGGTAACTATTTTAAAATTATATAATAAGAACTTTTAAACTTAAGAGGATAAATATAAAATTTGTTAGGGAAACACATGTAACTCAATTGTTTTATCTAAAGTTCCTGTCTTGGCAGTAGAAAATGAGAAAATATCAATTACAATATAGAATGTAGCTGGACACAGAATTGAGGAAGTATAAATGGAAGAACATCTTTGTGGTGTATTAATTTAAGTAGAAGATAAATATGTGATTCTTAAGCAAAAGAGAGAAAGAAAACTAAAGCCCCAGCTTTGCCTCAATTATTACTTTAATTCGTATAAAGGTGGGAGAACAAGGAATTCACTCTATTAAGTCCTGGTTGGTTGCTTTCATGACCCTGAATGAATCTTTGAAGAGGTATGAATTGTTTGCTTTCTCCTGGTAGACTATCTTAAGTCTTGGTTTCCAGAGGACTATGTTTGTTGGCTGAATACATTTCCTATTCCCACAACAACAAGTTACCACAAATGGAGTATTTAAGACAGCACTTGTTTATTATTTCATAGTTACGTACATCAGAAGTTTTGGCAAGGGGCCAACTGGATTCTCTGCTCAGGTTCTTACAAGGCTGAAATCAAGGTGTCAGTGGGCCTGTGTTCCTTCTGCAGCTCAGGATCTTCTTCTAAACTTACGTATTTGTTGGCATAATTCAGGATTCTACAGGACTGAGGCCTGGCCTTCTTGCTGGCCATCAACCAGGGCTACTTAGTTCCTCGGGGCCACATAGTCCTCTCCACAACATGGGAGTTGGGTTCTTCAAGGCCAATAGTAAAGCGTCTGTTGCTGCTTAGAATCTCTCTGACTTCTCCTTGACTCTGAATTCTAGACTTACTTTTAAAGAGTTTACCTGATTACACCATACCTACTCAAAATACTCTCTCTTTAAAATGCAACTGATGGGGTGCCTGGGTGGCTCAGTCGGTTAAGTGTCCGACTTCAGCTCAGGTCACGATCTCGCGGTCCGTGAGTTCGAGCCCCGCGTCGGGCTCTGGGCTGATGGCTCAGAGCCTGGAGCCTGCTTCCGATTCTGTGTCTCCCTCTCTCTCTGCCCCTCCCCCGTTCATGCTCTGTCTCTCTCTGTCTCAAAAAAATAAATAAAAAACGTTAAAAAAATTAAAAAAAATAAAATGCAACTGATTAGCAACTGTAGGTGCTGGCGACTCAGGAGTAAACTTAATTTGGGAGTAGGGCTTAATTCTATGTAGGCAACAGTCAACCAATGCTGAAACACTGCAACTGCAGACTGCGGTAGCTGCTGTGAGGGAAATGAACAATGTACTGTGACAGAGCAACTAGGGAAGAGCTCTTGTGACAGGTGATATCTGGGCTGAGACCCAGAAGATGAGCATCAATCAGTCATGAGATGAGCTGAGGGAAGAACAGTGCAGGCAGCAGCTGAACTTTTTTTTTTTTTTTTTTTTTAAATAAGCTCTATGCCCAACATGGGGCTTCAGTCATGACCCTGAGATCAAGAGTGGTATGCTCTACTGACTGCACCAGCCAGGCGCCCCAGCAGCAGCTGAACTTTTATATCATGTCTGAAACAAACTATGGAAGAGTACAGATTGTCCTCCTGGGAGTTCTCCAAAAGCTTGTTTTCTCTATTATCTTTGGCTTTGAGTATTTGAAAAGCCGATCTGTGTATTATCTTTGGTTTTGAGTATTTCAAAAAGAAGGCCAATAAGGAATTAAATTTATTGAACGCTTGGGGTGCTGTATGCTTTTTCCACGCATAAAACAAGGTGTTCTCCTAAAGAGTGTTCTTTTAGGTCATCTGTTGAACATACCACAATCAGTGGGATCAATAGCATGTTACTTGTGTTCTACTTGTATCCCTGGAGCTATAGGATGTTGTAGCTATTTACAACAACCATGATTACCCAAATGCAAGCATTAAAGCATTTTATACATAAGTGTCTTCTTATAGGCAAATGTGAATTTCAAAGTAGGTACATTCTTGGTCAGCAAAGAAGAAAGAAAAGGCTTTAAACGAAAAGCTGTCCTTTCAACATTTTTTAAATGTTGAATTTTAAATCTATATACTGGCTTTTTAAAATCTATATACTGGCTTTCCATGTGATTCTATGTCATAACACATGTCTACCCTAGGTAAGAGCTTTATTCAAATATGAAAATATTTTATATTATAGAACTATTTCACAATTATTTATACATTAATAAAATAACTTAAATATACAAGTCACTATTTCGGTGTTCTTCGTTCCCTCCCTATACATCATCCCCTCTTCTCTACCTTATTCATAAATTACAAAACCCTGAAAACTCCACATAAGAAATAATTTTCAATCCTACCCCTACTTCATTCTCCCCACAATGATTGCCTTAATTCATGCTTTTAAGTTCTCTTCATTGATCTTTTGAACAATCTTAACTAGTCTTCCTGGTAAGAGCCTCTTCCTTCTCTAGCCCTTCTTTTATACAGTTACCAGATTATGCTCCTAAAAACTGAACAAAGTTCCTGTCCTCATGGAGTTTACATTCTAGTGGAAGGGACTGAAAGTAAAAAAAGAAAAAAAAAGTCAAAATAAACATGTGATATTGAATGTAAAGAAAATAGAATTAGGGTAAAAGGAAAGATTAAAGGAGGGAGTGATTCAGTTTTAATGGGATATAACTGACATATAGCACTATAAATTCAGAGTGTGTGCATCAAGAGGGAGTAATTTTAGGTAGGGTGGTGACCTTTGATTATAACAAATGTTAATGACCTTCAGCCAATGTCAGCAGGAATACACCCATAGTCAAACCAAGTTGGGTTTATTGACTTGTCACAAGGACACAGTATAACAAGAGGAACTGTGGAGAATCTCAGTAAAAAGGTGTTGTAAAAGATATATTATAACTGGGCTTGTGTTAGGTGATTCTAGAAAGGTTCAAGGCTTTCCTCTGGATTGGCTGCTGTCAGGAAGCAGAGGTAATTCTATGATGGAATATTTTATTTTATTTTATTTTTTAAAATTTTTTTAATGTTTATTTATTTTTGAGACGGAGAGTGAGAGAGAGAGAGAGAGAGAGAGAGAGAGAGAGAGAGAGAGAGAAAGAGAGAGAATGAGCGGAGGAGGGGCAGAGAAAGAGAGGACACAGAATCTGAAGCAGGCTCCAGGCTCCGAGCTGTCAGCACAGAGCCTGACGCGGGGCTCAAACTCACGAACCGTGAGATCATGACCTGAGCTGAAGTCGGACGCTTAACTGACTAGCCACCCAGGCGCCCCTGATGGAATATTTTAATAACTGTTTTTCTAGTAGGAAGAATAGATCAAGGGTAGGTTGTAATAGGTCAAGAAACAGGTCATTTATATTAACCAGAAATGCTTGGTCATTTTTGTGGTTTGAAGAATGTTCTTGTATTTGCTTTGTTTAGACAGAATTATAGAGGAGTCTTTTTTAAATTTATTTTTAGTTTTAGAGAGGTCATCATAGAGCCTGACATGGGGCTTGAACTCACAAACTGTAAGATCATGCCCTAAGTCGAAGTCAGACGCTTAACCAATTGAGCTATCCAGGAGGGGTCTTATATTGGGTCTATTATGGTTACAGAGTGGCCATGACTGATATTGATGTTTTGTAACATTGTTTACATTCAACAGAACACTCAGACCTAGCTGAGAATGCCAGAGACACCAAGGCCTAGCTAAGAGTTCCAAGCCAGCTTCTGGTTGTTCAGAAGCTGCTTTTATTTTTCTAACAAAACCATCAAGTGTTATAATTGTTTCTAAGTTGCTACTTACAACTCTTACTCATAACTGTTTCCTGAATATTTATCAGTGTTATTATTTAGGATACTTAGTTCTAAAACTCATCACAGCTCTGATGACCACAGCAGTAGCTTACTTAATCATTACTAAAATACACAAGATTGCTACATGCTGTGGTAAAGAGAAAAACAGCCACCTGTTTGTGGTTGAATGCCTCTGGAATTGGAAGAATTAGTTCTGTGAATTTCAGAAACCCTTTCAACAATTTCAGTCACTTAGCCTCAAGCTAAGAAGTTGGAGTTAGATTATATGTGCGGTTCTGATAGATCTGCATGGTGTCAAGCTGGGTAGTGATCACGTGGGGAGCTTGTTAAAATCAGGTAGAGATTTGAGGGCCCCAAGTCGAGAAGCTGATTTAGCCTAAGTTTGGGACATTTATCCATGTTTTTTTGTTTTTTTTTTTCCTTTCTTTTTAATTACTGAGTAGTATTCCATCAAATTAGTGTACCAGCTTATTTATCCATTCTCTACTGATGGACCTCGGGATTGTTTACAGATTTTGCTGATCATGAATGAAACTGCTATGAATATTTTTGTGCAGGTATTTTTGTGCATATAGGCTTTTATATTTGAGTAAATACAGAAGTGGAATTGTTATGTCATAGTGCATGTTTAATTAATAGGAAACTAATGGGTCCATAATCTTGACATTAAGTAATATAAGATTTAGAACATCAACTTTTGTTCAGAGTGCAGCTTGGTAGAGACCCCAAAGGACCTGTAGTTACAAGGCCTCAGGCAACCCGTCACCCCTTAATTCTCCTCCTCAGTATTGGACCTCTGGAGCCAGAGAAGATTCCTATACAGTCCCAGAGGAATGAAAGCTGTGTGTATAACATCTGCAGAAACGTAGTTTGGGCAGTACCTTCTGATAGTGAGTGATACGTAAAAACCCTCCGACAAGCATTTTCCTCTAGGTTCCCAGGGATTCCACCTGGCTGTGATCAAGCTCAGAAATGGAGATCCCTGAGTGCTGGAAGGTCTAAAATAAAAGTCATTCTTGACAAAGAGGCCGTTATTAGCAAAGGTTGGATGGTATGTTTGAGCAAAGGCTGGGGGAGGTTGGCCACAGGGGTGGGAGTCACACAGACTCAGACAATGGTCTCTACACTGATTGGCCTTGAATCTTGAAATAATTGCTTCCTCAGTTTTCTCAAGTTATCCTTAGCAGCTTTTAAAAACACCTGCCACTTTGCCTCCACTCTTCAGCAGGTAAGCAGGCTCCACTTAAAAGGAAAATAGAGACTATGTGACAGGAACTTTCTCACTTTCATATCTCCCTATCTGTAGCCATTTTTTATGTATCTTTCCCTATTCCTCCCAATCAGTGAAGACGATACTCCTCCTAAAATACTCTGCCATTCCACCATCTCAGGGGCCTTGCTGGCTTATCTCCTCCCTTATACTGACGCATTCCCATCATTTAAGCCTCTTCGAATTTGTCCCTCGTGAAACCTAACCTTCTCTCAATACTAGGTACTGCTCTGATCATTGTCCTACTTCTTGGATCCCATTACACTCAAACCTTGTAAATGGCTGTCTGCAAAGCCTATTCCCTCTTTCTCTTGGGGATCATCAAGGTCCGTTCAGAACGCTTTATCCTATAGTAGGCACTGCACAATCATTTTCAAGGTATACGATGGGTGGTCGATGGGACTCCAGGAGTGCAGACGATAGTCCTCTGTAGTTTGTAGTCTGGAATGCCGGATGACTCACTCGGTTGGGAAACTTTGTATCTTTTTGGCGTGCAAAAGTAACGTGATATACGCTTTCACTTTGAAATAAAGTTATGAACTCTGCAGTTGGCCACAAGCAACAAGTATAAACACAAGTGAAATACACAGCGGTTGCGGCACCACTAATTAGCCACTCACGTGAGAACACAGGGGCACACCACCCGAGGGCCACGCATCTAGTACTGCACCGGAGAGGCTACCAGGGAGCCAAGTGGGCTTCCGGCGGAACCCTGTTTACAGCTCCTCAGTGGTCTCGGTATCCGAGTCTGGGGGAGGGGGTGAGGGGAAGAGCGCAGCGGCTCCCGGCCAATGGCAGTTGTTGAACTTACACCTACAGACGTCAGCAAACGGATGTCACACAGCTGGCTCGGAAGCGTCTCCTCCCGCCTCAGAAAAGAGGCGTGGGCCCAGCGGCCTCCGCGAAACCTTGGGCGAGGGAGGGAGGGAGGGAGGGGCGCGCCGCTCCCCGAGAACCCCGCGCGCAAGCCGGTCCGCTTCTTCCCAGCAGTCCCTGCCTAGCGGCCGTCCCCGGTGAGCAGCCGGGCGCCCGCGCGCCCGCCCCGAGCGCGCCGCCGCCGCCGCCAGCTCCGCCCCCTCCTCGAGCGGGCCGCGCGCTCCTGCGGCTCCGAGCAGTGTCGCGGGCGCGCGCGCCGCCGGCGGAGCCGCAGTTAAAATGGTCCGAGCGGGACCTCGCGTTCCCCCCGCCGCCGCACTGACTGACTGAGCCGGCGAACCAGGCTTGGACTGGTCGCCCAGCCGGCAGGCTCGCTCCCTCCGTCGCGTCCCCAAAGCTCGCGCCCATCGTTCTCCCGGCTTCCCGGGGCAAAGCATGTAGCCCCCGTCGGGCGCCCGGGCGGCCCGCAGCTGACGCCCACCCCCCCACCGTCGCGTGTGTGCCCGTGTGTGCGTGTGTGTGCGCAGGGCGGGCGACCCCGCAGCGGGCCTGAGGCCGAGCCAGAGAGCGGCCTGCCCCGCTGCCGGAGCTCGCCTTTCGGGGCCTCCTTACTTCCCTGTCCCGGTCCCCCTCCTCGGGGCCTTCTATATGGGCCACCTTCTCTCGAAGGAGCCGCGTAACCGCCCGAACCAGAAGAGGCCTCGCTGTTGCAGCTGGTGCCGCCGCCGCCGCCCTCTCCTCAGGCTGCCCCGCCGGACCCCGGCCAAGGCGCCCCCCCAGCCGGCGGCGCCCCGGAGCCGGGACTGCTTCTTCCGCGGGCCCTGCATGCTCTGCTTCATCGTGCACAGCCCCGGCGCGCCCGCCCCCGCCGGCCCAGAGGAGGAGCCGCCGCTCTCGCCGCCGCCGCGGGACGGGGCCTACGCCGCGGCCGCCTCCTCGCAGCACCTGGCGCGGCGCTACGCGGCCCTGGCTGCCGAGGACTGCGCTGCCGCCGCCCGCCGCTTCCTGCTGTCCTCTGCCGCCGCCGCCGCCGCCGCCGCCGCCTCGGCCTCGTCGCCCGCCTCCTGCTGCAAAGAGCTGGGGCTGGCCGCGGCCGCCGCCTGGGAGCAGCAGGGCCGGAGCCTCTTCTTGGCCAGCGTGGGGCCCGTGCGCTTCCTGGGGCCGCCCGCTGCCGTGCAACTCTTCCGGGGGCCGCCGCCGCCGGCCGAGCCCCCTACGCCCCCAGAGATGGTGTGTAAGCGGAAGGGGGCCGGGGTCCCCGCCTGTACCCCGTGTAAGCAGCCCCGCTGCGGCGGTGGGGGCGGCGGCGGCGGCGGCGGCGGCGGCGGCGGCGGGCCTGCCGGGGGAGGCGCCTCGCCGCCGCGGCCCCCCGACGCCGGCTGCTGCCAGGGCCCCGAGCAGCCACCGCAGCCTCTCTGCCCCCCGTCCTCCTCTCCCACTTCCGAGGGTACCCCCACAGAGGCCGGCGGGGACGCCGTCCGAGCGGGGGGCACCGCCCCCTCGCCCGCCCAGCAGCAGCGTGAATGCGGCGACGCGGACTGTCAGGAGCCCCCCGAAAACCCCTGCGACTGTCACAGGGATCCACCCCCCGAAACCCCAGACATCAACCAGCTGCCGCCATCCATCCTGCTCAAGGTGGGTCTGGGCGAGTGGCGCAGGGATGCGTGCGTTCCCCCAACCCCGGCCCCCGCCTCGGAGGTTTTCTCTCTCCTCCCCCTGAGCGTGGAGGAGGGGGTTCCCTGATAGCCAGAGAAGTCCGAAGGGGAGATTGGAAAGCCAATGGGGAAGATGTTTATGGCCTGCTCTTTTGAAGTAGAAAAACTTGGAGTCTCGTCAGTGGCTTTTAATAGTTTGGGTTTGTTACAACAATTCAGGATTCGTCTGTTATTCCCAGTGGTTTAGAAATTATTCGTAGATGTTCTGCGAAATATTTATCACTTGAAGCAATTAACATTTACTGGTAAAGACTTCGTCTATTAGTTTTTGATAGTATTCAAACCGTACTTTCCGATTCGGTAGCTAACTAGTTGAGGTCAGTTACGATGACCTTTAATTGAACATTTACTATGGTCAGGCAGTATGCCAGAGCTTTATATACATACCTCATTTAATCCTCCAATTAACACTATGAAATATTAACCGCACTTTATACATGAAGACCCTGATACTGCAAAATAGTAACTCAGGCAGAGGTGGTCTTTGCTTTGTGGAGCTTAGAGTCTAGCGAGGCTTGAAGAGCTTGACTTGTCCAAGGTCACACACACAAAGTAAGGGCACATCTGGGGGAATTTAGGCCTTTTGGACTTGAAAACCCTGTGATTCATTCTATGTTTTGTTGCATTCCTACATTTTAACCCTTATATAGAAGCATACAGTTTGCCAGAAAGTAGAGACAAATGTATTTTTCATGGGGGAATAGGTGAGTGGAGAAGAGGTGGGTGTCCTCTGGGAGACTACAGGACACTTTCAACTACTAAGTTAAATTTGCACTTTTGTTAATGCTAGCTGAGAAATTTAAGTGACAAAGTTAGTTTTAGGTTACTGCAGCAAGTTATTTTTTCCTCATTTCCCAGCCCCTTCCTGGAACTTAATAAATATAAACCTCTTTTTCACTGTGGGTGATATTTAAGACTAAGATATTTAAGATACTTAGTCAAAAATAACCTAGATAAGAATTTGGCGACTTTTATTGTTACTGAAGTAACTGTCTTCAGTTACAGTGTTACTGCCACCATTATACTTTTCTGATTAGACCTTTTGAACATTTATAATCCTGTGTGTTAAGATTTGTTTTACTGTAATGTTCTTGTAACTGATACAGCAAAAGAATGGGAAAGCATAACCTGTTCTTGAGTCAAAATGTAATGATTTAACTCTTAAGGAGTTGTATTTGTTGGAGGAGTAATTGCCTCCTCTGTGTTGAGGGTGTGCATTTTAGGGCAGAGCGAACTTTCTTGAGTCCTTTTAAATCAGTAATGACAAAATATCAACAAATACTTGGTATAGAAGTTTGATTACTCTTGTTACTTGGTCAGTAAGACTGTTTAAAAGCAAACCAAAACAAAACCCAGGTACTTTCTACCCAAATCATAATTTCAGGAGGTAGAGAACATTTTAATAATAAAAAAAAAAGTACATGGTCTTATAATAAAGAAAATTTGTTTAGAATAAATTTTGCTAGAATAGAATATCTACAAAAAACATTTTTTTTTTCATATTTTTGTGTGGACTGTTGAGAACTTGGTCTAAGGGATATTTGAGAATTTTACCTACTGGATTTGCCTTAGACATGTTGGGTAGATTTCCTTGTTAATAGAAACATGAATAAAGATTCTTCGTGTGGATCTCATGGTCTTAGTGGTATTCGGCACAAAGGAAGTTGGGACTGTTGGAATATTGGAAATAGAGGTTTTTCAGTGTTTACTAATCCATTCCAACTTTTAGGGATAAGGCTTTTGGGAGCAGAGGCTCTGTCAACATATATTTTGTTTCTTGCTCTATCTCCTTCCCTAAGTGCAGTGGCTGGTGTGAAGTAGCTCTTAGTAAATATTTATCCACAAATGAATGGACAGGTGTTCAGGATGTCTAGGCTGATACTGTGGGTGACTGTGCCATGCCACTAAGCAGTCTCTAAGAAATGTTTATGTCCTGACTTGAGTTGTTTTTAGTCTCAATAAAAGCCATGTGATGGTGAAAAGGTTTTGGCTCTGTTTCTGGTAAGAACTGGAGGTGTTTGGCCTGGAGAAAAGAAGACTTTGGGAGCTATTACAATGTTTTATAGTACAAGAAGAATTGTTGGGTAGAGAAGTACAAATCCATCACCTCTATTGGAAACATTCTTAGAAAGCATGCCCTTCTTCCCTAATAGTGGGTCAGTAGCCTTTATGATTGTGTTGCTGTATCTTTGTACCAGAAGTTACTATAGTTGTAAAGGGGATGTGGAGGAGGGAGAGTTTGGGAGAGAAATGTAAGGAAATGTGATTTAAAGGTTGTTTTTAAGGGATTGTTTCCAGGTAAAAGTTTCTCCAGGCAAACAGCAAAGGAGAAACACTCAATTTTTTTTATGGTGCTTCATAGGGCAGATTTTTGGCTCAATATCAACAAGATTTTCTTTTTAAATTTTATTTTTATGTAACTTGCCTTAAAATATTAACACAGGTAAGGCAAAAGTTTGCTTAGGTGCACCCCTACCCTCCCATCTAGTTTCCTGTCCAGAGGTAACTGACCACTCTTACCAGTTTAGATTGTACTTCTAGAACTGCTTCTAGAACAGTAGCTTAAAGTACTTAACATGAAATCAGATTTAAAATTTAGTTTCTCAGTCACAATTGCCATACTGGACTATACAGATCAGAACATTTCATCATTGGAGAAAGACCTGTGTAAGCCTTCATAGGTGTTTTGTTTTGTTTTGTTGTTGATAAATGGCACCGAATTGTGCATGCTCTGCTTTTTTTTCTTTTTGTTATAACAGTATGGTTTGGAAGTCTTTCTTTCCTAGTGAGCAGTGTATATGATTTCTTTTATTGTTTTCTTTTTTTTTAAAGTTTATTTTACTTACTTATTTTTTTAAGATTTATTTATTTTGAGAAAGAGTATGAGCAGGGGAGGGAGAGGCCATCTCAAGCAGTGTTTAAGCTATTGGCACAGAGCCCGATGCTGGGCTCAAACTTAGAAACTGTGCGATTTTGACCTGAGTGGAAACCAAGAGTCGGATGCTTATCTGACTGAGCCACTCAGGTGCCCCTAAAGTTTAAGTAATCTCTGCACCCAGCCTGAGGCTCAGATTCAAAACCCTGAGATCAACAGCCATATACTCCATTGACTGAGCCAGCCAGGTACCCTTTCATTATTTTTAACTGCTGCATAGTATTCCATACTGTTATACTGTATTTCTCTACTATTGAATGTTTCCAACTTATGGCCCCTGCAAACAATGTTAATACATGATTTCTGTGCACATAGAGTCCTTTTTTTTTTTTTTTTAAGGTAGCTTTCAAGAAGTGAAATTTTAGGATTGAAGAATGTATATATTTGGAATTAAAAAGTCCTTTCTAACAATAAGAACTGTGTGAAAATGTCCTGAAATAGTGAGCCTCACCGAAAATCATAATTACGTAATTTCAGAACAGAAAGGGGTCTTTGAGATCATCTGGTTACTCCCCACTTCTGCATGAAAAAACAGGCATGGAGAAGTGAAATGGCTTCCCCAAGACATTTTAGATAATGAAAGGCAGACACTGGGCTGGAACCCCTCTCACTGTGTCCAGGTCTAGAGATATTTTCAGTGTATTGTGAAAGAGGGTCTGAGTAATCTTCTTTCAGAGATTTTTATGAAAGAGATTCCTGAATTGGGGATGGCACGGAGGAGCTTACACCAGAAGACTGTAAGCTCTTATGAGTCAGAGGCTAATTTTATAATTGGGTCTGTAGGGTTGAATTGTGGCCTGTAAATACAAGCAATTTGAGAAGTAGGGAATGACTCTTGAAAGATCAACTGTGGGAATAGCTTTTTGTTAGTACTTCTGCCTGTTATAGTTGATATTTGACTGGTTGATGGATTGCTTTGAATCAAATAAGGTAGCTTCAGTCTCTGGTACCTGTTGCCTTCAGAACTTAAAGCAGTTCTGCCTCCTGATATCACAGTTATGTTTTTTTGTTTGTTTGTTTGTTTGTTTTTCAAATAGGCTCCACACCCAATGTGGGGCTTGAACTGAGGACTTTGAGATCAAGAGTCAGATGCTTGGAGATCAAGAGTCAGATGGACTGAGTCAGCTAGGCACCCCCAACAATTAGATTTTTATATTGTGGAACCACCGTGCAACAGTTTTACCAAATGATAGCTGTGAAATACTTTTCTTCAAGTAGTTACTATTTGAGTGACTGCGTATTTTGAGATCTATATTTAAGGCTTAGAGACTTTGTGTGCTTTATATTTAGATATTTTGCTTTCTGTCAGCAGACCTGTTTCTTCACAAAGGAAATGAGGTGAGAGATCCAAAGTCTCTTACCACCATTAGAAAACTGCCTCACCATGTACGCGCCCCTGATAATGTGTCATTAGGTATTAAATCTTTGCTTTTACAGCTTTATTACCAACAGGTTGCTTTAGTGATCGAGGAAGAATTTTATAAGAGAAATGTGCTTTTGGGGAAGGCTTATGTACTTGCTATTTTTTTCCAGATATGAAAATAAGGATGAAAACAATGGAAATGGGAGTCAAACAAAAGAAGTAATATCACTTTTTAAAGCTTTGAATGTAGATTACTAGTGAGCAAGAGAAACTAAATTAATATGTAACATTTCATGAATGCTTGACTTAAGCCTTCAGTACCAGATTACCTCTAGAAGGTATGTCTCTGCAGTTCTATGGATGATTTTAGTCAGCTCTGAAATGGAATGTTGTGAGGAAGTCAGGTTCAAGATTTCTCTTTGCTGAAGAATGCCAGATAATCTTGATTAACTTAATCAGGCATAAAAGGTGAGATTTGTTTTCTTCTTATCTTGAGAAGTCTATAAATTTTGGTGCCTTGTGATGAGTAGCTGTTAAGATGATAACCCTGAGCCAAATTTTTCTGCTAACCCTGGAATACCAAGTCCTATAAATGATAGGGAATATGAGAAGGTAAGTGAATGCATATTTGGAAGTATTTAATTTAGCATAAAAATTTCCTAAAAATTGTTTAATTTTGGCTAAATATCTTATTTTATGCTTGTCCGGAGTCTTGCCCAAGTCTTGGCCAGTTTGGAGTCAAGTGGTGTGCTAAGTGCATCTACGTGGAGAAAGAAGCTAGAATAGTGTTGAGTGATGGTTACATGCATACATTTATATGTAAATTCTCTAGTTCTGTCCATATGAGAGGGCCTTAGAGCAGCAATACCCAGTAATAATGTATGCACTTAGCATCCATATCTTAGCTTCTAAAAAACATTCTCTACTAAAAGGAATCTGTGCTCTTGGAGAAATGGCTGATTACAGAGCTGATATGAAGAAAGTACAAGATGAGCCTAGAACATTTTGTGCCAGAACACAATGAAGAGCTCAAAGGATAATAGATATGTGTCAGAAGGACACATCATTTCATAGTATTTCCTTCCAAAATACTTAAAAAGAAAAGTTTTGTATTTTATTGAATTCTGTGACTGACTTTAGAATAGAACTGATTCTTGTGTAAATTTCATAATACTTTGCTATAGAGTAGCACTCTGTAGTAATAGTTGGGATTTTGTAAGTTTGCTGTGCCTTAAATTTTAATCACTAAATTGTGAGAAATTATTTTAAATTATAGATTAGAAAATAGTTTTCGAGTCTGTGACTTCTGTGTGGCTATGTAGTTAGAAAAGTACCAGAAATGTTTTGTGCCTCTGTTTTTCTAAGTGGTGCTTTATTCAAGAGACTGCTTAATAAATGTTGCTTTCAAGCTTTTGGCAGGTAATGCAAGTAGAACATTTAAGAGGCAAGGTATGATACACATGGCAAAAAAAAAAATGGAAAAGACCAGAAAAGTTGAATATGGTTGAAATAGTTCATGTTGAGAAGCTTACAAAGAGGGAATCTATCTGAATCTTTAGAATATTACCTGCTTTGTTTCTGACTATAACATGTGATTGTTGTGTGTATGTGTGTATGTTTTCTCAATAGGAATCAAAGGTTCTGGGAAGAAAAATGATGGAATGATAGAAATACAGAGCTCATGGACTGTTAAAAAAAAAACAGCTCTATTGATATTTAATTTACCCAATTTAAGTAAACACTTTGAGTTTAGGAAGTATGTAGAGTTGTACAACCATCATTATAATTGAGTTTTATAACACCTCAAATAGTTCCCTTATGCTGCTTTGCGGTCAATTTTTGCTCATAAGGGGTATGAGCAGGTAGGGAGCTCAGGCAACCACTGATCTGCTTTCTGCCTATATAGTTTCCCTTTTCTAGAAATTTCATGTAAATAGCATCATACACTATGTAGTCTAGAATATTGTCTTGTATCTTTAATATCGCTGTCTCTCTCATGACACCTAGCATAGTCCCTGCCACAAAAGGAGCCCATATAAAATAGCTGCACAGATTTACTTCTTTTCAAGTATTTAAAAAAATTTTTTTAAATGTTTATTTTTGAGAGGGAGAGAGAGAGACAGAGCATGAGTGGGGGACAAAGGCAGAGAGAGAGGGAGACACAGAATCTGAAGCAGGGTCCAGACTCTGAGCTGTCAGCACAGAGCCTGATACAGGCCTTGAACTCACAAACCACAAGATCATGACCTAAGCCGAAGTCGGATGCTTAATTGACTGAGCTACCCAGGTGCCCCAGTCTTTTCAAGTATTTCTATAACTTGCATGCCACCTGCCTAGTCACAAACTTTTGCAGTAATATTTGATAGCAGATAACACCTCTTTATCAAGAAATAAAATGGCCAAGTGTAAGTGTTGGCTTGGTTGATTTTCAAGTACTCTAAGGTTCTGTGGGGTAGGTATGACCAAGTGCTAAGCAACGGTGTATTCTCTCGAAGTTTCTTCAGTGTGAAGTCTTTGAAATCTTATACTGATGCCCTGCTTAAAAACAGAATCTTTTTTCTTTTTTTAAAATTTTAATCTTTATTTATTTTAGGGGGGGAGGGGGAGAAGGAGGGGCAGAAAGAGAGAGGGAGACACAAAATCTGAAGCTGGCTCCAGGCTCTGAGCTGTCAGCACAGAGCCTCACCCAGGGCTCAAACTCACCAACTGGGAGATCATGACCTGAGCTGAAGTCAGATGCTTAACCAACTAAGCCACACAGGTGCCCCTAAAAATAGAATCTTTTAAAGATTAGAAATATTTGGCTATCACCTCGTGGTGATTAGTTCAGATTATATCTGTAATATGACTTGTACCTTTTCTGGTAATTCATATTTTAAAAAAAATTCTTCTTTAAAGTTTGTTTATTTTTGGGACAGAGAGAGACAGAGCATGAATGGGGGAGGGTCAGAGAGAGAAGGAGACACAGAATCTGAAACAGGCTCCAGGCTCCGAGCTGTCAGCACAGAGCCCGATGCGGGGCTCCAACTCACGGACCGCGAGATCATGACCTGAGCCGAAGTCGGACGCTCAACCGACTGAGCCACCCAGGCGCCCCTGGTAATTCATATTTTAGTTGTGTTTTCCAGATTCACCACTAAAGATCAAGAATATTGTTTTCAACCCAGGTCCTGTTTAGAAGTCACTGCTATTTTCTAGTAGCCATTCCCCTTGTATTCTTTTTAGTAACGGAATCTATCATGTTCTAGCTTGGCACATAATCACCTAATTAGAAACTGTTTCTCAGCCTTTCTTCTACATAGGTGTAGCTATGTGATTAAATGTTAGGTGATAAGATGTAAGTGGAAGCATTGTCTACTTTTATGGTATTCTTAGTCATACCATAAAAGTAGCTGTTTGTCTTTTGCTTCTTCCGTTTTTCAGGGCTAGACCACCTGGATTATAAGAGTAAGCCATTTTCCACTCTGTAGATGAGGGCAGTGAGGGAAGAGCAACAAGGTACAAGATGATGGATCCCTGGATCTTCTACATCCTTAGAATACCTACACCTCCTTAGTTTGGATTTCTGTTATGTTCAAGCTATTGCTAACAGGCCTGTGGTAAAGTAAGCAATTTCCTGGCTTGTTGCAAGTAACATCCAAGTTTTTTTTTCCAATGTCATTTTTTCCCTTTGTAGTTTCCTTTATTCAACAAAAATGCTGTTTCTGGTCAGTCCTTTACTGACCTGTGGTCTCTTTATTCAAAGCAACCTTCGGGGGCACCTGGGTGGCTCAGTCGGTTGAGTGTCCGACTTCGGCTCAGGTCATGATCTCTCACTCTGTGAGTTCGGGCCCCGCGTTGGGCTCTGTGCTGACAGCTGAGAGCCTGGAGCCTGCTTCGGATTCTGGGTCTATCTCTCTGCCCCTCCCCCACTCATGCTGTCTCTCTCTCTCTCTCTCTCTGTGTCAAAAATAAACAAACATTAAAATTTTTTTTTAAAAACAACCTTCAAAATACTCTTTGTCTTAAATTATCCAAAGATAATTTGGAAATGCCTTTGACTATATAATTTTAAAGCCAATGAATGCATCTCATGTCTTAATGTCTCCAGCAGAAACCTGGGTACATACACACAAATGTTGGTTAAATGAGTTAAGATAATTTGGGAGAGAGGTAGTTACTTTTTGAGGAGTTAAGATATGGGAGAGAGAGCATTTTAATGACAACAGGAAAATTTTTATTTTAATTACCTATTTTTATGTAACAAATTATCCCACTGCTTAGCAGTTTAAAACCACAAACATTTATTATTTCATATTTTCTGTGGGATAATAATCCCTGTGAGATTGGGATGGGTCCCTTTGGCCAAGGGTCTCTTATGAGGCTGTAATCAAGGTGTTGGCTGGATCTGCTCAACTGGGGCTCCAGAATTCCTGTCCAAGCTTATTTGTGAAATTCTTGGCAGGCCTCAGGTCCGCATTGGCTGTTGGCTAGATGCTTAAGTTCCTTGCCATGCCCTGTGGCTTCTCCATAGAGATAATAGCAACATGGCAGCCCACTTCTTCCAGAGCAACAGATCCTAGAACACCCAAAAATGGAAGCATTTTTTTAACTTCATCTTGGAAGTAACATCCTGTCACTTCTGCCATACTCTGTTCTTTGTAAGTGAGTCATTAAATCCAGCTCACACTCAAGGAGAGGATTACACAAGTGTAAATATCAGGAGGTGAGCTCATTGGGGACCATTGTGCAGGTTGCCTACCACAAACAATATGCAAAGATCTATTAAGTATGCGTTGGCATATCAGCTTAGTGTTTTTACTTTTTTACTCATACCCATCTTTCCTAGTACTGGTTTTATCTACACTTCACCTGCTTATTAAATTTCCTTTCAGCTGGATAACTAAGACTTATGTAGCTCCACCTAGATTTAGTCAATTATCTGTGGATTAGAACAATCATCTCACTTTTACAAAAGAGAAAACTGATGTTCAAGGAAGGTACAAACCAAATTCAGACATATTTATTTTTGTAAACTTTATTTTGAGAGAGAGCATGCAGGGAGTGGGGGTGTGGGCAGGCCGATGCGGGAGCGTTGAGTGAGTGAGTGAGAGAGAGAGGAAGAAAGAGAAGGGAAGTGAGAGAGGATCCCAGGCAGGCTCTGCACTGGTCAGCACAGAGCCTGATACAGGGCTTGAACTCACAAACCGTAACTGTGAGATCATGACCTGGACTGAAATCAAGAATCAGATGCTTAACAGACTGAAACACCCAGGCACCCCCAAAGTCAGATGTATTTTAAACAAGGTGCTTTTTGGTTCCACTGACCATGTTCCACATATCTTCTACTTGTTAAGGGACAAATTAGCCCTTTAAAACCACATAAGTCCTTTAACCTTAAACAAATGATCTACTTTCCCAGAATCTTTATTTCTCATTTTATAAAATGGGGAAGGTGAGCATAAAAAAACATCCACAAGAGAGGGACTTCCAGCTATGGCTGCATGAAGAGTTTGGTGACTGCTCTCCACAAAAATAAAGTAAAACTAGGTAAAATTGTCTGAAACTATTTGGGCTATGGAAATTTGGCAGGCAAAAATTCAGAAGCACTTATTTTTAGGAAAACAGCTAGAGCTTTTAAGAACGGTTGATATCTACAGCATTCTTGCATGGAGACCCCTACTGTGTGCCCCACCTCTCCCCAGTTCCTGTGGCAAGAATGAAAGTTTGGGAAACCAGCGGCCCTGCTGGTTTGTGGCAGCAAGTGAAAACATGTATTTGTCAACTTAAAGTGATGAACTTGATGGGAAACAGGGAAAACTCACATTATTTGCAAGTGTGAGATTGTGGTGCTAATTGGGATGCGTGGGGGACCAGCCAGGTTTTTAACAGGCAGACCTTGGAATTGAGAATACCATAAAGGGATAAGTTCTCCATGTATCCCTGGTGAAACTATGCACATGTGCTGGGGACACCTGAAAGTGTCTAGCAGAAAGCAGGGGCCAAGGCAAACTTGAGAACTGGCCAAGGCTTGAATGTGCTCTTCCCATCCCACACACAGATTGAAGAGCAGGTTTGAAATGTGTGAGCATACCTTTGCCCAGATAACTAGCTGAAAACTAAGCTATGCAGATAAAGGGTAACCTCCTTAGGAAGCCATAGTGAAAAAAAAAATAGGTAAGTATTAAAACCTGAGCAGAGACGTTGACACTGCAGGAGACATAGACCCCACTCTTTAAGGCCAGGGAAATTAAAAAATTCTGGGGGTGACTGGCAGGCTCAGTCTTTAGAACATATGACTTGATTTCAGGGTTGTGATTTCAAGTCCCTTTTTGGGTGTAGAGGTTACTTTAAACATAAAATCTTTCAAAAAATTCTGAAAAATAAATTCCAGAGTTGGTATATTTTTGATAATAAGTTATCTAAAATGTTTTTAACAAAAAGCCAGGAGACATGTCAAGAGACAGAAAAACGTGACCTATACTGAGAGAAAAGAGTGCAGTTAATAGAAAATACCTGAGTGGACTCAAATATTAGACTTAAAAGATAAAAACTTCAAAATGCTATTATAAACATGTTAAAAGAATAGAAGGAAACATTTTCAAATGATAGCAGAATATGATGATACTGACCTGACAAATGGTGACTCTCAATAGAAGGAAATGGAATCTATAAAGAAGTATTTTATTTTTTAGTATTATAAATGGAAATGTTTTCATTTTTGAATTATTCATTGTTAATATGTGGAAATACTTGCTTATTAGCTCTAAATTATTTGTGTGTTCTTTAGGATTTTTTTAATATATAAGATCATGATATCTGTGACTAGAGAACACCTTAGTTCTTCCTTTCCTGGATGCCTTTCATTTCTTTTTCGTGCATAGTTGCCCAGGCCAGAATCTCTAGTACAATGGAGACAGCAGACAGCCTTGTCTTGTTCTTTATCTCAGGAAAAACTTTCATCTTTCATCATTAAGTATAATGTTAGCTGTAGGTTTTTAATAGATGTGCCATCTATCAAGTTAAGGAAGATTCCTTTTATTTATAGTTTTATGAGTATTTTTATCAAGAAGGGGTATTGGATTTTGTCAAGTGCTTTTGTGTATCTGTTGTCTGTTGAGATGGTCATTAAAAAACCCCCTTCATTACATCTAAAACGGTGAGAGGAAAATTGCACTGTATCTAAACAGAACAATATTTTCAAAGGATCCATAGCTTCAAAAATAATGGATTTTAGAGGATGTTGGACCAACATCTTTACAGTGATGAGTGGGAAAAAGAAAAAACACAAAAAGCCCCTAAACTATCAACCCAGAATTCTATATACAATCAACAATTGTCTCAGGAAAAAAGAAACAATGATATTATATCATGAATAAAACCTGAGAAAATGTTCATCAACTCATTTGAGCTGCAAGAAATTCTAAAAGATGTATTTTAGTTTGAAAAGCAATGAAACAAATGGAGACTTGTATATTCAAAAAGGAATGCAAACCATCAAAAATGCTATTGTGTCTGCCTTCTTGATCTAGGGGAGGAGGGTAGAATTCATTGGTATTAAAAATAAAAATTTATACAGAAAACCCCCCTTCATTTCAGTAATATGGTTCATTAAATGGATTTATTTTTTACATTTTGGATCACTTTTGCATTTCTGTGATAAATCCTACTTGGCCATGGTATATGATACTTTTAATGTGTACTGGTATAAGTTTGCTGATATTTTGTTGAAGATTTTTGCATCTGTTTTCATAAAAGACATTGGTCTGTAGTTTTTTCGTGATGTCTTTGTTTGGCTTTGGTATCTGACTCCATAGAATGAGTTAGGAAATGTTCCCTCATCCTCCAATTTGGAAGAATTTAAGGATTAGTATTAGTTCTTCTTCAGATGTATCACTAATTATGCCCTCTGTTCCTTGGCATTTCTTTGTTGGAAGTTTTTTGATTACTGATTTAATATTTTTACTTTTTATTCAGATTTTCTCTTCTTGAGTCAGTTTTATTATTTTTTTTTTTGAGTTTGTATGCTTCTAGGAATTTGTCCATTTCATCTAGGTTGTTTAGTTGCCATAGTATTCTATAATTCTGTTTCTGCAAGATTGGCAATGATGTCTATTTTTTTTTTAATGGTTATTTTTGAGAGAGAACGAGAGTGTGCATGCATTAGTAGGGGAGGGGCAAAGAGAGAGAGGGACAGAGAATCTGAAGTGGGTTCCATGCTGATATCAGACAGCCTAATGCAGGGCTCGAACTCAAGAATCTCGAGATCATGACTTGAGCCCAAGCCAGATGCTTAACTGACTGAGCCACCCAGGTACCCTGATATCTCTATTTTCATTCGTATTTTAGTAATTTGAGTGTTCTCTCTTTTTAATCTGCTGAAGGCTTGTTAATTTTGTTGATATTTCCAAAGAATGGACTTATGTTTTCTTTGTTTCTATTGTTTTTCTAGTCTATATTTCATTTACATTTGCTCTGATTTTTATTTTCTTCCTTCTCCTCGGCCTATATTTAGTTTTCTTCTCCTTTTGTAGTTCTGTAAGGTGGAAGGTTAGGTAGGTTATTGGTTTGAGATCTTTGTTCTTTTTAATACAGTTATTTACAGTTATATTCCATAAATTGTGGGATGTTGGGAGCACATGGCTGGCTCAGTCGGTAGAGCATGAACCTCTTCATCTCAGGGTTGTAAGTTCCAGTCCTATGCTGGGCCAGCTCTGCTGGTTCTTATTATATATATAGCATGCCAAGGACCATGTAGCCAGGTTGAGAGCAGAGAGAGAGAAAGCAGACTTGGGGCTCAGCCTTTATTAGGGTCCAGTTGTGGAGTGTCTAGGGTTTTGCTCATTCACTCTATTGGCTAATTTAAAGCAGAAAGGCAGGAATTAGGGCCTGAGGAAGGAGAAAATAGGGTCACTCATGTAGTCAGTTATTTAGGTTACCTGGGGTTTTCTGACAGAATTTCACAGATGGGGCAGCCTCATTGCTTATGTGGTGGTTTTTCTAGTAGCTGTGTCATACAGCTGGCAATATGTTTATTCAAGATAAATGTTTTTTGAAATGGATATCATGGCGATCAAAAGCTTAATGTTAGACCCACTACAATAAAAAAATCTTACTGTCACCAAACTATGGAAAGAGCCCAAATGTCCACTGACTGATGAATGGATAAAGAAGATGTGGTATATATACACAATGGATTATTACTGAGCCATCAAAAAGAATGACATCTTGCCATTTGCAACAATGTATGGAGCTGGAGTATATTATGCTAAGTGAGATAAGTCAAAGGAAGACAAATATCATAGGATTTCACTCATGTGGAATTTAACAAACAAAACATGAACTTATGAGAAGGGGGAGAAGAGAGAGAAAGGATAAAAGACTTAACTATAGAGAACAAACTGAGGGTTGATGGAACTTGGTGGGGGATGGACTAAATGGGTGATGGGCGTTAAGGAGGGCTCTTGTATTGAGCACTGGGTATTATATGTAAGTGATGAATCATTAAATTCTATTTCTGAAACCATATTACACTGTATGTTAACTGAATAGAATTTAAATACAAATTTGAAAAAAAAACCTTATTGTTAGACACTTAACCTACAAATATAAATACCATGGTTTCAATGATATATAAAAACTTTGTTTCTATATTTATGTACTTCCTGTCATATATTTTTATGTGTTTTGTGCCCAGCAACATAGATTTATAATTATTATTTTATATTTTTAATTTTTAATTTTTTTATTTTTGAGAGAGAGAGAGTATGAGTGAGTGAGGGGCGGGGAGAGAGAGAGAGAGAGAGAGAGAGAGAGAGAGAGAGAGACAGAGACACTACCCATGAGGGGCAGAGAGAGAGAGAATCCCGAAGTGAGGCTCGAGCTCATGAACCAGGAGATCGTGACCTGAGCCAAAGTGGAATGCTTACCCGACTGAGCCACCCAGACGCCCTTGTAGTTTTCTTCTCAATCATGTACAAAATAAAAGGGGTACAAGTCCAAAATACATTAGTTATAAATTTTATATTTACCTACATAAACACCTATCTTTACTGTTTTTTTTTTTTTTTTTAACGTTTATTCATTTTTGAGACAGAGACAGAGCATGAATGGGGGAAGGTCAGAGAGAGAGGGAGACACAGAATCTGAAACAGGCTCCAGGCTCTGAGCTGTCAGCACAGAGCCCGACACGGGGCTCGAACTCAAGGACCGCGAGATCATGACTTGAGCCGAAGTCAGACGCCCAACTGACTGAGCCACCCAGGCGCCCCACTGTTGTTTTTTATTTCTGCATGTGATTTCAAGCTGCTGGCTTATGCTCTTTCATTTAAGTCTGAAGAGCTCCCTCTAGCATTTCTTACACTCAGGTTTACTAGTGACATACTCCCTCAGTTTTTATTTATCTGGAAATATTTTTTTTTATATATTTTTTTAAACATTTATTTTTGAGAGACAGAGAGAGACAAGAGAATGAGCAGGAAAGGGGCAGAGACAGAGGGAGACACAAAACCTGAAGCAGGCTCCAGGCTCTGAGCTGTCAGCACAGAGCCTGATGCGGGGCTCAAACCCATGAACTATCAGATGATGACCTGAGCCGAAGTCAGTTGCTGAGCCACCCAGGTGCCCATCTGGGAATATTTTAATTTCTCCATTATTTTTGAAGAATAGTTTTGCCAGATATACAGAGTTCTTGCTTAACAGTTTTTCTTTCAGCACTTTAAATATGTCATCCCATTGCCTTGTGGCAAAAAAGGTAGTGAGGATTCCTTGCACACTCTTTGGTCCACAGAGTTCTCTTTGCTGGTTCCACTGGCCAGAAAAATGGTTTTACTTTCAGAGTTTTAGGTGTCTACACAGCTGCCACATTGCAGCTCTGTGACTTAGGCTGTATTGGGACATGGCCAACAGAGAGAGAAAAGAAAAGGGAAAGGAAAGAAAACCCAAAATGAAGGTTCTCACATTTTCTGCTCACATTCTGTCCAGAAAGATGGTTTTATCTCTGTAGTTTAGTTGTGTCTTATGTACAATTCTGCACAGGGGCCATCCTATTCCATGATGGGAGAAAAAACAAAAAAACTCAGGAAACTCATTCCTATTACTGACTATTCTTTAAGTTTTGGCTCACTTCCCCAATCCATCTGTTACTAACATTTATTTATTTGTTTAATGTTTATTTTGAGAGCATGGGTTTGAGTTTAATGTTTATTGAGAGAGCATGGGGGAGGGGCAGAGAGAGGGGGAGAGAATTCCAAGCAGTCTCTGTGATATCAGTGCAGAGTTGGATTCAGGGCCCAGTCTCCCTAACTGTGATATCATGACCCAGCTGAAATCAAAAGTCAGATGCTTAACCATCTGAGCCATCCAGGCACCCAACCTTTTATTTATTTTTAATGTTTAAAAACTTTTTAAAAAGATTTTATTTTTAAGTAATCTCTATGCCTCCAGTGGGGTTCAAACTCACAACCCCAAGATCAAGAGTCATGAGCTCTACTGACTGAGCCAGCCAGGTGCCCCTATTTACTAACCTTTTGGAGTCCTGAGTTATTTGCTTTTAGTATGTTATCCATAGGTTTTAGTTGTCATGAGTGGGAGTGAGAGACTGTAGTGGGCTTAACGTCATCTTTGCTGGTGATTCTTACACATATTTTTTATTTCTCAGTAGACCCTTGGAAAAAGAATGGTAGTTGTGAAGAGAAGGTAGTTATTTTCCCCAGGCTTAAGATTTAAATATAGTAGAGATTCTAGCTGAGGTGTCTACACCTTTTGCCTGCCCAGAGGCTTACCACTTTAGGTCATAGTAATGATAGGAATCATTTATATACTATTTACTCTGTTCCAGATACTGTTTCCAAAACTTTAAACTCCTTTAGTCCTCACAATAACTCTATCAGGTCAATACTATATTATCCCCATTTTATTTATCATTGTTATTTTTAATGTTTATTTTTGAGAGAGAATGAGAGCAGGGGAGGGGCAGAAGAGAGGGGGACAGAGGATCTGAAGTGGGCTCCATGCTGACAGCAGAGAGCCCAATGTGGGGCTCAGAATCATGAATGGTGAGATCATGACCTGAGATGAGGTCAGCCACCCAGGCAATCCCTATTATCCCCATTTTAAAGATAAATTGAGGTACAGAGAGAGTAAGTAATTTGTCCAAGGTTGCATAGATAATAAATGCTGGAGTCATGATTTAAACCCAGCATAAGACAATTTAGTGTTAGAGCACATGTTCTCGTTAAAATTTTTACTTATGTGTTATGGAAATTATCATATACAAACCAAAGTAGAAAATACTGTAATGAACCTGCCCTCCACCATGTATCTTCAACCAGTTTTATTAGTTTTCAGTATTCTGCCTTTCTTGTTTTATTTTTCACTAACTTTTTTTTGTTTCTGATAAGGTATCTGAAAGCAAATTCTAGATATCATTTTATTTATAAACACTGAAGTATATATCTAAAATGCATAATACTTATATAAAACGTAACCACGGTATGAACATAACTACAATATAATCAAAGCTTAAAAAGTGAATAATAATTTTCTGATTTCTAATATCTTGTGTTCAGTTTTATCTGATTGTCTCAGAAGAACCTTCTTATAGTTGGTTCAGTTCAGGATCCCAATATGGTCCACACATTGTATTTATTGATACATACCTTAATTGTAAAAATTTTAATACTGGCAAACACACATTTTCTCTCTCTAGAGAGAAATCCCCCTGCTCTCACACCCACTCTTTTTACATAGAAGGTAATGTTAACACACATTCTTAACTCTCATACCCTCTTTAGGGCTGTCCCTAATGATGACTTTTCTAATAATGGCCACTTGTATTCAAGATGATTTTCTGTTTTAAAAGTTAATTTTTTCTAATTAACAAAAAACTGTTCCTGTGCTTTTGAAGTATTTAGCACATATTATATGGTTCTTTTTTTATTTACAGATATTTTCCAATTTATCCCTGGATGAGCGTTGCCTTTCTGCCTCGTTGGTTTGCAAGTACTGGCGTGACCTTTGTTTAGATTTCCAGTTTTGGAAGCAGCTGGATCTTAGTAGTCGTCAGCAGGTATGGAATCCAATTCTAAGAAACACCTTGGCCTACTCAACAAATATCTTTATTTCTCTTCAGAAATCATTTCTTTCATGTTGGAGTTTTTCAAGATAGTAGTTCGAATGACTGTAACTTATAATTCCATGCTTCAGTAATTTTTTTGTGTGAATTTATGTTATAGCTAGGTTCTTGTGATGAAGAAGATATTTAATGTGGATTGGTAATTTTGGGTTGCTTCTTAATCCTTTTGTCTAAGTCCTCTTTGTCTTCTCCCTTTTTTCATTACGTTTAAAGAAAGTTATTAAGCTTTCCCCCCCTTTTTGTAGGAATTATATCATGAATTTTAGTTTAGTAGTAGAACATGATGGCATATGTTTATATAGTACTGCTGATATGCCATGTACTGTTCTCTGGGCTTTACACATACTAAAGCATTTGAATCTTCTAACAACGTTTTGAGTTGATACTATTATTATCCCTTTTAATGTGTTATTATTATACTATTAATTATAGTATCTTTACACTGTTATAGGTGAATAGTATAAGTATTTTTTTTTTTTAATTTTTTTAACGTTTATTTATTTTTGAGACAGAGAGAGAGCATGAACGGGGGAGGGGCAGAGAGAGAGGGAGACACAGAATCGGAAGCATGCTCCAGGCTCTGGGCCATCAGCCCAGAGCCCAAAGCAGGGCTCGAACTCACGGACCGTGAGATCATGACCTGAGCTGAAGTTGGACGCTCAACTGATTGAGCCACCCAGGCGCCCCTAAGTATTTTTTTAAAATTTTTTTGTTAAAGAATTTTAGTTTATTTTGAGTGAGAGAGTGAGAGAGTGTGTGTGTGAGAGAGAGAGATCGGGGGAGGGGCAGAGAGCGAGGAAGAGAGAGAATCCCAAGCAGGCTCTGCACTGTCAGTGCAGAGCTCAATGTGGGGCTCAATCCTATGAACCGTGAGATCATGACCTGAGCTGAAACAGAGTCTGACACTTAACTGACTGAGCCACCCAGGTGCCTCAATAGTTTAAGCATTCTCACACTACTGTTACAGATGAATAAATAGAAGCAAAATGGGCTAAGATATCTTGTTTTTATTTTCCTTTTGATTAATTTTCTAATCTTCCCTATTGCCTGGCTGCCCAATGTGTTCATATGGTGGCATAAGTTAGGAAAAAAGGTAGAGTTAATAGTGCTTATTGCATACAATTTGTTGGACTTGTTGTTTTTTTCTTTTGGACTTGGACTTGATTGTTAGAACTTCTTTTGGGCTTGATTGTTAGAACTTGGCATTGAAATGCATAAAAATATTCAATAAGAATAGGATTTTATGGGAGTACTGAACCTGTTCTAAATCCATGATACTGTTAGGTACTGGTGTGCTGCCACATGTTTAACAACTCCTTTCAAAAACAAATAGAAAGCTGTGATTTGTAATATTTGCTAGTTTTTGTGGTGCAAATGCTCCCACCATGGCTTATTTCAGGCTATGGATGTAATATCACTGAATGTGGTGATGTCCCTGATTTGGAAAGAGGTACACATTGCAGGCTCTTGTGAGTTGGTACAAGCCAACTACATGCAGCATACCACTAGTAGTTTACGTGGGGGGTGTGTGTGTGTATCACTCGTTCACTTTAAACAAAATAAGCAAATCCTGGACATTTATGTGTAAGTTTTCTTTTTGTTTTTCTGCCTCATTGGTTAGAAGCTGAAATAATTACAGAATTAGTCATTTCCCTGCCTGGGTCCATGAAATTTGTGTCCAGGGAGAATAGTGAGTATTTAGTTATTGTGGCTGGTAGAGTGGAAAGAAGTAATGTGAAATAATCCATTGGCTCTTTAGTACTCTTGGATATCTGAGCTGTTTGTTACAAACTCAGGCTAAGAATAGCTTTACCATTCTATTGGTAGTTATGTCTGGAGATGAAAAAAGAAGAAAAGATAAAAGGAGAGCTATGTCCAGGTTTTAACTTTGAAGGTAACTGTCTGTATTTATGCTTTTTCCAGGGAGCATAAAGGTAGTTTCAGCCTTGTCTCTTACTTTTAGTGCTCCTCAGCACTGCAGTTCTTTACTTCTGTTCTAAATTTCGTCATGTGCATCTTCTCTGACCGTTATTTGTACTCAAGGGACTTGAATAATATTAACCCTCTTTTTCTTTTTTATTTATGTTTACTTATTTTTTATTGAAGTCTACTTTTACAGGTGTACAACATAGTGATTTGACAACTCTATATGTAATGCTGTGCTCATCCCAAGTGTAGCTGCCATCTCTCACTGTACAAGGCTATTACCACACCATTCACTATACTCCCTATGCTGTACCTTTCATCCCTGTGACTTATTCCATGATTGGGTATAGAATATGTACAGGTTGATTTTTAAAAAATTATGTTTAAAATTCAGACGGCCATGTGAGTTTTTTACCACATGAATTCTAAGGTTACTCATACTTAGCTTTGAGGTATTTTTCTTACATAAATTAAAACAAATTTTGTTTAACATTTTGTAATTTATTTTTTTGAGAGAGACAGAGTGCGAGCAGGGGAGGGGCAGAGAGAGAGGGAGACACAGAATCTGAAGCAGGTTCCAGCCTGAGCTGTCAACACAGAGCCTGATATGGGGCCCAAACCCATGAACCCTGAGATTATGATCTGAGCTGAGTTGGACACTTAAAGCACCTCTAGCTTTGAGGGTTTTTTTTGATAAAAGGTATTTGTTATGGACATTTGTATGTAATCTTGGATGTGTTCATAAACAAAATGATGTATTTTCTATATATATATATGAGGTAGCATTCTGATAGAAGTAGTAAAGGGACACCTGTTTGGCTTGGTGTCCTACATCAGCTCACGTCATGATTCTACATCTGTGAGTTCGAGCCCTGTGTTAGGCTCTGTGCTGATACAGCCTGGAGCCTTCTTCAGATTCTATGTCTACCTCTCTCTCTGCCCCTCCCTCACTCATGCTATGTCTCTTGTTGTGTCTCAAAAATAAATAAACGTTAATTTTTTTTTTTTTTAAAGGGGCACCTGGGTGTCTCAGTTGGTTAAGTGGTGACTTCAGCTCAGGTCATGATCTCGCCATTCCCAAGTTCGAGTCCCACATCGGTCCCTATGATAACAGCTCAGAGCCTGGAGCCTGTTTCAGAGTCTGTCTTCCTTTCTCTCTGCCCTTTCCCCACTTGTACTCTGTGTGTCTCTTTCTCTCTCTCTCTCTCTTTCAAAAATAAATGTATATTAAAAAAATAAAAAATAAATTTTAAATAAAAAAGTAGTAAAACAATTAAAATTTATATTTTGTGGTAGGGATCATCTAATACTAGGTATAATAAGTTACAATTCATATAATGTGATGACTGATACACACTGTTTGCTGGGTTAAAAATAGAAAACAAAGCAATTAAAATCTCAGTATAATTTTGTGTATTCAAACTTCTTCAAAGTTTAACTTTGAAAGTTAAAGTAACTTTCCTGATAAGGATAGATCTTAGGCTTTCAACGAAAATTAACACATATATTTTTGCTTGGTGTTTTTCCATACCACTTCTGACACGAGATGTGTGGAGTTTTTTTCATTCTAAAAAATTCTCTGATAATAACTGGGTATCTAACAATTCAGTGCAATTCTGACACCAACTCCTGGGGTTAATGCAGACCTCACCGATTATGGGCTTTAGTCCTATAAGACTGTCCCCTCTTCATACACCCCTCACGAGTCCCAGGAGTCACCAGTAGTTCTCACTGACCAGCTGTGACTTCAACAGTTCCCTCTAGTCTTTCCTCAGGTTTGATAATTTGCTAAAATGACTTACAGAACTCAGGAAAATACTTTTACTGGTTTATTGTAAAGGATACAACTCAGGACTGGCCAAATGGAAAAGATGCCTAGGACAAATTACGGGGGTGGAGAAGATGTGGAGCTTCCATAGAGTCTGTGGGCCTGTCACCCCCCTGGCTCCTTAAGGTGTTCGCCAACCTAGAAGCTCTTCAATTTTCATTGCTGAAAAGTTTTTCTAACCTAGTCTCTAGCCCCTGTACCCTCCCAGGAAGTCAGGGGTTGAGGCTGACAGTTACCACTTTCTAATCACATGGTTTTTCTGGTGACCAGACCTCATCGTAAAGGTATCATCTAGGGGCCCCCGTTTAAGTCATTTCATTAGTATAAACTCAAGTGTGGTCAAAAGGGGCTTGTTATGAATAACAAAGGACACTCCTATCAATCAGGAAATTCCAAGAGTTGTGGAGGCTCTGTTCTAGGAATTAGAAACAAAGACTAAGTATGCATTTTATGCTATACCACAGTTCTTGTTATGCTTTAATATTCAATAAGAAGGTTTTGTTTTGATTGTGGTTTTCATGCTGTAATCTAATTATTATTTATTGGGGGAAAACTTAATAAAAGAATAGAAAGTACGTTTCTACTTTTAGCAAAAGTTTAAACTTATTCCTTCTTTTTCCTCCTAGGTCACTGATGAATTATTGGAAAAAATTGCATCAAGAAGTCAGAATATAATTGAAATCAACATTTCTGATTGTCGCAGTATGTCTGATACAGGCGTATGTGTTCTAGCATTTAAGTGTCCTGGACTTCTTAGGTATACAGCCTACAGGTGTAAACAGCTTTCTGACACTTCTATTATTGCGGTTGCCTCTCATTGTCCTTTACTTCAGAAAGTTCATGTAGGCAACCAGGACAAACTTACTGATGAAGGACTCAAACAGGTAAATATTAGCATCTATAAAATGGTTTTACTCTGATTAACTCAAAATGTTTGCTTGAAGCTACACTTTAACACATTATTATATGTTAAAAATAATGCTCAGAGACTAAAATAAGCCATCTTGTTTTTTGTACCCATGGGTGGTTGGTTCAGTAAAATTGATAAATAACTTTGGTGTGTTTTGTAGTGAGTGCCTGAACTTCTGGGACAAGCCATTTTATTTATTTTTTTGTTAGTTAAATTTTATACCAAATTTGGCTTTAGGTTCCAATAGTATGCATTTTGGGTTGGTATGAGGTTTTAAAAATTGACTTTTAATTCCCCTTTTACATTACTAGATGATATGCTTATGTGCTTTAAAATACATATTTTAAAGCATAAATGAAAGTCCAAATTAAGGAGTGTAGAATGAAGTAAAAGCTGCTCATTACCCATATTTGGAACAATAATTGGATTAAAATACTATATTTTATCTTTGACACACTTCCTTTGGAAATGCCATTTAAAATTTTTTTGTCTCAGAGTGGATTATTCATTCATGAGTATTGAATGGATTCTATGTGCCAGGCTCTAGATTTGTGAATATTTAGTAATGTTCCCAGTTTTGTACTAGGTACTTACTGTATTTTAACATGTAACCCTTGAAATAACTTTGTGAAATAGTTGGTATTAAACTCATTTTGTAAAGGGAGAAATTAAAGGTTAGAAAGATTAATTAACTCGCCTAATGTTTAGCAAGTGGTGGAACTGGGGTTTAAAGCTTAGATTCTCCAAAATCTCTTCCATCTTTTGACTTTCCCACTCCAAAAGACTTTGAATAAGGGGGCCTGCTCTGTGAGGGCAGAGGCCCTGCACGTTTCCCACTCCAGCTACGGTTTTCTTGACAAACATTTTTGAAAGAAAGAGCTAATTAATAATTTCATTCAAGAACTTGTCAGGATTAAAGTTTAAATTTAGAAGTGGGGTGTAGTCCTGACACTTCCCAGTAAAAGCAGAATATTGGCAAAGTCCTAGATTTAAATCTGATCTGAAATGAACTTAGAAGAAGATTGCTAAATTTAAACATTACATATGAATTAATTGAAAGCTCAGTATTAGAAGGAATTTGGGGAGATTCTGTCTTAAGCAGTACTGGGTGTGTCAATCTAATTTATGTATTAAAAATGCTAAAATGTATAAGGGAGACTGTTCTGTCTGCAAAGGCAAATTGTGCAATAACACCGTTATTTGTTTTAGTATCTGTCCTGATCATTTCTGCTATATATACAATCACCCACTAGTGGAATGAAGTTCTTATATGTATTAGAACAAATTAATCTTTAACGGGAAATTATAAATTTTGTTGACATGGCATGATTTTTTTTGTGATAGAAATCTGTTGGCAAATTATACTTTATAATGAGACATTTATAGAGGTCTGTGTATTTATAAAGTTGACTAAATCTGTTGTATTTTTAAACATGATATAATATGAATAGTTGAGCAGACTGTTAAGGGTGTTTGTGGTAAGAATAAGATCATAACTATGATTGAAATAGAGGGAAAATAAAAAGTCCTTTAAGGAACAAGAGTTAATATGCCAATCAAGTACCATGAATTTACCTAACCTCTACAACTTCTCTAGAATGTAAGATATCTTGGAACCTATAAATTTATGATTAGATGTTTGCTTCAGATTTTCATGGCTCTTTTTTAAATACATATATTTTTGATTTTTAGAAAGAGAGAGAGTGCACGGGAGTGGGGGAAAAGGGCAGAAGGAGAGAGAGAATCTTAAGCAGGCTCCATTCTCAGCCCAGAGCCTGGCAAAGGATCTCACAAATGGATCTCAGAACCATGAGAGATCATGACCTGAGCTGGAATCAGAAGCTTAACCAACTGAGCCACCCAGGTGCCCCATAGGCAAATATTTTAAATCAATTTTTGGAAACATGCTCAAAGAGCTAGTGGAAAGTATGGACAAACAACTAAAAGTTTTAGAAACTAAAAGAATTCTAGAAAATGATGTATCGAAAAATTGAGATAGTAATAAAGATCTAGAAATTATCAAAAGGAACTAAATTGTAATTCTGGAGCTAAAAAGTACAATAACTGATACTAAAATATTTTCTAGAGGGATGCAGCATCAGATAGGGGTAGGCAGGAAAGAATGAGTGAACCTGGAGATGAAACAAAGTGAATTACTGTGTCTGAGAAGAAAAAGAAAAAAAGAATGAGGAAAAGTGAATAGAGTCTGAAGGGCCTGTGGGATATCACTAAGGAGAACAACATTTGCATTATGATTGTCCCAAAAGGAGAAGGGAGAGAGAAAGAGAAAGAATATTTGGAGAAATAATTACTAAAACGTACCAAATTTGATGTGAAAGACATGAATCTGTATATCCAAGAAACTCAGTGAACTCCAGGCAGATTAATTTCAAAGAAGCCTACAATGAGACACATGATAGTATGATTGTCAAAAGCCACAGACAAATAGAGAATCTTGAAAGCAGCAACAAGAGTAGTGTCTCTTAGCATACAAGGGATCTTTAATAAGATTAACAATTGATTTTTCATGCAAAACCTTGGAACCAGAAAGCAGTGTGCTGATGTAAGTTCTGAGAGAGAAAATATCAAACAATTTGATATTTGACAAAACTATTCTTTAAGTATGAAGTCAACATTAAGATATTCTCAGGTAAACAAAAAGTGAGGGAAGGGGCACCTGGTTGGCTCAGTCAGTGGAGTATGTGACTCTTAATCTTGGGGCTGTAGATTTGGGCCCTGAATTGGGTATTAGATATTACTTAAAAAAAAAAATCTTCAAAAAAAAAAAAAAAGGAATTCATCGTTAGTAAATCTGCTTTACACAAAATGCTAAAAAGAGCATGATAGCTATATAGGTAAATATAAAAGATAGTTTTACTTCACTTTTGGTTTGTAATTCCTCATTTTTTCCTATGTGATTGAAGAAAAGCAAATGTATAGAGTGAAGATTATAAATCTATGTTCATGGGCACGTAATGTGTAAAAGTGTAATCTATGATAATACTGTAAGTAGAAGGAGTAGAGACATAGCACCATCGTGTATACTGTTGACACTATGTTGGTATTGTTCAGATTATGCATTATAAGTTTATGATGTTAATTGTAGTCTCCATGGTAACCATTAAGAAAATAACTGAATATGTGTAGGAAAGTAATGGGAAGAGAATCAAATGGTATACTGCATAAAATCTATTAAATACAAAAAATGTGGTAATGGAGGAATTGAGGAACAAAAAACATTTAAGACCTACAGTAAGCAAATAGTTTCTAAATGGCAGAAGTAAATCCTTCCTTGCCAGTAGTTACTTTATTTTTTTTTTTTTAATTTTTAAAGTTTATTTTATTTTGAGAGAGAGAGAGCATGGGAGGGACAGAGAGCAGTGGGGAGAGAAAGAGTCCCACCACCAGCTCAGAACCTGATGGGCTTGAACACACAAACTGTGAGATCATGAGCTAATCTGAAACCAAGAGTCAGACACTTCACCCACCGAGCCATCCAGGCGCCCCTATCAGTAGTTACTTTAAGTTAAATAGATTAGTTGGAGCACCTGGCAGGCTCAGTCAGTAGGGCATGTGACTTTTTTTTTTTAAAGGTGTTAAGTAATCTCTACACCAAATGTGGGGCTTGAATTCATAACCTCAAGATCAAGAGTCATATGCTCTTCCAACTGAGCCAGCCAGCTGCTCTAAGCAAGCAGTTCTTCAATTTTTTTTTTTTTTAACGTTCATTTTTTTTTTAAGTTTATTTATTCTGAGAGACACAGACACAGTGCAAGCAGGGGAGGGACAGAGAGAGGGAGCAAGAGAGAGAATCCCAAGTAGACTCCACACCACCAGCTCAAAGCCTAATGTGGGGCTTAAACTCATGAACTGTGAGATCACGACCTGAGCTGAAACCAAGAGTCAGATGCCTAACTGACTAAGCCACCCATGCAACCCAAATAAATGTTCATTTATTTTTGAGAGATAGAGAGTGCGAGCAGGGAAGGGACAGAGAGCAACAGAGGATCTGAAGCAGGCTATGTGCTGAAAGCAGCAAGCCCAATGCAGGGCTTGAACTCATGAACTGTGAGATCGTGGCCTGAGCCGAAGTCAGCTGCTTAACCAACTGAGCCACCCTGGTGCCCCTAAGCATTCAGCTCTTGATCTCATAGTCATGAGTTCAAGCTCCACATTGGGTGTGGAGTCTACTTAAAAAAAAAGTTAGATTATACTGTAAAAGACAAAGATTGGCAGAATGGTTAAGAAGATAACTGTACCTATCATGTCTATAAGAGACTCATTTTTTGATAGAGACAGAATGAAGTTGAAAGTAAAGGATGGAAAAAAGATACTCCATTCATTCCCACCAACAGTGTGAGAGGGTTATCCTTTCGCTGCATCTTTTTGCTCACATTTGTTGTTGCCTGTGTTGTTAATTTGAACCATTTTGACAGGTGGAAGGCGGTATCTTATTTTGGTTTTTATTTGTATTTTCCTGATGATGAGTGATGTTGAGCATTTTTTCATGTGTCTGTTAGCCATTTGTATGTATTCTCTGGAAAGCTCATGGGGTGGGGGTTTCTCAGAAAGTTAGAACTAGAATTACTCCATGACCCAACAATTGCACTACTAAGTATTTATCCAAAGAATACAAAAATACTGGTTCAGAGGGGCATATGCACCCATGTTTATAGCAGCACTGTCAACAATAGCCAAATTGTGGAAAGAACCTAAATGTCCATCAACTGATGGATACATGTGTGACACACATGTATGATGGAATATTACTCAGCCATCGTTTCATTCAAAACGAATGAAATCTTGTCATTTGCAACAATGTGGATGGAACTAGAGAGTATTATGCTAAGTGAAATAAGTCAGAGAAAGGCAAATACCACGTGATTTTGCTCAGATGTACAGTTTAAGAAACAAAACAGATGAGCATAGGGGAAAGAAGGAAAAATAAGATAGAAACAGAGAGAGAGGCAGATTATAAGAGACTTTATAGAGGACAGACTGAGGGTTGCTGGAGTAGAGGTGGGTGGAGGTATAGGCTGAATGGGTGATGGGCATTAAGGAGGACACTTGTTGGGATGAGCACTCAGTGTTACATGTAAGTGATGAATCCCTAAATTCTACTGATATCAATACTACACTATATGTTAACTAACTTGAATTTAAGTAAAAAAAAAAAAAGATTCTGTTCAAATGCTAATAACCAAGTAGCTATATTATCATCAGAAAAAAATCAATTTTAAGTCAAACAAGTTTATAGTAGACACTGAAGCTCATTATATATTGATGAGTTTCAATTTCTCAGGAAGATAGAACATTTATAAGCATATATATACTTAATAACAGAGCTCCTAAATATAGGAAACAAAAGTGGAAAGGTTTGAAGGGAGAGATAGGTAATTCTCCATTAATAATTAGAAACTTTAATACTGCACTTCAGTGATGGCTACAACAACCAGACCGAAGATCAACGAAGAAATGGAGGACCTGAACAGTGCTATAAACCAATTATACCTAACAGACATATATAATACAATCTACAATAGAATATATATGCTTTTCAAGTACACATGAAACATTTTCAAGATTAGACTACAAACAAGTCTTAGTAAGTTGAAAAGATTGAAATCATGCAAGTTTCTTTTGTGATCACAGTGAAACAAATCTAGAAATCAGTAACAAAAGGAAAATTCGAAAATGTATGAATATGTGGAAGTTAAGCAACACACTTTTGTACAGCCATTGGGTTATAGAGGAAATGATAAGGGAAATTGGAAAATACCTTGAAATGAATGAAAATTAAGACACAATACACAAAAAGTTATGGGATGCAACAAAAGTAGTGCTCAGAGGGAATTTCATGGCTGTGAAAGCTTACATTACAAAGAAAGAAAAATCTGAAATTAGTAACCTAAATGTACACCTGAAGGAACTTGAAAAAGAAGTTAGCAGAAGGGAGGAAATAATGATCTGAGATAAATGAAGCAGAAAACAGAAAACTAGTTTTTCTGAAAATACTAACAAAAATGACAAATCTTTGAGTAAGAAAACAAAGAAGACTCAACTCACTAAATCAGAAATTTAAGCGTGAGCATTCCCACCAACTTTATAGAAATAATAACAGTTCTACAAGAAAATTAAGAGCAACAATACACCAACCAACTGGGTGGCCTAGATGAAATGGGCAAATTCCTAGAAATACACAAATGGCAAAAACTGATTGAAGAAGAAGTAGAAAATCTTCTACAACAAGTAAGGAGATTGAACCAGTAATAAAAATCCTCTCCAAAAAGAAAAGACAGAAGTCAGATGGCTTCCCTCATGAATTTCCTCAAACATATAAAGAATTAATACCGTCCCTTCTTAAACTTTTCCAAAATATTTAAGACGCAGCAAGCAGTACTTCCTAACTCCTATGAGACCAGCATTAGCCTGATTTTGAAGCCAAAGACACTTCCAGAGAAGACAATTACAGAACAGGATCCTTGATAAGTATAAATGCAAAAAAATGTCAAAAAAATAGCAAGCAGAAGCCAGAAACATATTAAAAGGATTATGTATTATGACCAAGTGTGATTTATTCCTTGATTGCAAAAGTGGCTCAATCAAGCCACTGATGAAAATCAATCAGTGTACTATATCACATAACTAGAATGGAGGAAGAACTCACATAATCATCTTACTTGGTGTAGAAAATGCATTTGGTGATTCTAGTATCTTTCCATGTTAAAATCATGCAATAAACTAGGAATGGAAGGACACTTCCTCAACGTAATAAAGTCCATATATATCAAAACTATTGTTAATATACTCAATGGTGAATGACTGAAAAATTTTCCCTTAAGTTCAGGAATGAAACCACGATGCCCACTTTTGCTTTTTCTCTTCAACATTGTACTGGAAATTCCAGCCAGAGTAATTAGGCAAGAAAAAGAAATAAAAGCCTTCGAAATTGGAAAAGAAGAAGTAAAACTATCTCAGTTTGCATGGTTTTATATAGGCACACCTCAGAGATACTGCAGGTTTGGTTCTAGACCACCGCAGTAAAGCAAATTACAATAAAGCAAGTCAAATGAATTTGAGTTCCCAGTGGATATAAAAGTTATGCTTATGCTAATTGTAATTTATTAAGTGTGCAATAGCACTATGTCTAAAACAATAATGTACATTTCTTAATTAAAAAATACTTTATTGCTAAAAAGTGCTAGCCATCATCTGAGCTTTCAGGGAGTCATAATCTTTTTGCTGATTGCCTTGGTGTTGTTGGCTGCTGACCGATCAGAGTGGTGGTTGCTTAAAGTTGGGGTGGCTCTGGCAGTTCTCTTAAGAAACCACTTTCTTCATCCATAAGAAGCAACTCTTCATCTGTTAATGTTTTATCATCAGATTGCAGCAATTCAGTCACATCTTCAGGCTCCACTTCTGATTCGAGTTCTCTTGCTATTTCTACCACATCTGCAGTTACTTCCTCCGCTTAAGTCTTGAACCCTCAGAGTCATCCATGAGGGTTGGAATCAACTTCCTCCAAACTCCCATTAATGTAAATATTTTGACTTTTTCCCATGAATCAGGAATGTTCTTAATGATGTCTAGAATGGTGAATCCTTTCTGGAAGATTTTTTTTAATTTTTTTTTTTTTAAACAAGATTTTTGCCCAGTGTGGGGCTGAACTCATGGTCCTGAGACCAAGAATCACAAGGAGAGTGGGGGAAATGGAAAACAACTAGTTGGTGGAGCAGTCAGAACACATGTACCATTTATCAATTACGTCTGCTGTTTTATATGGGTATGGTTACATTGGAGTTCAATGATCACAGATCACCATACCAAGTATAATAATAATGAATATGTTTGAAATATGGTGAATTTTACCCAAATGTGACACAGAGACATAAGATGAGAAAATGCTGTTGAAAAAATGGTGCTGATAGACTTGCTCAATACAGGGTTGTAAATTTGTTAAAAAATAACTGTGAAGTACAATAAGATGAAGTACAATAAAATGAGCTCTGACTGTATATAGAGTAGACCCTAAAAAAACTCTTCCCAAAACTGAGCTAATAAAAGTATTCAGTGAAGTTCTAGGATACAAAATCAGTGTGCAAAAATTGGTTGCATTTCTGCAAACTAGCAGTGAAAAATCCAAGGAAGAAATTAAGAAAATAATTGCGTTTACCATAGCTTCACAAATAAAATATTAAGGAGCAAATTTAGCGAAGCACATGCAAGACTTACACACTGAAAACTACAAAACAGATTAGAAAGAAACTAAAAAACACCTAATAAATGGAAAGACATCTTGAGCTCCTGAATTGGAAGACAGTATTTTTAAGAGGATAATACTACCCAAAATGATCTACAGATTTAATGTAATCCCCATTAAAATTCCACTGGTGGTTTTGCAGAAATTAAAAAAACTCATTATACAATTCATAAGGAATTTTAAAGGACCCAGAACAGCCACAACATTTTTGAATAGGAAGAACAAAGTTGGAGGAGTCCTACTTCTCAATTTTAAAACTTCTTATGAAGGTATAGTCATCGAAACAGTGTGATACTTAGTGGAAGAACAGATGTATAGAAAAATGGAGTAGAATTATGAGTCCAGTAAACCCTCACATCTTTAGTCAATTGATTTTTTACCATAATGCCAAGACCATTCAGTGGGGGAAAGAACACTTTTCCAAAAAAAAGTGCTGGTAAAATTCGATGTCCACATACAAAAGAAAGAAATTTGATTATTTATACCATATACAGAAATTAAATGGGTCAAAGACCTGAATTTAAGAGCCAAAACTATAACACTCTGGAGAAGGGATAGGTGTATATCTTTAGGACTTTGAAGTTGGTAATGATTTCTTAAATACGACACCAAAAAGGCACAGCAACAAATGTAAAAAACAGATAAACTGGACTTGATTAAAATTAAAAACTTTTGTGTTTCTATGGACATTATCAAGAGAGTGAACAGGCAACCCACAAAATATGAGAAAATATTTGCAAATCGTGTGTCTGAAAAGGGTTTAATTTGTAGACTATATAGAGGACTATTACAGCTCAACATCAACAGAAGCCCTCCCCAAAACTCAGTTGACAGGCAAAATGCTTGAATAGACCTTACCAAAGAGGAGATACAAATGGCCAAGAAGCACATGAAAAGAAGCTTAACATCATTAGCTGCTAGAGAATTGCAAATCAAAACCACAATGAGATACCAGTTTATACCCATTCTCATGTAAATAAACCCAAACCCACAAAACGAAATAACGCAGTGTGGCTTTGTGTATTTGGAGAAACTGGAACTTTGTACATTGCTGGTTAGGAATATAAAATGGTGTGCCTCGTGTGGAAAACAGTTTGGTGGTTCTTCAAAAGATTGAATACGGGGTTAACATATGACTCAGCAATTCTGCCCTCAAAATATACCCCAAATAATTGAAAAAGATGACTTAAGTAGATACTTGTTTATTAGTTTTTGTAGCATTATTCATAATAGTCAAGGTGTGGAAACAACCCGATGTCTATTAAGAGATGAATGAGTAAACAGAAAATATATATGCATTATGGAATATTATTTACCATGTAATAGCATGAGATGCTGATACATGTTACTTAGTGCATGAATGAACCTTGAAAACATATGCAAAGTTAAGTAGGCTAGATACAAAGAACAAATATAGTATGATTATACTTATATAAAATACCCAGAATAGAAAAATTCACAGAGATGTAATGTAAACAGGAGTTTTCAGGGGCTAGGGGAAGTCAGGAATGGGGACTTGTTGCTAAATGTGTAGAGCATTGGGGTGCCTGGGTGGCTCAGTCAGTTAAGCATCTGACTTCGGCTCAGGTCATGATCTCATCAGGTCATGATCTCACTGTTCCCGAGTTCGAGCCCCGTGTCAGACTCTGTCCTGACAGCTCAGAGCCTGGAGCCTGTTTCAGATTCTGTTTCTCCCATTCTGTCTCTGCCCTTCCCCTGCTCGTGCTCTGTCTCTCTCTCTCAAAAATAAACATTAAAAAAAAATCAATAGGTAGAGTGTTTGGAGTGATAAAGTTTTGGAAGGAGGCATGGTGATGGTTGCATAACACTGTGAATGTAATTAATGTCACTAAATTGTACATCTAAATATGACTAAAATGGCAATTTTTATGTTCTATACATTTTATCACAGTAAAGGAAAAAAATAAAATATCTAATTGTTTTTAGATTCAAAATTTCTGTAAGATAAAGGAAAATGTCAGTCTCCCCTAATCTATCTTTACATGTTCCAATGATGTTCAGTCAGTTAGGGAATGAACAGGTGTATATTGAGCATGTACTATGTGTCAGGCTGTTTATACATTCTAACTACATGTTCATATTAAATTTCTCTTTTGATTCACATCTATTCTGAGATGAGGAAGCAGTTATAGAGGGATTGTCAGTTATTTATCTGAGGTTGAAGTAGTAAATGATAGGACTGACTCATATTCAGGGGTGTCTAGAATTCATACTAAATCTACTCAGTTCATTCCCTCCACTTTACAGATGACATGGCACACATTTTACCCTCATAATGGTGATTGATGTTTAATAGTAAGACTGAAAAACTAGAGATCTTGAAAAACCTTTTTTGGCAAAATGTGTTGTGTTTAGTTAAAGGATATTTTAGGTATTCTTCCTACATTAGCATCACAATTGGCAAAAGGAAGTAAATATATATTGGGTTCTTTTTATATATGTTACACAATTTAATCTTCACAACAAAACTGAGGTGGTATTTCAAGATGAAAAATGGAATCTCTTGTAAGTTATTTGCCCAGGTTCACATAGCTAGGAAGGTATGGAGCTAATACTCTCTTTCAATTTTTTGATCTCTGAATCATGTGATAACTAGAAATGTACAGCTTTTATATAAATGTCAAGAGGCTTTTTTTTTTTCAGGAAATTCATCTGTATAGCATTTCTAAAACATTCCTTTCCCATGGATCCTAATGAATAGTTTTCTAATAGCTTCCTTCTTTACCCATTAATAATGATTAATAATGATATACAACATTTATTAAGCACTTTTATATGCCTTGCAGTATGCTAATTAACATTTCTATGTGCAGTGTCATTTTTAATCTTCTCAGCAACTCTGTGAGGTATAGGTAGGCATTATTATAATTCATTATAAGCCTGATGATGGGCCTGAGAATGGAAGTTGGTCAGTTAACTGAAAATCAATGAAATTAAGGAATCACAAAAATCAGTGTGTGTCATAAACATTTTAATTAAAAAGCAATATAAATGTAATTCATTCATGAGTCTTTTGATATAGGGTTAAAGCCTTTTTCTTGAGTTAGAAATGGCTAGAGTTTTGACTTCCTTTGGTTCAACTATTACAATGGTGTCACCTTCATGATTTTCAGTTGTTTTTTTCATTTAAGTGATACAGGAACTTAAAACTACTAACAGAGGAATATGAGTGCATCTTAATTTAGAATATGATCTTTCCAGTACAGCTCTTCTTACCATGGGATTGCATTCAATGAACCTGTTGTAAATTGAAAATACCCTGTCAAAAATGCATTTAGTATACATAATTTACCTGACATCACAGCCTAGCTGACCTTAAACTTGCTCAGAAGCCTTACACTAGCTTACATTTGGGCAAAATCATGTAACACAAAATTTATTTTATAATAAAGTGTCAGATATCTCATGTAATTTATTGAATACTGTATGAAAGTGAAAAATAGAATGTATGGGTACAGAATGATTTTAAGTGTACAGGTTGTTTACTGTCATGATTACATGGCTGGCTGGGAATTGCAGTTCCCCGCTCATGCCCAGCATCATGAGAGTGTATCTTACCACATACTGCCAACCTAGAAAAGGATCAAAGTTCAAAATTTGAAGAATAGTTTCTGCTGAATGTGTATTGCTTTGGCACCATCTTAAAGTAAAGAGATCATAAGGCAAACCATCCTAGGTTGGACCATATGGTTGTCTTACCCAAAACTAATATGACAGCAGCTTTTTATGGCTTCCTTTCATTGAATGCAAACATTCAACCTAGTTTTTATAGCTACAGCTTTCTTTTTTCCTTCTCATTGAAGTCAGTTTATTTTTCTTAATGCAATTGTGTTATCAAACTTACAGTTAGAAAAAACAGATTTGGGAACAAGCATCCCTGCCTCTTGGCAGTTTTTTCTCTCAAGTTTTGTTGACATTTGCTATTTCAATGTGTTCCTTTTTTTCATTGTGATAAAATATACATAACATTTACCATTTTAATCATTTTGAAGCATATAAATCAGTGGCATTAAGAATAGAATATTGTGTGATTATCACCAATATCTATTTCTAGAACTTTTTCATCATTCCAATGAGTAACTCCATACCAGTTAAACATTTACTTTCTATTCCTCCTTTTTCCCTCATGCCCTAGTAAGCTCTGTTTTGAGTCTATGAATTCTAGGCCTATTCTAGCTGTCTCCTATAAGTGGAATCATGCAACAGTAAATATTTTGTGTCTGGCTTATGTTTTCAAGGTTCATGTATGTTGTAGCATATAATAGAGTTTCATTCCTTTTCATGGCTGAATAATTTTCCGTTGTATGTATAAACTACATTTTTTCTTTTCATCTGTTGATGGACACTTAATAGCTTTCTATGTTTTAAAAATGAAGTTGAAAAAGTTTTAATCACAGTGTTTTCTTAGTTGAAACATTAGTTGTGACAAAGGTTTTTTTGGTGTGTTTTGGTGTTGAAATAGCATTTTTGATATGGATTGAGTTTTATTCACTGTTCTCATTTGCATGTGGATAATAATTACAGCAGTGACACATTGGGAATGGAAAGTAGAAGGAATAACTTTCTTTTTCTAGTTTAGGCAGCATATTTTAAAAATATTTTCTTAATACTGCTTTTGAGCAACTTTCATGTGAAATTGGAAGACCTAATCTTGTTTTTATCCCACACCAGTTTTGTGGTTTCAGTTGTCTAAATTCATTGTCCGTTGAAGTATATTCTTCCTAAGGTGTGTTTTTTTTTTTAATTATAAAAATAACCTGGTAATAACAGATGGCTTCTTAAAACAAATTCTCTTTTATAAATGCTCAAGGGTAGTATGCAATATTTTAATTAAAATTTGAGATGCTAGGAAAATCACCTCCCAACATTTTATAGAAAAATTTGAAAAATACCTTCGGATGTTTTAGAGCAACTTTGTGAATAATCTTGAATAATTATTATAAAGAAGAAGAGAATTAATCAAGGGCAATCTATTTTCTGTTACATTTGTTTACTTCCGTCCATTTGTACTCCTGATTACTGTCACATGTGAAAATGAACCATGGCTTAATGGGTGGATGGAGTAGCTTCTTTTTAGGTGATGGAGTGACCAGCAGCATGCCTTTCATTAAACACTTTCCTTCAGGGTTGACTGCTGAGTGCCTTTTATATATTATTGTTCTTCTTGAGTTAGAGAGGGGTCTTCTATTACTATTTATCTGATTTTTACCTTTCATGGGTAGCCAGATATTGAACTGATGTCGATAAAAATTCAGAACTTCTCTTTTAAAAAATTTTTCTTTCTTTATTTTGAAAGAGAGAGACAGACACATACACACATGCAAGTGGGTGAAGGACTGAGAGAGAGGGAGAGAGAATCCTAAGCAGGCTCAGAGCTATTGGCTTGGAGCCTGATGTGGGGCTTGAACTCACAAACTGTGAGATCATGACCTGAGGGAAAACCAAGAGTTGGACGCTTTAACCGACTGAGCCACCCAGGCGCCCCAAAATTCAAAACCTCTTAAATGACAAACTTGGGTTCTATATCTTAGGTTACTAAGACCATTTACTTGAGTGAAGAGTGAGAGTTAGGATTGCACCTGACATGGGTGCCAGATTCAAGTAGAAATAAAGGGCAGGTTGAGTGAAAATGGAGAGGTGTGGTTGGAGGTAAAATTCCACAAGGTTAATAATCTCCATTACCTAGGAAGGCCTTCAGGCAGCAGTTTTCCAGTATCCAGCCAAGGTAAGTATTGATATTCATCTAGTCAACATCAACCAGATAGGTATTCTTACCTGGTGATGAGTTGTTATCATTTCACAGTGTTCTTTGGTAAGGTGGGAAGTAATATGGAGATAATTTTGAGATGTTTGTAGATCCTTTAGGTGTTGATTTTTGCTGGGATAAGAATAATGGGGGTAGATTATTTACTTGAGATAGGAGGAGATGGATTATAATTTAGTGTTTCCTACCCTAGCATTGGTTCCGGTAGAGGTGTCTTCTAGTGGGTTTCTGCTCTGGCAAGTTGTTTTTCTGTGTCCACCTTTTTGTCTCTCCAGTTTTGGGGACACTGGTTTTTCTTGTAACCTCACTTCTGTAAGAAGAGTTATTGATTTTTCAGTTAAGCTTTTTCCTTTCTTGTTAGTATGGAGTGGTGACTTCTTTAAAACATTTTTAAAAATTCTTTATTTTTGAGATTGAGACAGAGTGTGAGCAGGGAAGGGGCAGAGAGAGAGGGAGACACAGAATCCGAAGAAGGCTCCAGGCTCCAAGCTGTCATCACAGAGCCCAACGCGGGGCTCAAATTCAGGAACCATGAGATCGTGACCTGAGATGAAGTTGGATGCTCAACCGACTAAGCCACCCAGGTGCCCCTGGAGTGGTGACTTCTAAATTCCTTACCTGCTGGACTAGAAGCTGCAGGTTAATTTTTTTTAAAGGCATTACTATTACTGGATGATGATTTTGATCTTGTTTATACTCAGTCATATGCTTTAATGTGGTAGATTAGTGAAAAGTCCAGCGTCTTTAACTTAAATAATCTAGAATAGTCCCTATACTGGGGTTTGGTTCTTACTCCATAGTACCACCTTTTCCATGTCTCATCTGAAAGCCAGTGTTCTTATCAAGATCTCTTCATTTTGCTAGGGCCAGAGCTTTAATATCTCTAGCACTCTCTTTCTGAATACAGAATTCTGTTTTTAGACGAGTTATATACAACTTCTATAGTTATTAGATAGAGGACTAATTGTATGAAATTTAGGGAATCGTGACAGGGCTATTCATATAGGTTGATGCCCTCTCAATGTTTTCCTATGGACAATGGACAAGATGATTGCAGCATTGAGAGATCTGAACAACATTAACATAACTGGGAAATATATTGGGTAAAATGATTGACTCTCCGGTGATTGGATGGTCTGGAACCTTAGGATACTTACGGCTGGGAAAATGATGATTAGTTCAAATAAGTACTGATGGAAATGCAGTCTTGCCTATCATGTCCAGTGATGATGTTTAAAACAGAACATCAGTTTCTGCAGTGAGACTAAATGACAGTAATTATCCCCTGAGGCACTCTTTTTTGATAAGTTTCTGAGGCTCTCCTGCTGCTGATGTCTCTTGAAGCCCATGTTGCTTCTACTTCTATGGAAAGTCACTTGTTTTTATATAAAACCAAAAGACACTTGATAAGTCAAAATACCAGGTGATCAGCTTCAAACTCTTTTGCAGGCTGCAGCAGTGTGACTTACGTGTGTTGACATGAGATTCTACCAACCTGTTCATACAAACTAATGTCTACATTCCTACCAGAGACCTCATTCACTCCTTCTGTATAGACTCCTCTGTATTTTTTCAGTGGTCCTGGTTGGTGCACTAAGTGTTGAGGCCTCTTTACTTCCTAGGATCTGAACAAATTAACAAGAGAAGGTAATAGGGACAGAGGAAAAATATCAAGTCAACTTTATTACTCAGAAAGGCTAGATTGGAGAATATTGCTTAAAATGGAGCAGAATGGGCTTGTTAACTCTGGAGGTTGGCCAGCAGACCCACTCATCATCAACTCAGCCACACCAGCAGAGTGGCCTTGCAAATGTAGAAGTGCATGCTTGTTTGCTGTGGGCAGTTTGTTTCCAGGGGGAAGAAGGATAGAGATGAGCTGAACATATCCAGTGTATTAAACACAAACTAGTCAGTGGAGAGATAAGGAATTAGACTAATTGAACTTTCTCCAGAAGAAGGAAGCATTACTCTTCTAAGCCTATCTGTATTTTCTTGGTTTATCCATTTTAGACCATCTAGGCAGATTCCTTGCTATGGAAGATGAGAATTTAGCTTACTTATCCTTCCCGGTCTCCTATTCACTCATCCTCCCAACATAATTCTTCCATAATTTTGATTAAGTATTTGGTATTTACATTTTATAATTACATACCTGCCTTTTTTCTCTATAGAATTTTGTGGTTCTTGAAATTAATCTTCTCATCCCATTTAGTTTACTGACTTTTTATGATTTTTTAAATGTTTTTATTTTATTTTTGAGAGAGAGAGAGAGAGACAGAGAGAGAGAGACACACACAGAGCACGAGTGGGGGAGGGGCAGACACAGAATCCAAAGCAGGCTCCAAACTGTCAGCCCAATGTGGGGCTCAAACTCACAAACTGAGATCAAGACCTGAGCCGAAGTCAGACACTCAACTGACTGAGCCACCCAGGCACCCCATTTACTGAGTTTTATAGTCTTATCATGAATGGAGTCAAAAGCTTTTCCACAGTTGCATTAGTATATCTATATGTAGATACTTAGTTAATATATATCTTCATGTAGCAGATTTGCCTGGCATAGTCTGTAGGGTCCACATTGGACTTCTTGTATACAAGTGCTCTTGCGTTAGTGGTCATCAAAGTATCTTAACCTTCACCATTATCCTTAAGGTTTTCCTCACCTTGTGGTTGTATTAGATATCCTGTTACCTAGATGTTATATCTTCTTTCTCTTGGTGTATTCTTGTTTTGTAGAGCACAGATTTTAGTAGCTTCCTGATAAAGAATATATAGGAGGTAAATCTTTTGAGAACTTGCGTGTCTGAAGATGTCTCCTTTTTATACTCATACTTAATTCATAGTCTCAATCCTGAGCATAGGATTCTAGGTTTGAAATACTTGTCCTTGAGAATTTGATGGCATTGCTCTATTGCTTTCTTTCAGTGTTGTCATTAAGAAGTTTGATGCCTTTTTAGTAGCAGTCTTTTATATGAAATATGTCACTGGAAGTCTGTAGAATCTTTTTTTTATACCCTTTAATTCTGACATTTTATGGTGATTTGCCTTGTCATTGGTTTGTTTTTGTCATTTGTGCTGGACATGTGAATGTGCTTTTTCAGTCCAGAAGTCCCTATCTTTTAATCCTGGAACATCTTACAGAATTCTTTATTTGAATTTCTTCATTTTCACCTTAGAAACTTTCATGTCATCCCCACATTTTCTGGAGTATGATTTTGCTTTGAGCTATGCATGGTGTACCTCAGTCCAAAAACCCTGTGTTTTACTTACTCCAGTCTTTTGCTATTGTGAGAGAGTGGGCAAGATCAGGCTGTGCAGTCATGGGTAGGTGATCTGAGTGGTTAACCACTTCTTAAGTACACTTTAAAGAATTCTGGTGTTTTTAATGCCATCCTTGCCCTCAATGCCAGACATATGTGAGCCTATGAGGAGTTTTGTAGTGATTATCAAGTTGATTTTCCATCTTCCCTGCTGTTGGCTTTGGATTAGCTTTCTTAGGTGTAAGTAATGTGCCATTATACATTTGTTCTAGAAATATATGTGCCTCTTTTATGCATTATAAGATCTGGTTGTGAATGTAATGAATACTGATGAACAGAAATGGAATTTCATGATAGCTGCAACAGCAGTGATATTATAAGAAATTGTCTTTGATTTCCATTGTTTACAAAATCACATGTACTGCTAAACTATTGTGATTTTTTTGTTTACATTAATAAGTGAAGAAAAGGCTAGAGTTCATTTAGAGGATAGTATGAAAATAAAAATGTACTCTTTTTTTTCTCATCTGCTTTCCTGGAATCCCTGAAGTCTACCTGTGGACTCAATTTAGAATTCCTGGATTAATTGGATATGAGACCATAATCATGGTTTCCTATATTCATCCATTTTTCAAAGAGGCTTCTTTACATATATGTATCAGCCTTTTCATTCATTCAGCGAATATTTACTCAGTATCAGCTGAGTTAAGCAGAAGACACTGGGCACCAGGGATAGTTAACAGGAAAATTTCTGTCTTTGTGGAACTTCCGTTTCTAGTTGAATATGTAATTGTTTATAGTGTGGTCTAGATGAAGATAACATAATTTAACTATGTATCCCTGGAAAATAATGGAATTCGCATGTCTTTGTTATAATGTCATTACTTTACTTGAAACAGAACTTTAAAGTTTTTTTTTTTTTTTTCAACGTTTATTTATTTTTGGGACAGAGAGAGACAGAGCATGAACGCGGGAGGGGCAGAGAGAGAGGGAGACACAGAATCGGAAACAGGCTCCAGGCTCTGAGCCCAGAGCCCGACGCGGGGCTCGAACTCACGGACTGCGAGATTGTGACCTGGCTGAAATCGGACGCTTAACCGACTGCGCCACCCAGGCGCCCCATTTAAAGTTTTTTTTAATTACTAAAGTAACATTTATTTTTAAAAAGATGTGAGAAGATTGATAGGCAGAAAAGAAAAAAAATGCACCATTAAAACCTTGGTGTACGTTTCAGTCTTTTTTCTTTTTTTTTTTTTTTTTAACATTTTTTAAAAAAAATGTTTTTATTTTTGGGAGAGAGAGACAGTGTGTGAGCAGGGGAGGGGCAGAGAGAGAGGGAGGCAGAGGATCCAAAGTTGGATGCTTAACTGATTGAGCCACCCAGGTGCCCCCACTCTCTTTTCTGTACACATATACACATAGGTATATTTAAATGTGCATAATTTGTTTACAGAAATTCAATTGGATTATATTTTAAAAACATATAAAATTTTAATTTTTATTTGTCAAGTGTTTACTTCAATTTTAATGGCTGTACAATATTCAGTTTCATGAAAACACTTATTTGTATCTTTAGGTTGTTTTCTCTATTTTACTATTTAAAAAAAATCCCATTTGCTAATTGCTTGTAGCTAAAATTTACCAAAAACTTTTATTTAATTGTTCCATCAGTTTATTATGAAAAATTTATATTAATGGAAAATTAGAAAGAATTTTACAGTGAATGCCCATATACCCACTATCTGGATTGTATAATTAACATCTTTTTTATATGTTTTAAAATTTTTGTATTAATTCCAGTTAGTTAATATACAGCATTTTATTAGTTTCAGGTGTACGATATAGTAATTCAACAGTTTCATACATTACCCTATGCTCATCATGACAAGTGCACTCCCTAACTCCCTAATCCCCATCACCATTTAACCCACCACCCTATAACTAACATTTTAGTATGCTTACTTTATCATATAATCTATCTAATTATCTATCCCTGTCATGATTTTTTTTGCAAATATTTATAAGCTGAGTTGTACATTTATCAGTTACACAAATTTTTTTCATTTATGCTAGGTTCCGCTCCAAGGAAACTTTTCAGTACTAATTTTCACTCTTACCAGTGGTATATCATGACACTTTGAATCTTTGCTGACACTGAGTTTTATTATTTAATGTAATTTTTTAGATAATTTTTGATGTATAAGTTGTTGCTAAAGGAGATTGCTTATTTTAACTCTAAAATGACTCCATTCATATGTAGTACTCATGAAACAGCATTCATTTATAGTTTGATCATCTACACTGTGGCTTTTGAAAGGAAATGTATATAATTTGTTCTCTGTGATACTTGATGGTTTTAATGGGAACATTGTACCTGTTTGGTAACTAAGGTACAGTTGGAATTTCAATCAGGAAATAGTCCTTTTGTTTTCAGTTTATGCAGTACAGTGTGTAAATAAGTACTCTAAAATATTACCTACAGCATATTTAGACTTTTTATTTTTTCCCAGGGTAATGAGCCAGTGGAGGGAAATGATTCATTGGGGTCGTCAGGAGTAGAAGTAGATCTGATGAATTAAATATTCTTTCACTCATTAGACCTTTGCCTTGCTTCTTGGAACTTTGTTTTATTCCTTGTAACTGGGCTCCACCAGTGTAACAATATAATTGACTCAAGAGAAATACAGATGTGATTTTGAGGTGTTAAGAAATCTGGACGCCTTAGGTGGGCATATAGTATGAGGTAGTTGAAGCAGGGAAGTAATTAGCAGATGAAAAGGCTTACACAATACTATCTTAAGTTATAGATCGCCTACATTCTACTTTATTTTAAAAGTAGTTTATAAGCAGTTAATTTAACTTTGGTATGGCTATTTAAAAAAATTATATGGAAATTCCACTAGAAATATGTTATCTTTGTTATTTTCTGAGCATTCAGCTAAATCTCTTTGTTTACAGCTGGGCTCAAAGTGCAGAGAACTCAAAGATATTCATTTCGGCCAATGTTACAAGATCTCAGATGAAGGCATGATCGTCATAGCTAAGGGCTGTCTGAAATTACAAAGAATATACATGCAGGAAAACAAATTAGTAAGTACTTGTTATAATCTTCATTTTTAAAAATTTTGTTTCTAACCTTTGATATCTTTATAACTTATAAAATTTTATCTGCTTCTTTTGATGGTTTAGAGGCAAATACTACTTAAAAACAAGAATCCTCTCAAAACAATGGTTTTATAAATTGATCCTATAACTCTGTAGGTACTTGCATGTGGTACTTGTGTGTTAAAAATTCCTCATTAGCATGTGCTAATAGGTTTTTGTCTAAATTCTGGCAATTAATTAACTCAGGTAAATTGGAAAAAATAAAATTTAGTTGCTAAACATAAGTCTGTGGTGGTTGTTCCTTTTGATTTCCTAGGGATTGGAATAATTCTAGGTAGTTAGATTTTTTTTTTTTTTATGGTTCAGAAAGATGTGTACGTGTGAACTAAAGCTTTTCACTTAGTGTGGTGAAAAATGAGATTCAGTAAACTGAGGTAGATAATCTTTTTAGTTATATAGATTTTATATTTTAACGATACGTGTAACTCATTCATACTTAATATATATATTTACAGCTGTTTATTTACTTTTATTGAGATGTAATTCACCTGCCATAAAATTTACTCTTTGAAAGTATTGTGACTTAATGGTTTCTAGTATATTCACAAAGTTGTGTAGTCATCATCACTAATTCTAGAACAGTTTCATTACCCCCAAAGAAAGTCTGCTAATTAGTTGTCACTCTCCATTTCCCCCTTCCTCCAGCCCCTGGCACCTGGTAATCTACTTTATGTCTCTGTGGATTTGCCTGTTCTAGGCATTTTATACAAATGGAATCACACAGTATGTGGTATATTGTATTTGGCTTCTTGGACATAGCATAATGTTTTCAAGGTTCATTCATGTAGTAGCATATATCGGAGCTTCAGTTTTTTTAGTGGTTGAATAATACTCCAAACCTTTAAAATTTTGATTTGATGGGTGCTTAGTAAAAGTTAACAGAACAGGTTATCATTAGGGAGGTACTAGTAGATTTCTCAAGGTTGAGAAATCGTGTACTTTAAAATGTAGGCAAGGTGGTACTGAATATGTTGCATATTTTCAAAGGAGACCTGCTCTTAATTGTATTCCCCAAATAAAGGGATCTTTTTGTTGCTTCTTGGGATTAGTTTACAATATTTGATAAATGTGTCTCATAAATTAATGTAAGTTTTAAAAGGTCTCTAGAACCATCAGCACTTCAAATGAGATAATGTACTTTAAAACAAGATTCCAGTTAGAAAAATCAAAACACTATAAGTTAAAAGGAAATGCTTTTATCACCACATAGAATTATATTTTCCTGTGAAATTATATAGTAAAAATCCTCCACATTTCTCTTTACATTTATTACAAGTTTAATAATCTCTCTTAAAGCAGTATGATCTTATAGAATGAATAAGGTTTTCTGGGTCAGAGAGGGTGAATTTTTTAAACCTGGTGTACAATCAATCACTTGTGATTCTAGGGAAATTGCTCCTTGAACCTCTTCTGCAGACAGGGTTACTAATACCTGTTTTCTTGCAGGTTGTAGCTCTGAGGATTAAATGGCATAATGTCCTTACATTGTCTAGTACAAACTCTGACCCATAAGAGACACTAAAACTAGTAATTTTTATGAAATCCTGTCTGTATTTGTTGTCTGTTGGTTTCCACTTTACATTCAAGAGAAATGAAAGGATGGTAAACCCAACTTGAGATTTTTATATTCTTCACATATTGGGAATATTTGTTGGATGATTAATATTTGTTTCCTTGTTGAGTAAACACAGAGAAACATTTTTCTTAACACATTAACATTTTTAGTCCGTGGTTCCCCAGAGGAACTAATTGTATATGTTCTGAAGTTTATACTTACATTCACATTTGTTTTTCCTTATTATTGTGGTTCATTAAAAAGATGATATACTTAAATGATAAGGAAATCAATTTTGTATGTCGTGTTATTCAGTAAACATTTGATTTCATTGGAAATTTGAAGTAATTTTGCTAAATCTTAAAGTTCGGTTCAATAAAGTTCCTTCAATTTAAAGTTCTAGAAAAGGAATCTTAGAATCATTTGAGCTCTTCATACTGGACAGTTGAATTATTATCTATCTTCCCATAGGAGCTACACCTTGTTGTTTTAGAATTTATGGAACAATGAGAAATATTTGAATCCTTTCAAAGCTATAATTTTAAGTAGTTCAGGTGTTTTCACTCTGAGAACTGTTATTATTAGTCTTTTAACAAGAAATATTTTAAATGGGGTGAGTAGAAATAATAGCAGTCTGGCTAAAGGCAAATTATATTTATATACTTTTATATTTTTATGCAGTATATATTTATAAAAATATTTATACTCCATATGTAATTATAGGTAGGAAATATCACTAAACATCACTAAATAAGACAGATTTTGTAAGTTAACAACTAATAGAGATATTTAGGAGAATGCTGTGTCTGAAAGGATGCCAACAGAATTTGACCTGTGCAGATACCGATCATTAATGAAATTGTTTTGCTAATTCTCTTATTAAATTGAATCTTCTCAAAAGAGTATTAGAATTTTGTTTATAGTCTAAAAATAGTCATAGCATAGAGTTTCTTTAAAAGTGTAAACTTTGCTGACTTTAAAATATCAAATTGTTTTTATATATTGGCAGTATTTGAGTATACATTTTTTTTCATATTGTATCTTGGCCTTTAGATGGCAGCATTGTCTTTGTATATTTCAGTGACATCGCTTTTGTGTCCTTGATATAACTATAAAGGTAGAATGCTTATACATAGTTTCTGCAGGTATTATGGTTTGTTTTCAATTTTTGTTCTTTAGGTGATTTTAATGTGAAAATTTCTTAAAATAATTTGAAATATTAGTTATATTTAGAAGTTAAAAGATGAACTTGCTGTTTTACACAAAGTAGAAAGATATTTGGACATTCTTATTTGTGGGACTGATTTAAGTAAGATAAACTTTAGGGAAGGATTCCTGTGTTTATCGGAGCGAGTTTTATTCCGGTGGAAAGTGAGGACAATGACTTTACATTTTAAAACTCAGTGAGTTATGGTGAGGCAAAGAATTGAGGACTTCCATGTAAAATTTTACTCAAAAGAGAGTAGATTTCTGTTTTACTTCTTTTTGAGTGATACAGATGCCATGCTCCTATATGACATGTTTTGTATTTGCTATAAAACTGTGGTATAGATTTTAGGAATAGATTTGAGGAATGCAACTATAGTGAGGTTCTAGCATATTGTATACAACTGTCTCCCTTCTTCTAGTGATAGCTTTTGTATCTCTTCTGTGCAGTACTGGCTACAAAGTTATTTTTTAATCCATACTTACTTAAATGTACAGTTATTGATGATCTAGACACCTCTTTAAATGTATTCTCTCTGCTTCTTTACTCTTGTTGCTCCAGATTCCTCTTCTTTACTCTTTGGACAGAGAAGCTCTTTGGGCAGCTTCTTACTTAGTTGTGACAAGATCAGATGGATTATCTGTCAATTGTCATCCAACCTGATGCTTTAAAGTACTAAGATTTTATAATTTATTTAGAAAATAGCTTCTATGTGAAGTCCTAGGGTCAGTATATTTTATTTAGATCTATATGTGTTGTGTTTATTTGGTCTATTTTTTAACACCTTCTATTCTATAGAGTTGGGTTGTGATCTAGTATAGGGTGTCTCAATTACCAAGAAAGTAATAATGTATTATGAATAGATTTTTAGAAAGTTTTAGGGAAGTGATAAATGTTTCCTGGTTAAAACTTGATGTCCTAAGAGTTAATTGTGAACTTTTATTTTTTTTCAATCTCCTGGTGAATTGTTATTTTATTAGTTTTATAATTATATGGCATAGAGTTCTTTGACTGCTACCAAAATTTTTTAATAATGGTTTTATTTTTTCATTTTATAATTTTTTCGAGGCTTACATGTATGAAGTAGGATCTAAATTCACCTCTTCAGACCTCCTTCTTGTAGCCTGGAAGCATTTCAAGGGGTGATTGAGGCAAATGCCCTATTTGAGTTGAACTAAACTCAGTTCATACCTTGATCCTAAGGTTTCTCAGTCATGTGACTTGGGTTACTTACCTTAATTTTTGTACTTTTATTTCTTTGTTTGCGGAAAGGATATAATGCTACCTCAGATGTGTTCTTATGAGTATTAAAGAGATTAAATGAGATTAAGAGGTAAAGTAGCAAATGTGTTTTATGGTCCCCAAAATAGGAAGTCTTCTGTAAAGTTTACTTTACTTCCTCTTCCTTCCAGAGTTTACTTTCTGGAATCTACCAATTTGAATTAAGGGTATCATCTACTATATTCTGATTTCACACCTATTCACAGTTTAATTCCTGGTTGCTGCTTGCTGTGATTTGAGGTTGTTGCAGCAGCTAAGTGAATACACTGGTAACCATGTTATCATCAACTGGAGTATGTGAGGTAAACATTTTCGTCAGAATTTAAATACAAGTAGCTAATTCAGCATTTATACTAAGGCTTGCGTTTCCTGACTCTTTGCTTTTCAACTTAGAGTTAATATATTAAGGGATTTGGTTCCCCTTTTACCCCCAACACCCCACTACATTTCTTATATCTTATTTCTGAAATACTCCTTGTGAAACAAGTTTACTTGTAATCCCAGACTTAAATAATTTATATTTGTGAGGGATTCCCTTTTCAAAATACTCATTTCAACTTCCAGGTCTCTTACAGTAGATACTTGCCTTCATTGTCCTTTCCCCTCTTAATGGATGAGGCATTTGCTTACATCCAGAGTGGTACTTACTTTCCAGTAGACACGGTGCATGAATGTGGCACTCTAAAATAGGTGACCTAAAGATACTGGGCTTTATCTTATTATTGAATGCTACATTTCAGGATTTTGCTGTCACTTGTTGATATTTAAAAATATTTGAGGGGCGCCTGGGTGGCGCAGTCGGTTAAGCGTCCGACTTCAGCCAGGTCACGATCTCGCGGTCCGTGAGTTCGAGCCCCGCGTCAGGCTCTGGGCTGATGGCTCAGAGCCTGGAGCCTGTTTCCGATTCTGTGTCTCCCTCTCTCTCTGCCCCTCCCCCGTTCATGCTCTGTCTCTCTCTGTCGCAAAAATAAATAAACGTTGAAAAAAAAAATTAAAAAAAAAATATTTGATAGTTAGGTTTTTCTTTTTGTATTTATAATGTGCCAGGCAGTGTGCAGTTTTACATAAGTAGTCCTCAAAACCATCATATGAGGTAGTTTATTTTTATTCTATTTTACAGATGAGAAAATTGAGACCTAGAGAGGTTAAGTAACGACAAACAGGTGTCAGGGTTAAGATTCTAACCCAGATCTGTTAGAATCCCAAACCTTTGTCCTCAAGCCCTTTCATGGATACATCACAGATGGAGCTAATAATCTATTTGCCTTTTAACCATACAGTAATTTCTAAAAGACATTTTCCCCCTTTAAAACACTTGCTGACAGGTACTTTGAGACATCAAAGAAAGAAATTATTTATTATCATGAGCAGAAGATCTTTTTGCTAGGATGATAACTGATTTCAGGGGAAGTACCAATGGAGACATATTGAAATCTTTTCTAGAAAATTAGTAAACTTATCAAAGAAGAAAGGCGTTTCAAGATGGCATTTAATTTTCATCTTAATCCTGTATGAATATGATCATAGTTAACTTTAATAGAATTGCACTATTTATGCACAATTTTTTTACTTTGCAAAAGCATAGTATTTTATTTTAGTTTTTTGTGAAATTTGGATTCAGAAGCTAAATACCATTTTATTTTTGTCCAGTAGATTTAGTAGAAATTTGAATAAGTCAATGAACTGATTACCTTCTACTCTGTTCCTTAATATTGTTTCAGATGTTCATTCGGTTCATTTAATATTTGACTAGCGTGTGCCAGGCTCTGTGAGAAGTGTTGAGAAATTAAGTTTTATTGCTAAAGGGAGGAGATTCCTGTCTAGTTCTAAGTGCTATGGAAATACCAATGACAAAAGTAGTTTGTAAATTGTACTATAAGTAGTAGGTGACAGTTGAACTGAGTCTTGAATGATATATAGTGCTGTGATATTATGATGCAGGTAAACATTTTTGTTGGGGTATTTGCATTTGTGAGAGACAGCACTAACAAAGACAAGGCACTGGGAAAATACGTGGAATGTTTAATATGTGGTGGGTGTGAAAGTAAGATTAGTTTTACAGGCAGGGTGGTGGGTGAAGTGTTGATATTTGGGTTTGTAAAGGAGGATAGGGATCAGGATGAGACTTTTGAACATCATGCTAAAGGAATTTGTATGTCTCTAGGTAATAGGGACTATAGCATGGGGTTTCAGCAAATGTGAAATGTGATCAGGTTTTGAGGTCTTGTATTATTTTTTTATTTTGAGAAATTGAAAAATATAGAATAATAAAAAGTAATAACATCTATATGCCCATCATCTAGACATTGACAGTTGTTAAACATTTTGTTCAATTTGCTTCTTTTTTGAGTTAATAAAATAAATAAACTTTGAGCCTCTGTTGTCTTGTACCCCATGTCATTCCCACTGTCTCCTAGAGACAACTACTATGATGACCTAAAATGCTTTAAAAAAAAAAAAACAACTTTAATAGACATAATTGGTACCATGAATGATATAGTATTGTTTAGTTTGTAGTCACATATAGTTTATATCTGATATTGTATTGTTAAATATCTGTTCTTACAAATTATCAGCCAACAATTTGCATTTTTACTTTTAAACTTACTTATTTTTTAGTTTTTAAAAATATAATGTATTGTCAAGTTAGCTAACATACATTTTATATAATGTGGCATTTTTACTTTTTTAAGTTGTTTTTGAGATCTAGTGATAATATGTAATTCATTCTTTGTAACTCTTAGTGTTCTATATAGATATGTATATCCTGTTTATCCATTCCTTACTGAAGGACTCTTGTATTGCTTCCAGTGTTTTACTGTTACAGGTATTGTTGCAATAAAATCCTTATGTAAGTCTCCTGCGCTTATGTATAAGAATTTCTCTAGGGTCTGTACCTAGAAATGTAATTATAGGGAGCTAAGAAATGTAGATTTTCCAATTTTTACTAGATCATGCCAAATTGCTCTTCAGGAGTAATTAAAATCATGCTTTGCAGGTTTATCTTGCTGATGGATTATGAACTCTTTTGAGGGCAGGGAGTATCTACTTATTCTTTTATCCATCACCCCTCATTGTGCACGTAATAGACATTCAGTAAGTGTTGGCTTAGTGACAAATGGGTTCCTACTGAATTGAACATGCTTTTAAAATGTATTTTTCCAGGGGTGCCTGGGTGGCAGTCAGTTAAGTTAACTGAAGTTAACTGAAACTTCACTTTCAGTTAAGTGTCTGACTCTTGATTTTGGCTCAGGTCGTTATCTTGCGGTTCGTGGATTTGAGCCCCATGAGCCTGCTTGGGAGTCTCTCTCTGCCCTTCCCCTGCTCATGCTCTCTCTCAAAAATAAATAAATAAACTTTAAAATGTATTTTTTCAAGTATTTTGGCGATGTACTTTAAAAAGAAGATAGATTTACGTATGTAAATAAAAGCTTGAAAAATAGCTTACAGATTCAGAGTCAGTAGTTTTCTGCCTTTTTAAAATCTTTTTTCATGTTTATTTATTTTGAGAGAGAGAGAGAGAGAGAGAGAGAGGGAGGGAGAGAGAATCCCAAGCAGGGTCCACACTGTCAGCACAGAGCCTGACGTGGAATTCGATCTCATGAACTGCGGGATCATGATGCTAGCCGAAACCAACAGTCAGATTCTTAACCAAATGAGCCACCCAGCCTCCTCTGACTTTTCAAATAAGTAAATTTCTTTGATCTAGTTACTGTATTAATGATGCCATTCTTTGTGTATCAAATTTATCCAGCCATTGTCATTAAGTACTCAAGAGGTATTTTCTAGGATGGTGGATTTTTAACAACATGCAGTTTTGAGCAACAACTAGAATATGATTTGTATTCTTGTCAGAATTATATGGACTTGTATATCCTTATTGTTAATAAAATTGGTTTTATTTTCTCAATGGTATTTGAAGGACCAATTTTAATTAAAAGCAAAAGTTATTTGGCATCCAAATAACTTGAAAACCAAAGTTAAAAGATTATTTGGTATATTTTTCAATCTGAAGAATATAATGAACTCATTATACATTCTTTGCTAAAGCTTATCCTGTGTCTTTTTAATCTATTGGCATCTTTCTCGTGTGGATATCCTTTTTTATGCTTTTTTTAAAAATTATTTTTTTCTGTTTCTAAAAATTAAAGGAATTTCTATTAAGTTTTGTTTTAATTCCACTGTGGTTGGCATACAATGTTATATTGGTTTTCAGGTGTATGATATAGTGATTCAACAATTCAGTACATTACCCAGTGCCATCATGATAAGTGTACTTCTTTGGGTATCTTTATCAGGTATTTTGGTAAGAACATAAATGAATTGTATTATGTCATTTGGAAGGTATAAAAAACCATAAAGTGTGTGAGTGTGTTTTCTTCTCCTGTGTACCAGTGTGACACAGAGACAGGCAGTGACTTGGATAATAACTAAATAATTTTTCTTTGGAATTTAGTAATTTTTTTTTACCCAGCATATTTACTTGCCTCATTGTATTAGTTTAGTAGTATTAAAATTAGTTCACAAACTTGGGACTTACGACTGATGATAGGAGATGCTCAAATGCAAAAAGCATCTCAGGAGGAAGCTAGCCTATTATTAAGAACTCCAATACAGATACCCAGTGTTGACAATGCAGAATTTATTATGGTTAAAAATAGGAGACTCCAAGTGGTATTTACATATTCTTAAAAAAAATTTTGGGGTGATATTCTAGATTGCTAAAAATATCCAACTTGTTTTGGTTTAAAATTTATAGTTGGTAGGTTATTTCTAGTATTGCGGTTCTTTTGCTGATGTTATTTCACTTATATATTTTATACTTTAGATCTTGCTTTTTCTTTAAAGATGTAATTTTTGTTTACTTTTCTTTTGGCACTACATATTTTAAAAAATCAGAAAGATTTGGAGCAAATCAAATTATCTCTCAGCTATTAAGTGTGAAAGTGCTGTCTAGGGCTTTGTGCTCAAGTGTTGGTAACAGGAGATATTGGATTGAGATAAAGAGCCTAGTCATCAGACTTAGCAAATAGAAATTTTATAGTGTTGGATGGCATTGGGATGCTGGGAGTACATTAATTCTGTCATTTATGAGCACATAGTCTCCAGCTACCTTTCTAGACTGTCAGTCACCAAGTAAGATGTATTGCTTGGATCTAGGGAGAAGTTTTGCCTTATGTGTTTCTTTTTCCACAGTAATGAGGTGCTAGGGTCTTAGGATATCCAAGACTTAATCCCATTTATTATTTTAGTCGTTAAGCTTAAGGGGAAAAGAATTAGTGTTTTTGTTTTGGTTTTTTAGGTTTGCCCTTCTGAATATCATTAGTTGAGTCTGGCTACCAGGTGACAGTATGCATCTTTCCTAGCATTTTCTTACAGCTGTTATCAAAAAGATAAGTTGCCATGAAAGTGTTATGCTACTTGGGCTTTCACCAGTGATTCTTCTTCAGGCAAAAGGTGTACAGGTTGTGCTTCTGTCTAGGTAACTTGTGTGGTGAGTACTGTTCCTATTTCTGTTACATACTTTGCTTATTCATATTACGTAGATTGTCTTCCTTTGTTGTCTTTCTTGAAGTTTTTGATAAAAGTCTAAACATGGAGTTGCCTCCTGGGTGGAAGGATGGATTGTCCTGAGAGTGTTGGAGTAAATTCTTTGCCTTGGACTGTGTCTTCTGGTTTTTAGTAGTTGAGAACTTGAAAAGCCAGATGAAGTCTGTACTATTTTGATATTTACTCACTTTTTAAACTCTCTTATTGCATCTTATTTATGTAGCCATATCAAATTTAGGTCGCAGAAAAGATAAACATGGTATTTTTCTTTAGTAGTTACTGTACTTCACTATTTTTGGTTTCTAAAATATAATAGAAGTGGATTACTTCAGAAGAGTTCTTGGGGTAGAAAATTTATAGTGTCTGTTGCCAGGTTTTTATGGGACTGACTTTCTGATTTAAGCGTAAAATGTAGGTGTTTATCATTCACTCTAAGATGATATATACATGGATACATTAAGAATATGTAATTCAAAGAAAAATAGTTATAAATCAGAGTCCTTCTAGTTGAACTAAATTTGGGCGATGAGTAAATCTTTTATTTTTTTCTTTTTGAATATGTCTTTGTAAAAATAAAGAGGAAGGCATTTATTTATATTCAGTGTTCTTAAAATGCCTATCTGAATACCTACAGATTGTAAAATTATTTGCATGATGTTATGCTAGCCCTTCTCGTCAGAGAACATGATAGAATTAGGTTAAGTTTTGATTTGTAGATTCTCTGAATGGGGAGTCAAAATGTATTTCTATGATTTTTCACTAAGTTGATGTTAACTTTAAATATTGGCATGTAATTTGAATAGCTTGCTATGTCATATGTTTTAAGTTGTTGCAGGACATAGTTTTGTACACACATGTACATACCCCTCTACCACTGATATATTAATAAATATTTTTCTCATTATATATAATTGTAGGCAGTTCTATTACATAATCTAATATACATTCCATAAATTAAAGTTATTTTAGGCTTATGAATGAAGAGCTTAATGGAAAACAGCGTGAAAGGTATACCACTGAATTGAGTCATGACCTAAGACATTTCCGTAGATTGACCTTTTGTTTTTCACATCCACAAACCAGGAATGCTCTTGATAAAATACTATTTATCATTTCAGAAAATCTGTAATGGCTTCCTTCACAGGTTTCTCTAGTTACTAGTCTCTATTCTCATTATATTCTCAACTTGTTCATTTACTCTTCTTTTTCTGCTATCATCTTGCTTCTAATATTTGTTCAATACCTTCAAGCTCAGCTAAATATTTTTTGTCAAATTTTCTTTAGGAATTCCACATTTATTACTTTCCCATATACTATCAGCTTTTCCTGTACTTTATAATTTTTTATTAATCCATTGATACCTTGTTGTAGGTTTCAAGGTTTCAGTTTAGTCATGTAAGCTCTTTGTAAATGGGGATGATAATGTCTTTTTTAAAACATGTAGTTAAGTATCAGACTACATCTGTCAATGTTTTGGCTATTTATTTTTTTTTTTTAATTTTTTTTTTCAACATTTATTCATTTTTGGGACAGAAAGAGACAGAGCATGAACGGGGGAGGGACAGAGAGAGAGGGAGACACAGAATCGGAAACAGGCTCCAGGCTCTGAGCCATCAGCCCAGAGCCCGACGCGGGGCTCGAACTCACGGACCGCGAGATCGCGACCTGGCTGAAGTCGGACGCTTAACCGACTGCTCCACCCAGGCGCCCCTGTTTTGGCTATTTAAATAGATATTAGAAGTTCTTAAAAATTAAAGATCTTCTATGTAAAAATTGTAAAGTTTTTGAAAATGACTGTTAATGAAGATGAAACATTTTATACTCAAGTCTTTTTGATTTAGTTCTGGAAAAATTACTTTTGTGACAGGAAGGAAAGGTATTAAAAATTAACATTTTCAATGAAACACATGTCAGTAACTTTAAAGATGATTATTTATACTTTGGTATGTACACATAGCCTAGCTTGTGGTACATAAATTTTTATTAACAAGTGAATTGGTGAAATAAGCTTTATTCTGCAGCAGTGTCAACTGATTTTTCATTAATGTTTATACCAGAAGAATGGCAGTGACAGCTTGAGGAAGTGAAACCCCAGAGAAGTCTACCCTCTTCAAGAATTAAGTAGTTTTTAGGAAATGATTTCTTAAAAGTGAACGTTGAACTTGTGTCTTTAAAATCTTTTCATTGTAAATGGCATTTCTTGATTTACATCTTGTTGAGAATATTTGACTTTAGTGCTTCCACCAATGCATTTTTTCCTGCTTTCTGACAACTGTAACAAAAATCTCTCCAAGACTGCTAAGAATTGTGTTTTTTTTTTTTCTTTTGTCAAACTTTAATCACTTGGATGTTCAGGAGATGAAAGTTACCAAGTTGTTTCTGTGGATGAGTTTGTTTAGATGAGTTTGATTTTGTTGCTACAATTAGAGATAGATAAAGTGTAATATTTGATGCATATCTTGGTTGCTTGATACTAGCTAAATGCACCAAATAAATCTGGTGTTAAGTTTAGTTAGAACACTGATACTGCATGCTTTGAGGGTAATATACTGTGCAGAAATGACACTGACGTGTATTCTTTTAAAAATACTTCCTGTAAAAGTCATAGTTCTTACTTTCATAAATTGATTCCATTTATATTATTATCTTTTTGTTCTTTAAAATGTTCTAATGGTTTTGTAGAATCAAAAATTGGGGAAAGAATACCCAGAAAGGAGCGTAAATAGGCATCTGACTAGAATAATCAATGCAGTTTGTTTCTTTCTTTTCTTGGAGGAGTAAGTACCATTTGGAAGACTTAAGGAAAAAAATGGGCAAGTATTTGTTCAACCAACTGTATTTTAACCTTGGATTGTGTTTTTTCATTCTGGAAGTGATATTTCTTTCTAGTACACCTAGATGGCTTTTGACTGTAAAGTAAGTCCAAGCATATAGGAATCCTATTTTTTTCATATATTTCATCTTTTTCATATATTAAAGTCTATATAAACCAGTTACATTTTTTAATGTACTTTATATTATAATTTTTTTTATTACAGTCAAGAGCAGTTTTGTTTTTTTTTAAAGATAAGGTACTTGTGCTGACTGTGGATCACTGTAAGACTAGGAGGTATTTCCATATAGTCTTTTCCATAGTGGTGAATCATTTTCATTCTACTGTCTGCATTTCCCTAGTGTCACAGGTTAATTCTTCAGATGTTTGTGCTTTTCCCTTTTCTTTCTATTAAAGCATACCTTACTTTACCTGTTGTGGAAAGTAACTTCTTTCAGTTATTATAGCCAACTTGTAATCACCTCAGTGCTTACCTCCCATTCTTGAGATTCTATATTTGTACATGTCTAAGGTTAATTATTCATTTGTCTTAATACATTATATATATTAAAGGTACATTAGATTTGTTTGCATGTCTTATTGATAATGCACTTCCTTCTTCTGACCCTACTTATTAAAGTAAGAAAAGTCCTGTTTCTTAAGCAAAAATGGTAATGACTTAACCTTGAAAGTGACCTTAGAAGGCTCCCAAACCTACTTCCTACAAATTCCTTTAGTGCATGCCTGATAATGAGTTGTCCATCAATGTGCATCTGTGTCGAGAGGGTGATTTATTGATAAATATTCAAGAACTCATGCAATATTTTAATGACAGTTTAAAAATTATTAATAATATTCCAAAGTGATATTTGACCAGATTTTTCTTATTTCTAGCATTTAGGTTATTAATTAATGCCCCTTTTAAAAAAGAGGTTACATAAACTTAGCACATTATTTAAACAAGACTAGAGAAGCTTATTCTCACATCAGATTAGTCTGAAAATCTGTAATTTAACAATTGAAATCATCACCTTTTGTGATATGTGCATTGTTTTAGGAGACCTTTCCTTTTTTCGGTGGTGTATGGCAATACCCACTAAGTTAGTGGTTCCCGTAAAACTTCTGTGGTTTCATTTACTATTAACATGCTCTTTGACAGCTGGCCTTTACTAATCTCACACCATGGGCTTGAAACTTTTTCCTTAAAGCTTTATAGTTGAATTACAATACATTGTGTCCTTTATTTTCTCCTGGAAAAGGATTTAAACAAACTTTCTATTGCACTTGTTGAATATGTATTTCATAGTAACCACCATGAAGTTTGCAGCATTTAAGAAGATGAAGAAGCAAAGATAAAAGATACACATTCAAGAAGGCTTGGTTTCACAGTTGCTGCATAATCCTTTCTGCTGTCATTGGTACCCTAACCCTGTACCTACCAGAACAAAAGAAACTGAATTGGAAATTGTGGGAGCTGGGGAACATTCAGTTGGCAGCCCATCGCATGGCCCATAGGCGTTGTCAGGTCTCAGTTTGATGCCCTTTATTCTTTCTGACAGATGTGAGGTAGGGTCTATGAGGGGGAAGTCATTACTAGAGAGAGGGCAGTGTCAGATCAAAAGTAACCAGTGATCAAACAAGGTAAAGGGCTGTGGAAAATAGGCTCTCTTTCTGGCCTCAACACCTGCCTGATCACTGAAGGGAATAGTCCTTATGTGTCAGGGAAAGTTGATTTTCTTTGATGTACAGTGATTTAGAAGTCGGAATGGAAGCTTAACTGGAGTACAGAAGATTTTTACTTCCTAGTTCTTGGGCAATTTGGGTGTTTAAATTTTTTACTTTAATTGTCTAAAAGTTAGAGAAGTCATTCTCTTCTAAATATTAAAGCTTACCCATACTAACTTTGTTAACACTATATATTTAGAGGTAAGTACTAATAAACAAGCAAGTTTCAGTACAGTATAGAACAGGCTTTAGAAGTTACCAAATTCTTCTTTTCAGTATCGAATTACAACTTTACGCAGAGCATTTGTATGATTATGACAGTGAATACAAAGTGGATAGTGCTAAGCTTGTCACATAGTAGGTCCCTTCATTGCATAATTTTGGAATTTATCTAAGTCATTTCAAATGAGTTTGAATTAATTCTTTCTCCTTAAGTGCTTATTATTATATTTTCTCTTCAGATAACGCTTTCTAATCAAGTCAATTAAAAGAAAATTTAAAGAGAATCTTGTTGGGGTTTTCTATGTATGGTTCTTTTTTCCATGCCCTTTCATGTTTAATGCATATGACTAAAGTCTAGAAGAAGGATGCTATTTTTATCTTTCATTAGCTTGCTGTGGTGATAGATTGACAATTGAGACCTATTTCTAAAAATTTCATTTATGGTGTTTTCCTTTATATTAATAGCCAAGATTTAACCTTTACTAGTTCTTTACTGTCTCAACTTTTGGTATTTTAAATACTGCTGAATTTCATTCAGTTCATAAGCAATTAAAAGTCATTTTGTCCTCAAATTCTAGCAGTAAGAATGTACGAGAGATTGTTGATTTTCCAGTAAGAAGAATAAAGAGTCTTAGTGCCTCTGCCTTTTAAAAGTGATTTTTAATCTAATAACTTGTCTGGCTCTACATCTTTGCATGAACTCTTACATTTGTTTGTTTTTGATACTATTAGGTAGCCTAAATCTTCCTCTTTTGTACATTTAGATCTATAAAGAAATATAAAACATGATATACATTATGTTGTATTACCTTCATATTAAATTAATATTTGGCTTCTAGATTACTGTTAATAATAAATATATTTTATGCTTGAGAAATTTCAGAATAATGTATTTGAGCATACTGCTAACTACTGATATTTCTGATTTGGCTTTTAAACAAACTTTGCTCATAAATAATCATAAATATGTTTGTTTAGGGTTTTCTTAAGGTAGTTTGACTTAGGAGTTTTTATGTTGACATTGAATAAGATGCATTTTAATTTTTTTATTTGATTTATTTTCTTTGAAGTGAAATGTGTTATAAATTAAGATTCTATATCTATTTCTGAAGCTTTATGAAATTAAAAAAAATCTTAATACAGATACATCACACATCTAAATACAATTAGACTCATTTTTTTTTTTTTTACTTTCTTTTATTATATAAATTTCAGGTATATAGCATTATAACTTCTAACATGTTTGCCCTGAACAGCCTCTGAAGGACTGCAAATTGAAACCAATATGGTAATGTTACTCTGATTAAAGGAGGAGAATAATTTTGGCTTGGGTCTTGGTTCTTTGAGAACATTTCTCCAGTCTGCCCTTCAGTCTGAATATTTGCAAAATGGGTTTGAGTTTGCCAATATTTTATTTTATTTTATTTTATTTTATTTTATTTTATTTTATTTTATTTTTTTCAACGTTTATTTATTTTTTGGGACAGAGAGAGACAGAGCATGAATGGGGGAGGGGCAGAGAGAGAGGGAGACACAGAATCGGAAACAGGCTCCAGGCTCTGAGCCATCAGCCCAGAGCCTGACGCGGGGCTCGAACTCACGGACCGTGAGATCGTGACCTGGCTGAAGTCGGACGCTTAACCGACTGCGCCACCCAGGCGCCCCGAGTTTGCCAATATTTTCATACTGTTAGGAAGAAACATTTGTAAAAGGTAAATTTCTATAAGGAAATTCCAGTTGTTTTTCAAAATGGACTTCAGTATAAAATTTTGCTAGTCATAATCTTTGGTTTTATAGCATGCTATCATTAGTCCATGCATGCTCTTATTTCCTTATAAAAGCCAATTTATCTAAAAATTATTTAAAATTTACTCAAGAACTTATTCCTCTAAGAATAGCATATTACCAGTAACTTTCAACCACCCATGTATTCCTCCTTTCTCTCATCTCTGACTCCCCTTCAGAGGTAACCAGAAGTAACCACTATCCTGAATTTTATGTTAATAATTTTTCCCATTTTGTTACATATGTATATGTGCCTAAACAATAAGTAGTTCAGTTTTTACTTGTTTCTTTAAATTTAAATTTTAATTTATCATTTTTAAAAATATTTATTTATTTTTGAGATAGAGACAGTGCGAATGGGGGAGGGTCAGAGATAGAGGGAGACACACAATCTGAAGCAGACTCCAGGCTCTGAGCTGGCAGCACAGAGCCTGATGTGGGACTCGAACTCTCGTACCGGGACATCATGACCTGAGCCAAAGTTGGGTGCTTAATAACTGAGCCACCAGGGTGCCCCTACTTGTTTTTTTTTTAAGTACATTTCTAAAGGGGACGTTGAACTGGTAAAAACAGTACTTTCTCAGATATTTCAATGCATTATTTAAAAGTAATGTAATTTAGTCAATTAATATAAGGAAATATTTCTGAACTTAAACTTGATACTATTTAAAGTAAATCTAATTTGTGAGATAGTCTCTGCTGTATTTTCATTTTAGATCTTTTGATTGTTGGTCCCTTACAATTTGAATCTTCCATTTATAAATTATAAATATAGAGGATGAAGCCTTTTCTTTCTCAGTTTTGGTTTATAACAATTGTAGCAATTTCTATGACTTGGTGTACAGTTTAGAAAAATTCCTCTTTGGGGGCTCCTGAGTGGCTCAGTTGTGGGTAAGCCTCCAACTTCGGCTCGGGTCATCGTTTCACGGCTTGTGAGTTGGAGTCCTGCGTCGGGCTCTCCATTGACAGCTCAGAGCCTGGAGCCTGCTTCAGATTCTGTCTCTCTCTCTCTCTCTCTCTCTCTGTCTCTGCCCCTCCCTGCTCATGCTCTGTGTCTCTTTCTCTCTCAAAATGAATAAACATTAAAAAAAAAGTTCCTTTTTTTGGTGATAGAAATAGTTGATCAGGATAGCTAAATAATTACCAGTTTGGTATGGAAGTAAGTGGATTTTAAGCTTACCAAATGACCTTTATGTTTTACTTAGTTTAATGTGTCATTAGTAATATAATAAATACAACCATTGCCATTTTCCTAAGGATAAAATGATTGAGCTAAATTTCTTTGATTGCTAGATACACAATTGATCTAAAAACAGCTTTTGTTGGTGGGGGGGTTGTGTAGAGAAAGCTACATTAAATATTTAGGTTGGTTTTTAAGACTTCCTATGATTTCAGAGCTACTGATTTGCAGAAAAGTGTTTTTTTGTTTTTTGTTTTCCTCTCTCAGCATAGTTCATTAGATTGGTTGGTAATTCAGTATTGGTCTGGTATACAAGTTTTGGTGAAATCAAATCAAATAGCATATTTGCTTGACTACAGGTGATTTTACTCCAGTTTCTATTTTTTAACTGTAGTCCTTGTAAAATAAAAATCAATATTCATATTGTCTTCATGTTTTTGGTAATCCTTTGGAAATACAGTTGATAATACATAAGAATAGTCAATATTCAGAATGGCTAATGATTTACAAATATATTGACTGAGCTAATTAATATTACTGGAGATCAAATTAGCACATTTCAACTTTGATTAGCACATATTTTTTTTTTCCTCTTGAGCAAGTTATGATCAATCACATTTACAAGAATGTAGAATATACATTTTTATACCAGTCTTCATTTGCAGGAGACTTTTGATCTAAGTGGAAAACTCATGCACATCCCTTTGTGTGTGTGTAAATATGTGTGTATGCATGCAAGCATACATGTATTTGTATATGTATGTATTTATAAAATAAAGTTGGTAAAGTGATTTCAGTTAATGTAATTTGAATTTAAAAGGGAGATTTTTTTTGTTTCCTTCTTTATACTGATGAACTATGCTTTTTTGCTCTATTATGGTGTCCAACAGGTCCATATTGAATGTTGGTTCATCTTTTCTCTCCAAAATATATTTTGGTGAGATCGCTTATGAATGATAAATACAATTGGCAGAAAGTATGTAGGTTGTAGTTTGAGAAGCTACACTTAGTTCATTCCATTGAGCTTTATTCGCTGTTTTGTAATGTATGGTACATCTGAAGAAGCAAAATAATACTCCCTTGCATGCTTTTTTTTTTTTTTTAAGTTTATTTATCAGAGAACGTGAGCGGGGGAGGGCAGAGAGAGATTCCAAGCAGGCTTCACACTATCAGTGCAGAGCCCCACGTGGGGCTCAGACTCACGATCCCTGAGATCCTGACCTGAGCCTAAATCAAGAGTCTGAATGCTTAACCGACTGAGTCACCCAGGCACCCTAGCCTTTCATGCTTTTTAAAGGTGTCAAATAGTTTTCTAAAGATATAATGATATAGTTCCTTGTTTTTTCTTAATTTAATCTAAAAAGTTATCACATGGTTTATAGTGGTCATTAAATACATTGATTTAGGGTTTGGGAGAATAGAAGCTAAGGCTAGAGGTAGAGATTGAGAGTGGAGTGACATTGTATGCTCTAGTAAATGATATTGAAAACGTGGAAATAAGTGATGCTGCAGTTTCAGGTGATATAATTGTGTAAAATAATTTTCCTTGGCTTTTTTATGGTTGTTAGCTACATGGATCAATTACTTTTTTTTATAAGGCCAATATTTTACCATTCACTCATTCATTTTAAGCATTTCTTGAGTACTAACTACATATACAGCACCATGTTTCTAGACCCATTTATCTAGCGTGCCAACTCACTTTATAGTAACTTTTAAGGATTATGAGAAATTTCTTCCTATCTTGTATTTATCTATGAAAGAGCCTGATGTAGAACGTAGTAATACCCCCTGTCAAAGCCATTGCTCTAGAGCCTGGACTCTTAAACTTTCATATATTGAATACTACGTTTTAAGAGTAAGAATTTGAAAATTATGGAATGTAGATAATATTTTATTTGCTAACAACTTAATAATAATAACCTTGAAGTTATTTCATGTCTATTTCATCTTTACTAAGATGAAATATTTTGAAAATTAAAACTAAAGGAGATATTATTAAATAGCATAAAACATGATATTATAATGACTTGGTCTTTTTTTTTAACTTAAAATTTTTTTTTTAAATTGAAGTTTCTATTAGCTGTTTATCAGAAGTTTTACTTTTAAAGAAAGACTTGCTTCATTGAGCCATAGGAGTACTTGGGTAGTGTGTGGGTTGTAATACTTAAAGAATTAAATATAATGAATTGAGTTTTGGCATTATTCCACTGAACTGAATTTTAATTATTATTAGGATATTTAAGGGACATTGTTAACTATATCACAAAGAATCTTCCCTTATGAGAATTTTCAGCTAAATATTCCCTCTGGTCATAGTACTATGGAAAGCTAGACTTCTGAGCAATTATTTTCCTTTATTATTTTATTACTGTGAATTTTATAAAGGACATTTTGGTTTCCTTTCACGCTTTAGTGTGGCATCTTAGATATCAAGAAACAAGTTAGTAATTCATCTAGGACAAAACATTCACAACTTCCGTCTTTTATTGTAGAGTGACTTTTATTTTAACCCTTAATTTCCCTTGCCTCAGTTTTCTTCTACTTTTTTTTTCCTGTAGGGTTTATTTACATGAATTGCCTCAATTCTTTTTTGGAAAGGGGAGGAATAGATCTTAATACAAACAGAAGTACTTACATAACCACATTTTAACTTTAAAATACATTCTTTGAATAGGCAGTTGTGGTATAATGAGAAACGCTTTGGAGCTTGAATTAGGAAGATACAGGTTTAAATATTACCTGTATCCTTTAGTTGAGTAACCTTGAGTGAGTGCTTCTGAGGTGGTTTTTTCATTTGTAGCATGAATGAGAATATTATCTCAGGTAGTTTATGTTCAAGTGGTAGTCTCATGTTAAGTGATCAGTAAGAATTTTCCTTCAGAAATTTATCTGTCAAGCTGTTGTTATATATCAAAAGCTAACCATAATAAAAAAATATTTGGGAGGATTTTACATAATACTGGGAAATATAAGAAAGTAGACCTAAATATCCCTTACTATTGTAAAAAAAATACATGTGCATGGTTATGAAATTCTAATATAGAAAAGTAGAAAATGAAAAGTGAAAAACTTTGCTAATCCTTCTGGTGATTATTTTCAGTCAACTTTTAATGCATATACCAATATGTATACATATGTCTTTATTTAAAAAAATTATACTACATATTCTGTTCTACAGCACTTCATTTTTGCTGGGCACTTCTTTTTTCCCCCTATAACAAATGATAAAGCCACAACTTTCAGTGGTTTTCATTAGAAAAATGTATCTTCCTATGTGCCTTTTTATGATATTTTGTTGATAATTTTAGTAAAACCCAGAAGCATGTCTTTTCTACATATGGTCCTTTATCTCCGTTCCTCATGTTTTTATTTTTTCTTTTAAATAGTGACCATATCTGCTGGAATGTTTTTGAGACCATCAAATAGTTTAACACCTGGAGGCAGAGATACTAGAATAAACAAGGTGCTTTAAAAAATATTTGATACTCTATACTTAGTCATATCATTAAGCAACATATTTTTTTTTTTGTGAAAAGTAACTGATCCTTTTCTTTGGGCCAGACCAACGGACAATGTGACAGACCTCTTGATGTTTTATCAAGAGTTTTGCAGAAAGGTAGCTTATGTTTCAGACAGATAGAAATTCCAGTTCTAGCATTACCAGTTTGTAAGTTATAGATTCCTTCTTAAGCACTTAAATATTTTGGAGATTTTATTCTCTGTTTATAAATTGGAGATGATATCATATACTTTGGGCATTGAGAAAATTAAATGGACTGAGATATAGTATATGTAAATTGTCCAACAAAACATCTTGGCATCATGAAATAATAGCTTCCCCTCTTTTCTTGTTAACTTCCCAACTGCCATATCTCTTCTCTCTCTTCATGACCAAAGGAAATTAGGAAGGAAGTCATTGCTAGAGCTTGCTAATAGTGAACACTTTTGTTTTTTAGCAACTTAGAAAGGGGGAGAAGTAACTGATGGTTGCTTTATGTATTTGAGAGAGTTCAGTGAACCTTTCATCTTGTGGTGAATTTCTGGAAGAGTGATCTTTAACCTCTAGTGTTTGCTTGATATTTTCAAAACTCCACCTATGCTTCTTACTAGTTTTTTTTTTTTTAATTTTTATATTTTTTGAAGTTTTAATTTAAATTCTAGTTAGTTAACATATAGTGTAGTATTGGTTTCAGGAATAGAATTTAGTGATTCATCAATACATTTAACACCCAATGCTCATCACAACAAGTGCCCTCCTTAGTACCCATCACCCATTTAGCTTATTCCCTATCCAACTCCCCTTCCAAACCTTCAGTTTGTTTGCTATAGTTAAGAGTCTCTTATGGTTTGCTTCCCTCTCTTTTTTTCCCCTTCTCCTATGTTCATCTGTTTTGTTTCTTATATTCCACATATAAGTGAAATCAGTGGTACTTAGCTTTCTTTGATTGACTTATTTCACTTAGTATAATGCACTCCAGTTCCATCCAAGTTGTTGCAAATGGCAAGATTGTATTCTTTTTGATAGCTGAGTAATATTCCATTGTATATATACCACATCTTCTTTATCTGTTGTCAGTGAATGGACATTTGGGCTCTTTCAATAGCTTGGCTATTATTGATAATGCTGCTGTAAACATTGGGGTGCATGTGCCCCTTCAAAATAAATTTTGTATCTTTTGGGTAAATAGCTAGTAGTGCAATTGCTGAGTTGTAGTGTAATTCTATATTTAACTTTTTGAGGGACCTCCATACTGTTTTCCACCACGGCTAAATCAGTTTGCATTCCTACCAACACTGTAAGAGTGTCCCCCTTTCTCCACATCCCTGCCAACATCTATTGTTTCCTCTCTTGTTAATTTTAGCCGTTCTGACAGGTTTGGAGTGGTATCTCATTGTGGTTTGGATTTGTATTTCCCTGATGATGAGTGATGATGAGATCTTTTCATGTGTCTGTTTGGCATCTGTATATATTTTTTGGAAAAATATCTATTTGTGTCTTCTGCCCATTTCTTAGCTGGATTATTATTTTTTTGGGGGGTGTGTTGAATTGGTAAGTTCTTTATAGATTTTGGATACTAACCCTTTATCCTATATGTCATTTGCAAGTATCTTCTCCCATTCTGTAGGTTGTCTTTTGTGTTGTTGATTGTTTCCTTCAATTTGCAGAAGCTTTTTATTGTGATGAAGTCCCAATAATTCATTTTAGCTTTTGTCTCCCTTGCCTCTGGAGATATGTCTTATAAGAACGTGCTGGTCGAGGTAAAAGAAGTTGCTCTCTGTGTTCTCCTCTAGGGTTTTGATGGTTTCCTGTCTTACATTTAGGTCTTTCATTCATTTTGAATTTGTTTTTGTGTTTGGTATAAGAAGGTTACTAGTTTTATATTTTGTACTCCTAGTAGCTTATGTACAGTGGTTATTCTGGTTGATTTTTTTTTTTTTCTATCATTTTCTTATCTATTTGTTTATTTACTTACTACTTATTTATTTTTGGGAGAGTACAAGGCAGGGAGGGGTAGGGAGAAGGGGACAGAGGGTCCAAAGCAGTTTCTATGCTGACGGGCTGATAGCAGAGCCCGATGTGGGGCTCCAACTCAAGAACCGGCTCATGACCTGAGCTGAAGTTGGACGATCAACCAACTGAGTCACCCAGGCACCCGTGTTCCTATAATTTTTTTTTTTTTTGTCTTGAATGCTCATTCTCAGAAGTTAAATTCTCTTACTTTTTAATGGGGAATATTGAAATCATTAAGTATGAGCTACCTCATATCATCTATAATTCATTTGGTTGCAAGTAACAGAAAACCTGATTCAACTTGCTCAATTAAGTTTATCCATTTATTCATAACTATGTAGATGTAGTTAGACTTTAGGGTTGATTTGATTCAGTGTCTTTGACAGTTTATTTATAGAACTGGTTCTTTTGGACTCTTAGTTTTATGCTTTGTTGTCATCTTTCATCTAAATCTGAATCCACTTGTAGTTCAAAGATGGTTGACAACAATTCCTAAGTATATTTTGTGTGTATATCATCATTAATTCATTTTGATTGGTGAGAATGTTGTACTCAATTTGATGCTTGGTACAGAATGTAAACATGCAACAATTTGTTTATCTTCTCATCTGTTAACAGACATTTTGGTTATTTATAATTTTTTTAAATGATTTTCTTGAAGTTTATTTATTTTGAGAGAGAGAGTGTGCATGCATGTGCACGTCTGAGGTTGAGGGAGGGGCAGAGGGAAAAGAGAGAGAAACACAAGCAGACTCTGCACTGTCAGCATGGAGCCCAATGTGGGGCTCGATCTTATGAACTGTGAGATAATGACCTGAACCAAAATTAAGAGTTGGATGCTAATCGAATGAGCCACCCAGGTACCCTGGCTATTTACAATTTTTTAACTGTTATGTATAAAGCTGCTATGTTATGTATAAAGCTGCTACTGTGTTTTACATTTTTTCCCTTCATGTCTAATGATACTGAACTCCTTTTTATGTGCATATTAGCCATTCCTGTCTTTTCTTTTGTGAAGTATCTGTGCAAATATTTTGCCTATTTATTTATTTATTTTACAAATTTCGTTGTCTTACTGAGTTGTAAGAGTTTTTTATGTTTTGGATACAGGTTATTGTGTCAAATATATGCACTGTGTTTACTTTGTGTCTTTCCTTTTCATTTCCGTTCATTTTCTTTTGAAGAGCAGAAGATTTTAATTTTGATGAAGTCAAATTTGTCTTTTTTTTCCTCAGTGGTAAGTGCTTTGTGCCTTGTGTAAAATCTTTGCTTAGTGTCAGCTGTTTTTCTTTATTATTGTGTATTATGCTGCTCCACTAAGGTGTAAACTCAGTAGGAGTAGGGAGCCCATCTGTCTGACTCACTCATGTATTCTCTGTCTAGAAGAGTGGGGCAATGTGATAGTTGCTCTAAAGTAATTTTTGAGTGAATTATTTTGGTCTGATAGACTAAAATATTTTAGCCATTGTTTATGTCTTAACTCTCTTCTCTCCTCTGTACTTCACTCATTGTTAGACTGGCTTGTTTCCTTTGATTGCTTCCTTGCTTTTCAGTCCCACTGCTAACTCTTTAGTCCTAGCCCCTTTATTTTTGTGTGAATTGCAGTATCTCGTTAGACTTGTTAGGTTTGCCTTTAAATCAATTCCAAAAAAATCAGTAAGATATTTAGTCTCTTACTGGTACTTCCTTAAGAACCAGTTAAAGCTCTATTATACATGGTAAGGTAGAATCTGTTATCTTAATAGTTCTCTCTCTCTTTTTTTTTTTTTTTTTAACTTTTCATAGCTTTCTTCTTCATTTATTCTTCTCCTTCCTGGAATACTATCCCTTTTCCTCCTGCTGAAATAAATCTCAATTATTCTTTAGGTCCTTTCACTTATTTTTAAGATCGGGTTTTTGCCTATCATCTTGCTGAGTATTTCTCAACATTATTTTTTTGCCTCTCTGGATTGTTTTTCCCTTGAGGTAAGATTCATGCCTTCTGCTTCTTTTGTAAGGAAGAACATCATAGAGGTGATGTTTCTTGGTTGATCACTCCTTTTCCTCCTTGACTGAATTTCATGGTGGCACTGCATGGGAAGGGAGTACCTTTATATTCATTTTTCATCTCTTTTAAAAATTATTTTATTTTTAATTGTGGTAAAATACATATAACATGAAATTTGCCATCTTAACCGTTTTTAAGTATGCAGATTACTGGTGTTAAATTCGTTCACATTGAGGAGCACCTGGGTGGCCTAGTAGATTAAGTGTCTGACTCCTGACTTTGGCTCAGGTCATGATCTCACAGTCAGGAGATCGAGCCTCACCCCCCACCCCTTCAGGCTCTGCTTTCAGCATGGAGCCTGCTTGAGATTCTCTCTCTCTCTCTGTGTCCCTCCACTGCTCACAGTCTGTCTCTCAAAATAAATAAATAAACATTTATTTAAAAAATTTGTGCACATTATTGTGTAACCAATCTCTAGAATTGTTTTCATCTTGCAAAACTGAGACTTTATACCAACTAAACAACAAGGTTTATTCCTTCTCCCGCAAGCTTTTGGCAACTGTCATTCTACTTTCTGTCTCTATGAATTTGATTTCTCTAGGTACCTCATATGAATGGAATCATACAATAGTTAACTTCTTGTGACTGGCTTCTTTCACTTACCATAATGTCCTCACAGAATTTGTGCATATTGTAGCATATAGAATTTCTTTCCTTTTTAAGGATGAATAGTGTCTTATATACTTGATTTTGTTTATCCGTTCATTTTTTATTTTTTTTATTTTTATTTTTATTTTATTTTTTTAACGTTTATTTATTTTTGAGACAGAGAGAGACAGAGCATGAACGGGGGAGGGGCAGAGAGAGAGGGAGACACAGAATCGGAAGCAGGCTCCAGGCTCTGAGCCATCAGCCCAGAGTCCGACGCGGGGCTCGAACTCACGGACCGTGAGATCGTGACCTGAGCTGAAGTTGGACGCTTAATCGACTGAGCCACCCAGGCGCCCCTATCCATTCGTTTTTTAAATGACACTTGGGTTGCCTCCATGTTTTAGTTATTGTGAATAATGCTTATATGAATATGGGTATACAGATATCTTTTCAAGACCCCTACTTTTCAGTTCTTTTGGGTATATAACCAGAAGTGAAATTGCTGGATCATATGGTAAATTTTATTTTTAATATTTTGAGGAACTGCCATTTGCTTTTCCACAGCAGCTACACCATTTTCATTTCCACCAACATTGCAAAACAGTTCCAGTTTCTATGCATCCTTGCCAAAACTGTTGTTTTGGTTATTTTGGTAGTAGCCATCCTGATGGGTGTCACATGTCATCTTATTGTGGTTTTGATTTGTATTTCTCTCATGATTAGTGATGTTAAGCATCTTTTCATGTGCTTGTTGGCCACTTGTATATCTTTGGAAAAATGTCTATTTAAGTCCTTTGCCATTTTTAAATTGGGTCATTTTGTTGCTGTTGTTGAGTTCTTTGAGTTCCTTATATATTCTGGATATTAACAACCCCTTAGTAGAAATTAATATGGTTCACATATATTTTCTCCCATTCCATAGGTTGCCTTTCACTTTGTTGATTATATCCTTCAATGCACAGACATTTTAAATTTTAATAGACTTCAGTTCATCCGTTTTTACTTTTATTTCCTGTGCTTTTGATGTCATATCCAAAAAATTATTACCAAATCCACTGTCATGAAGCTTTTATTTTTTGTTTTTTTTCAAAGAGTTTTGTAGTTTTAGTTCTGTGTTTAGGACTTCGATCCATTTTAGTTAATTTTTGTATATGGTAAAGTAAGGGTCCAGCTTCATTTTTTTTTTTTTTCCCACACGGATGTCCAATTTTCCCAGCACCATTTGCTAAAGAGATTTACTCCACTGAATGGTCTTACCACCCTTGTTGTGAAAATCATTTAACTTACATATGTGAGAATTTATTTCTGGGCTTTGTATTCTGTTTGTATGTCTGTCTTTATGCCAGTATCATACTTTTGATTACTGTAGCTTTATAATAAATTTTGGAATGAGGAAGGGTGAGAGCTTTAACTTTGTTCTTTTTCAGAATTGTTTTGACTATTCAGGGTTCCTTGAGATTCCATATATGCTTTAGGATAGATTTTTTGTTTGTTTCTGAAGAAAGTGCCATTGGGATTTTTACAGGGAATATATTAAATCTCTAGATCACTTTGGGTGGTAGTGACATTTTAACATAATTGAATTTTTCAATCCATGAACATGGGGTTTCTTTCCATTTATTTATATCTTTAATTTCTTTTAGCAGTATTTTGTAGTTTTCATTATACAGGTCTTTGACCTCCTTGGTTAAGTTTATTCCTAAATGCTTTATTCTTTTAGATGCTATTATATGTGGGATTATTTTCTTAATTTTCTTGATTTGTTTATTTTTAGTGTAGAGAAATAACAACTGATTTTTGTATGTTGGTTATATGTCTTGTAACTTTATTCTAAAAGTTTTTTTGGTGTATTCTGCGGGTTATTTTATATATAAGATCATACAATCTATGAACAGGGATAATTTTACTTCTTGCTTTCCAATTTGGATGCTTCTCCCCTACCCCAAACCCAATTGCTCTGGTTGTGACTTCCAGTACCATATTAAATAGAAATGGCAAAAAAGGGCATCCTTGCTTTGTTCCTAATCTTAGAAGGAAAGCTTTTACTCTTTCACCATTGAATATGATGTTAGCTGTGGGCCTTTTCTATCACTTGTTACTGAGTAGTATTGGTCACATTCCGTAATAAAGAGTACTGTTTCTAGCTATAAACTAGTCTTGCTGTATTGGCATTAAATAAAGTTTTGGGGTTTTGTTTTCTTGTTTTTTTTTTGTTTTTTTGTTTTTTTGTTTTTTTAGCAGGCTTGCATACATTAAGTTCCCAAGTAATATTTTTTATTCTATGTGTGTGTGTGTGTGTGTGAGAATATACACATATTAAATAGGCTCCACACCCAATAGGGAGCCTAGTGCGGGGCTTGAATTTATGACCTTGAGATGAAGACCTGAGCTTAGTCAAGAACTGCTTAACGGACTGAGCCACCGAGGCATCCCCTCAAGTAATATTTTTAATGACAGTATAGGCATTGATATGGCACTTGCTACTTTATCATCCTGTTTGGAAACATGTATTAAATAATTGATGGCAATATTACAAATGATTTGAGAGAACTAAAGTCCTAGTTTTTCCCACTCATATTTGGCAAAGTCACCACTTTTTTGGAAAGGTTACTGCTTCAAAAATAAAATTCTTTTTAAAAATACATACCCCAGGAAATCTTGCTCCCTATGTGTAACCAGTGTTTATGAAAATATGAGAAAGTAGAAGCCTATATTCTTATATATTTTTTATACAAAAAGTAGTTAGTATTTACAAAAAGGGAGGTATGCTAGTTACAGAAATGTTAAATTACCATGTGTATTATATTTCACAGATTTCTCATAACAGTTACATAACATATCACTCATTTTTTCTCTCCTCTTCTGTAACTAGTATATAGTCGTTTATTATTTGGAGATAGCATAATTCATTCAGCATGTGATTCTTAGATGCTTAGGGTGTATCCATTCTTGCTATTACAAGAATTGTCAGATTAGTTACACATACATTATTTTGTACAAATATAAGTGTCTTTGTCAAGAGATTCTCAGAGTGGGATTGTTAGGTCAGAGGGTGCAGACACCTGTGATTTTGGTAGATACTATCAGATTTTCTTTTCTGGGGGTTGTGTCATTTTGTATTCCTATAAGTAGTGGAAATGGATTTAGAGTGCTTGTTTCCCACAGCCTTGTCCATAGTATGTCTTCAGTATATTAGGTTTTTGCCATTTTGATAGGCAAGAAATGGTATCTCACTTAGTTTTGATTTGTATTTCCCTTTTTAAAAGTCTGTTTGGGCATCTTTTCATATGTTTAAAGACCATTGGGATTTCTTTTTCTGTGATTATTCATCCATGGCTCATTTTGCTACCAAGTTGCAGATCTTTCTCTTATGTATTCCTAGGCAGTTGTTATTTATTCAAGATATTAGTTTCTTGTATGTGATTAGTGTTCAAAATATTTTTTTCCCAGTTTGTCATTTCACTTTAGCCTTGCCCGTAGCACTTTTACCATGCAGAAGTTTTTTATTTTATTTTTATTTTTTTAAGTTACATTTATCACCTTTCCTTTTTTGGCCTCTAAAGTTTGTTTTATAGTTAGAAAGGCAGAAGCAGTACTTTCTGAATGGACTGGAATAGCCTCAGGTAATAGGAACATTAGCAACATAAATTGTACAACTGGTGGTGTGGCAGAGACATTGGAACATTTTTAGGCAACAGTATGCAGATGTATTCTTACATAATAGCATTCAACACCAGTCTACATTTCTATAAACCAGAGGCCATTTTTTAATGTGAAAGAAGTAGGGAAGGGATGTCTAACCATTATTCTTTAAATCTGCACCAACAAAAGACATGCACTTAATTTTATCAGTGCTTGAGAAGAAGCCTCTTTATCCACTCATCTGTCCTCAAAGAAGAAGCAGAATAAATATTTCAGAAGTTGTGACTATCTCTAGTTAGAGTCACTGATATCAATGTCTTGTAATTCAGTGCTTTACTGATAATGTATTCAGTAATTAAAGATTTGAAATGTTAGTATTGTTATAGATTTAAACATAACACAACAAATGCATGCATACCCATATGACAGGTAAGTAGTAGTAACGATATTAATAATAATGTTTTTATAAGCAAAAATTATAGGCAACATGAAAATTACTTTCATTAGATATATTATTGAATACATACCCTTAGGACACCCCTGCTAAGTGAACTATGTGGTGATTATTTAATTTTAGATATCTATTATAAAGCTTTGTTTGCAGATAGGCATTAAACCTGTGCTTTTCCTTTAAATAAATTTTTATAATTCTTCTCAAATTTAAAATAAGCATGATCTATAAATTGTTAAAAGTTAATCTGTTTTTAAAAACACTGTTTGAAAGTAGTCTACTCAAACAAGATTGTTGAAAATCAAGTTTTTAAGGCTTTGGGAATTATTTTACCTATTTTTTTTAGTTGCAAAATCTGGGGTTTTCATTTTTGAATAATGTAGTAATTACATATTTAGTAATCGATATTCTTATTAGTTGGAGCAAAAATTGTGGGAAGCATAAAACAGTTTAGCTTTCCCTCAGATTTAAATGTTTAAATAAAATTAAAAATTTTCAAGACATTTAGAGTCTTAGCTTATAAAGACTTTACTTGAAACATTTTTGAGTTCAATAGACTTGTGAAAGAGATTGGATTATTATAGCCCAATTATGCTTTTAGTTCTCTTTTCTAGACAAGAGAGAAGAAATCAAAAAAAAATTTTGGATGCTTTCCAAGAGCTCTATGTGTGTGCATGAGAAGTTATAATCACTTGATTCGAGTCTGAGTTTTATTGGACAGGCTTGCCTGGTGGGTTAAAATCCCCTCATCCTCTCCCAGATGGTAACTGCCTTGTTTATCTTCCCTTAAAAACAGTAAGAATTTGTTTTTTATAGCTATCTCAGACCTGGTGACATAGGTCACTTTGGCTTCATATGCTGCTGGCTTAAAGAAAGAATGAAATATGAAAAGACAAAAAGAAGGGCATAAAAGAAGGTAAGGAAAGGAATGCTGTTCAAGGTAAAAGAACAGGAAAACATTGAGGATTAAAAATGATGAAATAAGTTCAAAGTAGTAAGGAGAGAAAGTATAGAGTGCTAAATGTTCTAAAGAAAGGTCTTATTATCATGTCAGAAAACGATTTTTGAGCTAAGAGAGTAGATATTTTTTAAAGAATATATTATCAAAATTGAGTACTTTTTAATGATGTATAAACAGCATTCAATGCCAATAGGTCACTTTTGGATCTTAGGGAACAGTTTTGGATCATGTTTGATAAACTTATTTTTCACTGCACACATTTCAGATACACTTATTTGAGGAAAACTATTGCTGTTCACTTTTTGGTAGTATCTAGCTTGGATTCCAGAGGTAATCTAGGTTGTATATTAATAGTTGCACATTTGCAAATAACTAATTTAAAAAGTGAAAGTTATCAAAATTTAAATTGCTTTTCTGAGATAATTTTATCCAACTAAAATAATTACTTTTAGATTATTGATTTTTGTCTATTTAAAATATATTAGGAATGTTTATAACTATTTTCAAAATTATTTTGCATTTAAGAAATATTAATATAATGCTGCTATGAAAACGTTGAAATCTTCATATTATTTCAGATGTCTTATAAATTCTGCTGAAAAAGTTAAGTAACTCAAGTTGTCTCATTGTGAATACTTTCTGCATTGCAGTGCACAGATAAAATTCATTAGATATAACCTCTCCACAATGGTAGTTGTTTGTCCTAACCAAATTAGAAATGCTTTAATCCAAGAAATATGATATTTAATTTTGTTTTATTTTAGGAGTAATGCCACACTGTTAATTTTACTATCAAAGAAAATTTCAGAGAAAGTACATATTAATGTATTTAAAAATCTCTTAATGGGAATGTTGATTTTTTTTCCTGTTGCTAACTCTGCTCATGCTGTACTTAGATGATCAATTTCAAGAATGAGATTGATAATATAATTTTAATACTATTACATGGAAGAAAAAATGAAGTGGAATGGCTTATTTAAAATACTTCGTTTGTTGTCTGTATATGTAGAATAAAAACATTGGAAGGCAAGCACTGTTTGTCCCCACCTTGTGTCTCTAAGGGGGAGTAGACAAAGCAGAATGTTCCAGCTGTGTCACATCAAGCATAGTCAGTCATGGTTGGGTTTGGCCTTGTTTTGGGGATGTGCTATAACTTATTTTTTAAATGAATCTTTAATTTCTGCTGTGGGTTTTAAAACAGTAATGTTAAAAACCTTTTAATAATTAATTGCAATTGCCCTATCACAAATATGATGGATGTTAGACAGTTGTTTTCATAACCATTACTTGTTTGGCTTATGGTTTTAATGCCATGGATGAGAATGTTAAACATTTCATGCTGAGAGCAGTTGTATTGTATCTTTATCTTGTGTGCTGTTCATTCCATATACTTTAAATTCTAAGTCTCTCATGCCTATGATATATTGGGCTACTGTTTTCTGTTTATGATTGCATACAGTGCTCAGAAAGGCTTAATTAAACACAGTTTTGATGAGGAAGAACTAAAATAATATCTCATATTTGAAAATATCATATACAAATAGTAAAAGTTACCAAATGCTGTCAGTTTTTAAAACCAGTTTTCACTTCTTGCCTCAGAAATGTCAGGGCCTCTTTGCTTGTTGGTTATTGAAGAACACTGTTTTCTATATACTCTTTTTAAAACAATATTGGATTGTTTGGGATTTATTTAAAAATAAAAATAAAAATGATTGCAAAGATATTAACACATAGCACCATATAATATAAGGTGTATAATAGGAGTTTGGTAAATACTTTTGCTTGATATTTGTGCAACTTACTGTTTTGGTAAAGCTGTAGGAAGGATGAAAACCTGCTAAGACATTAAGTTACTGGATGTGGTATTGCTCTGTTTTTGAACATGATATATGAGTATGTACCTCATTACTATTATTTTAAAATAGGTCATCTTTTTGTGGTTTGTGTTGGTCTTTTTCTCAATATTAGAGAACCTAACATTCATTTGTTAGGAAGGAAAAACGTTCACAGTTTTTATAGCTGTCTATTAATTAGTATGTTATTTTGTTGTATGTACAGGCAATGAAATGTTTTGTGAATTGTTTCATGAAAGTCATTTTAGACAAGAACCATATATTTGATTTTATTGTTATTTAATGATCTATTAAAGATTTTATTTTGGAAAATACAGCTCCAGTAAAAACAGTTAAGTTTCATGTGATTATTTGTTTGCTAATACATAGACTGATAGATAGGATACATACATAAAATGCTTTTGCCTTTAAATCACTGGATATGTAAGGTGCATATACTTTTATACTAAAATTACTGTTCCATTTGATTGATGAAATTCTTTACAGGTTTTGGGATAGATATTTAATATTGCTTTACGATAACATTTTTAATATGACTAAGTGTTATGTGGATACTGGCATATTTTTTTTAATGAATTTGACATGTTAAGATGTATGGAAATGCTTTCTTATTGTACTTAATTAAGGTGATTAATCTTCAATGTAACATATCTTAATTTTTATACCAAAATACTTAAGAGTGTTTTCTTTAGCAGATTGCAGGAAAATTATTGTTATCATTAAAAGTGCTCGTTAAAAGTTATGACTAAGGTTTTGGTAGTATGATTGTAACAAATAAATGAATATACATAGGTTTAGTTTTTGGAGAACTAATATGTCAACTTCACATGTTTTTAAAAACTTTTTAATCGAAAATATAATACAGGAAATTAACATTTAGCAACACACCTGTTTCACTTAATACCTGATGGGACTTGATAGAAACATAACTCAGAACTAGAAATTGAGATGATTTGTATGATTGGTAATTATTACTGTAAAGAATTTTAAATGTGATGGTTTTAATACATACACAAATTAAGTTTTAAAAACCTAAAATGGAACAATGTATATTGGCTCCATATCACAAGTGGTATTTTGTGTGATTAGTTGGGTTTACAATAACTTACAAGATTGCTAATAGTTTAATGATTTGGTGTGATTTAGTGATTACTGATCTCTAAAATATCAATAGTATAATTTCCATTTTGTGTTTATTCTATGGTATCTAAAGGTGTGCAGTTATTTAATTCATTTGTTTATTGTATTTACAACATGGCCTTGCTGTTTAAAAATGACTACTTGATAGGCAAGGCTAAACTATATGTAATCTAGTTTGTTTAATAATGAGTGGGCATCATTCAACACGAGAAATCAGTGTTGTCTTCTAAATGTGAAGATGTTTCTCACTTTTTTGTTTTGATATTTTAATGTTAAAAATTTTACAGTTCATATTTAAAGATAGCTATCATTTATATGTATAAACTTTTGAATACCTGCCGTATAAAAGGTTCTACACAATGATGACTAGTGCTTGTGTTGTGAAAGGTAGGATTTTATTAATCATCTATTAAGTGTCTTGTAGGTTTAACTTGTGATCTATGACAGAAGAAATTTGTTGTTACAGGGAGTTATTTCATGAGAAATTAGAACTTGATTTTGCCTTATGAAAATGGGTTGCATTTCAAATACAATTCTAGTACGTGTTGGTAATCTTTTAAAAATGTGTTTCTCTTGTAAGTATTTTAATCATAGTAGATCATCTTTTTTTCTTCTTTAAAGAGTTTAGAGGGTCAGGTAAGCAGGATGGGTTTTACTGAAAGTCTTAATCTTTCCTAAGGGTAGAGTTTCATTGAGTTCATATTATGTCATTTTTCATGAATCATAATACATCCCATTTGGGATAGATCTGTGTGGAACTTTTTTTAAAGAGTCTCATTACTGACGACCCTTGTTAAATAGATGTCAAGAGATGGCCTCATCAGCAAGGTGTGTGTGTTTACAGGGCAGCATTGTGGTCAGACATTAGTTATATATTGTGTCCATTTTGGGACATTTAAAAATGAAGGCTGTTTACTTATTGGACTTACTCTATATATCAAAGATAAATGTTTCCTATTATCCATTCTAAAGTATTCTGTAGAGTTACAACGTGTTAATTTGTTTTTAAATACCCTCTGTATTTTAAAATATTGGAAGATGTTAGATTTATATCCTAATTGAATTATCAAATGATATACATTAGCAAGCAGAATTTTAATTGTAGTTGAAGAGTCTTTGAGTTTTTATGGGAATGTGGTGCCGAATTAAATATGTTTGATGCCTGGTTGCTTGAAGTGTTTTTCTTTTTTTTTCTTTTTTTTTATTATTTTTTTTGAAGCATTTTTCTTTTTTGACAACTTTCATATTTTTGGAAGAAAATAAAAAGTCTCCTAGTTGTATTATGATTGGAAGAAAAATACTGAGAGAAAACTGTTATCAGGTTTGATTAAAATTATGCAAGTTTGGGGTGATATTTAGTGTGCTATTTCACTTTTTTGATATAAGAAAACTATTTTGAAATATAGTACATTTAAAGTTTATTGACTGTAACATTACTAAAATTATATATAACTTTTCACCTCACCATTCAGATGCACAAAAGTTAAATTATAAAGGGGAGAATCTTCCCGATCTTACTAAGGTATTTCTGTTTTTAACAACAGATTCAAAATAAGTAAAACCAAAAATAGGTCGCTCAAGCACATTTTCTTCTTACTTCTCTAGATCTTATAAGCTCTAGATAGATTCTAAAGAAGATACATTACAATTTTTTTGAATGTATTTTTCTTTTTTGCTTCAATATGTGACCTTACTGATATGCTCTTTTCCTAAGTTTTGATTAGTTTTGCTTTCTAATGAGCTGCATTTTTGCAACCTTGTTATTTGATCAGTTTCAAAAAAATATTCATCTATCATTCTTAAGTGATTTTTAGAGATAGTTGTCATATTGAACATAATGATGTATTACATGGCACTTATATTTTTCTTCATAAAACTAAATAAAATGGAAAAACTTTTTAAAATAGGAAAATAAGACAATAAATGGTCTTAATATTTCAATGGGTTATAAAATTCACCTATTAAATTGGTGTTATGATACCTGTCCTACCTAGGATGTAAGATTATAGACTAAAACAAGATTAGAGCTTTTAAAGGATTTTATAAGCTATAATTATTATACAAATATATTATTACTCCGGATGTTAGGACTCCAGAGATTTTCTTGCCTTATTTTAGAATGATGAAATGAAATAAACATATTTTATCACTTTTATAAGTAGTAATTTCAGAAACTGAATGTTATTTTTTGCTTTTTTGTGGGGGCTAATGTCTAGGTTGTATAGACAGACCATTTAACTTTCTAATACTATATTAATCTGAATTAAATTTGTAATGTGGAAGAAGAAATACTCAGATTAAAAACAAAATTTAGGATTAAAGTTAATAATATCAATTTATGCTTTGTTAATTATAATATCAAATGTGCCAGTCATTATAGTAGAACATTAAATTATAAATTATTTCCCTTGTGCTAGTTTTCTGAGTTCACTTATGGGAAAATCTTAGCAATTTGCTGTTTCACACCAAATTATAAATTGAATCTTTTTAAACATAGTTTAAAAACTTCTTGACTATACCATTTCAATACTGGCCGACAGTGTAAAGTTTATGGTTATTTTTAAGAGTATTTTTGAAGTCATCGATTTTTTCTCTTTACCACAGTTCAGGGGAATATATTCAGAAGACTGTAGAAAAATGTTAGTGTTTAAGGTTACTCAGTTACTTATTAAATATTAGTAGTATTTTAAGGAACATGTTTTAAATACGGTCTTTTTTTTGCTTTCATTTTAGGTGTTTAAATTGTTGTATTTTGAAATGATTTCAAAGTAGAAGTGTTACAAAAATAGTACAAAGAACTCCTATACCCTTTGCCTAGAATTATTAATTTTTAGCATTTTGCCACCAAATATGGTATTTCCCATTATCCTCTATTTTGACTGTGAATGCATTTTTCATTATGGTAACTATTCATAGTACTATGATTTTTATTTCTAGATCTTTTGTTATCAGAACCTTCTTCACATAGTTTTTGTAAAATTTTTATTATAAAGTTACTATATTGGATGTTCAAAAAATAGTTTTAGATATATTTGGGACTGAGGCATTAAATACAGTGTGCAGAATTATAAATGGTGATATGAACCTAAAATATTTTACAGAATCTGTTGTGTTCATTTTCACTGAGGCTGATGAGTGAAATGATAGCTCTTATCTTAGTAGCGGGTAGAGGAATAATGGAAATACAGTAATATATAAATATAAACAATTGAAGATAATTACCAAACTCAATACTAGACTGTTTCATCCTTCTTTTGCTGAGGTCTAACTCTTGCTGAAATGTAAATGAGCTGAATAGTTTAGTATAGCTACTAAGGTTATATTTTGCAGTTGTTAGCTTGCTATAAATGAATGACAGAACTAGGTCTGTCTGTTTTAATTCCTTCCTCACTAACACAGTGATGTACTTCCATGTAGCAAAAGGTAGAGTTAGCATTAAATGGCCTTAAGCTTCTGCTTTTTGAAGATACATGGCCCATTGTTTTCACATTGAAATATCTGCTTTCAAAGCATGTTTATCCAGTCTGGGTGCGCAAGTTTGGAAGTAAATGTAGGTGTTTGGTAGGGCTTATTCCAGAAGAGTTGTGATCCCAGTTACTTACCTGAATAGAATGGCTTATACATACACTGGTGGTGTTAGAAGAATTATTATCAGGTAGCAAGTTGGGAGAGGTGAATTCTTCTTTCTAACACCTTGCAATTGTCTAATTTATGCACCATTTGAAAACAAAATTCTCCTGTCTATTCAATGGGTAAGAAGTGAAGAAGAACTGAAAGTGGAAGTTGGAAGGACAAATAAAGTAGCATGAGCATTGGATAGTTGTTGAATCTTTAGCAACTGAGATTTGGCTGTATGTAAATGTTCACTTCCACTTAAAAATATGACAGAAACAATCAGTTGGACTTTGTTAATTGATTCAATTTAAATTCAGTTGTATTTCATACAAGTAACTTTGGTCTGACCTGAAAACAGGAAATCGATGACTGCCATTAGCTTATTATGGTGGAATGAGGGAAGAGTATGTATGACTAGGCACTAACTTAGAAATTGTCAGTATTAGGCATTTTAATTAGAAGGTCCTGAAAAAAGAATATATATTTGTGAATGTTATATAGAATAACATATATTTGTGTTTCCTCAGAATAGTGAAAAATTTACATACTTGTATTTTTAAGGATAGAAATGATTTTACTCTATTAAAGTACTTTTTAAGTAACAAATTCAGGATTAGAATAGCAGGCTTATTTTCCTTAAGTTTTACAGGGCTCTTCAACTGAAACTTAGGTTTATAAAAGTTAGGGTTTTTTGCTCACACTTTGGCATTTGTGCAGTGTCGTAACATGTGTGACTGCTTAAATAGAAGATACGTGTGAAATTACTCTCATCCCACTGTTGGGTTGCCTTCCAGCAATGGCTTGTACTGCTATAATCAGGCAATCTGCTACTCAGGATATTTAAGTTTAGAAAAAGGAGATTCTATTTTTTTTTTTTTTAAATAGGAATAAGGGAACTTGCTTTTCTACATGGAAAGGTTGCCATACTAGCTATGGTTGCATCAGAAGTAGAGGTAGTTCATGACCTACAAATGAGCAGTTTCCAGCATTGAATTTTTAAAGACGTGCTTTTTTTAAAGGAGTTGAGTGGAACTAGGAACACCTTTTCCTAGGAGTGTTTTATGTAATGTGTTTCTAAGCTAGTCTACGTAGCATTTCCTATGAACTATAATACTGCTGTGATTATGAGGTGTAGCTGCTTTTGATAAGAATATTTCTATAGAAAAATATCTCCAGAGCACTAGGTTAGGAGATTCAGAGGACACATTTCTGTCTTTTCATGATGACTCCAAAGACCTGGACAGGAACTTCAGCAGTGAGCTAGCTGGGGGCACAGAAGTAGGTGTTAGAATCTGGGGAACAGATTTTTTACTTTGGAAGCTAAACGGTCTGACTAGAACTCTTCCATTGAAAATACCTAGAACACACTCATTATTTCCTGGCATTGGGCCTTCATCTCTTCTCTTCTTAGGTTCATTACTAGCCTCTTGTTATCATCCACTCCTTTTGTAACTAGGATTTTTTTTTCCTTTCTTCAACTAAGACACAAAATAGTGTTAGTATTCCCTTCTCTTTTCCTATCATCAGAGCAAGTCTTCTATCTTTTTGAGGTTTTCTAAGAGTTTATACAAATAACAGAGATTTGGAGAAGGAATAAAAAACACTTAGGGAAAGCCCAGTCCAAGGACAGATAGCAGTGGTGGATATTTGGGGATTCAGAAACCAAAAGTCATTTTCTGTATAGACTCCATTGTTGCATCTCCAAGGGAGATCATGAAAAGAATTAGTGTTAAAAATGTATGTGAAGGAAGGGTAGGTAGGTTAACTTTTTTGCAATGGGGAACTGAAAGTAGAATGCGATCATTTCAGTGGTGCTTACCTTTCCCTTATTTCCATTTCCTCTTTAGTCCCAAATTTAATTTGTGTTGACCTGGTCCTGACTTGTTCCCTGCTTGAAGCCAGAATGGTGATGGCTGGAGTTTTCTGAAGAAGTTTGCCGACAGTTTGGCTAGGAGAGGAAAGGAGATTAAATCTCTACGGGCAGCAGCAGATAGTGAAGGAAAATTATCTGTGGATTTTCAGTCTTGGGCCATGTAGGACATGTGTAAGTAGGTGATGCTTGCAAGTCACATACTGCTTTTTGTTTAAAGCAAAAGAAGCCTATGTTCCACACTTTGATGTTAAATAATGATGTAATGGTTATTTAATAGGGCAGTGGTAGAGGGCCCTGCAAGAAAATTAAGTAAGTATTCTAACATACATAATTTATTGATTCTTCAGTAGATATAGCTCTAAATTGATTTTTTTTGAGACAATTTAAAAAAACACCTTAAGAGTTCTAAGGGAATATTTTTTAATGTAAGAAACTTGCTAAAGTTTCAAATGATACACGTTGCAACCATAGTTAGGTTATTTATTGAAGCTACACAGTTTAAATGGGCAATTTCTGACGTAATTAAACATTGTGGGATATAGATAGTCTGAGAGGATTATTAAATGAAAACAGGGTGGGTAAATTTGGAGTAGAGGATTTTTAAAAAAAATGATTTCTTAGAGTAAAACAGTTTTTAAGTTTGGTAATAGGGAGCTACTTGGGTAGAAAAGGAATAGTTAGTTCATATATTATGGGTCAGGGTAAATGAATAGTGTGGAAAGTGCTTTTTTCTTAACCTCACTGTCCTTTTGCAGCTACTGGAAACGGTAGTCCACTCACAAATTTTACCTGTTTTGTGAGACCTTGCAGTTTTAGAACTGTCATCTTCTATAGGATATCCTATTTCAGAACATCCTGGTGATGGTTAGGAAGGCCTGAATAATTCTCAAACAATTATTTAAAAGTAGCTCTTAATGCACAGAAATTCACCTGCCCTGAAAGACCTTAAATATTTAATTTATAGAATGATACTTTGCATTTGATAGAAATTTTAAATTTTAGAAAAACTTTTTAGTGATTTTTAGCTGTCAGACTTATCCTAAATAGAATAGTTTTCATTTGAATTATTAGATATGGAGTATTATTTTAAACATAAACAGATGAGAAGAGGTAGAGAATCCTTTTATTTCTTTATTTTGCTTTTTTAAATTACAAAATCAGTACATCGTCATTAAGGAAAGCTTGAAAAACACAAAGCCAAAATGGCAGAAATCACAAATTACCCAGAACCCAAAGACAAATCAATCACTGTTTATACCTGAATGAATATTGTCAGGATTTTTCTATGTAAATATAATTTGTATTTTCCAAAAAATGTTATGTTTTATATATGACTTCACTAATTAATATATTTTAAATGTTATCCTATAACAAGAAGTAATTTGGGAGAACATCTACAGAAGAGTTTACACCATAGACTAGATAACTAAAGGTCACTCATTTAAATTTAAACCTTTTTCAACCTTTCTAAAATACTTTGTTAAAGAGAATATATTAAGATAGACTTTTCTGGTTGATTGAGGGTCATCACTATAACTATCAATACACTCAGGGTCAATTGAGAGGTATAGGAGTACTTGACTTGATAGTCAGTGGCCCCAGACCATTATTTTTTAGGTTTCATGATGGATACCTAAAAACAATGTGTTCAGTACAAAAGAGAGGGATAGTGTAATAACCAATAAATGACAGTGATTGAAGTAGACATAATCATGACAGTGAATTAATATATTTAATGGCATGGAACAATTACTAGTGTCAGTACTTTGGGTTTTTTGTATACCAACTAGTGAGAATGAGAGAAGAGAGAGAGTATGAAGGTTCAAGTTCTCTTTTATGTAAGACTTTCAAATTGCACATAACTTAAAATACTATGATTCAACACTCTGTGGACATCATGATGGAAAAATGGCAGCCTTATTCTTTATACTGAGAACGATAAAGTACTTGACAGACCCACAGTGAAAGGCCCCTTTATTTAAAAGAAGTAAGAGTCTGGCTAGATAACTTGCTCCAAGGTAAATAATAATACTTAACATGTGAATCCAGCACTCTGTGATATACTTTACCTATTTTAACTAGTTTAATTTTCATACCATCTCTATGAGGTAGGTAATATTATGTCCATTTTTCATATGAGGAGACTTGAAGCACAGAGAAATGAAAGCTAGTACGTTTCAGGGCCAAACTTAGAATCTGGACACTATCTTATTAAAATCCATGTGCTTAACCACTACTTTGTGCTGCCTCTGTTACAGCAAATAAGGCCTAATGTTGTTTCAGGCATAAAAGTAGTAAAAATTTCTCTTGGAGACCTGTATCCTTTAGTAATTTATATTAAATGTATAACCACTATTGTGTCCTTCTCATTCATTTCAGAGCATTACAAAATTAAATCTCTAGGCCTACTTGAGACACTGGGAAGTATGTTTTCCCTATATCTAAATGCTCATAGGATAATAACAATAATAAATATACGTACATGTTTTTCAAGAAAATGTATAAAAATTTACCCCCAAAGTAAAAAGATCCTTTAAAATATACAAATTCATGTATCTCCATTAATGTAGACAATTATGAATAAGATTTAAAAATTCCGGTGTAATGGCCCTTAGATATCAGAGTCTGCTCTGAGTACTACAGTGGTACTTTTAGATCAGTTTTACTTTGCTAGTAAAGGCTCAAGCAGTAGGTTTTGATATAAATGTAGTAGATCCAAACTGTCAGGTTTGGTGGTTGTTGTTGTTGTTGTTGTTGTTTTAAATAGGAATGGAAGTGAGCAGATGTATTAAACAGTAAAGGTCAATATTTTTTTTTTTAAGTTTATTTATTTATTTTGAAAGAGAGCTGAAGGGGCAGAGAGAGGCAGAGAGAGACAATACCAAGCAAGCGCCATACTATCAGTATGGAGCCTGATGCGTGGTTCGAGCTCACGAACCGCAAGATCATGACCTGAGCCGAAATAAAGTGTCAGACGCTCAACTCACTGAACCACCCAGGTGTACCAAGATCAATATTGTTTTGAGAAACTTTAGTTTCAGAACTAGATAGGTAAATGTATGGATGTTTCTTTCTGTGGAGATTGCTCAAAACTGTTGGAAAAGGACCCTTAGCAACTGCTTGAGTATTGACTCCAACTACCTCCTGTAAACGGAGACTGCTAAATAATTCTTAGTCTTATTCTCTTTCTGTATAAACCTTTATTTTCAGTTCAAACTGAGTAATGCTCAAAGCTCAGTTGGACTGAACTCATAATCTTATCTATCTCTTTGAATCTATTTTTCTTTTGAGTTCTTGTTCTTGGGTAAAATCCTTCAATGTTTGTTTCCGTAGAGATTCCACATTCCTTAGAATGGTTAGCAGTATCCCTCTTGGCTTGACTTCCACTTAGCAAATCTTGCTCCTACTATGCCCTTACAAACCTACCGTGCCTTAGCTGAATTCACGTGTAGTTTTCTGAACTGATGTTCACACTTACTTTCCTGCTCAAATTTCTCTTTCCCCTCTTTTCCATCAGGCTCATCTTTTAAGACTTGTTGGTTTATGACAGCTTTATCAGGTAGGTATTCTTATCTCTACATTTTTCATATGAGGAAATTAAAGCTTAGAAAGTTTATCTTTCTCAAGAACTGATCAAATTCCTGTCTTAGAAATTAGAAATTGGGAAAATGAATCCATTCCTCATAGAAAAATTTTATTGTAGACATACAGTAGAGAATCAGTTCCTAATGGAAAAACTTTATTTTTATTTTATCATAGAGCAAGATCAGGAAGAGATCTCCCTCCACACAGGGGAAGGAAATTGTTTTTTTTTATTATGTATGAGGCTGAGATTGAAGGTGATGGAAAGGAAATAATTGAATATGAGGGGTCGAAACACCATGTGAGGAGAGAGGGTAAGGGCTCTCTTGGTGGCTAGGTCTTTTCATTCTTGTGTTGATAACTGTAAGAGACTTCCTTTCTCTGCAGTTCATTTGAATTGATTTTTGGTTCTTTGTGACCTAAAGGTCCAAATTAAAGCAGACCTGTATATTTGCATATATTTGCTAGCTTAGTTTCAATTAAGTAGAGGAAATCTTGACTGAAAAGTGATTACATTCCAGAAGTGTATTTATGAATTTGATTGGAATGTAGAAAATGGTTTCTCATGAAAACAATTATAATTATATTCTTTAGTTAGTTCATATAGGTTGTATCAGGTTGAACTACTATATATTATTATGTAATAAAAATAGATAACACTATTGAAATATGTTTATTAAAGTAAAGTCAGTGATTCAAATGAAGACTAAAATAGTTTTTCTCAAATGCTGGTACCTGAAGAAAAGCAGACTTAATTAAAGAAGCATAGGGTAGTAGATATAAATTTACATGACAGTTTTGGCTGCTTCATATTTATTTAAAACAACTGTATTGAAGGTGTTTAGTATCCATGACAGATAATTTGTGTTTAAAACTGTAATGAAATGAGAAAGGATGGAGATATATTTCTTTGGTCTGTGAAAGATAGAGGGAAAGGAACATGATACATGATCCCTACCTCCTATGTTAAAAGCATTATTTGTGGGCACCAAATTTCTGTTCATTGGTTCTCAAACTCTTGGGTCTGTGGACCACTTTATACTCTTAAAAGTTATTCAGGACACCAACGAATTTTTGTTTATGTTGTTATGTCTATTGATATTTTTTGTACTTGAAATTAAAAAAGAAATATTGAATATAGAAACATACATTCCATTAGTCATCAGAGTGATTATGTTATCACAAGGTCATATAGTGTCTGAGAAACTCCACTGTATACTCAGAAAATGAGAGTAGAAAAGGCATTTAACCTGTTAGCCATATTATTAAAATAGTTTTGACTTTATAGCTATCCTGATCAGGTCCTGAGTGAGAAACCCTGGATCAAACTTTGAAGACTGCTCCTGTAGTTATAGTAATTCTGTTTTGAAACTCTTTATTTTAAATGGGAGAAGACTTTAGTCTTCTAAAGTTGATGCAAGAAATAAACCATTTTCAGAATGTGTATATTTTATGTTGAGCAAACTCATCACTCTTAAATTCAGTTATTTTACATAATGGAAGAAAACAATTTGAGTTGACTTTGTATTTAGTTTTAGATTGGAAGACCAAAATATGAAGAAAAAAAGAGATGGACAGTGTTGATTGTAGGGGTGTGTGTGTGTGTGTGTGTGTGTGTGTGTGTGTGTGTGTGTGTGTGTGTGTGTTGGGGAGAAGTGTTTTGGTCAAATGGAATTGAGCTGGTACTGGAAATGTGATCTCTGTGGCTCATCTAATGGTGGTCATTTTGCTCTGTTTTTAGCCATACATTGTGGTTCACTATATGGCTGTTACTTGAGTCCTATACCAGGTAATTTAGAGACCACAGTTAGTAAAGGGAGTATATTTTCAAACATTCTTATATATGAAAGAATCTCATGATCTTTCTGAGCCTTAGGAAGGATGTTTATATTAAGACTTAAGCACTTTGTGTTGTTACTAACACTAGCTGGATTTGAACCAGGGACTTTAATGTAATGGTGAAGCTGTACAATTTGGTGTACAACTGTTTTTAAAAAAAAGAAAAATTTTTAACATTTATTCATTTTTGAAAGGCAGAGAGAGACAAAGCGCAAATGGGTGAGGGGCAGAGAGAGAGGGAGACACAGAAACAGAAACAGGCTCCAGGCTCTGAGCTATCAGCACAGAACCCAACGCAGGGCTTGAACTCTCAGACCGTGAGATCATGACCTGAGCTGAAGCCGACTGAGCCACCCAGACACCCCTACAACTGTTTTTTTAAAAAGTCGGTAGTATTTGCCCCTTATATATTAGGTACTCTATTTAGTAAGTGCATGCAAATCACCTTTTTTTTCCCCTTTACATTGAGTTACATGTTAACTTAATTGTAACATTTTTGGCTAAGAGGAATTCTGTGCCTTCCTTTTAAGTAATCTGCACCCCATCTGGGGCTTGAACTACGACCCTGGTTTCAGGAGTCAAATGTTCTACTGATTGAGCCAGCCAGGCATCTCAATTCTGTGGCTTTTTTATAAAATAAAAAAAATTATTTTGAACTGTGAATTATCACCAGTTTTTCATTCAGCATAGGTTTTTCTTAAAAAAAAAACAAAAACAAAAACAAATTATATCTACATATGAATTCCATAGAGTACATTGCAAAAAAAACTATTAGTGTGTATGTATATATATATAAGGGCCATATGCCAATGTCTGTAAAACCCTTTGAATTAAAATATCCCACAAATTACAAACATACTATTCTTTAAAATATTTAAATATAGTAAATATCACTTAAATTGAAATACTGCATATATTTCCTAAATGGTTCAATTAGGTTTAGGCGTTTTGATGAGGAAAATTATTATCTTAATTATAGTTGCTTCTTTAGAAGAAAGTTTTCAGGTTTTGTGTGTAGGATTACGTTTTCTAAGTATCTTAATTTTTCAGTGCCTCTCTGAGGCCTAGGCAATGATGAGCTAATTCACTTTTTTAAAAGGGCTAATTTGGAAGTGATTATTTCTTCAGGCTAAAGATTTGTTTGGAGAGTCTTGTAACAACTTAACTGAGTAGAGTCAGGAAGCAATCTGGATTTCTAACTTTCTTTTTGAGACTCTGTTTGAAGTAATTATTCCAAAAACAAAGATGAACCCTCCACTCACTTTTTTTAGGGAAATTACTCAATGACATTGTATTGATATAATTCATTTTTGAAGTATTTTTGACTAGTGATGACTTTATATTCATTTAGGAGTAATCATTAGACTATCTTTGTCTATTTTAGTGTAAACTTTTGTTTTTCCTTGGATGTGTCAATTTAGTTACATTGATGACATCTGTATTTTCAGCTAAATTAGCCTTGACCAACTGCTTTTTTGATTGGTCCAAATTTGTGGCATGTTTTTCAGAAAGACTTATGATGGGTTGGCGCACAGAAATGTCATATTTCAATCACGACATGAGAAATGGTTGGATTGCCTGTCCTACTAGGAGGTATTCTTAAAATTAGTTATCCTGTTATATCAATACTCATATCTCCCATTAAGAATGAGAAATATTTAGATTTTGTTATTAACAGTTTATTTATAAATTCATAGAAATTATCATTCGAGGAATTAATGTGCCAAACTTCTTTGGATTCTGAATTTTTTACTCTTCTTCTAAATAGGAAAATATGTCTCTGAGTAAATAATAACCTACTCTGTTGATACTGATAACTTATAATTGATATAATTGACTATAACTGATAACTCCATTTATGCTGATAACTGTAATTTTCCAGGAATAATGAAGCTTTATCACTTAGCATCGATGCAAGAATAAGTATTATTTCTCCAGCTTTTAATTTTTTTCTTAAGACCAGATCTACAGAATTACAAATAAAAACAAAAATATAAAACTTACCTCAATTAAATTTCCATTATATAAAGATAGTAGTTAATATAGTATTTAAATCTTTGTCCATGAGAAATGTGACTTCAAGTGCTGTGTAAGAAAGATGTCAGAATCTTGCAGCATAGGTAAACTGTAGTAACTGTGTGCTAAAAGAAATGTAGTAAAATTACTGGCTTAAAATTGTTTTGTAATTCAGGTGGTGCCAACAGTTCTTCATGAAAAGGTGACTTGTTTCAAAAATTCCATTTATTAATATGCATTTTAAAGCTTTTAAACTCATTTTAGGTTTTTATCACTTAATTTATCTATATAAATATGTGCCTCCCCCATTTTGAGAGTAGTTGATAGAAAACCGAGCAACACAATAAAGCCAAAGGTCTCAGAATTAACAAGTGGTAGAAATAACAACTCAGAGATCCTTGAGTTTTATTTGTACTGTTTCTTACATTCAGTAGACAAAAATGCAGTGAAAAGCTATAATTAAAATGCTACAGTGGTTACTTTATGAATCAGTTTCATTTCATAGAAAAAACCTTTAGTAGGTATGTTGCTTTTTATTATGTTCATGTATACATATACTTTACTACAGTCTATAATCTAATTATAGACCATATTTTAAGCTATTATTTTAAACTATAAACATATTTAAACATACATATATTCTTTGATATTCATTTTATTTTCCTAATTGTGATCTTTAATTATAAATCATTTTGAGTCAATAATATTTTGGAACTAGCAGAACTCTACCCTTATATATATAAAACAATTCCATGTAGGCCTTCATTATATAAATTCTAGGTAATAAAAATGTAGCCAGAAATACACATCTTTATTTTTTTCCTTTCTCTTTGTTGCTTTGTGTGTGTGTGTGTGTGTGTGTGTGTGTGTGTGTGTGTGTGTGTAAAAGAAGCTAAGTGACTTATTTCATACTAATGAATAATTTTTAGGTCTAGGAGCTGCCCTCTAGGTTTTCTCAAATTGCTACCATAGCAAAATAAAACTAAGTAAAACTCCATAGAATGAATACATCTTTCTGTATATAGAACATTGTTAAACATATTTACTTTACAGTAAAAATCTCCATATGGAGATAATTAAGTAATATAAAAGAATCAGGTCTTTTATAGCCATTAATTTTTAACAACTGCCCTATAATACAGTAGGTAATTTGGTCTGCACATTTAATTAAAACCATTATCTTTCTTTTTGGACACATTTATTGTACAATTCCGAAAGTTGTACATGAGAAAAATTGTGAATCTATTTGTCTCTAAATTAGGCCACTTTGAACAAGTAGGGGAAAGAGAGTGTGTCTCTGTGTAAAGAATTATTCATTTTAGATTTTTGAATAGTAAAGTGTATATAAAATTATTTTAGTTATGTCACTAAAATTTCTTGAGCCAGAGATATAAAAATGAAACCAGGTACTCTAATCATTAGCAGAACCAGTGATTAGTTTAAAACATTTTTTGAAAATTTCAAATGAGAGTCTGAAATGTAACTATTTATTTCTGGCTTTAGAAACTATAGATTGTACAAACTTGGAACTGTAATCAAAATTCCCTGTGAGAATGGACACATTACTTTTGAGCTCTAAGAAATTCATTTTCTGAAACCTTTAAGTTTAGGGTCTAAATTTGCACATTTAGGCTCATTTACCCATCATTTTAGATGTTCTGGGAAGAAATATCTAATGATTTTTCCATGACATCTACCCTTTTTTTCAGATTCTCGACTGACATTTTATCGTGTTATTGTGTTCCACGCTATTTAGTTCCTTCTGGAGCCTTCCGAATTTCACATGCACTACTTTCATCAGCTCCTGCAGAGTGGATAACTTACCTAGGGACCCAGGTCTTGCTGGACAAGCAGGCAATTGTGAACAGGGACAGACTGGCCTTTTTTTTTTTTTTGACTTAAATTTTTATATTTTTTGCGTTTTAAAGTATAGATACTCATTTTGGCAATTTATTGAAAAGTAAAAGCCAGTGAGTTTTCTGTAGGAAATACATATCTTTATCTGAAGTGGAAAGATTGTGTAAAAGTGAGCCTAACTACCTGCTGGCTTTTCTTTCCATATTCAGTAACTTTTACATTGTAACTGAAACATTTTTCTATCTCTAAACTAAGTATATCTTTGTTTTCTGGTACATATTTCTGTAATGTAAACATGCTTGTGTAGATATGAAGAAAACAATGAGAAGCTGTTCTGTATGCACAAAATATGGTGTCTTGTGGGGGTTTACTAAGGAAGTAGAAGGGAGGGATTTATTTGAGGAGCTTTAAACTAGTTGCAAACTGGGAATTTATTTTGTATATCATAAAGGTATAATTCTGCCATCAGTTTAAAAGAAAAACAAGATTTTGGTAGACTCTTGACTAAATGACTTTAACAATGTTAGAGAATTCTAAAAACTGGTATAAATCAGACTGCTGTAGAATAGCAGCAAAAAATTGGGGCTACTTTTTCGATGTGTACTCATTATAATTAGGTGTCTCTATTGGCATTAGGTAACAGGAAAATTTGATATGTTGTATTTTAATGAAATAATGGCACTTTATAAAACTGAAAGTTAATTTTAAATATTGTTTAGCTCAGCCAGCCAGAATTTTGATGTGGATGTGGAAGAAAAGAGTCACCTTATAAAGTGCAAGAATAAATATATATATTTTTAAATGCTAAAGTATGAAGTTTAAATTTTTTTGCTGCTTTTTGAAAATATGTAAGAACTAAATTAGGTTTTTGATTAATGACTAGTTAATAACAGGGAATAAATAAGCATGATTCTAAAAATCAAATAGAATGAATTAGGAATTGTTAAGACTTACGACGCTTTAAAATTCTGTATGAGAAAATAGTGTATTATCAAGGGATGAATTGTGTTTTGTGTTGATCGGGAACTTTGCTATTTTTAAAAATTTATTTCTATTTTCTGCAATTATAACATTGTTTCCCATCTCTCAGACTGAATTTGAACTGATTTCTTCTTAACACCATTAAGCAACTTAGTAATCAGTGGCATTTAATTTTTGTAAAGCAAAACTTAGGGCTTAGGGGGCTTCCAATAAAACTAAAAAGCCATTGAAATTGTTTTGTTTGGATTTTAGTTTAAATCTGTGTCTATCCTGCTTTATAGCTCTCCCTTTGACTAATAGATTAGCAGTGCCTGTTTCTGTGCACAGGTTTTATGCAAAAAAGTAAATTTTCTTAATGTCTTCTATCCTTCTTTTTGACATTCAGTAGCCAAATACTTTTTGCCTTATCTTTACATTAAGTAGCAAGAACAGTGTAGCTTGAATAGATTAAAGATTATTGTGTTGGAGTATTTTTTATCATATAATGCTATTAGGTTTTGCAGAATTTCTGTAGTACTCTGTTTCTCCCATTAGAAGAAGAAAGAATTAGTTGTATAATAGATAAATTTAAAATTGTATAATAGAAGCCCTAATTGGGTATTTGTGGAAATGCAAGACTAATTGTTTTATCATTCTTCTGGTAAGAAGTAAAAGCATTGTTTTTGGTGAGAATGGCACTTAGAGTTAGAATTCAGCCAGACAATTGGGGCTTCAACTGTTTTTACGAATAAAGAGTATAATGGCCTATAGAAACCTAAATTTTCAGAAATATACTGATTTCTGGCTTAGCTGAATTTCTTAGTTTTGTTTGTTTGTTTGTTTTTGTTTTTAAAGCTATCTTTCCAGCAAAGGATAGAATGTTAAATACTTAGAATTCTGAAGCATGATTTGGTATAAAATGACCTAAAATTATTTTTTAATTTATAGTAAATACTGGGTTAATTTTTTAAAGTATATTTCTGAGTTGCTTAACATTTTTTTTGCAGTATTCAATGTTAATTTTGAAAAGAAATGTTTCAGCAAAATTTTAAAACTGTTTTAGCACTCTTCTGCAGATGAATGGGCAGTCAGTGTCAGTCTTAAAATTCTTTTGCAAGGTAACCAAAATTATTTTTCTCTGTGCAGTAGAAACAGTTAAAATAATGTTTATGCACTGGGTTTTCTCCTGATGTTTGAGTTTTTAAAATTGCCACATAGTCTGAAAATGATTTCATTGTGCTGGAAATGCTTTGGGGAAGACTTATTTTCTTTGTAAGTGGAAATTGAGCACCACCTGTTGGTCAAACATATGTATTTTCATTTGTGATTTCAGCAAAAATATTTTGTTGTTAAGTAATTACATTTCTTAACAACAGAGGTCTTATATAATTCTGTCACAGTATAGATTTATATCTAAAAACTGTATTTCATAAAGTTCACCCGAATGCCTTTATTATTACAGATTATAAAATGATCCACTTTTATCGTCTTTACTGTATAAGTAAGATGTACTGTATAAGTAAGTTTTCCTAACTTTATTGCTATATTTTGCTGAATTATATGTTACCCTCTTAAGGAAGTGGATGGTCTTAACCCTCTGTGTACCTATTAAGTTATTAAAAGAAATAATTATTTTATTTGCCTTATGTGGAAACTATCAAATTGAGGAAGAACAGTTTGACGTTTCCTATGTTATCTATGCATTAGCTGAATGCTGCTGGATTTAACGTTTTAGAAAAAGAAATCATTTTCTATTTGTTTTTCTTTCTTAGTAGCAGTTTGAAGTAAAAAGAAAGTAAGAATTCTTACACTAGAAAAAGCAATTACTGTTTTTATTGCAGCTTTTAAAATAATTTTACACTGTCATGCTGAATGTTTTATTTTGCTTGAAATGGATACTTATAACTCAAGTAGACATTAATAAAGCAAATTACTAATTTTAAAATGTTAATTTTAATAATTGATATGAATATGAATGTTAGTAAAACTACTCAGAGCAAAGCAAAAAAGGTCTGAAGTGACATTTGATACTCTCAGAGATGTGAAAACTATATTTTCATTAAGACTAGTTGCAGAAGGCAACTGTGGTACTTCTTTCACTACTGACATCAAAGTGAGTGCTACAGCTGTATCAAAGTCTTAACCCCTCATACATTAATAATGTACAGTAAATAAATCAGTCCTTTTGGGTTTTAGGGAGGTTGATCTTTTTATTTTAGGTTATACTTTCCAAGAAGAAATTCCATGCTTAGTGTTAGATGTATTTTTGCCAAGAAAACAGTATAAATACCGCCAAAAGAAAGGTTTAAGAAATTTACATTGGTATTTTATATATCATAACTGAAAGTAACTGACTTTTTATATAAAAATTAAGACTAGTAGTGTCAGCTATATTAGATTATTTCAAATCATGAATCATACCCCAATTCCCCTCAACTCCTGTTGCTTTTTCCTATATCCCTTTAATGTTACCACTTCTTGCTAGTTTTCCAAGCTAGAAACTTCAGAGTCAGTCCTGTCTCATCTTCCCCATCAAACTCAGTTTCTAAGCACTGGCAAAGACTCTTCATTCTCTTCTCCATACTACTGCTCTGCTTCAGTCTTCCTCAAATTTCTGACTATTCCAGTAGCTACCTAACTAATTTTATTGTTTTTAATCTCTTTTCTATTTCACCTTATCTTCAATAGCACTGAGACATTTTTTGTTTTGTTTTTCTACTAAAACACTTGGCTGGTCATATTAAAATTATTCTTTAGATCTCACTTGCCTACTATGCAATCAAATCTAAATTCCTTCAGATGGCATTTTACTGGGACCTTAGAATCAGGTTCCAATCTACTGCCTTACTTTTTCCTCTTCCCTTTCCCACCCATTGAAACCAAATGTCCTCTCCTTTGTGAACAGTCTTTTGAAGAATTTAATTATACTCATTTGAGCTCTACCAGCAATTGGATCATATTACTAGAAGGTCTTTTATTACTGAAAGAGTTGTTAGTTTATACTGGTATAAATAGTTATGAAGTCCCTGAAACCGGTGACTATGTGGTTTTGTTTGTTTGTTTGTTTGAATTTTGAATTTTAAGTCCCAGGCATAGTCCTTGGCACACAAGAGGCTATAAACTTAAAAGAGTTTGTCTACTTTGTCTCCTAGAGCAATTTACTTAATTACTCAGTCCCTAAATGTATTTACATGTGTAATGTGCTTAGAACAGTGCCTGATACATAATAAAGGCTCAATAAATGTTAACATTTAAAAAACAAAATAAACGATTTAATATACTCAAAATTGGGGGAAGTACACAAATTTGAAGCAATTATTTAAAGATGTTTTTGTAGTAAAATATCACATTTTGAAGCTAATTTAAAATCTTGACTATATGAAAACCATTGTAACTGAGTAATGAATGGTTTAAAGTTTTAGTGAGTTTGCTCTTTAGAGTTTAATAAAATATGTGTACATATACAAATAACTGCTTAATCTTGTCTTAAAGTTGTCATATTATGTTAAAGTAATATCACTCTAAACTGTTTACCAAAATGTTTTTTACAGCTACAGAGAAATATTGTTAAGAAGATAAATAAAAAATTGACACCTTTTTTTTTTTAGGTAGACTTTTAAATTAAAAGATGAAGGCCTAGCATAGGTTCCCCCCACCTCCAAAGTCTGGATTATAGTAATATTAGTAGAAGGTTTTAAAAGACAACTGTGGAATGTTTGAAATAAGTCATTCTATCACAAGGCTTGTGGCAGAAATAGACTTCCTGTGACTTGACAGTCTTAGCTTTACTAGTGTTTTTGGTTGTTTGTTTGTTTTTACTTTCTTCATCCTTAATGACTTGATGAATTTCCTCATCATTTCCAGCCAAGTTCAAAGTAAATATTTCCCTGATTTTCTTTCCATGGTTTTAGAGGGAGGATAGATGGGTACATAAGGAAATGTCTATTTTTTTATAACATATGATGTTATAGTTAAATTTTATTTCTTTAGTTAGAAATCTTTATTTACCATTTGGCATTGGGAGATAAAGGTTAAAAACATCCATTGGGAAATAGACCTCCGAATCTAGACAGTTCTCCTCAAAAATTCATAAAAGCATTCATAATGAATGAGAATCACTGAGTAATGTTAATATTAGCTTAGATTGTAAACGCAAGGTACTTTTAAGGAGTTTACAACTTCTTGGAATTATAAAAGGTGTTTTTTCAGACAATGGGGTAAAAAGAAATTTGATTCTTTGTGGGTTTGGATCTTATATTTTGTAATCTAGTATCATTAACATATTGCATAACTTTAAAATATCTTGGTATGTATCATTTTCTTTCTGTGAATGCTTATGTTGGAAACAAGTATACCTTTGACAGTCTGTGTTTAATATTATGTGTGTCTGCTTTGAATTTTTTTCTTTTTTGATTGACATACATTACTCCTGAGTGAGATGCTTACTGTTGATAATATTCTTAAATAATTTGTGCAGTCTACAATTAATAATTTAACTGCAAATGGCTTTCTGTTGACTCTTTGTATGTTATTTCATCTTATGATTATAAAAGATGCCATAATTTAGTAAATTAACTTATTTGGGGAATTTAATTAAGCATTCAAGGATGAATACAGTCTGAAGACTTATAATCTTGAATTTTATTTTATTGTTTAGTAAATCGTATATTATTCCCTAAGAGTTGTGTATTCAGAATAACATAGGGATGTTAAAACTTAGAAGAAACAAATATTTTAAAATTATTTTCTAGGAATAAAATGATACATCTTTCCTTACTTGAAAATACCTTTTAATTACTGATTTAGTTTTCACAGTTTTGTTTAGATCAGAAAGCTTTCAGTATTTCTTAAATGAATAAGCCACTTAACATTAGCGTGAAATATTTCAATTTTATATTTTTATATTCAATATATAACCCATATTAATATGTAGCATTTCACTTTATAATGAAAATTTCTCATTGTAAGATGTAACTGTTATTCCTACCAAGAAATATTTTAATTTTAAAATATCAGTGATGACAATATTTTCAAAATAATAAGCTAATAGAAATACAATGCGTATTCAACAAATACTTCGGTGTCTAATAAACACTATGATTTAAATTGGGGTATTTCTTTTTTTAAATTTTTTTAAATGTTTATTTATTTTAAAGACAGAGGGAGACAGAGCGTGAGCGGGGGAGGGACAGAGAGAGAGGGAGATGCAGAATCTGAAACAGGCTCCAGGCTCTGAGCTGTCAGCAAAGAGCCTGACGTGCGGCTTGAACCCATGGACCACGAGAGTATGACCTGAGCCAAAGTCAGACGCTTAGCCGACTTAGCCACCCAGGCACCCCTAAGTTGGGATATTTCTTAATGAAATATTATTTAGGAAGAGAAAAACATAATAGAGAATTAAAATGCAGTGTTACAAGTGCTATAAGAAGTGGTACAAAAGGAACTTAGAGCAGTGCTTAAGTCTTTTTAAGGATTCAGGGAAGGTTTTTGTGAGAATATTTTGCTTCAGCTCATTTACAAGGAATTGAAGCATATTTCCAGGTGGTATTAGAAAATAAAGAAGGGGTTTGAGGTTGAGGGAGCAGTATGTGCAGAGGTGTGGGGACATTTAGAGAACAGGGCTTGAAAGAGGGGGCTGTGGACCATGAGGCTGACTAGAGATATAGTCTATAAAAGTTTTTGGGATGTTATGCTAATAATTTTGGATATTATCCTGGAGGCATTGGTGAGGCATTAAAGAATTTTAACCAGGAGAGGAACATGTACCCATTTACATTTTGAAAGATTATTCTGGTCATACTATGGAGGATGAGGGAAGAAAGGGCAATTTAGGAAATTACTGCAGTACAGGAAAGAGAGTGCCTGAACTAAGTGGCAGTGAGAGTAGAAAAGGAGGGTATTAAGGAGATAGAGTCAGCCAGCAGGTCTTGATGATTAATTGGTTGTTGAGGTTCACAATGTTTTGTTTGTTTGTTTGTTTTGAGTACTCAAGGACAGGTATCTAGTGTGAACTACTACCCAGTGACATTGGGACTAATGGAAAGAGGACATAGTTTTGAGATAGGGTTGGACTTTAGTAGTAAGCATGCCATTTTTGAGATGTGACAAACGCTAGCTTAGGTACGTCCAAAGATCTGGAGCCCAAGAGATAGAAATTTGGAAGTTAGCCAAACTGGTCCCAAACTCATTTTGTTGATTTTGTTTTTTTAGCTTGTTAATGACTCTCTAAGAAAAACAGCAAAAGAGTAAGGAGAATTTAGAAATTGGGTCAGAGAAATTTTGGGAAAAGAAATGTCTGTGTATAGTCTATTTTGGATTTTAAGGGAACTATCTGGGATTTGTTTCTCCTGCCAGTAAATTCAGTTCCCTGCCACCATCTTTCTCATGTGATCGGTGAAGTTGTCTTAAGGGAAAGGAGAGTGGATAATGACCCAGCTGTTCTGGATACCTACAAATTTAGGGGATGCCTAACTTTTTAGTGTACATTTAACTCACGTGGGCACAATATCTGCTTTTTTGTTGTTGTTGTATGTGTCAGTGTTTCTTTCAGTTGGTATGGCAAATGGGGAGTTGACAGAATAAAATCACTAAAGTGAGCAAGAATAATTGTTTTGATGCCATTATTTATTTCAAAATTGCAGAAGTAGATCTAATCCAGTATTTAATCCAACATTTTATATGTATTGTATATAATTTTCGATGCTATGTTATTTCCAGGACAGTTTATATCTGTGCTTTAGTTATTTTAAATGAAGTTGCATATGAGTTATGAATCTTTTATTTGGACTTTTGAAGTTGCAGTATTTTGTGTATCATGGAAATATTTTTGTTAATTTTTAAATTGTGATATGTATAAACATAGGAAAACAAGATTAAACGTATTGTATTGTCTTATATACTTGAGATTGCTAAATATTCCATAAATTTACCGAACATAACTTAAACACCATTTATAATAACTGATCCCAAAAATAAATACCAGGGACTAAATTCAACAAAAGATGTACAAGACCTCTATGGAAAAAATTACCCAACTTTATTGAAAGATGTAAGATCTAAATAAATGGAGATACCACGTTTTTGGATGGGAATACAAGAATAGAAATTCTCCCCAAATGAAACCATTAAGTTTAATACAATTTTAATCGAAATCCCAACTAGTAGCTTTTTTCAGCATTAGCGTAGATGCCCTACCTCGCCCAGCATGGGTTGTGCGCATATGCGAATAACCTTGCGTTTCAAATGGGCGCTCTGCGCATGCGCAAACGCCCTTTCGCCACGAGGGGGCGCTGTGTGCATTCGCGAACAGCCTTCCTGCCTCAGGGGTGGTGTGCTTAGACAGTCTGATTTAAAAATTGACATAGAAGAGCGTCAAGAAGAGCGAATTGGTTTTGAAGTACAGTATGGGTGGACTCATCCTAGCACATATCAAATTTATACTTTGCCACATAAAACAACAGTAAATTAGCTAGAATGATAATGACACAGGTAAACAAACTGATGGAACAGTCTACCTCATCATTCTTATTTCCTGGATCCTCTTTTTATACAACTATATGCCAGCCAACTCGAACTATATATGCCAACATCATGCTGGGAATTGCAACACTGTGCCTTGGGTATTGCCACTCTCTACAGAATTCCCTTCATCCATATATATTGTACTTTACTGAATCTAAAATGCATTATTATTTTATATACCACTAAAAAAAAGTTGCCAATTGAACTGACACATCATCATTGCTGGATATGTTCTGTTTCAGAGATGTTAAAACATGAAAACATGTGTCTTAGGATCTTTGGAACATGGTATTTAAAATGCCAGTGTCTCCAGAAAAAATATTCCCTGGTTTCTCTTATCTGAAGTAAGTTCTCTCACTAAGAATTTGCAGAGCATTTATTTGTGTCTTTTTGTGAAAATTTTACAACAGATGTGTACAAAGCCTTTTCCTCTCCGATTTCCCATTTCTCAGTGTAGGTATCATCAATAGTAATTCTAAAAGGACTGAGAGTTAACAAATATTGAGGACCTACTGTATGTCCCATGGTAGTTGCTTTAAGGGTATTGTCTTGATCTTTAGGCAGCTCTGCAAGGCAATTACTGTTATCCAAATTTTTGCATAGGAAACGAGCTTGGAGTTTAAGATTGCAAAACCAGGATTGGATCCCCAGACTGCTTGAGTTCAAAGCCATGACATACCACATCACACTGCATTTCTGCCTCTCTGCTTCCCTTACCCTGATTACAGTGAGCTAGCTGATTGCAGAAACCATGTGTTTTGTATCTCTGTATTCCCCATATCTTGTTATTTATTCCTTAAACCTACTAGCTGGATGTGTAAAATTAGAGGAGATTAAGGCACCTCTTCAATAATTCTTTAAATATTTGTTCAATGTTTATTTCTGTGTGGGATCACACAGGGTAGGTGTTAATTGAGGCTATTTTTTTGACATCACTAATAGATTAAATAGTAGATGCCACTTCTTAATTCAATGAACTTTGGAACATTTTGGAAAAATAATTTCAAGTAAGAATTTGTATTTTCATGACAGAAAAATTGAAAAGGAGTAAAAAAGATTAATAACACATATTTTGGAAGAATATACTATGTACCAAGCACTTCACACGCATTATCTCAGTCCGCAAAGTAACATAATCATAATCATCAGTACTATAGTTATCTTTATTTGTTACATAAGAAGACTCAGGCAACCAGCTGGTAAGTCAGTTAGTCCACCATGTCATTGCTAGTAAGAAGAGTTACAGTTCGCCTAACAATGGCTACACTCCTCACTGTCTGTTTTGGTTGTTTGCTTTTAAACTTCAGTAGTGAACTCAACAGTTTGAAATTTTCCTTTTTTTTTTTTTGGCCCAATATTCTTTTTGAGATTTTGTCAGTATTGATTCATGTAGCTCCACTTCAATTAATTTAAAATTTTTCAGAAACCAGTAAGTGTACTTAGTTTAAAAAGTCAAAGTATGTTAGGCCTAGAGTGAAAGATGGATACCTCTCTCTCCATTCCTTCCTCCTTCTCACAGAGACAACTGCTTTTCATATATCTATAAAAAAATGTTTATTTACTTATTTAGAGAGAGAGAGCATGCGTGAGCATGAGCAGAGGAGGAGCAGGGAGTGAGGTAGAGAGAGAGAATCTCAAGGAGTTTCCACGCTCAGCATGGAGCTCCATCACTCGACCCTGGGATTATGACCTGAGTCTTATCAAATCAAGAGTTGGATACTTAACTGACTAAATCACCCAGGCACCCCTGCTCTCAACTTTTGGTGCTCTTTTTTCCCCCTTTATTTGCTTCTATATCTGTCCCCTCCCCCACCCCCCATTGACTCTGGTATTTCCTGACTTTTCAATTTTAATTATGTCTTTCTACTGTGAAAGACAATGATTTAGCATTTCCTCCCCCCCCTCGCCCCCCACACCATTTTGTTTTCTTTTTTTTTCTCTTCTCATTTTTTGTTGTATTTACATCACATTATTATAACTGTAAATATTTACAACAGAGCTATGTAAAGTTCTATGTTCACTTTTTTTCTCTTTTGTGAATTTTTTGAGTTGTTAACTCCCCCCCCCACCATTTTCTTAGTTTTCATTGTACAAATTACTAATTCTAACCTTAAATTCTGAGCAAAATAGAACTCATCTCAATATGATCAAATTAATAACATAATTAGTGTTTGGTTTTTTTTTCTTAGAGATATTCTTTCTGGAGCCCTAAGCCCTCCTTCAATTTGGCTTTCTTTAAAAAAAATTTTTTTTAATGTTCTTTTTTATTTTTGAGAGAGAGAGGGAGACAGAACGTGAGCAGGGGAGGGTCAGAGAGAGAGGGAAACACAGAATCCAAAGCAGGCTCCAGACTCTTACTGTCCGCACAGAGCTTGATTCAGGGCTGGAACCCACAAGCTGTGAGATCATGACCTGAGCCGAAGTCAGACGTCTAACCAACTGAGCCACCCAGGTGCCCCAATTAAGATTTCTTTTGTCTCTTTTCTGTGTTAGAGCCCTGTTTTTCCTGGTATCTGTATTTTTCTCTAACTTGTTTTAATTCTTCAATTTTAATTCCTCTAATAGTGTTTTGAGGAAGAATGCATGGAGGTTACATTTTCCCCCCTGGAGAATTTAAAGTGATACATTGATGTGGAGTTAATTCTTCTGTAACTACAATAAAATCTGATATTTTTTTCAAACTGCCCAATAGTAAAAACAAATTGTTTCTTATCCTATAATTAAATAATTTAGGAGGAAAAATATGGTGAACTGTTACCTTGTTGAAACTTTCCCCTCCAGTTTACTACTGTCAAAGACTTCAGGTTGAATTTAAAAAATGATGAAGCACATGAAGATTTAGAGAAAGCATGGTTAATATAACTCCTTATATAAAAGAGGTAATGTCAGTTGTAAAGAGTGTCATGGCTCTGTTTTCATTGATATAATGGCATTTACTTTAAATAATTCTTGATTTAAATGAAAACATCTAAATTGTAGTGTTTAAAAGCAATTATAATCTAATTTCCATATAAAGATGTCCAAGATACAATCTAAATATAGGTTAAGTGGGAAAAAAAGTCTTTTATAATTGCCTATGGAAAAAATTAGGCAGAGTATGCACGTTGGTTTATCTTTTATGGTTTTTAAGTGGAAGCTTTCTGTTTCTGACATTGCAGAGAAGCCTTTTCACATAAATAACCTCCCATAAATCATCTCAAAATGTCTAAGTAAGGGCCTGCATAATAATTTTTTTCTTGAGTAGTCTGCAAATGACATCTCAGTCATTAACTACTTTAGGATAAAAGCATTTTGCTAACATTGAGCTTCACTCAAAATTCTTAACTTGTTTAGATTGGCATATGCTGTTTATAGTATTGTATTTGACTTATTTGTTAGATGTCTTTTTTTTTTTTTTCCTTAGTAAGAAATTTTACTGTTAGTTAGCTTGTCAGACATCATTATAAATAGGGGGATAAAAATCTTGGTGGTAGATTGCAGTGTTTTATAGTGAGCATTATTGATCCATAAAGACTTACAGTATATTATTCTAAGGTTGTCATTGCTAGAAAGGACTGAGGAAGGATTAAGGAACTACATTGACAGAAGTCATCATTTTAATGACAGGCAATTTAGTTTGAGGTAACTGAAGCAGGGAAAAATGCAATCAATCATCACAGCAAGGATTTTCACAAATGTTTACCAGTCTATAATGAATGTTGTGTAGATCATCAAGGTCATTTGATAGCTTCTCTGAAAGTATTCATATTATAACAAAGCAATTCTAGTATTTTAAATAAACTACTGTGTCCAATTCCTAAAGTTCTGTGGTACAATGAAGTTGTGAAATACAAAGTTTTAAAAGGATAGGAAACATGAAAAAAAAGTCCAGCTAATTCATTAAGCATTTTATTTCATCCTTGGAATTAGGCATATTGTTTTCTCGCCAGTGATAGTTTACTCAAGTGTTTGGCTAAGGAATACACATAAAAGATAATTTGATATTGGATCACATTCACTTTATTGTTAATTGTTTTCAAGTTTTAATACAGTGTTAAAAATTTTATGTTTAACAACTCTTCAGATTGTTTTCTCTTGATTATCATGAGGGGGAAATCTACATATAAATTCCCTTCTACCCAGATTCCCCATCCAATTAGTTCTGGGATAGTACATGAGGAGGACTGCTGAGTTAGGAGAGTAGTGCTGGTGAAGAAAGTGAGGGTAAATGTTGCTCACTGGTTGAGAAAGCTTTAGAGGTAGTTTTGGGTTCAAATTTAGGCTCTGTCTTTTGCTGGATGGGTGATCTAATTTAGAGGAATAAATATCGTGTTTTGCCCCTGCGGAATGGGAATAATAATAATACCTTGCCAATGTGGTGGTTGTGAAGATTAATCTCATAGCTTTTGTAGGAGACTTACAGTTCTGGACACAAAGTAGCATTTGAAAGATGTTTAGTTTACTTCTTCACTTCTCCTGTATGAGAACAAAGGTAATAAAACAGTTGGTCTCTAAAATGCCAGTATTGGTAGGTAGAAGGGAGGCATGGTTATTATTTTACTTTTGAATGAAAATATACTCAAGATTTAGTCACAAAAGGCTTACCATAGACCAAGGTTATTAGAAAGTAAAAATTGTGGCTTAAAAAATTGTTTTAGTGATTTCATGTAATTGTTTTGATTTAAATTACTATGTATCTCCCTCTCCCCCCCTCACCGCATACAAAACAAAAACCTGGATTAGCTTATTTGACCAAATGATTTGTTGGAGTCTTGTGTCCTAGGCACTACCTCAGTCAACTAGAACTATCACTGTAGTTATATGGTGAAGGAAATACCCTTGTCATCTACTTTATAAGTTACACATTTGCATTTCATTCAGCATTCATGGTAAGTAATCTTAAAGGTCATTAATTTCTGTCTTTCTATCTATCTATCTGGAATTCTGAGCAAGTTGATAGTTGTGGAGGGAGTGTTCATTTTGTTGAGGAGCTCTCTGGTTTTGGGGTTATACAGACCTGGATTTTAATTGTGAGTCAGTCACTTACCTTGTGTGGACTTAAGTAGTAGTTATTTAACCTCTCTGCTTCTCTGTTTCCTTATATAGGAATAGGATATTCCTAATTATATCCTTAATTAGGATACTAATAGTAATGACATTTGTGGTTCTGTTTTTAATTAAATAAGATAGTATATGTATTTTGAAAAAGAACAAAGCTGGAGGATCACACTTCCTGATTTCAGAGTATATTAAAAACCATAGTAGTCAAAGCAGTATAGTAGTATCATAAAAACAGACACATAGGTCAGTACAACAGAATAGAGAGCCCAGAAATAAACCCCACATGTATGGTCAATTAATTTATGACAAAGAAACCAAGAATGTACAATGGAGAAAGGATAGTCTCTTCAGTAAGTGGCATTGGGAAAACTGGACCCCTATCTTACATGATGCACAACAGTTAACTCAAAATGGGTTAAAAACTTGAACATATAACCCCAAACCATAGCATTCCTAGAAGTAAACATAAATGGAAAGCTTCTTGACATCAGCCTGGGCAATGATTTTTTTGGATTTGATGCCAAAAGCAAAAGGCAACAAAAGCAAAAAATAAGTGGAACTACATCAAACTATACAAAGCTTATATAAACGAAGGAAACCATCAACAGAATGAAAAGGCAGCCTACTGAATGGGAGAAAATATTTGCAAATCATATACAGTAAAACCTTGGATTGTGAGTAACTTGTTCTGTGAAGTGTTCCTCAAGACAGGCAAACGTTTTTTTTTTTTCCAATATATGAAATTTATTGTCAAATTGGTTTCCAGAGGCAAACGTTTCTAATAAATTTTAACTTGATAAGTGAGCTGTCTTGCAATGTGAGTAGTATGTGACTCTGAATGTCACGTGATCACAGCTGAGCCATTGGTTGGTTCTTCCATCTCTCTTGCTCACTTGCTTGCTGGCTTGCTTTGGGATTGTGGGAGATCAGCAACACAGTGTTACATTTCTGCAAATACTCAAAAGGAGACAAAAGCAGGTTCATTGGATAGGTTCCTTGTTAAAGTTGCCTGAAAAGAAAAAGATTCCAGTCAGCCAATAGATAGCAGTGATTCCGTTAGTGATAGTGACAGTCCTGCACAAAATCCTCCTCTCTCTTGTCTCCCTTACACCAGCCATGAACGTTTTCAAAGGTAAGTGCAGGTTAATTTATTTATTTCTTTATATTTTGGGTTTTCTTTATTATTTTGTATTATATTACAGTAATATAATCATTTTTATATGAATATTTTGGGGTTGTGGCATGAATCATCTGAGTTTCCATTATTTTTTTTTAAATTTTTTTGATGTTTATTTATTTTTGACAGAGAGAGAGAGGGAGAGAATGAGTGGGGGAGGGGCGGAGAGAGGGAGACACAGAATCTGAAACAGACTCCAGGCTCCACGCTGACAGCAGCGAGCCTGATACGGGGCTCAAACTCAGAGACAGCGAGATCATGACCTGAGCCGAAGTTGGACGCTCAACTGACTGAGCCACCCAGGCGCCCCTGAGTTTCCATGATTTCTTATGGGGAAATTCACTTTGATATAAAGTGCTTTGGATTACAAGCATGTTTCTGGAACAAATTATGCTCCCAAACCAAGGTTTTACTGTATCTAATAAGGATTAATAGCCAAAATATATAAAGAACTCCTACAACTCCATAGCAAAATAACAATCTGATTAAAAAATGGGCAGAGAATCTGAATGGACATTTTCCAAAGAAGTCGTACAGATGACCAACAGTTTCATGAAAAGGTAGTCAACATCACTGGTCGCCAGGGAAGTGCAGATCAAAACCACAGTGAGATAACATCTCACCCCTTTTAGAATGGCTATTCTAAAGAAACAAGAGATAATAGGTGTTGGTGAGGATGTGGAGAAAAGGTACCTCTTGCACTGCTGGTGGGAATATAAATTGGTGCAGCCAGTATGGAGATTCTCAAAAACTTAAGCATAGAACTACCATATGATCTAGCAATTTCACTTCTGGGTATTTATCTGAAGGAAATGAAAAAGCTGACTTGAAAAGATGCATGCAACCTTCATGTTCTTTGCAGCCATTTGTGATAAGACCTGGAAGTAACTTCAGTGTCTTACCAGTGACTGAATGGATAAAGAAAATGTGTTATATATACCATTGACCCTTGAAAACTTAGGAGCTAGGGATGCCAAATCTCTGTGCAGTTGAAAATACATGTATACTTTTTAACTTCTAAACCTTAACAGCTAATAGCCTACTGTTGATTTGATAGCAAATAGTTGATTAACACATATTTTGTATATGTATTATATACTGCATTCCTAAAGTAAGCTAGAGGAAAAAAATGTTAAAATCATAAGAGAAAATACATTTATAAAACTATATTGTATTTATTGAAAAAAAATCTGCATTCAAGTGGACCTATAAAGTTCAAAGCCATGTTATTCAGGGTCAGCTGTGTGTATATATATGTGTGTGTACGTATACACACAGTGGAATATTACTCAACTGTAGAGAAGAAATCTTGCCATTTACGACAACATGGATGGACTTTGAGGGCAATATGTTAAATGAAATAAGTCAGGCAGAGAAAGACAAATAACATACGATCTTACTTACATGTAGACTCTAAAAAAAACAAAAACAAAAAACTCAGCCACCTCATAGATGTAGAGACTAGATTGGCAGTTATGAGAAGTGGGTAAAGGTGGTCAAAAGGAGCAAACTTCCAGTTATAAAATAAGTCATGGAGTGCAATGTATAGCATGGTGACTATCGTTAACACTACTGCATTATATTTTTGAAAGTTGCTAAGAGAGTGGATCTTAAAAGATCTCATCATAAGAAAAATTTATAAATATATGTGGTGATGGGGGCACCTGGGTGGCTCAGTGGATTAAGTGTCTGACTCTTGATACTGACTCAGATCGTGATCTCAAAGTCATGAGACTGAACCCTATGTCCATGCTAGGCATGGAGCCTGCTTGGGATACTGTCTCTCCCTCTGTCTCTCCTCCTGTCACTTGTGTGCATGCTAGCACTCTCTCTCTCTCTCTCTTTCAGAACAAACAAACAAAATATATGTGGTGATGGATGTTAACTAGACTGGTTGGTGATCATTTCACATATATGCAAATAGTTGAATCATTATGTTGTATACCTGAAATCAATAAAATGGTATATGTTAGTTATATCTCAATTAAAAAAGATAACACATGTAAAAGTCCTAATATACACAGAGTATCTATTGTTGACTGTTAATTATAATTACGGTTTTCATACCATACTCTGGATTAATTTACTTTTATATACATGTCCACATGTATAAAAAATAACTATTTATAATGTAACTTTTTACAGTTAAGTCACTAATCATACATAATACATTTCTGACAAAGAGAGTATTAGTTTTATTGTGAGTGAAGTAAGAGACCCTGTTACTTGTAAAGTGTGGGGTAATTTGATATAAAAGTCATAGCATTTGTTGGTTGCTTTGTATATGTCCCACACTATGCTAGTATATTAGTTCATTTAATCCTCACTATGACCCTGTGAGGTCCATGTTGTTATCAGCCACATTTTATGGATGAAGAAACCGAGACACATTAATTTGCTCAAAGTCACATAGGTGGTAAGTGGGGGAGCCAGAGATCCTTGTTTTGAAGATCTTGGAAGAGTTCTTACTTTCACTTCCTCTTTAGTTCTCTTACCAAGTACTTGGAAGGTGTTTTCCAACTGGGTGAAAGGAACTCCATGAAATATTAAGATGTCACAAATAAGATAGATCCATGGCAAAACCTTGCATTTATAATTGAGTCTCCCTGAGCAGGTTATTTTATAGTTGTTATAGTTTGTAGTTTTTTGGCAGATATAGCCAACTCAAAGCATGTACCAGTCCATAAATATATTCTCATGAAGTTGCCTATAATAATAATTTCCTTCATGGTAAAGACTCATCTTTCACAATGTGTGCATTGTAGCACCTTCCAATATTTTCTCTAGCGTTTGATCCTGTGTTGTGATGAATAAAGAGTACTTCTGTGGCTTTAACAGGTGTCAGGGGCTCATTAGCAATTTTAAGCTGTTTTGTGCTATCCACGCCTATGCGCGTGTGTGGGTGCTACCTACCACCTGCTAGATTCCTGAATGGGTGGGGGAGGAACAGAAAAAGCATAAGAGAGTCCAGACTTATTCCATGGAGTTAGTCTTGGGTTTGGAGCAACCTCTCTCCTTTTCATTTTTCCTTAACCTCAGTAGTGAACCTTTTCTAGTTGAGGTTGGCCTGGAATTGAGAAGGCCCTTAATAAAAATGTGATAAATTAATATAAGTAAATGGGTGAAATGAATTTTCTCATCACGATCAAACAGATATTAGGTGGAAAGTGGGAGGAGAAGCAGCTGCCACATGTGGATGTGACTGGGACATTTTAGGATATTAGAGAAGATAGACCTTTAACAGACAGGGGAGAAAGCTCCAATTTGAATTGTTCATTTCAGTGGTTCATGAGGAACAATGAGCCCATCAGGTGTCATGATTTCTATTATAATTTGCTTCGTTATTAGATATTGATTTTCATTATTTATGTTCTTTGCTGTTGCTATTCTTATTTTTCTTTTTTTTACATCATCCTTATTTACCAAATCATTTGTCTTCATCATTTCTACTACTTGCTTGGATGTAATTATTGGGAAGGGGTGTGTGTGCATGTGCCCACCAGGGGTAAGGGAAGGGGAGAGGAGACAGAAAAGGATGTTTACCAAGAATTACACTTTTGGGGTGAATTTCAGTAATCTGTTATTCTTTAATTTTCCTCCTGGTAATATTGAAAGGGGATATGGGAGGAATAATTTAATAAAATATTGTTAACATAAAAGTGTATGTAAACTTTGTACTGAGAAAAGAAATTTTAAATGGGATTTAGTCTCAAGATTTATGGCTAATGAATGTTCTGTTGCTTTGGTTTTAATAGATAAATTTCCTTAGAAACGTGTGGTTTTTCAAACAAGGAATCTAAAGCTCTACTCTTTTTCATTTTATATAAATGGCTGTTAAATGCATGACTTAGCTGCATTTGGAAATGAGCTAGGGAGGCACCCTCTTTTCAGCTGAACACTGGAATGGAGTGTAAAGAAATCCATCACTTCTTCATAGGGCTCTACAGACATTGAGAGTTTTTCTTATTTAAGGTTCCTTTTTATTCTTAAGTGTTTCTACTGTTTTTAAGAATCTAACCTTTGTCTAGTAACATGCCTGGCATCCCTCCTTTTTACCTCCCATGGATGTGTTTTTTTTTTTTAATTTTTAATGTTTTTAAATTTATTTTTGAGAGAGAGAGCGCGCGCGCGCGCGCGCGAGCATGAGTGGGGGAGGGGCAGAGAAAGAACAAGACAGAATCCTAAGCAGGCCCCAGGCTCTGAGCTGTCAGCACAGAGTCTGATGCAGGGCTCAAACTCAAGAACTGTAAGATCATGACCTGAGCTGAAGTCGGACGCTTAACCGACTGAGCCACCCGGGCGCCCCTCCCATGGATGTCTTATAGATGATTGGAGATAATAAAAATTGTCTTTCAATCTATATGTTTCAAAACTTAGTTTCAGAGTTGTTGAGGAGACTTTTTCGCTTTGGGTACTTGGTATTGCTGCTGTTTTTGGTTTTGTCAGGATTCACCTAGTCTCTCAGTACCTAGTCTCTCAGGCTACAGCCACAATACTTCACACGGATATTTGTAGTAATATTAGGGGGAAGTGCGTTTCAGGGCAGTACCAATATTTTCTTTGGTATTTCAAGTAATAAATTAACGTGATAGGAAAACCTCATCTAAAAGATTTCGGTTAATATTCTTTATTCTTTGAATGTATATTTTATGCCAGTACTGTCTTAGGTGCTGGAGTTTCAGAGATAACCAATGCATAGTCTTCTTTTTTTGGAAGATCTCTGGGTTGTAGAAGAGGGGTAGAGAGGGTGAGGAGGAGATCCAATAATCGTATTTTCATATCCTTGCCTCACCTCAGATTGCTACAAGTGTGGGGAATCAAGATTCTTCTGTGCACCAGCCTTATGATCATGTGGGGCCAATGCTGATGTAAAAAGTATATAAAATGGGGATGCCTGGCTGGTCTAGCCCGTGGAACATGAGACTCTTGATTTCAGACTAGTGAGTTCAAGTCCCATGTTGGGTGGGGAGATTACTGAAAATAAAAAATAAAAAAAATCAACCTGCATTGAAAAAATAAAGTAAATAAAAATGAAGGAATTTGGTGGAGGAGGCATATATAGGCAGAGCACAGAGGATTTTAGTCAGTGAAAATACTCTGTATGACACATAATTATGGATATATGCCATTATACATTTTCCAAACCTATAGAATGTATAGCACCAAGAGTGAACCATATTGTGAAATATTAGGACTTTGGTCATTGTAAGTTCACCAGTTGTTAACAAACTTACCCTTCTGGTGGAGGATGTTGATAAAGGGGGAGGCTATGCATGTATGGGGACAGGAGATATATGGGAAATATTTCCACCTTCCCCTCAATTAGCTGTGAACCGAAAACTGCTCCTAAAAAGATTTTTTTTTTTTTAAGATTTTATTTTTAAGTAATGTCTACACCCACCGTGGGGCTTGAACTCACAACCCTGAGATCAAGAGTTGCATGCTCCACCACCTGAGTCAGCCAGGTGACCCCAAAACAGAAATTCTTCATTAAAAAAATGAAGGAATCCACACATTTCTTCATCTGTCTCCAGTAACTAAGCTTGATGGAGTTAGCCCTGTTGTATACATTCTTCTCATTAAATTCTTCAGATTATTCCCATCTTGGATTATCTTGAGATAATGGTCTCAGTACTTTTGCTGTGATGATGGATCTCATCTAAGTTATAGATTGAAAACTTTCATAACACTATAAGGAAATAATACATTCCAAGGTAATTCCTATAGTCAATTTTAAAGTCCTTTAATTAAAAACCTATAAAAAAGAGTATAACATGTCATAAGTGATATCTACCTTTTTTGAGTAGTGTTTATATATCTTTAAAGAAAATGAGTTTCTCTCCTCTGACATTTTTTCAGGGGTTGAATTCTAGCTTTTTAGTTTGATACGTAAATCCAGCATAGTTCTGATTGAACAGTTTATCGGGGAAGGAGTGAAGAATCAGGCTTTCTGCAATAACTGAAGTATTGTGCCAAGTGGCTGATGCATCTCGGAAGAAAAACATGAGAATTTATATAATCTAAAGTTCTGGTCCTTTTCTGATAACGTTGAACCAGAGCCGTTTCATAGTTACAGATTTGCTTTTAAACCTTACACTTTGAGATAAAATACTTTGAAAGTAAAGAGAAAAGTGCTGGGTGAAGTTAGTATAAAAGACATGGCACATATATGCATGTGTGCATACACACACCCCCTACTCCATTAAAATTATTGCTTCTTTGGAATAAAATGAAAATAGAAATGTCATTTACTCATGATTTATTCATGAGCTGCTTATCCAGTTTATGGATCATCCAGACACTTTATTTCTCTTTCTTCTCCTGGCCCATCAGTTGCCTACTCATAAACCTCTAGTTTTTCTTTCTCATTACCAACTCTACTAGAGGGTGCGATGTGTCTGGCCACACAGCAAATTAAATTAGCCAACTTTGTTCCTTGTTGACAGTGATCAAACTAAGAACCAGAACTAGTTGAGACTTGTCTTTGATATATAGTTGTTTATGCTGTTCCTATTTATTATTATAAGGGATAAATGAAAGTTGACTTTCTTAAATTTTTTTTTTTTTTTTTTTTAGAGAGTGCGTGAGCAGGGAGAGGGGCAGAGGGAAAGAGAGAATCTTAAGCTCCACGTTCAGCGCAGAGCCTGGCACGGGGCTTGATTCCAGAACCCTGGGATCATGACCTTAGCCAAAATCAAGAATTGGATGCTCATCTGACTGAGCCACCCAAGAACTCAGAAATTTGGCTTTTTAAATAATAAAATTCAGAAAATGTAGTTGAAACAACATGATCATTAATTTTTCATAGCATCCTACAGGTAGGTCTCCACTCATATGTTACTTCCTCAGATAGGCTTTCCCTGATTTAACCCAGCCTAATAAAGCATACTTACTCACTGTTATCCTCTTATCCAACCTTATCCGTCTTCATAGGGCATATTTAATTCATCTGTCCACCTGTGTATTGTCTTTTGGTTTATATTACAAGTGCTGTGGAGGTAGTTGGTCTTACTCTAGTATAGTGCCTGCTTCAGAGTAGGCACAAAATATTTGTTAAATAAACCATAGACAAATGAAGCAATTTTCTCTGTGCTATAGAAATAAAAAGTAACAATTAAAGATAATAATTTACCAAGGTTAAATTACTCCTAGTGGGAGTAGGATTAAGTAACACCCTGAAACTTACAATGCATATCTTAAGTGTTGACACTTTACATAAGTAAGAATTTCCAACTACCTAAATTTGTTAATCTGTGTATAAACTAGAAGTGAAATAATTTGTAATTATGTATCATTTCATAATGGAGTTTTTTCACTTTCAGTCCAGTAATAAAAATTTGGTCTATTTTATAAATATGTTCTAAAGCATATCTTGGAAATACTGCTTTTGCTATGTTTGGAGAATTCTGTATATAGCTCTTTCAGAAACTCTAGATTTTCTGTTATATGTTAACTGAGAAGTTTATTGAAAAAAGTAATCTCAAATATTGAGATTGGTGTGTGTAAATTTAGGAATAATAGTAGGGGTAAACATTTTAGAAAATGCACTTACAGACTTCACAGTATTTTCAAAGTGGCATTTGCAAGTGTTGTTTAACAAACCTTTAGTCCATACAACCCAGAAAAATAAAATTAGGTGTATACATTATGCAGGATTTTCCACAAATACTTTGAACATTTAGATGTAAACAGTTTTTGTTTGATATTTGGCTTATGTAACATAATGCAACATATACAAAGTATTGATAATAGAATTAATTTTTCTTAGTTCAAGTTCTTTTATTTAGAGAAATTGGTTCTGTAATGCCAACTAGATTTTTAGTGATTCCCTACATAGTTACTACTACTCTGTTGTGGGAAAATCCTGAAAACATTATGCTAGTTAAAAATTTTTCCTAGTATAGTGTTAACTACCTTTAATAGTAAAAAACTGTTTTTTAATAATTTTTGTGAGAACTGTAAGTAGTTGCAATTTATTATGCTGTAGAATAAATCTACATTTCCCAATCATTAGAGTTATTAAAAATTATTTCCCAGTATTCAAACATTAAAGTTAGTAATGTGGTTACTGTTGTAGCTGCACCTTACGTAAAGCTACAGTGTGAAATTTCAAGGAAATCTTGCTTCATATTTTTAAGTCTTGAAAAGATCCTTGTAGTATCTATATTTCAACTCTACCACACTCACTCATCTGTCACATTCTAAAATTTGGAAAATTGAAGGAATTGGAATTAGTTCACCTTGTGAGAGAAAGCCAAAGGACATTTAAGTATTTCTGTCTATGAAGAGAAGTATATTACATTTCTGTAGAAGTTAAACTTAATTGCAGTCTTGAACCTTGCTATTCAAAGTATGATTTGAGGACCAGCAGCACTTTAAGGTTTGTTAGAGATGATAGGATCTCAGGCCCCCCATCAGGCTCAGCCGTGTTAGAATCTGCATTTTAACAAGATGTGATGTGTATGCACATTAAAGTTTGAGGTGCTCTGGTTTAGAATAAGCTGGTCAAATAAAAATGAAAACAGAACCTGACTTTAGGGTGGTGAATACTGTTTTTCAGAGATTTAGATATTTAATAATAGCACAAGTTCCATAAGTCTTGCTGGGAGTAGGTGCGTTACTGTTTATGTGAGCCCTGAGAACAGTGGTTGCTTCAGTTATCTCTTGTAAATGGTACAAGATTGACAAAAGTCAGTGGAGCTTTGAGAAATCACAAGTAGGATCTTTGCACTGTGTGCTGGTGTTTTCCATTAAATCTTTATTATAAAATAGTATTAGGTTGAACATACTCTAGATATAGTAAATGGGAATAGTTGAGAAGAGTAAGTAGTTTTGGGAATAATGGCTTCTGGCTCTGTCACTTGAAAATATGTTGGGTCAGGGATGCCTGGGTGGCTCAGTTGGTTCAGTGGTCAAAATTGGCTCAGGTCATGATCTTGTGGTTCATGAGTTCGAGCCCCGTGTCCGGCTCTGTGCTAACAGCTCAGAGCCTGGAGCCCGCTTTAGATTCCATGTCTCCCTCTCTCTCTGCCCCTCCCCCGCTTGTGCTCTGTCTCTCTCACTGTCAAAAATAAATAATAAAACATTTTTAAAAAATGTATTGGGTCAGTTGTCTAGATTTAAGAATTGTATCAGGATCACTGAATATCAAAATGAAAGTCCTTTCCTGAAGATGAGTACCAATAGTTTTGTTTTGTTCTTTTCCCTGATTACGTAGAATGATAAATCAGTATTTTAAGAAATCAGAGAACAGCTGCCTGGGGTTAGTCATATCATCAAAGCAACTAAAAGGGCAATGAAATAATAAGTGTCCAAACATGAAAACAGAAAAGATCTTTCAATGTAGACAAGTCATTGATTAAAACAAAATTCTAAATTATTCTATTGCTTTTCCTATAATAGAGTTTTGTGTTCTTGATAGTATTAATTCATCTAATAGGTTTTGAATATAGAACTAATCCATGGATCATGGATAGAAGAAATATGGCTTTGGCCCTATCACAATGTCAATAAAAGTTGAAAATATATTCTCAACTGTTGTTATAATTCTTCACAATTTTTTTATGTTTACTAATATTACATAGCATTAGGAAATGTAAACTAGGGAAATAGAAAATGGACTGGTGGGGTTCCTGACTGGCTCCGTCAGTAGAATATGTGACTTTTTTTTTAATGTCTATTTATGTAGGGGTGCCTGGGTGGCCTAGTGAGTTAAGTGCCTGACTCTTGATTGAGACTCTTGAGAGTGAGTGAGGGAGGGAGGGCGCAGACAGCACTGAGCCTGTTTGGCATTCTTTCTTCTGCTCCTCCCTTGCTTGTGTCCTTTCTCTTTCTCTCTCCCTCTCTCAAAATAAATAATTGAGGGAGAGAGAGAGAGCGAGTGAGGGAGGGACAGAGAATGAGAATAGAATCCCAAGCAGGTTCCGTGCTGCCCGTGCAGAGCCCAACATGAGACTCGATCCCAGCAACAGTGAGGTCATGACCTGATCGAAAATCAAGAGTCAGACACTTAACCAACTGATCCACCCAGGTGCCTGAATGTGTGACTCTTGATCCTGTGATTGACAGCAATGATAGGTGTAGAGATTGTGAATTTAAACCCCATGTTTGGTATAGAGATTACTTAAAAAAATCTTAAAAGAAAATAAAAGACTGGTTTATTCATCTTTCATGGATATTTGAAGAGTAATGATTGGTACTTTCATACTAGTAGATTTGTTCTACTGAAGTTACTGTCATGGATCAGTAAAGCTGGCAGAGCTTAACTTATCTTGTCTTTTCTTTTAGCCTTGAACCTTTTTTTAACAAATGAAAATCTATTTAGAAAGTCTTCCATATGAAAATCTTGCATACTTCGTAATTCACTTCAGTGTCAGAAAATTTTAACTTATTTTGAATTGGAATCACTTCATTTTCATTTTAACCCTATTTATTCCTATAAGTTTATAAACACTGAACCAAAGAAGCAGCACAGAGACAGGGACTAATTTGTTATCTTTGTGTAATGATTCGTAAATTTGGCTTAATATTTTTTTCTATTCATCACTGGTTTTCCCCTTATGTTTTGATCATTTGGGACAGAACACCTGACCCATTGAATGTTGTGAGTGCTCTTAAATTATAGAGACCAAACTAGGACAAGAGTACCCGTTGTCTTTCTGACTCAGTTGGGACCAAACAAGTTACTGAAAAGAATGTGTTAATGGAAAAAAAGCTGTAGACATTCTTTAAAACAAATACTCCACATTATATACTGAATGTTTCTTTCCATTTTGGGTAGTGTGTTCAAATCAAGATAATTTTCTCTTTCTCCATAATTATGGTTTTGAAGAATTAATTAAGTGTTATGAACACTTTGACAATCTGGTGAAGACTATGGAAACTTTCTCAGGATAAAGTTAAAATACAAAGATATGTGAAAATACATAGATGTGTATTTTTTAATGTATTAAATAATAATACTGGCTAATAACTGATAATTTTGAAACCGTAATCAACATCAATGCCATTTCAAGATATCTGCAGCAACTATAATATAATGTGGAAAGAACCATAATTTCTGTTGGTGATAACCACTGTATTTTGTTGCCTATATTCATAACTGAAGTAAGTGCTAGGTAGAGGAAAGTGAAAGTAAAATGTTATAGGGAAAGTAAATAAGTTACTGAATATAAAAATGTAATTTATTTTTCCATCCAAATGTACATATCCATTAGAGGTAACAGACTCTATAGCAAGAACCCTTTATCCAACAACTTTCCTGAACTCTTTTATTTGGAACCTTAAAAAAATGTCCCCCCTGCCCCAGGTGGATATTTATATCATCTAAAAATAATGTTTTTTTCCCTTCCTTTCCAAGCTTGACACATTTCCTTTTCTTTTCTATTTTATTTTAACCATGACCTCTAGAACTGAATTTAAGAGCGGTGATGCTAGTAGTCTCCTTTCTTTCGTTCTCAATCTTAAAGATTCTTCATTAAATATAATGTTTCCTGTAGGTTTTTGCTATACGAGTATTCTTGGCTATCCAAGATTGCTTGGAGCTTGAATTTAAATAGTTGATGGTAGAGCAAGGAGATCTCAATTAATTGGTTATATATGGTTTATGAATTTTGAGTAGTGAGTGGTGAGAAGTAAGATAATGAGGAAAATTTAAAACTGAAAATGTATTTGAATTGATTTTGTTACTGAGTTTCACTGGTAGGGGTGCAGCCAAGTTCAGATGGGACAGTATCCCTGTATAGTTCATACCAACCTAAAGAAGTTCTATTCCATTAAAAAAAATCACGAATAAGTAATTTAATAAGTAATTTAATAAGAATTTACTTTATCAAGTATTTTCCTGTATTAATTGATATAATCATATGATATTGAACTGCCTTTGCATTATAGAATACCTCATGATGTCATTATGTATTATCATTTTTTAATATAATTGTAGATTCAGTTAGCTAACATTTTATTTAGAGATTCTTTTTGGTTTATTTTCTCTGTATTTAACTCATAAGTGAAATGGGCCTTTTTTTTTTTTCTTATAATATCTGATTTTAGAATCAAGATTCCATTAATAGCTTCTGAAATTGAACTGGGAATTTTCACCCTTCCTATTTGCTGGTACAATTCATATTAGAAAGTCATTATTAAAACCCCCCTTTTTTGGGTTTTGGTCTTGTGAGAGTGAGTGGAGCTTTGACTATTTCAAATTATTTCATGATATTTGGTATATTCGTGGTCTTCATTTCTTCTTTTGCCAATTCTGGTATGTTATATTTTTCTAGGAATTTATCCACTTCATCTCAATATTCAACTTTGTTATACCACTTTAAAAAAATCTAGCATTTGATACTCCTCCTTTTCATTCTGTATTTTGCTTCTTTGTTCCACATCCCAACCTCACACCTATTTTTGATGAACAGATTGTCAATATTTGTTAATATTCTTAATCCATGAAAAGCAATCTTTGTTATGTTGATATTTTGATTGGTATTTTGTTGATTTCTATTATTTATTATTTCCTAGCTTCTTGTTCTTGTTAATGTTATATCTTTGCTTCTTGTTTTTGTTTAGAGTTTTTGTTCTCAGTTGTGAGTATTCTTTGTTTTCCCCTTTCTTTGTGTTTAGTTTATAGGACAATAACAGTAAGATATTTGATAACCCTTATAATCCTGTGTATTTTCATTTTCTTCCTGATTTTTTTGTTTGTTTGCTTAAGTTTCTTTATATTTTTTTTTTCGACTTTTTTTTTTTTTTTTTATTTTTGGGACAGAGAGAGACAGAGCATGAACGGGGGAGGGGCAGAGAGAGGGAGACACAGAATTGGAAACAGGCTCCAGGCTCTGAGCCATCAGCCCAGAGCCTGAAGCGGGGCTCGAACTCACGGACCGCGAGATCGTGACCTGGCTGAAGTCGGACGCTTAACCGACTGCGCCACCCAGGCACCCAAGTTTCTTTATATTTTAATAATCTCTACACCCAGAGTGGTGCTCAAACTCATGACCCTGAGATCATGAGTCCCACGATCAGCCTACTGAGCCAGGCAGGCACCCCTGTTTGTTTTTAATTTGGGTACCTTCTCTAAGAGTGTTCTCAGTTTGGGTTTTTGTGAGGCAAACTGTCTGATCCATTGTATGCCTGAGTGATTTTTATTCTGCCCTACCTTTGAGAAATAATTTGGCTTGATATAAAACTCTAGAGTGAATATTACTTAAACACTTTAAAATGTTACTATATTATATTGTATCTAGTGTTGTTCCAAAATTTATCTCCTTTCTCTCTGGAAGCTTTAGGAATTTTGTCTTTTTCTCTTTGGTCTCAAATTTATCCATGGTGTGTTATGGTATAGAGTCTTTATTTGTTCTTTTAAAGACTCTGATCATTTGGAGATATTTCATCTTTCTTTAGTTCTGGAACATTTATTTTAATTATTCCTTCAGAAATTTTCAGTGTTTCTCTCTACTTCCCTCTCTCCACCATTTTTCTGGGGATTCCTATTATCTGGCTGTTCACATCTGCTTCCATTTATTGGCCTCCCTTTTGTGTTGTTATATCTTATCCTTTTGTATTGCCTTTTAGGAAGAATCTCCAATCCAATTTTCTAAGTCGTAGTTCATTCTTAGTGGTATCCATCCTGCTATATATTTCCTCTATTGTATTTTCTATTACAGCTGCTATATTATATATATATATATATATATATATATATATATATATATATATATGTATATATGTATATATATATATATTCACATATATATTAAGTGTCTTTTTAAAAAATGTTTATTTTGAGAGAGAGAGAGCAAGTGGGGGAAGGGAAGAAAGAGAGAGGAAGAGAGAATCTTAAGCAGGCTCTGCTCTTTCAGTGCAGAGCTCTATGTGGGGCTTGAACTCAGGAAATCGTTAGATCATTACCTGAGTCAAAATCAAGGGTTGGAGGGTTAACCGACTGAGCTACCCAGGCAATACCCCTATACCAATATTTTAAATTATTTTTAATGATTTCTTATTTATGACTCACGTTGCTGATATCTTTCTTTATTGCCATAGCTATATTGTATTTGTTTTAAATTATTAATACAACTATTCCAATAATTCTGCTTTAGTAGATACGTAAAACTCCTCCAGAAGATCATAAGAGAGTCCAAATTTTTAATTATGTAGGTGCAAGAATGTGTGATGTTGATATTGATGAAATAACTAGAGGAAGCCTGTGCAGTTTGCCATCCAGGATTTCTGGGTCTTGCACGGACAGCCCATTCTGTCCTGGTCCTTGCTGTGGTTTGGTGCCACCTACTGGCCATTGCCTCTTCTGGCTAAAATTTCCATGGGCACAATTTAGTTTTCTTTTGTGAGCTGCAAGGCTGAGCTTGCAGCTGCAAATATAATTTTAATTGTCTTTCATTTTGTGGGGCCAATTGGAATGATTAGTCTGGGAAAAATAGGGGAGTATAGGAACCCAGTCTCTCCCTCCCTGCTTCTAGGAATGGTGTTGCTCGGCATGGATTTGTCTTCCCCTTCACTCCTATCTTCCATTCTTTCCTTACTCATCCCAGAGAGGTAAGTCAATCTTAGATGTTTAGATTTGTGTATTTACTTAATTATGGATGTTCTTCATAGTTGTCCAAGGATCTAGATTTCTAGATCTAATCTTGTTCCTAGGATATAATCACTATGTTTCTTAATATGAATTGGGAAGGGCTGACGGCCAGCCTCTTGTGGTTGTTAATCCGGCATTGAACTACAGGCACCACTGACTTCCTGTTGATCACTCATTGCCTCTTTTCTGCCTAGAAGTTTCATTCCCACCTCACAAGAACTTTTAAACTGCCCCATATTACCTTGCTGACATTAACGACCAGCTACCTACTGCCTAGTTTCTATGGTATGGTGAAGGTGAATGCTTTGCTTATCTCAGAGGAGAGGCAGGGGTAGAAATGAAAAGTTTTCCAACAGCCTGTTTCCTTCCAACATAGGCTCCAGGAGTCTGACTCTAACATAGTTTTTTTGTTTTTGTTTGTCTGCTTTTCTTCTTCCTTTTTTTTAAGTTCCATGTAACTACTTCCTTCATCAAGCTATGGTTTTGCCCAGGATTGATTGTTGTGGAAGAAGTCAGTAGTAGAGGGAGTTTGCCATCTTGATAGGAACAAGAAAATATATTACTTTATAGGTAACCACGAAGCAAATTTTTTCTTAGCCTAGGTTAAAAAACAATTAGTCTCAAGTTGGTAAATTTAAAAATGGTATTTTATTGCATTGCCTTCTGGTATTTATATTTTGATTTCACTAGCTATTGAAAAAATTTTCTTTTAGGGTACTCTGTATCCTCATATGATTCCGTCACTTTGGGAATTCCTTTTGCCTTTTGTTTGGCTTTGTATTTTTTATATCTCATATTATCACATCTTCGACACTGAGAAATTGAACATGCCCTGGATTCTTGGAAGGTGTCACATTTTTTAGCAACAACATTTTTACAGAGCTCTTTCACATATATTAATTGTATTCATTTATAACTGACATTGTGTGGAGGAAACTGTAAGGCTCAGAGAGGTCAAGTTTTTTGGACACAATGACACAAGTGGCAAGGCAAGAATGTAAACCTAGGACCAGCTTCAGTTCCATGGCTCTGTCTGCTACACTACAACTACACTGGGAGTTTTTTTCATATTTGAATCCTCTGATTTCTTTGAAAATTATTCTTTATTCTTTTTTTTGTGGAGAAATGAGTTTCACAGTTTTTGCCACTTAGAAACTTTTAAGTTAAAGATTTTCTCAAACCCACATATTCTATATTGACAGGCATTTTTGATGGGTTGTACTGTATTTTTTTTTAAAAAACAACATATTTGCTTTGTACCTGACTTTTCTCCTAGATCAGATCTCTTCAATTCCCGATTTTCACAGCTTGAAAAACAGTGTTGTTTGTGTTGGAGAAAGAAATTTCTCCAATTCAAATTATGCTGAGAAAATAGCTGATAGCAGCCAAGGACTTCTTGTTGGTGGGGAGCACCTGCCACTTTTGAATCATAGAAACTGGTTATTTAAATGGAAATTGTGTAATTGTTTTCATTATGATCTATAGACTGCCTTGGAAATATGTAGTCTCTGGATTTAGCCTCTCACAGGTTTTTTTTTTTTTTTTTTTTTTTATGTTTAGTTTTTCTCTTGATTACTGGCATCTAATTTGTGTCATTGGAATTTCTTTTAAATTCTTTGTTATCACTCTAGGACTATATCTAGAGTAGACTCTTTGTTGATTAGTTTTCTACTACCTAGATTATAGGATCCTACAGTGTTTTAGCAGAAAAGAAGTTAAAGGTCATCCAGCCTGACTTCCTTGATTATATCTGAGCAAATGGAAAGATTAAATGACTTGGCCAAAGTCATCTTACAAATAAGGGCTTAAGCCTCCCCAGAGCTCAGGGTTTTTGACTCCAACTCTGGTTCTTTAAACTATACCACTTAATCTCCTTAATGAATGGTATAGAGAAAGTTTGTATTTTTTATTTGAATCTGTTTCTCTTGTAGGGGATCTCACATTTTTTTTCTTTTCAACAACTGACTACTTCTTTGCTACTTATTTTTTCCCCCAACATGTGAAAGTGTAGAAAGAAAAAAGAGAGCTAACATTATTAAGTCCCTTCTCCATTGATGCTCTGTGTTAGCCTGCTTGACCTGCCATACAAAATACCATAGACTGGGTGGCTTAAACAATAGAAATCTGTTTTCTCACACTTCTGGGGTCTGGAAAGTCTAAGATGTAGTTCATTGTCTGGTGAAAGCTCGCTTGACAGCTACTTCTGCTGTGTCTTCACCTGGTGGGGGAGGGAGAGAGAAAGGGAAGGGAAGGTGGAGGGAGAGGGATGGGGGAGGAAGACAGAGAGAGAGAGAGAGAGAGAGAGAGAGATCTCTTTCCCTTTCCTCTCCTCTCCTCTCCTCTCCTCTCCTCTCCTCTCCTCTCCTCTCCTCTCCTCTCCTCTCCCTTCCCTCCTCTCTCTTCCCTCCCCTCCTTCCCTCCTCTCCCCTCCCTTTTCTTTTTTCCTTTCTTTCATCTCTTTCTCTTCTTATAAGGCCATAGTCTGGTCCCATAAGGGCCCCACCCTTATGACCCTATTTGACCTGAATTAATTCCTAAAGACCCTATCTCCAGATACTGTCACTTGGGGATTAGGGCTTCAACATATGAACTTTTGAGGAACACAAAACAATCCATAGCATGCTTTGTGTATCATAACCCTGTGAAGTAGCTAGCATCCCTTAGAGCTGCTGACATGCCTGCCTTATAATTCTTAATGGATCACTGTGAAGGTCTGAGGAGATAGCAGATTGATGTAAGCACAATTTCTTCCACAACCTTTGATAAAGCACACACAGTTTCATAGGATTGTTCCCAATTCCCTAATTCAGGCAAGGACAGGGTTTTCCTTCAAAAAGTTATTATATGTGGGGCGCCTGGGTGGGTTAGTCGGTTAAGCGTTCGACTTCAGCTCAGGTCATGATCTCACACTCCATAAGTTCTAGCCCCACGTCGGGCTCTGTGCTGACAGCTCAGAGCCTGGAGCCCGTTTCGGATTCTGTGTCTCCCTCTCTCTCTGCCCCTCCCCTGCTCATGCTGTCTCTCTCTGTCTCAAAAATAAATAAAAAAATATATAAAAATTAATGTAAAAAGTTGTATGTGTATGATTAGTTTAAGATCATTTTACCCATTTAAATCGCTGTTTAAATCTTAGTGGAAGTCATTATCAGGTCATGATTGAGTGCACATGTGCACATTCTTTGGTATGAGAATTCCTAGATTTGAATCCTTGCTTGGCCACTTAGTGTCTGTAAACTTGGAGAGGGTGTTTGTCACTCTGCCTCAGCTCATCGGTAAGGTGGACAAAATTACCTCTCAGCTGCTGACACTGAGGAATAAAGGAGTCAGTGCCTCCTGAATAGTAAATATTCAGTTAATAATGATTATTATCATCTTATTTTGCTACTCCTCCTGACTTTTGGGGCCCAAATGACTAGCTTATTTACTCTCTGTAGTAGACCTAAAAAGTTCTCCCTTTGTCCCTTAAGGGCTTGGTAGATTTCAATTAATTCTGTATTGTGTCTTGGAAGGGTAAATAATTATAGGCTATTTTATCCAGTTTTTTTTTTTATTCTTAAATTATGCTAGTGGTAGAGACATCAGGAATCATAATATCCCAACAATTCCTGCTTTAAAAAAAATTTAATGTGTATTTATTTTTGAGAGAGAGGACGAGCTAGGGAGGGGCAGAGAGAGAGAGGGAGACACAGAATCTGAATCAGGCTCCAGCCTCTGAACTGTCAGCACAGAGAGCCCGATGTGGGGCTTGAACCCACAAACTTTGAGATCGTGACCTGAATTGAAGGTGGATGCTTAACAGACTGAGCCAGCCAGGCACTCCTGTTTTATAGATGAGGAAACTGAGTCTCAGGCTGAGCCAGAATTCTCTGTCAGGCCTCTCTGCCCCCATATCTTGTGCTGTTTCAATTACAGTTCATTAAAAACACTTCAGCACTTTCAAATGATATCTGATTAGTGTGAAGTTTGTAACATTTGAAATATCTGAAACTCCTATAAAGCCCAGGTAATTTGTTACCCAGACATAACAGAATCCTGTTCAGTGAAACAAGAAGTTGGTGACTAAAATACTGTTAAGAACAAATTAAATATTTGTGGTGCTTCTAAAAATGCCAAAGGGCCACAACAGTCATAATGCACATCAAACTAGTGGACATAATGAACATTCAAATAATCATCTGAAAGAACTGAAAATCCTTATTACTTTTTGGAAAGGAGAAATGAGGGTGGGGGTGGGGGAGAGAGGTCTGCAATTTTTTTTTTTAAATAAACCTTCTGAAGTTATTTGCTAATTCAAGATAGATACATATATAATTTTAATAAAATGAAGCTAGAAATAAAGAATAAACAAACTTTTGCCCAATCATAAATATTTTGACTTTAAGTTAGCTGATGTTTTATTTGAATGTCAAGATAAGCATTGATTTTCTTTAGAAGGCATCATAGTTAATTAATTTGCCCAATATTAACTGAATGCCTGCAATGTGCTAGGCATAGCAGGGGATATAAATGTAAATTAGACAATAATCCTTGCTTCCAAGGAAGTTGTGATCTAGTCAGAGATGAGATATATGCAAATAACCTAAATGGAAGATAGTACAGAATACCTACCAGCAGAGCAGGCTTTCCTGAGCCTTGTTGATTCTGAGCTTTGCCTCAGGCCTTGGGGTAACGATATAGCTCACATTTCTAGTGATATTGGCCTTGTTTGTGATTTGCAGACTTGGTTTAATTCTAGGTCTTCATCTGTTTCCAGTCTTGGTGATCTTGGCCCTTTTTTTCTCATGGCTTCTTAGCATTTTTTTTTTTTTTTTTTTTGAGTGGACTTTACCTAGGAAGACACTTGCTCAGAGAAATCCAGTAGGCAGCATGTCTTCATCAGTTGCTCCATTTTCATTTCAAATTTTACTCTTAGACGAGAGCAGATGTTTCTTTATTTGTCAGTATGTTTTTTGAGTACCTATAATGGGCAGAGGTAAAGGTAATTGAAAGGTTGTTTATAATATATGAGATAAGAACAAGACACTCTCTCAGATTTCCTTCCAGACCAGTCCTTTGAGTCAGAAATGCTTCTAACTGAAAGGGTTAGAATCCAGAAATTGGGTTTTACAGATGAGAAAACAGCCCTAGGGAGGTTTAATGGTTTACTTAAGGGCAGGGAGCTGGTTATTTTTGGAGTCAACAGAGGGGCCAGTATTCAAAGTTTTTGCTAAAATTTGTACATGTTTATCATGTGTCTGTTTTGTTTTGTTTTGTTTTTTTGCTAAGCACTTTTATATAGATTTCCATTCTATCACAAGATCTCTGTGTTTTTATTTCTGCCCCTCCCCAGTGACCAGATTAAAAAATGTGGAATCTGTTTTTAGTAACACCTTCAAATCTGAGTTTTCCCAAATGATTTATCTAAGGTTGCTTTGTTAGAAAGATGCTTTAGAAAAAAGGATGTGTTGTTTATAACAAAACCTTGGAAAAGTTTGCATCATTTTGGGTTTTAAGACCCTTGTTATTTGATTTACAACCAATTTAAAGTAATATAATCTGTGTAAACAAATTTAATGTGTGGAAATAAGTTAACCTGTCTGACATGTTAGAAATAGCATCCTAGGAACTGGAACTAGATCACGTAGTGGGCCTGATCAGTCTCTTATGGGCACAAACCCAGAGGACTGCTTGGAGTTGGGACTAAATATGAACCCAACATAGTTCTGTTATATTCCCTCAAACCTACTGTGGGAAAATAGGAAGTAAGAAAACCTTGCTACTGAATTAAAAGTCAATTTTTGGATTGTGTTGAAGAAAAAAAAAAACCCAACACACCTGAAACCTATTCTTTCTCTTTTATGAATTTGCTTTTGAATCTGCCTAAATGTAGGGATTCATGGTAGATACTAAAAAATCCTATCAATTTCTAAGTTTCTGATTTTAGAAAATACTACAAAGAAAAGATTATAGGAACAACCAAATGAAAAAGTTAAAATCTATTTTACAATGTATATATATTAAAATACTCTGGGGGCGCCTGGGTGGCTCAGTTGGTTAAGCGGCCGACTTCGGCTCAGGTCATGATCTCGCGGTCTGTGAGTTTGAGCCCCGCGTCGGGCTCTGTGCTGACAGCTCAGAGCCTGGAGCCTGTTTCAGATTCTGTGTCTCCCTCTCTCTCTTGACACTCCCCCTGTTCATGCTCTGTCTTTCTCTGTCTCAAAAATAAATAAACGTTAAAAAAAAATTAAAAAAATAAAATACTCTGCATGTTAAGCCTTCAGGACACTGGAACATACTTCTTTTTATTTATAAAATAATTATCTTCTGCCACAATTATATTCTGCCTTAATGTTCTTCATGATTTTAGAAAAAATATATCTCTGTTTGCCAGAGAATAAACGATAAATGTATGTTGAGATATGTGTATATGGACCTTTCTTTAAGATTGATTACATAATCTCTTTGATGGAGATATTGCTCAACACTCTGTTCCATTAAGTTGTACAAGTTCTTTGTGCACTCACAGAAGCCACATTAATTATCTCACATAGCAGACATGAGCGAGTAAAGCATCATATTTCGTATGCAGATTGTACAGTGCTCCACTGCAATAAATCTCATAGCTGAGTAGCATATGTGTAGCCAATTCGAGGAGGAGGACATTAGAGTTAATTTAAACATTGATACTAAATGGTTTTCTGAAGAGCATAATGCAGTACCTCTGAAAGCCCTAATGGAGGGAAAAGCAGAGGGTAGGGCTGTCCTTTGTTCTCTGTTCTCACCATTATAATTTATCTCACCTTTGTGGGATAAAAGTATATTTTTGTGAAATTATAGCTTATCTTAAATTATTAAATCTTATTTCTACAAATTATCATATTGTATCTTTCCTTGGAATACAATTAGATAAGAATCTGTCACTCTTCAATATTATAGAATTGATGCTTGAGAAATTAGAGGCATTTATGATTTCCATTTTCTCTCTGTTTGATTTACCCTTTGGGAATAACTGATGTCTTTAGGATGTCTTGATGATTATTTCGTGTCCTTACTGGATCTTCAAACTTAGTCACATCAGTGATTTAAACAGTGGAAGAAAGGAAAGCATGGGGGACAGAGTTTTCTCTCTAGGTGGGTATTGAATTAGGGAAGAAGCTATGTATAGGCAGAGAATTTTAGACATTAGTAATTGGTGTCTTGTGTCTTCTGAAACATAAGAGAATATGTAATTTAGCCAACTCAAGCTCAACTGGGGAAATGGACTTGAATATGTTACAATTTTTTTTAAACTTTATTCCTCTTTCTCTTTTAGAAGCACAGTTTACTGTTTAAGAGCTATTTTACTAGTAAGTTCCTCATTTACCAGTAAGTTTTTTTTTATGTAATGTACCTTGAAACTCTTTTAATTTGGAGTTTTAAATTTTATAAAAAGTATTCTTGTCTTGTTTCCATGAGTACAAAAATGCAAATTTACCTAAGCATACCTATATTGTGGGAAAAGGTGGTTTCACATTTATTAGTGCTTGTATCTGGATACTTCTTCACAAATTCTAAATTACTTTAATTACTTCTTAAAGTGTTGCTACTTCTAATTATCCCTATGACTACTGCTAGGTGTTAGAACCAAGGAGGATGGGCCAAGTAGGGGGGTCATCTGGTGGCAAGATCCGATATACTTTATTCATTTTCTCTTGTAAAGAAAACAAAACAAAAAAAAAAAAATAGGAAGGAATTAGTGGAGTAGCTCTCTATCAATCACTGTGTCTACATCTCAGCAACATAATGTTGAATGAAAAGATGAAAGCAAATTGTAGAAGGATATATATACAATATATGATTTACATAGATAATAAAACCTGTAAAACACCACTTATGTGATGGTGGAATATTATTTGGCTTTATAAAGGGCTTATACAATGTGGAGAAATGTGTGTTGTGTATAACAGAGTAGAAAATTGTCTATGATTATAGCTCCAGGGAAGTGGCTGTATAATGTGTTTACTGTTCTGCATCCTTCTGTTTGTAACTTGCTTGTCCTGTAGTTTTGCCAGCTTCTTTTGGCTCAGTGTCAAAGAATCTTGTGAATTTACAAAAGCAGATATTAGATTGTACCAGAATAATAAAGTCTGGCTGGGGGAAGATTTCTATTAAACTGTTTTTCTATTTATCTCAGAAAGAATCAGGCATTTATTGAGTAGTTGCTATATATCAAGCTCCAAACTAAAGGGATCAGACTTGATTTTCTTGTTCTCACTAAACAAGATAATAATAATAACTGAAAACAGCCATCTTTGAATAAACATATGAGATTTGCATCCTTATTAATAATGAAGAAACCCTAAATGAGAACAATGTTGTTATCTTTTTTACTTTGGAGGTTGGTGAAAGTGAGAAGTATGATAATTCTCACTAGAGTCAAGGATGTGCAGGAAGGGGTATTCTCTTCAGTGGCTCGTATCAGTCAGTGTAGTCTGTCTGGAAGACAGTGTAGCAAAATCTCTCAAAATTTAAAAAGGCACATATTCTTGGATCCAGGAGTCACACTCTAAGGAGCGACTGCCGATACCTTGCACATGCTTTTTAAATTGTACTTATAAATAAGGATATTCACAGAAGTGTTGTTTGCAATAATAATACAAAATAAATAACAAAATGGGAGACAGCTTAGATATCCATCAGTATAGGATTGGTTAAATAAATTTGTATTTTCACATGATAGAATACGGTGCAGTGATTAAGATAGACCTCTGCTTGTTGAGATAGAAGGGTCTCTAAGATATTGTAAGTGAAAAAAGAAAGCTGCAGAGCAGTGTATCAAGTACGAAACTGTCATTTTATAAAATTAAAAGGAAAAATAAACAAGTACATATACTATACACAAGCATATACATCGAACAATTTTTTTTATAAGCGATTATAAGAAATCTTAAGAATAACTTTTGGGTGATGAAAATGAAGAGGAGAAGGCTTTTACTTTTCATTTTGTACCTTTAATTACACTTTATATTTTTTAAACTAAGACGTGTTAATGTAATGTTTTTTAAAATGGCGATAGGATTTACCTCAGATTTTCTGTCTCCTCACCCTCCACCCTCATTCCTCCTTTAATGATAAAATGACACAAGCTACAACAAGGAAACAAACAAAAATCAGCAAGCGACTGAGGGGTTATACAAAACACAAAAACATTATGTTTTCAGTGAGCAGAGACAGTGAAAAACACCCTTCAAAATAGGTCATTATTAATAGTTATTTATTGTCTTGTTAGTTTAAAACATGATGCAAAGGTCAGGACAGTAATGGCTAAAGCCAATTGGTCATTAACTGTGGTAATCATTGACCTTAAAAAGGAGAATTGGTCTTCTAAATGATTTTCAGAAGTTGTTAATAACTGTATTTGAAGATTAGCAGTTATATTGTGATGGTGACAAGCGTGCCAAAAGACATTGGCCCCATTCGTATGACAAATTATGTTTTTGGTGTGTAATTTGCAATAGTATTCGTCAAAATTATTCATTCTTTCTAAAAGGAAAAAATTGATTGGTAGCAGTCACAGCGCCAAGGTTAGCATTTTAATGGTGCTGAAACATCTAAATTTCCTGGCTTTTAAACCTTTTAAAAACCTTTGAAGAGATTTATATGGCGTCTTAGATATGTAACAGTTCTTAAAAAATAATAAGGTCACTTTTTTCTTGCATGCAAAAAATGTATTTTCCTAGATGTAGAGGAGAGTTGTCAGCTTTCCTTAACTGTTTTTGCAATCTCTTTATTCATTGGGGTTTACTTTTGGGTAAAGGAAAGAGAAGGTGGTTTCCCTGCTCTAATGTGGTGGCTGTAGTGGGATTTTCCCTGCACTCATATTTTGTTAGTATAGGAACGTGTCTCATTATGGGCAGGTGACCTCTAATAGCATGTTCTAGAAAATACAGGTCTTAGCTCTGCACTGCTCCTCAGGGCATCTTGCTTGGAGTAGTGGATTATGAATGGAGGTGAGAGTATTTCTGAATACAGGAGAGCAGTGCTCCATTTTCTTTCTGTATATGTTGCATTTCTATGCAAGTTGATGACCTTAGAAAGGTAGCAGATCTTCACTCTTCAAATAAGTTAAATGTAGGGGCACCTGGGTGGCTCACTCAGTTAAGTGTCTGAAATTGGCTCAGGTCATGATTTCACAGCTCTTGGGTTTGAGCCCCGGGTCGGGCCCTGTGCTAACAGCTCGGAACCTGATGCCTACTTCGGATTCTGTGTCTCCCTCTCTCTCTGCTCCTCCCCTGATTGCACTCTGTCTCTCTCTGTCTCTCAAAAATAAACATTAAAAAAATTTAAAAAACCGCAAATAAGTGAAATACAGAGTTCTCCTAACATGCAACAGAATATGCATGGTGCTGTATGTAATACTGATTAGATATGTTTCTGTAAATTAACATGCTGGTACAGAATAAAACAGTATATTTTATACTGTTTGGCCAGATCATAAGTAGAATCAGCTTTCATTTTTAATCCTTTGTTCCTACCATAGTTAAAAATCATGTTCAGGATTTTCTCTAAGTCAGGTGCCTTCCTGGCTTGTTGCGTCCCTTTTGTAGCAGAGAGAGAGAGACTGAAATCCTCCTTCTTAAAGCTGTAAGTGGGGGGGGGGGGGGGGGTAAAGCATGCTCAGTCATTTCATTACAGTGCAGGATCAGGAAGGAGTTAGGGAGTTAGGTCTCTAGGCCAGGGAATCAAGATCATGTGTCCATTTCCTGGTTGAGAGAGGGAAGGGAATGGGAAATGGAGATTGCAGTGGGCTCCCTGGTTGAATCTGGCTTTGAATTTTTCTCAGCCTGTTCCTGCTTTAATGTTTTTATGTCAAATATAATTTAGAAAACTCAAGAGAAGGAAAACCTAGTGTATTAATCTATATTTTAACTTTTTCTCTTGCTCCTCTGTACTTTCCAATGTTCTGAGATTCTTTCTTTTAGTATTTCCTTTCATTTCAAGAACTTCCTCTTGTTCTTTAGAGTAAGTCTGCTGGCAACAAAGTTTGTTAAGTTTCTCTTTATCTGTGAGTGTCTTGATTTCCAGTTCATTCTTGAAGGATATTTTTGCTTGTTACGGGATTCTGGCTTGCATTTCTTTTCTCAGCATTTGAACAATATTGTCCCATTTGCCTCTGGTGTCTATGGTTTCTGTTGAGAAACCTATTGTAATATTGAATTGTTTTTTGAATTCCACAATAGATTTAGCTGCTTTCAAGATTTTGTTTGGTCTTTAATGTTTAGGAGTTTGATTATGATACATCTTAGCATTTTTTTTGGTCCTGTTTGGGGTTCATTCATCTTCTTGAATTTGTAGGTTTATTTCTTTAACTAATTTTTTTAAGTAGCTAAATTCTCTGGATTATTTTTTGCCTTATATATATCCCTGACTGGGTGCTGGAGAAGCCAGCAATCTGGAAACATCAATGAGCACAGACAAAAAACAAACAAACAAAAAACCCCTAAGAAAATGGCCTCAGGAAAACTCTGCTGTCTTGCTGTTTCTGGTCAAAGGATCAGAGTCTGAATGTGTTTGTTTTATATATGATGCCCAGGGTTTTTGCTGTACTTAGGAGGAAGAGTAAAATAGTTCATCCTATTCTGGAACCACAGTGCTAGCTTGAATGTTAATCCCTGACACCTGATGGGTAGGAATCATGTCCCTTCCTAGCTTTGTCAGAAGCCATGAGCACTCCGAAGATGTTTAGAAGGCAGTAAAAGTTAAGTGGCATGAATAAAAATTAAAATATGCTCAAAACTTTTTAAAAATAAAATTTGAATATCATAAATTTATATACATTAATTTTAAGGGCGCAGTGTGTTAAAAATTTCAAATCTGAGGTTAGAATGAATCTGATATTATCAGAAAAAAATTTAATTATAATATCTTATATTTTTATGTGAGTGACCTCATTTATGAAAAAGCCTTAATCTGATAGTCTTATCTTCATTTTACAGAAGGCAAAACTGGGGTAAGAAGATTCAGTAATGTATCCAAGGTGGCCACAGTGCTGCCTAGGGCAGAGCTGAATTTGATACATGGATGTTTTCATTCTTTCCATATACTTTGTATATTCACATCTCTAGGCCCTTGAGCCTCTTATTTTGTTGTGGTCCTTCCTTACCTCCATGCCTGGAATGATCTTTTAAAGGTCTTTCCTTTTGCAACTTTTATGATACCATTTGGTCCCTTTACACATTTATAAAACAAATTGCTTTGTCTTCTGTGATCCCAAAGCAATTTTGCAAAACTGTTTTAGCATTTGTCTCATGTTATTATGGGTATTTGTGTATATTACCCTCCACTACCGCTGCACACACATACATGTTAGACCGACACTTTACATAGTTGATGATAAACTTTTATTAACTGAATTAAGATTAAAATCTGACTCCCAGCTAGGGACTTACTTTCCTATGTTGCATTGCATTCTCTGAATATAATGAAGTATACGGTGTTGGGTAGGTACAAATTGCCCAAGATTTTAAGAGACCAAGCCTCTTCACCTAACTAAACCAAAAGCCTGATTGAACAAAGATGTTCGTTTTGATGCTTTAGTGGTTGGTTTTCTTTATGAAATTGTGAAAACTTAGGTTTTACTCCAGATTAACATATAATATTTTCTATCTTTTGCCAAATTAACAGATTCATTTGAAAGCAATTACATTGAGCTTGTATTATACATGGGTCCTTTACATGCATTATCTCTTAATTCTCACTACAACTTGATGGGGGACTATAGTCTCTCTACTTAAGATGACAATATTGGAATTTGGACAGATTAAGTATGTGGCTGGTATGTGGTAAATTAGTATTTCAAATCCAATTTTTGTGACTCCAGATCCAAGTCTTAACCATCTGAAGTTGTAGAGATGCTGTTCACCCATTTCTTTTTATATACATGCTTATATGCACAGTGTTTGCCAGTGTCTGGTGTGTGCATTTTGAAAACAGGAAGAAGTGGGAAAGATCTGTTGTCAGAGGACTAAGGAAAGGGGCAAGTTGTATGTCATCTCTTCCTCATTCAACACCTTGTACTTGGTTTTAATTTCTGTGGTTAGAGGGAAGGGGCCTGAAGCTATATGAGAGACAGACAGACATTGTGAGGTAGTGGGCCCCAACAGAAAAGCTTTGGTGATTCAGGTGAAGGGGGTTGGCAAAAGTCATGGAGGACTGATTCCCCTGGTTCCATTGGTTCTACTTCTGCTGAGATTCCAGGAATGGAATCTCAGGAGCTGCGGGAGATCACCCTGTGACACTGGGGCGGTCATGAGAGCCAGGACAAACCTGCAGCTCTGTTGAGAGGCTGTGCTGTAACAGACATGGAGCAACAGGAGCCAGAGCAGGAGGAGCAGAACAGGTCAACACCTTATGGGAATAGCATCTAACAGATGGGCATTTGGGCAGGAGTGAGGCATTACTCTGGACACCTCACAAATGACTGTGGAGAAAATTTAGAGTTGCTAATTTCCATGCATCAGGCAACTGGGAAATTTTAGCTCCCTAATTAGGTCATTAAAAGCAAATTTGACCCTATTTTATAGTCCCATATGAGTGAGGTCTGGGATACATTTGATTTATATTGTTTTCAGACAAAATACAGGTGAGAAGCTGTGTGATACAAGCATATTATCACTATGTTGCTGAAGCGGTTTGCTTTGTGAATCCCTGGAATGCATCCCTCCACTAAACATCACATATTTCTGTACATTGGAAGTATCTTTTAATACTTGTTTTGTAATCGAGCTGTATGTTGGAAAATTTTCCTATTTGTATTTTGGTTCTAAATTAGTGAATTGACTATAGTATTCTTCTTGTTCCTTAATAATTCTTAAAAATTTACATGTTTTTACTATATAGGAAAAAGATATAAGCAGATTCTTAAAAACTTGGCTTTGGTCTATGCAAGCAAAGTGTACTTAGATGTATTATATATTGCTTTATGGTATATTTTCTTCTTTTTTTTTAAGTTTATTTATTTTGAGAGAGAGAGAGCGAGCAAGCAGGGGAGGGGTAGAGAGAGGGAGAGATAGAATCCCAAGCAGGTTCTGTGCTGTCAGCGCAAAGCCTGACATGGGGCTCAAACTCACAAACCGTGAGATCATGATCTGAGCCAAGATCAAGAGTCGGATGCTTAACCAACAGAGCAACCCAGTATATTTTCTTCTTATTGTGTAGTTTATAGAAGCAATTTTAGAAGAATAAAGGCCATTGGGGCACCTGGCTGCCTCAGTCAGTAGAGAATGCAACTCTTGATCTCGGAGTTGTTGGGTATAGAGATTACTTAAAAATAAACTCTTAAAAAAATAAAGGCCGGGGAGAAGTATAGTACTAATTTACATTTAATATTTTAAAACTTAAAATAACTTATGTTCTATTTTTTTCCAATTTCTAAGAAAATTTATGTTTTTTCTTAAATTTTTCTAAATTGGAGAATTTACAAAAAGAATAAAGTTAAAAAGCCCTCTCCTGTGCTTTTTCCTTTAATAGCAGTTTTCTTTTATGACTATAAGAGTAAAAATATTGATGTAGAACTTTGGAGAATGAGAAAAGCATAAAGAAAATTAAAATCACACTTAGATAATCCCACCCCAAAGAGGTAGTTAACATTTTATTTTTCAGTTTTTTCTCTCTGCATATATACCTAATAGAATCATATTTCTACTACTAATAATTATATATTCTGCTTTTTCATTTACATTATATTTTCCTACTTCATTAAATATTTTAAGAAATACGATTTTTCCTGGCCATGTAGCACTCTATCAAAAATATATGCCATCATTCAACCATTTTAATACATTTGGGAGCTTTTAGTTTTTTCATTACTACAGGTAGTGCTGCAGTGAGCATTCTGGTCCACAAATCTGTCTGCTTCTCTGCTTAGCCTGTTGTATAGAGGTCCCCAGAAGTGTTCTTCCTGGGTTAAAATGTGTAAACATCTTTAAGACTTTACACTGTAGTTTAAATAAATATAAATGAAATCATCTAGCATAGTACCTGGCGAATAGGCACTCAAATACTGACTTTTTTCTTAACAGTAGAAATTCTGCATTTTATTTGTTGTTCATCCTCATTGATGATTGATTTTCCACTACCTGCCTTTCCAGGATTTTTTTTTTTAAAGTAAATTGTATAGCCAAAGTGGGGCTCGATCTTGTGACCCTGAAGTCAAGAGTTGCATACTCTACCTACCAAGGTAGCAAGTTGCCCCTCCTGGATTTCTTTTATTCATTTGTTCATCTATTCAGTAGATGTTTATTGAGCACCTACTATCTGTCAGGCCCTGTGCTACTGGTACATGTTAATTTGGACTTGGGGAAAGCATCATGGAAATACTTGAAAACTTCCTTGACCCCTATACCTAGAGAAATGAATCAGTTCTTGATCTTGTACAACATGAGCTCTCCCCTTCTGAGCTTCTAATTAAAAAAAAAAATGAAGTGAAACAGATTTATACAATTGACATTTTAATTTTTTTCTGCCAGAATTGACAAAGAAAATGCTTCCTTTGCATTCATGTTACTTAGCATGACTTCTTTTGTGAAGGTTAAGTGTGTGTACCAAGTGGACTAGGTCAAGGGTGGGTAATGGACTCACCATCTTACTTCCAATTATTGTGGGAACCTTATTAAACGAGGTGGGATTTCATAAGCTGTTTGAAATGTAAGAAAGAACATTTAGTGAGCTATGAATGTATTTGTCTGACATGATGAAAAATGTATAACCTAATTTTAGGTTTTGTTTTTTGATGATAGGTTTTCTTGTTTAAAGAATGTTAACGTGAATATGTAAGAAATGTTCTATATTCATACATTAGGGTGTTTGTACTCTTTTTTTTAAAACAAGTCATTATTGTCTTTCATTTATGATTAAAACACAGATTGTTAAGGCTTTATACCTTGGTAGATTTTATTCATCCTGGGAAGCATTTTCTCCTGTTAAAATATTAAAGCCTAATCTGAAATATTTTCACAAACACAAGTGACTTTTTGAAGGTTGTGCTCTTGCTTCTGTGCATTGTCTTTTTGCATATTATATATCAGCCTCTCAGAGAGGGGTGTGTTCTTTGTTGCTATAGAATATTGTACATTCAAATGAAGTCCACTTATATATTCATGACTTAAACACCTTTGTAGAAACCTTCCTTATAAACACAGGTGAAAAAAAATTTGCTATTCTACTTATTACCCAGCACCTTGTATATTTAAAAGCTTGTTACAAAGCCTCATTTTGGGTGTGTATACTTTGTTGTGCCTTACAAAGTCTTTAACAACAGTAGGAATATGCTGTCAAACCTAAGTGCTTAGAGTAGAATAATTTGTCAAGTTAGAACATTAATAATAGAATCGATGTACCCAAACAAAATAAAGTTATTTGGGTTATTTCCTTTTATTACTTATTATTTAAAATGTATTGCAAAATACAGGTAAACCTGTTGTGTACAGTTAAACTTGTTACTGATATTTTACCACCCAAAGACTCATTTAACTTGTGTTTTTTTCCCTTCGATACCAAACTTCAGACTGGTGGACATGTATAGAGTAGAACAGTTTAGGTATTGGTATTTCTATTTATAATGACTTGGTGGTGGATAGGTGGGACATATTATAACAGAGAGTTTCATTAAGTGCCGATTTACATTCTAGCAAGTATAATGGTAGCAATAAAATTAACTTAGTATAGTAATGTTGTAGCTCCAAGGAATTGGGGAAAGGAAATGTGTACATTGAGTAGTGGCTAAATTTTTTGAGCACTTTGCATGGTAGGTGTGTAGCACACGTCTCTTGGAATGCTCATAAGAATTCCATTAGGTTCATATCTTATTTTCACACTTTTTGGATAATAAATAACTTCCCTAAAGTCACACAGCTAGAGAGAGGTGGATCTGGATTGCAACCCAGGCAGTCTGGGCTCAGTGATTTTTTAGACAGCCGTATAATACTGCTATTTCTTTTTGAGATAAATAAAAAATGTAATATCACTGATTTGATTGTTGCAGTAATTATATTTAAAAAGATTTCATGCCACATTATGACCAGCCACTTATGAAAACGTATGACAGTGGCCATAAAAGATGCAGAAGAAACATGAGGAAAAGGAAAGGAAGGACCCAGAGAAAGGAGGTGAGGTGAGGTGACCGATTGAAAGGGGAGAGGACAACAAATGAAGAGGGATTCTGGCAGAGGTTGAGGAAGGAAGCAGAGAATGCTAGTTACATAGGTAGGAAAGAACCAGAGACAGCTTAGAAGTCTAAGTAAAATTACTTTTTTCATGGCTGGCTTTTCCCTTGCTTTGTGAGTTTCAGCGTGCCTTTTGGAATACTGACTTTTCTGCAATTCACAGTTCTTTCACTCTTCTTTGTGTGTTAGCCTTCTGGGACTTAATTTCATTTCATCCTTTATGATGAAACTTCATTCAAAGTTGGATGATTCAGAATTCAAGTTGTATATATTCTTTTTTTTTCCTATTTTCTTACATAACTCATGATACACATCTGCATAATGAAATTTTGGTAAATGATCTGTCTGATGGATTTAATTTAGTCTTCAATCATACTCTTGTGAATTTCTCTTTTATACTTTTGAAATGAATCCTCAAACTAGCCATATCTGTTAATTTAAAGGTTTTATTTACAAACAAAGTTTGACAGAATAGAAGAGACTTTACTTTCAGAGAATGAAACTTTTTTTTTTTTTGGTGATATGACCAAAGAATGAATTATATGTTTATGAAACAACTACTTTATTTTCAATTATGTATACTTATTACTTAATTGATTCCAAATTTAGTGCTCAAATAGATTATTTGGTTTTATTTTAAGTACCTTACTGAGTATTTTGCAATGAAAAGAGCACTGGGCTGATATGTAAACTTGGACAGGTTACTTTATCTATTTCTTTATTTGTAAAATTGAAATCACACCTGCCCGTTTATCTTACTGGGTGAGTATACAAATGTGTATGTGTATTAGAAAATACCTTGTAGATATTGTTGCTAAATACACCTATGGTTGTTACATTAGTATATTGCTTTTAGATTCCCCTTTCCATTACTTAAAAGATGAGCAGATACAGAATAGACTAATTCTTCTGTTTCATTTAGATTATCCAAATATTGAATTTCAATAAACTAAAGCAGTATTAGTCAAAGAAACTTGGTCAGCAAATTGCAAGGAAGTGGTTAAGTCATACCCAGCCTATCATACATCTTGTTAATAGGGACAAATATCTATGCCATTAGTTCTGGACCAATGTCTTTCCCTTTCACAAGACTTTTAATGCATAACTTATAAATCTCTTTATCAGCCAATCTGACTTTTCCAAACCCAGACTAACATTAAGCAAGATAGAATGAGTAAAAATCAGGGAAGGTCAAATAAGCAATCAAATGATCAGATTCTCATTGGACACTAATGGAATTTTAGACTTTTAGAAAATGATTAGTTATGAATTTCAATGCCCTGTTGACAAAGGGTCAGTTTTTGTAAAATTATGGTAAAATCTTAATGAGATTTTTAAATCACTGTGTTGGATTATTATCTGCATAAAAAACGATACATAGTTCATATTAAGTCTCACATGAACATTTTTACTGAAAAGATAATGGTATTATGGCTATGATTTTTTAAAGAGCCTTATCTTTTAGAGATCTTTTGAAATACTTGCTGATAATTGTGATGTTTTAGAAGTAGATGGGGCTATTGATGAAACAAGGTTGGCCATGAATTAGCAATTATTGAAACTCGGTGATTGGCAAACGGAGGTTTATTTTACTGTTTTGTCTACTATTGTAAATTGTTGATATTTTTTATAATAAAAATAGGTGGGTGGGAGGATGGGTAAAATAGGTGAAGGAGATTAAGGGGATTAAGAGATACAAATTGCCAGTTATAAAGTAAATAGGTCACGAAGATGAGAAGTACAGCATAGGGAATATAGTAATAATATTGTTATAATGTGGTATGGTGACAGAGGATAACTACATTTATCGTGGTGAGCATTGAGTGATATATAGAACTGTTGAATCACTATGTTGTATACTTGAAACTGGTCTAACATTGTAAACTATAGTTCAATAGTAAAAAAAAACCTAACATTAAATTTTAGTACTTTGTGTTTCTGATATACTTAGTGAAATAATTGTGTCATGCTAATTTAAAGTCAGAGTTGTACTGGCAAATGTGAAGTCTTAAAAAATCCTTGTCTTTTTCATGATCTATAAAATCAGGGGAGCCGGTCTGGCTCAGTTGGTAGAGCGTGCAACCCTTGATCTCGCGGTTGTGAGTTTGAGCCCCACATTGGGTGTAGAGATTGCTTAAAAATAAAAATTTTAAAAGTTAATATTTTTTATAGCTCTCTATTAAAAAGATATCAGGCATGTAATTAAGACTCAGCTTAAAGTGTTTGGGAAAAACCTTATTTGTAACAAGTATAATTTTTAGTCATATTTTTGGTTCCTTTCCATGTGAACTACCTAAGTATGGCATATATAGAAAATAATAATTCAATGACTATATTAATAGAGTGAACACAATTGTAACAAATGTTTAACATTTGTCCTTCTCACTAAATTGTAAACTCCATGAAGTCAGTCTGTAGGTCTTAATCATTGTGTGGAACACAGTGTGTAGAATATAACATGTACTCAGTAAATATTGTTGTGTGGTCATGGTTTAAGAGAAAACTATGTTTAAATAATCTGCCTTTAGATTTCATTTAAAAATGTATTAAAGATACGAAATTATTATTAAATGAAGAGCCCAGTGATGAAGGTCTTACTGAAATGATTTATAAAGCAAAGCTATACTAAGTGTTTGTCTTCGTAATTAGGTATTTCCTTTAATGTGACAAGTGCCATTCTTTGCTGTTTTTTTTTGCAATACTGTGTCAAAGGAGAAAGCTTTCTAATGCATTAATTGTGAGTGTACCTATTGCACTCTGTTGAAAGGTATAATATAGGAAAGCAAAGGAAGATGGAAATGAAATAGTTTTTGTAGATTTTCAAGATTTGAATGAACAAAAGGAGACATTTTATTCTGTTCTGATTTTTTTAATATTTATTTTTGAGAGAGAGAGAGAGAGAGAGAGAGACTGAGCATGGGTGGGGGAGGGGCAAAGGGAAGGGAGACAGAATTTGAAGCAGCCTCCAGGCTCTGAGCTGTCAGGACAGAGCCCAATACAGGGCTTGAACTCATAAACGAGATCATGCCCTGAGCCAAAGTTGGTCACTTAACCGACTGAGCCACCCGGGCACCCCTATTGTGTTCCATTTTTAAAGCTCCTATAAGTATAATGTATAGTCACTGGGCATTTAAATAAAATTTATTCCATTTGGGATTTTTATCATTATAGTACTTGACATATTCTTTGTCAGTTGTCAGATGTGGGTGCTTACTGATTGTGGCATGTGTCTACGCCTAACTGAGGTAACCTGTGGTGTGGTATTCTGCTGTTTCCTAGGGGGCATGGACCCTGCTGTGGTGATAGCCTTCTGGCCTGCTTCTCTGAGGCCAAAATCTCCCTTTGGCTGGTTCTGTGTGTACCTGCTGGACTTTGAAGTACAACTCTCCCTTTACCTTTCTCTTAGAGCCTTTAATTAATGGCTCTGTTAGTCATGGGCCTGTGGTATGTGTTAGCTTTGCATTTCATACATTGCCAATAGGATAGATACCCTCATTATCAAGTCATAAGTATCCTGTCTGGTTTTCAGCCCTCCATAATCTGGTTACGTCTTCCATCTTGGCTTCAGATCTAATCAGAAGGCCTTGGGAAACTGAACTCCACTAAATTGGGATGCAGTATACAGACTGAAATATTCCCAGGAAGCTTTCTGATAGTTGTGGGAGCTAGATCTGTTCCTATTCCAACCTGTAGCTTCTGTTCTTAGAGGCAGGGACTGTACCTTATCTTCATACTGCATTAGTGCTTAACATGAGGTGGTATGACTATAATAGGTACTCAAATATTTGGTGATTGAAAGGGGCTTAAGAAACTGAGCAACCCTGAGTGAAATAAGCCCTTCCTTAAAAACACTGTAAGTGTGTCTTTATTTCTAAAGATATTGCTGATTTAGTAGACTCGGGTAGTCATTTACTACTGGGGTCACTTTTCTTTATTAAACTTATAATTCATTCAAATGATTATTACCAAATGGTTATTACTCAGACAACCAAACTCTTTTCCACCTGGCTTTTGCCCAGAATCCATAAGGCTTTTCTTCTCTGGTGAATCTTGCTAAACTGGAACACATGGCAATATTTTGCCCTTTGGTTATAATGTTCAGTTAGAACCCAACCTAAGCAGATTGCTTTATGCTGGCTTTATTTTGCATTCAGAAGATGAGGGCACTCTACAGGCCCACTGACCACTCTGGCTGTAAGAGATGAAAAAAATAATTAAAGGTTAGCTTTCCTCCTGAAAAATTCCCTAGGAAGTAGATTGACTATGCCCTTGATCCTTGTTATTCTTTTTTCCTGGAGATAGAAAGAAGGCTTTGAATTGGTTCTGAGGTCTTGAGTGAGATTAGATAGTCATGCCAATAATTTCCCCACCTTAGTTTTCCAGTCCATTCCAGAATCGAAGTGCTGCTGTTGCTTTCTTTGAAAATCCTGTCCTTCACTTCATGAATCCGTTTGTCTCATTCTTAGACTCTTGGAACAAATAAGACCAACAATTCACATTTTCTTGGCATTAGAAGGATTTGTTTTTCAATACTGGGCCAACAAGCCATTAACGTGCACCAAAACAGTACTTTGTTCATTTTTATTTTTGGAACTTCTGTTGTGTGCCAAGTCCTGTGCCCAGCACTGAGGATACAGTTGTGAATGGGATAGATGGGGAGACCATCACATAGTGAACAAGGAGAGAGGACGGTGGGATGAAAGGAGATATAACAGACAGGAAGGAGGCAGATCATGTATGGCTTTGTAGGTTATAGAAGGAGTTTGGATCTCATTCTTAGAGTAATTGGTACCAGTGGAAGATTTTGAATAGCAGACTGACATCTGATTTTTAAAATCACTTTTTTTTTTGAAAGATCACTGTGGCTTGATGGGTGGAAAACAGATAGGTGGAATCAAGGGCAGGCAGAAAGAGGTCCAGTGTGCAGGATATTGAAAATGTGCAAGAGAAGGCTGGCACATCGTGGACCATGGTGGTCTATTGTGGCAGTAGAGGTGGCAAAGAGATAACCCTGAAGTGTACCCAAGATCATCTTAAATACTAATATTTGAAAGTTGTAGTTAGCTATGGTTTTTAGATTTAGTAATAGGATTGTTTCTGTCTTGTCATTTGCAATGACATGGATGCAGCTAGAGAGTATTATACTAAAGTCAGTCAGAGAAAGACAAATACCATATGATTTCACTCATATGCGGAATTAAAGAAACAAATGATCAGGGGCCACTGGGTGGCTCAGTCTGTTAAGCCTCTGACTTCAGCTTAGGTCATGATCTCACTGTTCCTGAGTTCGAGCCCCGTGTCTGACTCTGTGCTGATAGCTTAGAGCCTGGACCCTGCTTTGGATTCTGTGTCTCCCTGTCTCTCTGCCCCTCCTCTTCTCATGCTCTCTGTTTCTGTCTGTCTGTCTCTTTTTTATCTGATCATTTGTTAATTTTATCTTTATTTTTAAAAAAAATTTTTAATGTTTATTTTTGAGAGAGAGAGAGAGAGAGAGAGAGGAAAACCAAGAAACAGACTCTTAACCAAAGACAACAAAATGATAGTTACCAGAGGAGAAGGAGATGGTTAAATAGGTGTGCACTTGTCATAATGAGCATCAGGTGTTGTATGTAAGTGTTGAACCACTAAATTGTACACCTGAAACTAATATTACACTGTATGTAAACTAACTGGAATTTAAATAAAAATTTTTTTTAAAGACTGCAAAAATAGGGCTATTTCTGGATGGATTCTATAAGAATCAAGGAAACTTGTTAAAAGTGTGTATTTCTGGGTCCTGGATTAGTAGTTTTGGGATGAAGTTTAGGAAAAACATTGAAGTTTTCTGAGCAAGGTCAAGAAATAATTTTATATTATTTAGTGCATTCATGTACTATTTAGTACACTCGTACGTTCTATAATGCCAGCAGCATAAACATATCGAAAGGTTGCTCTACCTTTTTAGAGTCACTACAAATTCCTTTCATTCCCAGATATGCTAACAGTCATTCCCCAAAGTTAATCTTTCAGCTCAGATTACAAAAATCCCTTTCATTGAATCTATCTTATTCTGATAAAGATAGATCTCTCCTCCCAAGTTCCAAGAAAACTTTTAAGTGTTAAAATAAGAATAAATTGCATCTAAAAATAAGGTAAAACCAGAGAGACAAACCATGGGAGACTCTTAAGTACATCGAACAAACTGAGGGTTGCTTGCGGGGTGTTAGGTAGGGAGATGGGCTAAATGGATTATAGGCATTAGGGAGAGCACCCAGGATGAGCACTGGGTGTTATATGTAAGTGATGAATCACTAAATTCGATTCCTGAAGTCATTATTACACTATATGTTACCCTGTCACTCTGCTTCTTTGGGGCTGAAGGGAAGGCCTTGACTTAGCTCTTGCATTTGAGTGAGATTAGCACCATGAAATGAATCACAGACACTCCTTACCACCAATGCTTTTTCTTGTTGTAACACTAAATGGATCTGCATCCTCTTTATGCAGATGTAGAAGTGTAGCTTGGCTTTTAGAATGCCAGTTTAGGGATAGGGTTCTAGTTTGTATAAGGTAAAGAGCATGGGTCTCAAAACCTAAAAGACTAAAGCGTAAGCCCCACTTTGCCACCTTCTAGCTGTGTAATTTTGAGGAAGTCAGTTTCTAATAGGCTTATGTTAGGGGCCTATAAATGGAAATTATGATGCTTCTTAAAGCTCTTATGAAGATCCCAGATGATGCATAGAGAAGACTTCGTTTGGCAAATGGTAATGCCTTAGTAAATATGGCCATTTATTATTATTTAGCTGTTTTATTACCTACTCCCTCTTCAACTCTTTGGCTGCTAGTACCCCTAATCTTGGTTTAGTGTGAGCTGTGTCAAGAGATGAAAACACAATCCAAAAGCACATTTATAAACATTTACTCACCAAGCAAAATTGGTGACCCTGTACTGTCCATCTTCTGCTCTTTCTATTCCAGACAAGAGTTTTTCAGTCATATATGGCCATTTCTGCCACAGTGGCTATTACACTTCCCCTGTATTAGAATTTTCTAGGCCAATTCTTTCTTTTTTTTATTTTTTAATGTTTTAAGTATTTATTTTTGAGTGAGAGATACAGAGTGTGAGTGTGGGAGGGGCAGAGAGAGAAGGAGACACAGAATCTGAAGCAGGCTCCAGGCTCTGAGCTATCAGCACAGAGCCCGACGTGGGGCTGGAATTCACCAGCTGTAAGATCATGACCTGAGCTGAATTTGGACACTTAACTGACTGAGCCACCCAGGTGCCCCATAAGCCCATTATTTCTACCTCCTGAAGATGTTTCTCTCTTGTCTCCACAATTAGATCTCAGAAGAAATATATCTGATTGAGTGTAGTTCCCAAGAGCTTATGAGAACCAACATCTTTTTCCTTTGTCCCTTTGTACCCTGCATTTCTGGTTTTCATTTACTTCTAGGTTAGCCACTGGAGAAGGCCCTCTTACGATTCACAAACTAAGGGACACCTGGGTGGCTCATTAGGTTAAGCATCTGCCTCTTGATTTCAGCTTGTGAGTTTGAGCCCCTAATTGGGCTCTGCGCTGAGAGTGTGGAGCCTGCTTGGGTTTCTCTCTCTCTCTCTCTCTCTCTCTCTCTCTCTCTCTCTCTCTTCTCTCTCTGGTCCTCCCCCGCTTGTGCTCTCTTTCAAAATAAATAACTTTAAATAAAGATTCACAGATTGAAGCTCTACTAGAATCTTTGTGCATGTTTGTATTATTCAGGCTTTTCATGGTTCTCTCAACTCTGAAGACATACACTCCTTGCCATCATTGCTTTTTCTCATTGTAACACTAAATGGACCTGCATCCTCTTTATGCAGATATAAAAGTGTAGCCTGGCTTTTAGAATGCCAGTTTAGGGATATGGTCCTTCTCTACCTCTGCCATGTGAAGAGATCATGCTATTGAATCTGAGGTTCATCTTCCTCTTTCTCTCCATCACAGCTTTGACTCAAAGATTAAAATCTGCTTTGTAAGCTGATCTCATTCTTCCCTTATTTTTTGTTGCTTCTTTCCAAAACCTGAGCTACATTTCTGTTTGCATGGTAATTCCTATGTGTTGCCTGGTTTCCCACAGTCTTTGAGTTAGTGTGATCCTTCAAGGCCAACGATTCCAGTTTGGAGCTTTTTATCATTCCTGCATTAATAATAGAAAGGAAAGAACCATACAGTCCTCTCAATAGATGCAGAAAAAGCATGTGACAAAATACAGAATCCATTTTTGTAAAAACCCTCAACACAGTAGGGATAGATGGAATATGCCTTAACATCATAAAGGCCATATATGGAAGACCCACAGCTAATATCATCCTCAATGGGGAAAACCTGAGAGCTTTTCCCCTAAGGTCAGGAACATGACACGGATGTCCACTCTCACCACTGTTGTTCAACATCATACTGGAAGTTCCAGCCTCAGCACTCAGACAACAAAAAGAAATATAAGACGTCCAAATTAGCAAGGAAGAAGTCAAACTTTCACTCTTCACAGATGACATGATACTCTACGTGGAAAACCCAAAGACTCCACCAAAAAATTGCTAGACTGATAACATGAATTCAGCAAATTCACAGGATGTAAAATCAACATACAGAAATCTGTGGCATTTCTATACACCAAGAATGAAGCACCAGAAAGAGTGATCAAGGAATCGATTCCATTTACAATTGCACCAAAACCATAAGATACTTAGGAATAAACCTCACCAAAAAGGTAAAATATCTGTACTCTGGAAACCACAGTATGTAATTTTTTAAACAAATGGTGGTAGGACAGTTGGATATTTATATGCAAGAAAGTGAATATTTACCTTACTTGGCGCTGTTCACAAAAATTAACTCCTAGAGCACAATAGACCTAAAGGTTAGAGCTAAGACTACTATTAAGAAAATGAAAAGACCAGGCATAGAATGGAAGGAAATATTTATGAAACAAATATCTGATAAAGGACTTGTGTCTGGAGTATATAAAGCGCTTTTAAACTTAGTAAGACAACAAACCAGTTTTTGAAATGTGTAAAAAACGAAACTTACATGACTCAGCAACTCTACTTCTAGATATTTATCCAAGAGAAATGAAAATATATGTCCATACAAAGTATTATATGTGAATGATCACAGCATGATTATTTATCAAAGCCCAAACTGGAGACAATTCAAATATTTATTATCTGGTGAATAGATAGGTAGTAGAGCTATACAGTGGAGTTCTGCTCAGCAATAAAATGAGCCAACGACTGATCCATGTAGCAAGGGTGAACCTCCAAAACATTATGCTAGTGAAAGAAGATAGAAACCAAAGACTACTTATGGTATAATTGTTTATATGGAATTTCTAGAAGAGGCAAACTATAGAGATAGAAAGCAAGACCAATGGGTGCTTAAGGGTGGGAGCTGTGATTGCCTGAATATGGGCAAAAAGGATGAAGGGCATGTTGGGGATGGTGCAGTGGAGGCACTTTAAAAGGATTGTGGTAGGGCATCTGGGTGGCCAGTGGGTTAAACGTCCCACTCTTGGTTTTGGCTCAGGTCATGACCTTGCGATTTTGGGAATTTAAGCCCCATGTGGGGCTCTGTGCTGGCAGCAGAAGCCTGCTTGGATTCTCTCGCTTTCTCCCCCTCTTTCTGCCCCTCCCCCACTTGCACCATCTCTCTTTCAAAATAAATAAACTTAAAAAAATTTTTTTAACTGCATTGTGGTGATGGTAGCACAACTGTATAAGCTTACTAAGACTCAATAAACTATATCATAAAATGAGTAATTTTATGGTATATAAACTATACCCCAATAAATCTGTTTAAATAATTCTCCATAGCACTTGGTTTATGAGATAACTACCCAGTTTTTGCTCCCCTCTCCCCAAGAAGATGTCATAGCTCCTTGTCCCTTCAGTAGTATTTCTCAAGCTTTAAGGTACATGAGAATCACCTGGGGGGGGGGGGGGAATGCTATTTAGCTGGCTCAGTTGGTAAAGCATGAGACTCTTGATCTTGAGATTGTGATTTTGAGCCCCACATTGGGTGTACAGATTATTTAAATAAATAGTAAAACAAACAAATAAACAAGGAATCACCTGGAGATCTTACTAAACTGTAGATTAGGATTCAGTAGGTCTGTGATGGGGTCTGAGATTTTGCATTTTTAACAACCTCCAAGTTGATGCCAGTGCTGTTGGCCACATTTTGAATGAAAGGCTTTTGAACTTGTTCAAAACCCAGGCTGCATGTTAGACTCTCTCTGGGTTGGGGGGGGGGGTAACTTTTAGAATAAAATTAAGGCATATCTCCACCAGAAATTAAATCAGGAAACTCTTCAGGTAATTCTGATGTGCAGTCAGGCTGAGAACCTTAACAAAATGGGATTCTTTTTACCATAATGGTTCAATAATAAGCTTCTACCAATGTCTCCTTCACTCTCGTCCCACAGTTTAGCCCAAAACTTAGAGCCCCCAAATTATGATCAGAATGTCTTGGAATAAGTAGGAGGGTAAGCCAGCAGGCTTTGACTACACTTTTTTTTTTTTAATTATTTTCTTACACATGTCAACCCCTTAGTCCTGGCTAAGAACTAGAATACAGAAGAAAGGGGAGCCTGGGATGATTATGATGATAATAGCTAAAATGTGTTAAGCAATTACAATGAACCATGTCCTGTTCAAAACATTTTATATGCATTTATCTCGCCTCATATTTTACCCTGTGAGCTAGGTACTGTTATTTTCTCTGTGTTATAGAAGGAACAAAGTATAGAGACATGAAATGACTTGCTTAAAATCACACAGCTAATAAGTGGTCCACCTGGGATTTGAAAAGAGTTAGGCAGACTACTGGGTCCCAGAGAAGCTGATACTCACCAGTACCTGCTGCTTGCAGTCTATACTTATTTCTGCCTGAAACAAGTGAGATATTTAACCCCAAATTTCTAACATATCTTCTATTCTTTGGAATGGAGCCAGACCCTGCCCGAATCTTCAAGGCCCTTTGATTAGTCTCCCAAAACATACCCAAGCGTAGTTAAGAGTGTTTCTATATCCCAAGGACTTACTCTGGTCTTGCTTGACTTATAGGACTCTGTTGGTGCTGGAGGCTCCTCTGAGTTCTCTTGTTCTGATTGCTTGAGCTGAACGAGGAAGACCCGCAAACCAAATTTTTAATACTCTTTTTTCTTCTCTCTGCAAGATTTAACACCTTGGACCTGAGCTTTCTTGTGTCCTTAATCCTTATCTGAGTTCCTCTCCCCTCCTTGAAGATGGAGGTAGGAAAGGCTAGATGTTAGAGTGAGATTGGGCAGGGTATTTAACCACCTGACCATATGTATTTAACCTCTGTTAACCCCTACCCTCTTTTTAAAAAATAGAAATTGGTTTCCATTGAGGCTTCAGGCGATTTTAGTGCTTGAAACATTCTTTGTTAACATAATGTTTTTTAGAAAGCTGAGTGTCAGGAAGGCCCATTTTTAATTTATCAATGGCACCCTTAGCCTTAATATGCTAAAGCATACTTTACTTTTGAGTGCAGAATTAATCTTTTATCAGATGTACCATGGATGCTGTTGGTTTCATTATTTTAGGAAAATGTTCTTGTGATTGTTTTAGAATTAATGCTACCCACATACCTTTATTTTCCAATATCTATTCAGAATAGATAAGGAAGATACAAAGTGTCACCCATATTAAAGCTAATGCAAAAGAGATTTGTCACTGCTGTTTGAAAAACTAACAAAGGTGTTTAACTTGTTGATCTCATCTTGACTGTGAAGAAAATGAAACTGAAATTAAGCCTATGGTAGAGAATATTTGGACCTTCTTTTATAAACTACCACTTTGTGGAACAGTGAAGAGAATTTTAGCACAATTTCAAGAGGATAATTTTATACACTGAAATTTTCTGGAGGTGGGGGAAGACAAAAAAGGAATTTCACTTTGCCCTTTGTTTAAAGCAGAGCCAGGTGGAAATGTCAAAAGTTGTCAAGGTAACTTCTTGGCAGCACTTGGGCCTCAAGCTTTTACATGCCTAGGAATCACTCAGGGGCTTATTAAAAATAGGGATTCTTGGGCCTCACCCTTTTGGCGCTGAATATTTAATGAACTCCTCAGGGAATTCTAATATGTATTACATTAGTCAGGGTTTTCTTGAGAAACAGAATCCGTATGAGAGAGAGAGAGAAAGAGAGAGAGAGAGAGAGAGAGAAAATGTGTGTGTGTGTGTTTCTATAAAGAGATTATTGTAAGGAATTGGCTTACACATTTATGGAAGCCAAGAAGTTCTAAAACCTGAGGTCACAATCTGGAGACACAGAAAAACTGATGATATGGTTCTAATCTGAGTCCAAAGGCATAAGAACCAGTAGAGCCAACAGTGTAAGTTCTAGTCCAAGTTTGAATCTGAAGGTAGGAGACTGATGTCTCAGCTTGAAGATAGCCATGTAGAGAAAGAGCGAGAGCGAGAACAAAAGAGCTAGAGTGAGAGAGAGTGAGCCAAGTCTCCCTTACTCAGCTTTTTTGTTACATTTAGAACTCCAGTGGATTAGATGAGGCCCACTCACATTGGGGAGGACAGTCTGCTTTACTCAGTACACCATCTCAAATGTTAATCTCATCACAAATATCCTCACAGACATACCCAGAACACTGTTTAACCAAATATTTTGGTGCCCCGTTGTATAGCCATGTTGACACATAAAATTAATCATCACACCACCCTAATTTAAAGAATTTGAAGCAGCTAGGGGCAAAGTCAGATTCCTTGAAAGAAACACTTGAAGGTATAAACCTTATAAAGAGACCATTGTCGTCTTTTAGGAACCAGTTATATAATTTCCATGATAAAAAAATGTTCAGACCAGGCAAATCCATAGAGGTGGAAAGTTGCCAAGAATTGAGGGCAACTCTTTTGGGGGTCATAAGCATGTTCTAGGGTTAGATGGGTGCACAATTGTGAATATGCTAAAAACCACTGAACGGTACCCTTTGAAAGGGTGAATGCTATAGTGTGTGGATTATATGTCAATAGAAAATATGTATATTGAGAGAGATTGTTAGGAAGAAGTGGTGATGGAGAGTGTTGACATCGTGGGTGCCTGGCTGGTTCAGTCAGAAGAGCATGTGCCTCTTGATCTTGGGGTTGTGAGTTCAGGCCCCATGTTGGGTGTAGAGATTACTTGAAAAAGAAATAAAGTTAAAAAAACCCACAGGAGATATTGCTGCATGTTTGTAAACAGATTAAAATGAGCCAACGGAAAGGGAAATATTAATGACACGAGGTAGGGCAGAGGGAATTTGCAGGAGCCAAATCCTTAAACTCGCTGGGATGCCACTTTGAATAACTTTATTCGTGTCCCTTCCCTAGGTAACAGATCAGTCAGTGAAAGCATTTGCTGAGCACTGTCCTGAACTTCAGTACGTTGGCTTCATGGGTTGTTCGGTTACTTCTAAAGGAGTCATTCACCTAACCAAGGTAGGTTCTGTGGTTGCATCTCCTTAGCCTTTCTATCATTCATATCAGCACCCTAGCATTGGTAAATGTATTTGAGTGAGGAACAGTCAGACCATTACAGGAGTGTACTAGGATTGGGGTGCCTGGGTGGCTCAGTTGGTTAAGCATCAGACTTCGACTCAGATCATGATCTTGCGGCTCCTGAGTTTGAGCCCCGCATCAGGCTCTGTTCTGACAGGTCGGAACCTGGAACCTGCTTCACATTCTGTGTCTCCCTCTCTCTGCCCCTCCCCTGCTCACACTCTGTGTGTCTCTCTCTCAAAAGTAAGCAAACATTAAAAAAAAAAATAAAAGTGTACTAGGATTTGGTAGTTGAGATCAGTTTAAAGCAACAATACAAAATCTATCCTTTCTTAAATGGAACATTCATTTAAACAAGAAAGCTTACTTTCTTGCTTTTTCATTGCCAATGACTATGAGATAAATATATGCATTAAAGAAACTGATCTATCTAACAAAAATTATTTAAATGTTAATTTATTGCATTTGGCTTTTAGGAAGTACATATGTCTCATGCATATGATTAAGCTGAAAATGTAAGGTGAAAAGAGAGGTGAATTTATGTCAAAAATTAACCTTCTAGGAGAGTTCACTTTTATACCAAATATATAAAATATCATATTTTGGCAATGATGAAAATTCCAGTTCCTTTGTAATCTCTCACTTATGTGTCATCTGTACTCCAGAGCTTTAAAATAATTAGGAGCTAATTCTTACATGTGTGTAATGAAGAATGGATGACTATAAAATTTACCTGTGTATTATCTGAAATTTGTCATTGGATAGATTTCAACTGCATCATATTATACTTAGGATAATGGGTATGAGTCCTTGCCTTTCCCACTTTGTAGTTGAGTAACCTTTTCATTCACCTTTCCTTCATTTCACTACTCTTAGGAAACTTATGTTAGCAGCACAATGTTGAAATAAACCGGTTGAGATCCCAGGTTTCTTAGGGCTTGGTCTCTTCAGGTCTCTTTAAGCTTACAGTTTAGTGGGAAATAATCTTTTTCTTTTCTTTCTAGGAAGAGAGCAAATGATAATGAGTTACGTGGGACTCTCCAATAAAGGCACAGGGGATAGGTGCCTGGGCTCTGTTGTTTGCTTGAGTTTGAATCTTGTCTCTGGCACTTATTAGCTGAGTAGACAAATATTTTTCAGGGTATTAATTGAAATAATACATGCAAGGTGCTTGCCTCAGTGTCAAAATTGCAGTAAATGCTAAGCTAATGTTACTCCTAGTATTAAAATGGATTTTGTTATATCTAAGTTGCTTGAAAATCAGAGCAAACTTTGAGAGAAGAATATCAAATCACTGGTTTGGTCTGGTGTGTCTGAAACAGATCCTGTGATTGTCCTGTGTCTTAAATGACTGATAACTGACCAACTTTAATTGTTTTTTGAGGATCAGAGACTAAAGCTGAGTGAGAGGAAAAACACATCATTCTCAATTATTGTTCTATCAGAATATCTTAGTGTAACCAAGACCATACATGACCATAATTTTTATTCATTTCCTATAACCTTGGCCTGGAACATCTTGGTGGATGAATGTTTTTCTAGTCACATCTAATGTTGTTTATAGTGTAGAGTAGAAATGCCTTTGGATGAACAGATTGTGCACAACAAGTGTTATAATGACCATATGTGGGATTTTTATGATCGCTAGAAATTGTACTCATTAAAGACAAAACAAGACTTATTAGATCAGTAAGTGCTTCCCTGAGCATTTTGAGATGGCCAAAAATTATGGTACACTGGTACTTAAAAGATCAGAATTACTCTCAGTGACAAAATAGCAGCTATAGCAAATAGCAAATGTCTGCGTTGGAAGGCTGAATTTGCTGAGAATGTTCTTCTGAAGATTATAGGCCAGAATTGGTGGTTTGGACTGTCAGTAGTTCGGATCTACTGGATTAATATCAAAGCCAGTCCACAGACTTTTGAGGATCATTCTTTGTTGGTCAATAAAGTCGTTTGCTCTGATGAGAAGACTGGTTGGTGGTATAATATTGCTTATTTTCCTGGATTCAAATAAAGGCAAGATAGAATTTTAAGCATGCATAGCTTCTCTAAAGCTATTTTAATTGTTTTTATCTCTTGAATACTAAGGGTAGAAATCATGTTTTAGGGGCACCTGGGTGGCTCAGTTGGTTGAGCGTCTGACTTCCGCTCAGGTCATGATCTCACAGCTTGTGGGTTTGAGCCCCACATGGGGCTCTGTGCTGACAGCTCGGAGCCTGGAGCCTGCTTCAGATTCTGTGTCTCCCTCTCTTTCTGCCCCTAACTCACTCACATCCTGTCTCTGTCTCTCTCAAAAATAAACAAACATTAAAAAAATTTTAAAAAGAACTCAGGTTTTAATAAAATAAAAGCTTTTGGGTTAAAATATTTGCATTCTGACAGTTTTCATACTCAGATATTGCACAAAATGTAATTTACATTCACAAAATGTTTATAAATATATAAATGCTCCGAGGAAGTTGTGTTACCCTTCTTATCATCGTGGTATATAATTTTTAAATTAATGATTTAAGAGATGTGAGATGCAGAGTGTTGAGAGCTATTGGTGTAAATATGTTTAAGTTTATATGGTTTAGAAATTCTTTCCAATATATTACTTTTCTAAGTCTCTGGCTCTCAGTTTGCTAAAAGAGGCAAATGACATAAAACCTCCATGATTTAGTTTCTTGTCTATGAAGAGATGTGTCTAAATTAGATGATCTATCTTTAGAGTTTTTTGTACCCAGAAGAACCTATGCATTTAAAAGTAATTGACCTATGGGGCACCTGGGTGGCTTAGTCGGTTAAGAGTCCTACTCGATTTCGGTCAGGTCTTGATCTCATGGTTCTTGAGATTGAGTCCTGTGTCAGGCACTGTGCTGGCAGTGCAGAGTCTGCTTGAGATTCTCTCTCCCTCTCTCTCTGCTCCCCCCTCTCCTGTGCACATGCTTGTTCTCTCTCTCTTAAATAAATAAATTTAAAAACAGAATCATTAACCTAGAAGGGACTATGAGGGGGGTTTCCCTGAAACTAAGAAACCAAATTAATAATTTAGAAAGGAAAATTGGGGATTTGTTACACCAAGGGCAAGAAGACAGAAGATTTGGAATAGGTGGAAAAATATTGATATCCTATTACTATGGTTCGTTGGGCTCAATTTTACTTTGATGCTCTCAGCCTTGACTAGACTGTTACTCATTTTGCAATATTTATTGACGAAATACCCTTAGTCTTCAGATAAATTCTGCTAATATCAAATAATCTTAGAGTAGGAGGTCTTCCTTCTAGGCTCCTATGATTGCAAATTAGAGTCCAGAAATAGCTAAGACTGAATGCAGCCAAGTTGAGAAGATAAAGTCAGGTTCACTAGGCTGTGTTTGGAAACAATGAGACCCATATTTAAGAAGCAATAATAAGAACTTTTGAGGTCTCCATTTAACAGTTGAGAATCTTAGTGACGTGTTGTATGTGACAGAATTGAGTCTTCTCCAACACAGGTATGTTTGTTCTTTCACTGCAATGTATCTGTTTATAAATATAAAATATTTCTATATTGTTTTCCCTCCTACTCTTCAAAAACAGATTTAGCAAATGCAAATATGTAATTAACCCCTAGCGTCTAGATGGTGGTGCCTAAATATCATTTGCCACTGAATGAACTAATAGAAACACGTCAAAAGGACCCAAAGTAAACATGAAATGGTTCCCAGTGGCCTAAGTTGGCTTACTTTGAATATCAAAAAGGAAAATGGCTGAAATGGGTTAAAGCAAACCAAATGTACAAAAATCTTGAATTCATAATGATATATAAAAAACAGAATAAAATGATTTATTTTTCTAGCTAAGATGGAGCAATAGGGACCAGATTTACTCTTTTCCTTGAAATATCCCCCAAACCAGGCAAAATATATGTAACAGTAGTCTTCAAGACACTGGCTGTCAGACAACTAAGGACAGTGATCCCTGAGATATGAGAAGCAAGAGGAGTCCTATGATTGCTTCCATCTAATGCATTGAAAGAATTTCCAGCACATAGCACAGGGTGGGCGTGGGTGGGGGGGGCGGGGTGGGTAACCCAGGCAAAACTCAGCAGACACTCTTGAGTTAAGACAGAACAGGAAGTCCAGGGAGACCAAGGCAGCCAGAGTTCAGAGGACAGACCACCAGAGTGGAGAGAACCCCATAGAGAACTCATAGGGAATCCCAGAGGTCTGTAGATGATCTCTTTTGCGCATCCAATCCTAAATAACCCATGAGTACAGAAGAAATCAAAAGAGAAATTAGCAAGTATTTTTAACTGAATGAGAATGAAAACACAACACTGATGATTTAGTGTGATCCTGCTAAATTACCCTTTAGGTAAAATTAAATAGCACTAAACACCTATATAAGAAAAAAAAGAACATCTGAATTTGGTGACTTTCTACGTTATAAACTTTTACCTTATAAAACTTAAGAAGAGCAAATTAAACTCAAAGTAAGCAGAGGAAAGGAAATAGTAAAGATCAAAGTGGAAGTCAATGAAATAGAAAACAAAAATAAAAGAAAAATCATTGAAATTAAAAACTGGTTCTATGATTAAATAGATCAAATTGATAAATCTCCACTTGAACTGATTAAGAAAAGGAGAGACAGAGAGACAAAGACAAGACACAACTTGCCAATATCATGTCATAACTACAATTCTACAGATGTTAAAAGGATAACAAGGGAATTTTGTATGTGTTTATGCCTATAAATTTAATAAATTAATGAAATGAAAAATTCATTTGAAAGACAGATTACCAAAGCACACTCAAGAAGTACATAATCTGAATATCTCTGTATCTGTTAAAGAAATTGCATTTGTAGTTAAGAACCTTCCCTCCAATAATACTCCAGGCCCAAATTGCTTTACTGGTGAATTCTACCAAATATTTGTTATATTTAAAAACTTTGAGGCACTTGGCTGGCTCAGTTGGTGGAGCCTGCATCTGTTGATCTCCAGGTCATGAGTTCACGGTGTAGAACTTAAAAAATAAATAAACAATCTAACTAAAAAACTTTATCAGTAAGAGATACACATGAGTATTTACTGGTAACACAGTGTTTAGGCATTTGGTTTGAAGTATTTCAAAGAAGATAAAAAGAAGAAAACGTGGATTGGCCGATGAAAAATGGCAAACTATAGATAATTGAGCTAGATTATAGGACATGGAGGTTTATTACCTTATCCTCATTACTGTTGTTTGAATTTGAAAATTTCCATAATAATAAAAAAAGCTTTTAAGAGGTCAAAAATTTAAAAATGTTGATATTAATGTCACATGATAAAATCACACCATTCAGTATCATACTTTTTAAGAATGCATACGAACATGGGAAGTGTTCAAGATAATAATAAACAATAATTTATATTAGCATATAATATTAATTTAAAAATCAGTTGAACAGATAGATCTATGGAGTCTGAAATGTCAAAGTGGCAAGTTATTTTTACCTGTAGTTGGAGTACAAACTTCAGAAATGCTGTGGGTTCGTGAATTTAATGCTGCAGATCCGTTGTTAAGTTTACATCAGATCAGCTAAAATGATTTTAATCTTTTATTAGATCTTACTTTAAATATCTACTAACGGGGGCACCTGTGTGGCCCACCAAGCGTCGACTCTTGGTTTTGGCTCAGGTCGTGATCTCACAGTTCATGAACTTGAGCCCCATGTTGGGGCTCCATGCTGACAGCACAGAGCCTACTGGGGATTCTCTCTCCCTCTCTCTCTGACCCTCCCCTGTTTGGGTGCATGTGTGTACCCACGCTCTCTCTCAAATAAATAAACTTTTAAAAAAATTAAAAAATAAATTACTGTTATGCAAGGTGGGGAAGAATTTTTGACAAAAAGTTCACTTTTATTATATACCATGTAAAAAATTCATATTTGTCATAACTTAAAGGTAGATGTATTTTTTAGATTGCTGATATATTTTAAAGTTATGTGTGTTGATATTATTTTAAAATATGAATATAGTAAGATTACTAAATATTATAAAGCTGTGAGTGTTAATTAGTTAATAATATAATTCTGATGCTACATTAGGTCTTATTGTTGCTTTAGTTATTCAGTTTATAAACATGACCTGAATTCTTGGGATATGTCAGGTATGGTTTTGGTTGAAGTTTTTAATGTTTGTTTCTGTTTTTAAACAGAATTTTTTGGGCAAGGTAACAGACAACTAAACAAAATGCCCAAACTTCTGATATTTTTTTGGACCATAATCACATTTAAAGAATTTAAAAAAAAAAAACACGTATTTTAAAAGTGCTTATGGTTGAAAGTATGAAATGTTTTCTAAAGAAAAACAAAATTGATTTTTTTCAGTCAATTTAACTTAAGTAACTGAAAGAATGTTCATTCATGCAACTAACTCAATTTTTGTCTTCCCTTTCTTGTGTATCCAGAGACTAGAAATGAAAGATGAACTTTCTTGCCTTTTAAATTTCCAAACAACTGATCAGTTTAGAGTACTTTATTCTACAGTTAGAATAAAATGTTTTGCTGCCTTAAGGATGATGTTGCTGTTTAGTTATAGATTATCATTTCATTTTTTTCTAAGTAATTATAGTAGTTGAGTGTTATTTTGAGATATGGAAAAATACGTGTTCTTAAATTCATTCAGCGCTAAAATATTTTGTAGTAAGTATGAGCCAGTGAGTATTATGAAGATATGTTTGTTAGATGACCATGCTTTGGTTCTATTTAGCCTCTAGAGTTAGGAGTTGAGCCCAAAACCTGAATGTTGAAAATATTGGCGATGATTATCTAGATCTGGTGTGATCCATTAATTGATTTTTTTTTTTTTTTAGAAGTTTGCAATGGACAGCAAACCACTTATTGCTGTCATTAAAGTTGATGGTATGATGACTAATTGTATGACCTGGGGGAAATCACCTAATTTCTTTGCCTCAGTTTCCTCATCTATAAAATAAGGATAATAATAGCGTCTACCTGCTGCTTGGGTTGTAGAGGAAGTGTGCTTGGGCTGTAACTAAAGTAGTCAAAAAATAAAATAAATAAAGTAATGAGAAAAATATTCATCCTGGTGTCCAAAAGTTCCTGGTAACTCTTTAGTCCTAATCTACTCCTATTCTTTCATTAAAATAAAAATGTAAAATAAATTTTCATGAAAATAAATCTTATTTAAAATCTTTATGATCCTTTTATTTCTATCTCAGTGCCAATACTGAATCTTAAGATTAATAACCATATGTGTGCTCTTCATTGTTTTGTTTTGTTCTCTTCCTTTCCCTGCCAACACCCTTATGGGTAAGTTCATGCACTGAACAACTAAAATAGTATTTTTAATAAAATTATTAAAAAATTCTTACTGCAGCAGTACACTGAATCAGAATATACTCTTGTACCTTATTATTATTGCACAAATTAGTGACTTTGATTTTTACTTTGCTAAATTAGTATAGGCCGTATCTACATAAGCTGTGGCAATTTATCACATTTAGTTTTTTATTCTGTTAAATCAGTAACACCTGTCCAATGAGGTTACTCTTTTTATATTTTATAACCCTGTTGCTCACATTCTAGTTGTAATATATATTTGTTTGTGCTACCTTTTCATTTCAACAACTACAGTGGCAGGATGTATCAATGTGACACGAGTAAAATAAATGAATTCATCTTTCAAATGACTCCATTTGTGAAAGTCCTAACAAGTAAAATGAACAGATGAGTTTCTTTGTTATATCTATCCTTTGATAAAATGGTTGCTTCAGGCTTTAATATAAATATATAATATAAAATGAAGAAAGTAGGCACTCTTTTTTGAAAGGGTCTTTCTTGGATGTTGGCTTTTATATTTTAAATATTGTTTTACATTGCTTATATTATCCTCATTTTACCCCTTGACTTTTTATCACATACTTCTTATTCATAAATTGTGGTTTTGAGGCAGATATTCTTATATTCATATGAAAAAGGATTTCAACTTTATTTATCAGGTCTCTAACACATGAGGTCAGTCTTTATCTAAGAAAGATTAGGAGATGTTGCTTTCATGCTTTCTTAGACTTTCAAATTCGTTCACACTGTTTTGTGAGAGAAATTTTATTTAAGGAACAGTGTGAGTCTACTTCACTCAGTCTTGTGGTTTATACATAAATTGTAATATTAGACACGGATGGGGCCCCAGCAGAACAGACTGCCGGAATTAGAGAAACCATATTTGGGGCCTAATGAGAATAAATTATAATGAAACTTAATGAGGAAATCTATTACTGGGAAAAAATAAAGTAAGCAGATCTCATTTATTAATTTAAAATAAACATTTATTGAGAATTAGAGCTAAATAGAAACCAAATTTATTTAAGGGACATAGTCAATTATATAAAACCATTGACAGTTATATTCACTTAATAGCTTTGAATGATTATACAATATTTACCAGCATTTATTTTTAATTAATTTAACTGTGTACTTAAGTACAAATTTCACTGCACCTGGGCAGATCTTGTTAGCCACAGGGAAGTGCCTGTGTATGAATATATTACATTCATTCACACACATAGTTAAACATGGTACACACCCACACCATGCCAATCATTAATCATTACTCAGAAACCAAATAACCAGATTTTTCTTTACAATTTTGCTTAATATCATATGATGTTTATAATGATGAAGGGGCTCCTGGATACTGAAAGGAAGATAAATTATGTTGTGCCTTTTTTATAGTCGCATTCTTGGACAATAGGGAATTCATTTCCATAGTAACTCTCTGTTAGTCAAAAGCTAATTTATTTATGTGACAGTAGAGGTATGTGTTCTGAAATTTTAGCTTGAATCCTCAGTATTTAACCAGAATTTGAGCTAACATATTTTTACTCATTATTTTCCATAATTATTTTTGGAATAAAGTTTGGTTCTGAGCTGCTTCTTCTCCAGACACCCTGGCCCAATAATAGAGGCCAATCGAGTCCATTGACTAAAGGCAATTGAGCTTCTCACATGTTTGCTATCCAGCCCAGAGGTATCACAGGCATTTACACAAAAGCTGTTGATCACACTGTATTTACAAAACCTTTAGGAATATAGCTGCTTCCCCTCCTGTAGACTTCCCTGCAATTGAACGGTAGACTTCCCTTCAATTGATTGTATCCTAGTGGGATGATTGGCCATCAACATTTTTTTTTTTCCCAAGAGAAAGCTTTCCACTGGAGCTTTCTCTTTTATATTCACTAGAGGAAATGCTTGGTTATTATGTTTGATCAGAGGTACTTTTTCAACATACAATTGGCTATCAATCTTGGATCTTTAAAAATGAAACAATACCCCCGTGCCTGAGAAGGCAGCACAAGTGATGACTTTTACAGATCTCATCTAGCTGGAAAAGAAAACAAAGTTGGTTAGCACTGCATTTCTCAGGCAAGTTGCAGGAATACTCTGGCAGTTAGGCTTCTGGGTTGTTATAAAGAACTCCCATTAGATTGACTACTTTTTTCTTATTTTTGGAAACTGGATCTCCTAACCCTCTCCTTTTACTTTGTTCTCACCCCTAGGTCTGTTAGTCCTCAGATCCTTTTTTCTCTCTAAGCTATGTGCTTCTGCATCACAGAGGACTTCATTCTCCAGGCTGCATTCAGTGGGAGGCAGCTAGGCCAAAGGAAGTGAGAAACTAGTGTATTTCTCTCCCTCCCTCTCTGTCTCAGGTAACATTACTGGAGACAGCTTTATTTCCTCCATGGTTCTAGCCCTGGACAGATCCCCTGCAGCTCCAGCTTGTATTGGATGGCCATAGCCCATGGATTCCAGTAACACTGACCCATCCTTTTGTCCTTCCCTCCTTGGGTACATGTTCTTCCTGCTGTTGCAAAATCTCTGGCTTATACTAGCCTCTCCAGTTTTTCTTCTCAGCCTCTGCTTCACCAGAATAACCAATTTCCTTAATGAAATTCCCTTCGTGTAATTTTAATAAATACTTATAGTGGTTTCTGTTTTCCTGTTTGACCCTAATGCATCTTTCTTTCTGCATCATTCCATGTTTCTTACATGAGACCCCCTTTAAGAGAGTAGAACCAATAATTATTTCCTCTCAGAGGATCTTGTAATGGTGGCGATCAAAGCACAAAGCAGAGAATTGCACATAATGTAAGATTTAAGTTATTCTTGACCCTTCCTAAAATTATCACTACCTGTACTTCTGCTCTGGATCTAGACAAGCCATAGCTAGAGAGATAGAGACAGCTAGCTATGTGACAGTTAAAAACAATGAAGCTACAAGGCCATGGTGAGTCCCCAAAATAGGATGATGGACTAGCTGCTTAATTCTCAAGAGACAGTTTGTATACATGCTCCTAGAAAGACAAAATTTAAATGTTTTCTCAGTGCTATAATCTATAATGTCCATTCATAGAGGAAAATTTGAAGAAAAATATTTGACTAAGAAGTTGTGAACTAGTTATCTGAGTTATTGGTTATTAGTCACTAGTTAATTTAAGTTACATCTTAGATGGTTTTGACTGATAATTTAAAAATAACATGCTATCATGTCCACTTCTATTTTTTCATTTTCAAAAATCTTGGTCATGCTTTTTTTTATTGATATGAGAGGGCATAAGTGACTCAGAGTACATATTATTAAAGTAAACCATAATTTGATATTAAAGCTATACCTTAGGTGTACACTGGCTATTTTATTTTAAATTCATCTCGGTTGAAGCCTTTTACTCATAGATGGACAAAATAGGTTGAGAGAGTAGCATTACAGATGGATAGTTCTTTGTATCAGAGTGTGATACTTTAACATATAAGGCAAAGTTATAAAATTTTTGCAGCTTACTTTGGAAAAACTTGTATTTTCTATTTAATGATAATGTAATTTCATGATCTATATTATTTAATTACCATTTTTTTTAAAGTTTATTTATTTATTTTGAGACAGAGTGTGTGTGTGAATGGGGCAGGTACAGAAGGAGGTACAGAGGTACAGAGGGAGAGAGAATCTCAAGCAGTCTCCGCACTTCGAGTGCAGAGCCTGGTGCGGGGCTCGAACCCATGAACCGTGAAATCATGACCTGAGCCAAAATGAAGAGTCGGAAGCCACCGACTGAGCCATCCAGGAGTCCCATGATTACCGTTTCTTACTGATAACCGATATACTGCCTGTAGCATAGATATTAACTTTGATTTTAGATCATTCACTTTTAGCTCTTGAGTGCCATTAGCAGAGTGAGGAACTAAAGTTTACCAATTTCAAATTTAAATATATTTTAACCAAATGCTGTTGCTTCTCAAAATGGTTATTATAGAACAAAGGTAAAACAATTGAAATCTGATTTAGTGTTTGGAGAGTTCCTGACTTGGATTTTGAGTACACATCTTTACATGCCCTTTAAAAAGTTTGAGTCTTCTAAGATTTTTCTCATGTGGAAAGTGTTCATTCTTTCATTATCATAGGTGATTGGGGCACTTGGATAGTACCATGAACAATTAAATCAAGTACATTGCCAGAAATGAAGACTGTGGAAGAAATAGCATTTTTTCCCAACTTACGTCTTGATTTCTTTTCGGATGGATTCAGTGACTCCTTTCTCGCTAGTAGTGGTGATCCAATTGATTAATTGTAAGTTTGTTAGTATCAGATATGTCTTCCAACTAGAAGGAATATTTGGGGTTTTATTTGGGTACTGTAAGGGGGCGTGTAGAAAGAAGTATGACATATATGTTTTGGAATGTTTCTTCTCATAAAAATGGCTTTGAGATTGAGAGGAGAGAATGCTGCTGATGGATGCCTAGGTGAGCTGTTTTCTTCCTTGGTGACTCAGGGTGCTCCAGACTTACAGGGCAAACCTCAGAGAGAAGCTGCATGTACCTATTGACAGAGGCCCCATGCTGTTCCACCATGTGTGTTAGGAAGTCTTTTTCTGGTGGCATGGAAGGCCGAACACTGGTCGGTGGCCCCGCTGGTGGTTATTCTGGACACCAGCGTTTTTTTAGTTCACACTCCCTGAAACAGTACCTGGTCACAGAATAGGAAGAATCATTTCTGAAATTAAGATTTAAGCACTTTTCCCTCTGAGCTGTGGCTTTAGGCTGAGGCCCAGAAATGAGAGTGTAAGGCTATGAGATTTTCGATGTGAAGGTGAGTCCCAGTTGCATATTCTAAATTGGGAAGAAAGAAAAAAACAGACATTTTATTTTACAGAGTAGGTACAACATTTCGGTAACATTTCTGGAATGCCAAAAAAATAGATATGTCAGAATACTTTTTTAAGTTAAAGAGCATTAATGGCATCCTTTTGTTTTTCAGCTGCATACATTTAAAAATAAAGACTGGAATGATAAGACTTTTGCCTGAGTAGCATATGATCAAGAGGTCAACGTACAGGTCGCTTGGCTTGGATATGACAAGCTTTTGTCCTGGGCTAAGTTTCATTTATTTTCCTACTTTAAAAAATTAGGTCATGAAACTTTTATTTGGAAGGTACCTCCCAAACTTCTGACACACTGAAGTGTGGTGTATGATGCCAGTCACTGAGATAGGTTCCAAATTCCATGGACTGTCTTTTATTTTTATAATAGATCTCGGACCTTGTTGCAAAGAAATGAAGGACAAGTACCCAACCAGTCCAGTTAGATGAAATAATCTCTCCTTGTTTGCATTCACATTTGACTTAATTTGCCCTTAGTTTATTTAAGCTTTGATTTTTTTTTTCCTATGTGAGTGAAACAGTGTGAACATTTTATTTTTTTAATTGAGGAGAAGTTCTGTTTCTTAGCTCCTGCTGGGTAAAAAAGTGACAGGGCTGCTTAGTGCTGCTAACTTTAAGTGCTGTTTGTAGTTTGTTATGAGCTCCAGAAATCTTATGTGGAGAAAAGAAAGGGATCTAGTGGAAAGAAAAGTCCTAGAAAAAAGTCAATTAGAGACTGCTGCCTGCCAGAGTACAAGATGAGGAGCAGAGCATCCATTCTGAATTGGTACACCAAGACGCAGAAATCCAATTAACAAATTCACATTTCTGCAGCAGAAGACAGTGATTACAATTTTGGTGAATTCTTCAGAATTCCTGCCACACACATCAAAATGCTGACAATTTACAGAGGCTTGAAAAAAAGAAAAACTGTTCTTCACTTTAAAAACAAATATATGTAAATAGAGAACTGATTGTGCTTCTTGTTCTAAATGACCTTTAATTGTGTGGAATGAGATTTTTTTTTATTATTTAATACTTACATCTTAGTGAACTTTATGTTCACTAATGTTCAAAAATATCACTTTTTTTTTAAATTTTTTTTTTTAACGTTTATTTATTTTTGGGACAGAGAGAGACAGAGCATGAACGGGGGAGGGGCAGAGAGAGAGGGAGACACAGAATCGGAAACAGGCTCCAGGCTCCGAGCCATCAGCCCAGAGCCTGACGCAGGGCTCGAACTCACGGACCGCGAGATCGTGACCTGGCTGAAGTCGGACGCTTAACCGACTGCGCCACCCAGGCGCCCCAAAAATATCACTTTTAAAAACACGTAGCTTCAGAGCCTTAGATCCTGCATTTGATAGAGTTAGAGGGACAGATACCTGATTTCTGGAAATGTAAATAAATGAAAATATCTTTAAAGTTTTGACCCTAATTTCAGATTTACTCAGTCAGCAAGAGCATTTAATGAATTGAGTTTGATGCACCTAATACCGTGTAAGGCACTGGTGACATGAAGGTGAATAGCCATGGCCCTGACCTATAGTAGCTTGCCTTTGACTCTAGTGGGAGGAACACTTACTAGACCAAACTGTAGAGCAGCGTGTTGAAGGCCCTGGTGGGAGAATGACCACCATCAGTGGGTGTACGTAGGGCAGTCTCTGACTCTGACAGTGGGCATCCCAGATGATTTTACAGAGGATGTGCCCTGGAGCTGTGAAGGCTGAATTATGCTTTGATGGGAAATGAAGCCAGCCTGTCACTGCCCCAAGGTGGCTCAGGATACTATTGCTGTTAATGCATTTAAAAATTTTTTTAGAATCAGATTAGCCGACTATGTATTATATTCTATTACTATGCTTATGTATGCTTGGATATTAATTTAATCAATCAATTAATTTTTTTTTTCCCCTCACTGTTAATTGTACCCTACTATCATTGTATCCGGCTAACCCAACGAATTTAATCAATTGTAAGTGCCATTTGTGTGCTGATGACTTCCACATTTTCTTGACATCTTTTCTTGGCCATCTAATGGACATCTCAGACATAGCATATTCAAAATCAAACTCTTTTCCTATCCGCTACCAAACCATCTTAGTTAATTGGAGCAATACCTTCCAGGAGCTCAAATCAAAAACCTTAGAATCATCCTTGATTCTTCTTTTTCTCTCATGCTCCATAATCCATTTGTCAAAAAATTCTGTTGATTCTTCTTTCAAATATATCCAGAATCTGATATTCATACCACCTCTAGCTGCTATCACTGTGGACCAAGTCAGATATTGATTGACTACATTAATTCAGTATAGTCTCTCTCTGCTTCTACCTTTGCTTCTCTTACAGACTCACGCAGAAGCTAGAAGATCATTTAAAAATGTAAGTTAGATCATGTCATACTCCTACACAAAACCCTCCAGTGGCTTCCCAAATTCCTCAGAGCAAAAGCTAAAATCCTTACCTTGTCCTACAAGGTTTCATACAGTCTGCCTGTCTTCACTCACCTCTTTGGCTATGTCTCCTGTTAGTTTTCTTTCTGTTCATTCTGCTGCAATACCTCTGGCTCCCCATTCCAAAATGCTCCTCCTGTTCCCATCCCAGGGTCTTCGCACTAAGTCTGGGCCCAGACATCAACATGTTTTGTGTGCTTCCTCGCCTCCTTCAAATCTGTGCTCAATGATCATCTTTTCAATGAGATCATCTTTGACTGCCTATTTAAAATCATACCCCATCTCATCCCTTCCCTCCACTGTTTTCCATCTGCCTTGCCTTGTTTTATTTTTTTTCTATAGTACTTTTTTTTATATAGGACTTTTAACATACTATATAATTTACTTATTTATTTTTCTCCTCACTTTTTTCCAGGTAGGAATATTAGCACCCTATGGACAGGGTTTTTTTGTCTGCTGTGTTCACTTTTGTATTTTTAGCAACTAGAATAGTGTCTGGTCCATGATAGGTGCCCAATAAATAGTTATTGATCATATGAATAATATCTTATGCATTCTTTTTTTTTAAATTTTTTAATGTTTATTTTTGAGAGAGAGAGAGAGAGAGAGCGAGCATGAGCAGGGGAGGAGCAGAAAGAGAGGGAGACACAGAATCTGAAGCAGGCTCCAGGCTCCAAGCTGTCAGCACAGAGCCCAACACGGGGATTGAACGCATAAACGGTGAGATCATGACCTGAGCCGAGGTTGGACGCTTAACCGACTGAGCCACCCAGGTGCCCCTCTTCTGCATTCTTTATTTGACTGATGGAAGAGGCTGAGCTTTATGAATTAGTTTTACACTTTCAGGATTTAAACCTCAATAGCTCTGTATTAGAGAAGTGGTTCCCAATTTAGGCTGCAGTCAGCTGGGTATCTTTTTCAGAAATACTAATGACTGGCCTTACCTCAAGTCAGTGAATCAGAATGCCTAAGGATGGGGCCTCGTTATCAGTATTTTTTTTTAGAAGTTCCCCATGTGATCCTAATGTGCAGCCAAGTTAGAGTCAGGTGTTGAGGAGACATTTAAGTAAGTATGCGCAAATGAATGAAAATTCACAACTATCCAGATATGGACCAGCTCAAGCATTAAGACTGGATGGCGAGTGTTTGGGGTGAAAGATTGTTCCTGAGCAGAAGAGCCTGGGAAGGGTTGGTTGAGTAGGAGGGGAGGTGGAGGGGAAGTGAAAGAGTTGGGAAAGACAAAGAGGGGTCTCCCAGGTACTTGTAGCAGGAAGGGAAGGTTGGACCCTGGTCCCTTGGCAGCTGCTGCCAATTGATGGTTCCTGTCTAAAGGGCATAGTTAATATTGGAGACTGTCTGGTTAATAATTTGTGTTAGGCAAGTAGATTGTATTTCCAATACTCACTAATTTTTACTCTCTCTAAAGTAATTGAGAAGGTTTTGTGGAGAAGTTGAGGTAGGAACTAGGCAGTTGAATAAGTGGCAGGGAGAGAAGAAGACACACTTCCAAGTTATCTGCATAAAAAGAGTGAAGTGAGAGCAATTTTAAAGTAATGAGCACAGCTCTTTGAGTACATTGAGACTAGCCTCTCAAAATTTGGGGAAAGAGATTTCAGCTGGCTTAACAGATTTCAGAAAATGGCAGTAATAGTGAAGGGCTTTGATAGGCAAGTTCTGGGGTTCTTTTTTGCAGTTGAAATATTTTTGTTTCCTAAAAGTTTCAGAGAAGGTGAGAGATATGGTCAGAGTTATTTAAGGAAGATTAATCTGGCTGGTGATGTGCCAATAAGGAGTTAGAAGGTACAGCTCTGAGACACAGTGCAGTAAAGTGTGCTAGAAAGCAAAACAGGATGTGAATAAAATGGCAAAAAATGTCAGGTCTAGTAGGAGAATGGCAGAGTGAAACAGACCTTGGATTTGGAAATAATGCAAAGAAACAGCAGCCCAGTGTGATTAAGAAGGCAGTGGATGGAAGGAATACATAAAGTGTCAGAGAATTAACATAGTAGCTACTGTGTATGTGACAGCATTCAATACCCTGAAAGTCCTGTTTTCGTGGTTAGATTTAGAAATTTTTATTGTCTATGCCAGGATCTCAGGCTGTTTAAACGCTTTCAGTTACATCCTGAGGTTCTTGGTTCTGTGAGGTGCTGGGAAGGTTTCACCTGATTGCCTAAATGTAGCTTATCTAGCTTTTATTACCATTTCTATACTTGAGTGCAAGCCTTAACCAAGCTGAGATTCAGAGCTAGTTGATGAGCAGAAGGGATGCCGCTCATTCTCTCTTGTCCAACCAAATCCTCTAAATGTAGATATCAGACCCTGTCAAGATGTAGAAGCCATCCTATGCTCAGGGACAGAAATTCCCTCTCTGCCCCTTTCCTTCCCATTCCCAGCAGTCTTAATTTTTCCCCTCCCCCCGCTTTTTTTCCTGTTTTTCCCATGCAAGACCTGTGCTACAACTCCTTTCCTTTATTTCTTGTGTCTCCCTCCCTGTCGCTAATAGGAGACTCTTCCCCAGAGAAACTGTCTTTCTCTGATCCTTCTGTCTCCCTGTGCCTCTGCTCTCTCTCATGACCTCCATCTTGGCAGATGAGTATGTGGTGCTGATCTGCAGCCCCAGTAACCCTGATATCACAAGGCAGCCTGTCTTAACCTTTGACTTTGCTCCCTAAAGATTATGACTGATTGCTTTGAAACCCAGTCCCAATAAAACCAACATCTGCAGGGCTGGTAAGAAGTAATTTAGGACTGGTTGGCCTTTGAACATATTAAACTATGCAGAAGTCTTTATTCTTTTTAAAAATTATTACCTCCAACTGGCTTCATCTGAATTATCCTTGTTAGCCTGAATTGATGGAACATCCCTGCTGCCGCTGCCAAGGTCCCGTGAGTCCTCTTATGTTGGTTCATCCACCATAGTCAATTTGCACAATTGAGGATTTTGTTTAATTTTTTACTTTTCCAGAGTCTTACGAGAACTTGGAAGCCATTTGAGGTCTTTTTATAAACCTTCAAGACTGTTTCCTAGGTAACATTTTAGTGTCTCATTTTATACTTAAGTACATACATGGCCATACCAATCATTGACTAATTTTAGTCTTTAACCTAAATTAGTTACAAGTAATATTTTTTCTCAATAAAAGCAAAATTAAACTGAAAGTTGATTACCTGTAGTCTACATTCTGACTTGAGCTTCTCTTAAAATACCTTACTACATGTTTAAGAATTGGAGTGACGTGTTTAGAAGATCTTGGTTGTAAACTTTGTTTATTCAGATCCTCAGTGATTTGTATAACCCAGCTACCAGTGAATTTATAAGGAAAGTAAGTTTAATTAAAATGCCCATTTCCTAAATGTAATTGTTTGTTTTATACTATGAAGGATTATTTTAGGTAGCTTTTTATGAAACACTTGAGGGCACTATTATGAAATTCCCATAGCAAGGGAAGGAATGTGATAAATTTGACAGAGCTGTTTGTGGAGTTTTCAATAAAAAGTCCTCAGTACGTGTCTTGTAATAATGCTGGTTTCCAGGAATTAGCCTTCTGAAACTGCCTTTGGATACTGTTGTATCTCATGCTGAACTGGCCAAAATAGTCATAGGGAAGACCACATGAGCATAGTCAATGACTGTCAGCTCATAATAAAATGAGCCTTAATTGGATCCGAGAGTAAAATGCTCTTTTCAAGATCTCAGAATGCTACATGTGATAGCCAAAGTAAACTTGTTTCCCCATGTATGAGTTTGAGCTCCATTGTAAGAGTAAGAAATGTTCCATTTATGGACAATAAACAGGGAGGCATCAGCCACAGGTGGGCCATTGTCATCATTTGACCTGCCCTGCAGTGAGGAATGGTCCTGGATGCAGGATTTCTAAAAGCTAAAGAATCAACCAACTAAAATTAGAGGTTTTATTACACAGAGATAGTTTTTGGAATTGTTACTTCTTACTATTCCATTAATTTTAGAAGATATCTTTGGATTTTCTTAAGTCTATAAAATAATTTAGATTTGCTAACATCTCTCTCCCTGTTATCTGTTCCTTAATAAGTTATTCAAACCTGTTTGGTCCTCAGTTATGTTTCGTAATGTGAGGGGACTGAACTGCACAAACAGCTTTAAATTTTCTTCTTTACACAACTTTATTACAGCCTCCTTCTATGTCCTGGTTAATGAAGTGATTTTTCTTTTGTATCTTGGCCAAATGTACCTAACATACATAGTTCACCTTTTTAACCATTTTTAAGCGTACACTTTTGTGGTACCAAGTACATTCACACTGTTCTGTTATGATAAAGGTAATTTACAGCGAAGGAACCTAAGAGATATGTAAGAATTCACATAGAAACTTTGTCTCGGAAGCTGTGGTAAACTCCAAAATATACATGTGTAGGAAATATTTATGTGACTGGGTAAAAATTTTATGAATTTGTGTCTTCCTAGGGACTATAATAAAGAATAATTGGAAATAAAGTGATGCTGTATATGTATTATACATGGCTATATTTAATAGTTCACATATGCATACGGTTACACATAGGAAAATTCATCCTTAACACTCAGGTTTAATAGTCATGCTTCAAAGTATTTTCTAGCATCTCTATGGGTCCATTTTGTGTATTTCTGATTTTTCTGTGGTACAGACATGTCAGGACATAAGCCCAGCAAGCCATCCAGCACCTGCAATTCAAAGAGGCTATTTGTTTCTTTATGCATTTCCAGAACAGTATATACTTAACAGTAGTACAGACTTTCGGGTGTTCACACCTAAAGGAACTAGGAAAAGAAAAAAGTTCGAAGGTAGTAGAAAGAAGGAAATAATAAAGATTAGAGCAGAGATAAATGGAATACAGAGTAAAAAAAAAAACAACAAAAGAAAATGTCAATGAAACCAACATCTGGTTCATTGAAAAGATAATCACAATCGATGAACTTTTAGTCAGACTCATCAAGAAAAAAAGAGAGGCCTCAAATAATATCAGAAATGAAGAAGGAGAAATAACAACTGTCACTATAGAAACATAAAGGAATATAAGAGAATATTATATATAAAAAAACTATATGCCAACAGATATATAACCTAGAAGAAATGGATACATTTCTGGAAACATACAATCCAAAACTGAATCAGGAAGAAGTAGAAAATTTGAATAGACCAATTACTAGTAATGAAGTTGAATCAATAATCAAAAAACTCCCAACAAATAAAAGTCCAGGATCAGGTGGCTTCATAGGTAAATTCTACCAAACATTTAAAGAAGAGATCTTACCATTTGTGACAACACGGATGGAACTAGAGGGTATAGTGCTGGGTGAAATTAGTCAGAGAAAGACAAATACCATCTGATATCACTTATATGTAGAATCTAAAAACCAAAACAAATGAACAAACAAACAAAAACAAACTCTTAAATGCAGAGAACAAACAAGTAGTTGCCAAAGGGAAATTGGGCATGTGTTGCGGGGTGGCGATAGTTGAAATAGATAAAGGAGATTAAGAGGTGCAAACTTCTAGATGTAAAATAAATAAGTCATGGAGATGAAAAGTCCGGGAATATAGTCAAAAATAACATAGTGTGGTGACAGATGGTGACTATACTTTTGTCGTGAACCTTGCGTAAAGAATTGTCGAATCAGTATGTCGTACACCTAAAACGAATGTAGTATTGTATGTTAATTATAATTCAGTTTAAATATATAAAAACATATCCTGTAAAGAAAACTAACTATATGGGGCGCCTGGGTGGCGCAGTCGGTTAAGCGTCCGACTTCAGCCAGGTCACGATCTCGCGGTCCGTGAGTTCGAGCCCCGCGTCGGGCTCTGGGCTGATGGCTCAGAGCCTGGAGCCTGTTTCCGATTCTGTGTCTCCCTCTCTTTCTGCCCCTCCCCCGTTCATGCTCTGTTTCTCTCTGTCCCAAAAATAAATAAAAAACGTTGAAAAAAAATTAAAAAAAAAGAAAACTAACTATAAAAATAATGTGGTTTAAGAAAATGGTTATTTTTTATATAGGAAATACAAGTATAGGATACATTACTAAGAGGAGCTTTAATAATAAGAGTATCAAATGTAACAGTGACTAATCCTTGATATGTACAAGTTCATCTTTGCTTAACTGAGAACAAGAGAACTTGACCAAAGAAACAATTAGCTACTTTTTTTAGTCCCTGTACAAATTCTTGTGAAAAATAAAAGATTTGTGAAAGTAAAAAGACAGGTCCTTACACTATTAAGATATTTATAGGAAATGTGACTGTTTACAAAATACAAATTGAGGGGGCACCTGGGTGGCTCAGTCGGTTGAGTGTCTGACCAGCTCAGGTCATGATCTCGTGGTTCATGAGTTATGGGGCTCACTGCTGTTGGTCTTTCAACCAGAGCTCAGTTCGCATCCTCTGTACTCCCCTCTTTCTTCCTTCCCTTACTTGCACTCTCTCTCCCAAAAAAATAAACAAAAAATTTAAAGAAATACAAATTGAGTAAAACCCAGGGGATATGCAAACATTTTCATGAAGCAATTCTAATAAATTCATCTTTCCGTGAGTGAGGATTGGTTTGAAAAATTTAACAAGACCTCCCCTCACTACAGTATGGAGCTAACAGGAGTGGCCAATTCGAGTTGCCTATTTTCCCAGGAAGTACTTTCTTGGCCTTTGAAGATACACCTAGATGAGAAGGCTGAATGGACCACGCATCTCCTTCTGTGCCTTTGTGAGCATATACATCTAAAGGAGGGAAGTGGGCCTCAGTGTTTAAGGTGGTTAAAGATATTACCCTTGTCTTAAGAGAAACTTGGCTTCTTTTCAAAGATAGAGAACCCTGAAGCTGTTCTGTATTAATTTTCTATTGCTACATAACAAATTAACACCAATTTAGAACCTAAAACAATGTACATTTCCAAGGGTCAGGAGTCTAGACACTCCAATGTGGCTTTTTTTTCCAGTGTTTCACAAGGCCATAATCAAGGTCTCAACTGGGGATGCATTTCTTCCTAGAACTTAGATCCTCTTACAAGCTCATGTAGTTGTTGGCAGAATTCAATTCCCTATAGTTGTAGTAATGAGGTCCCCATCATCTTGCTGGCCTTCATGCAGGGATTTCTCTCAGTTCCTATAGGCTTCTTGCAGTTCCTCTCACAATATGGCTGAGTAATGACTGCTTCAAGACCAGCAGGAGAATGACTCTGACCTCTAGACCATTAGTGTAGACTCTGACTAGGTCAGCCCCATCCAGGATATGGTCTTTTTTGATTAATTCAGTGTCAACTGGTCAGGCATCTTAATTACTGATGCAAAATCCCTTCAGCTTCACCTTATAAGGAAGATACCCCCATTATATTCACAGATCCTATTCACACACAGGGTCAGAATTATACCAGGGCCTAGATCATTGGGTTATTTTAGCATTCTGCCTACCATACTTGTTTATTTTCTCACTGTGTTTCTCAGGGTCAGGAGGTAGGGGCAAGATCTTTGCTCTCAGCTGCTTTCAGATTATCAATCTTCTACCCTCATGAAAAATAATAACAATAAATATAATTAATAAAACACTGAGACTTTGAAACCTGTGCCATTTGGTATTTGTTGTCTCCCATTTTACTGCCATCTTTTATACTCCTGGTGTCTCCTGCTCCTTCATAGAGATATTGGATGCCAAAGATTTCGGCACTTGACTCACAGCCTTCCATTTTGTTCCATGCCCAACTGTTACTCTGAATGACTTCAGTTTCTGTGCCCATCACATAGAGATATGTCAGAAAGAAAACATAATAAGGAACATATGTATTAGCCCTTTGATTCCTTATTAGAATTTTAGTAATATCAGAAAGACTATAAAAACTTTGGGGATGCCTGCATGGCTCAGTCACTTGAGCGTCTGACTTTTGATTTCAACTCAGGTGATGGTTCAAGCACCATATCAGGCTCTGCACGAACAGCATGGAGCCTACTTGGGATTGTTTCTCCTTCTTCCTCTGCTCCTCCCCCATCTTAAAAATTAATAAACATTTTTTTTAACTTAAAAAAACATACTTTGCTGTTTATTTTGTATTTTATGTATTTGTTTTTTGTTCCTGTAGATACTTCGAAAAGTTTTGATCATTGTTGTTTTATTTAATGCCAGTCTGCCTTATATATAAGGGGTAAAGGATAAGGATCAGGAGTCACATTTGAGGCAGAATGTTAGAGCCTGAGCAGCTCATCTCTGGGCCCTGGGCTTGGTATTGATTCTCGTCATCAGAGAGAGGAAGGCGAAACAGGGAGGCTGCCCTGATTCTGACTGGTGAGCTATCTGGAGCTACTGAAGTGGTTAGAACAGTCTGTTTTATTTTAACAAAGTGAGTGCATTCCCTGTGTACTTTGGTTGCCAAGTACCGATCATATTCTGTTGTTGGTAAGGCTCTGAGACCATGGTAACTTGAGTAGGAACTTTGTTAGAACCCATTCCTCCCTCCCTCCCTCTCTCTTTCTTTTTCTTCTTTCTTTCTTTCTTTCTTTCTTTCTTTCTTTCTTTCTTTCTTTCTTTCTTTCTTTCTTTCTTTCTTTCTTTCTTTCTTTCTTTCTTTCTTTCTTTCTTTCTTTCTTTCTTTCTAAATGTTTATTTATTTCAAGAGAAAGGGCAGTGAGGGGCAGAGAGAATGGGAGAGAGAGAATTCCAAGCAGGTTCCGCTCTGCCAGCTCAGAGCCCGATGCAGGGCTCAAACCCACGAACTGTGAGATCATGACCAGAGCCAAAATCAAGAGTCAGATGCTTAACCAGCCGAGCTGCCCAGGTGCCCCTGAATCCATTTCTTCTTTCCTGGTTCTGCCTCCATTCTGGAGTGTTGTCCTGAGTCTCACTTTGGATTGGTGGCTTTGATTATCTGACCCTATAAGCTGATTATAGAGACATTTCCTAAATCTTTTTATGAATCTTCAGAATGCAGCCCTTAGTGTGCAGAAGCTTGCTGTCTCAATTAGAAAGAATGTACCTACTGTTGTGGACATTTTCATATTTCCTCTCAGCTATCTATGTTTCTTTTCTCAGTTCTGCAGCATATATCAGGGAGCAGTGAGTAGTTGCTCTGTGTGAACCTTCTCTGTGTCACTACTTCCTTTGTGAGCTGAGGTGGAAAAGAGGGTTTGAGTGCTGCCTAGTGGACTCAGTTCTGTAGAGCTGCTCTGCCCAGCATTGTAGCCACTAGCCACATACATATATGAAAAGTAAATGTAAATTAAACAAAATTAAATAAGATAAAAATTCAGGTCCTCCCTCACATTGGTGACATTTTAAGTGCTCAGTAGCTGCATGTGACTATGGTTACCATATTGGGCAGCAACGATATAGAATATCTCCATCATCAGAAAGTTCTCTGGGACCATGCTGTTTTAGAGCATTTCTTTCCCTGTAGCCTGACAACAGTGGAGATTCCAGTGTCTTACGTTGTCTTGGGATTGAAGCTCAGTGAACCTTTGGGTGGAACTTGACTGTCTCATTCCTCTGAGGTCTTTGGGTTGGGTTACACCTGCAGGTCAGCTTCCTGCAGGACTAACCTGATCCCTTTACGGAAGGATTTGAGGGTAAGCATAGAGAAGACTGGCCAGTTCTGGGAAAGCTCCCTCACAGTGCTAGAAATGCCCTATAGTCATTTTCTACTGCTGACATAAAAATTACTGCACACTGAATAGCATAAAATAGCACAAATGTACTATCCCATAGCTGCATAAGTCAGAAGTACAACATGGGTCTCACCAGGCTAAAATCAAGGTGTTGGCTGGATTGTGTTCCTTCTAGCAGCTTAAGGGGATGGATGATCTGTTTTCTTGCTCCTTCAGGTTTTTGATGGAATTCAGTTAAGGTTGTAGATCTGAAGTCCCTATTTCTTACTGGCTTTCAGCTCAGGGCTGTTCCAGTTTCTAGAGGATGCCCACAATCCTTAGCTCCTAGTTCTCTTTCTCCATACTCAAAGCCAGTAAAGGCATGTTGAATCCCTTTCACAATTCTAATGTCTCCTACACCACCTTCCATTACATCTCTCTGACTTTAGCTGGGAAAGGTGGTCTGCATATAAAGGCTCATGTAATTAGATTGGGCCTACCCTGTTAATCCAGGATAATCTCTCCATCTCAGAATCCATAACTTTAATCACATCTGCAAAGTCTCATTTGCCAGGTAAGTAACATATTAGGGCTTAGACATATTTGGAAGGGGTGCTACTTGGTTTATCACTTGCATCCAGAATAATTCTTTACGTGTTATTAAGCAAAAATACCTTATTTGATTTGTAGCTTATTTGAAGAGGATGATTTCCATCTTTGTTTAAATGATATTATTAATTTTCTTTGGAGACTAAACATCAGGGGAAGACAAGAAACCTCAGGAAAGGAGGAGAGAAAAGGGAGAAATGGGGAAGGTGACACCTGGAGAAAAATCTTTACTTAAACAGCATTTTATATTGCTTTCCACTTGGTAAAACACACTACACGTAATAGTTCTATTTGGAGTTTATTGATAAAATATCACCAGAGTATCTCCGAATTAACCACTTACTCATATCTCATCTTTTAAAAAGTGAAAAAACCTATACAAAAGTGGTGTTATAATCCTGAAGATAAATATCTGAAATTGAACAATGTTAGAATAATCTTACTAAACTGTAGGTACTTAATGTGATATTTTTAACAGCTTTCCCACGTATTATGTTGCTATTTTTGATTCTTATGAAATGTCAATACAATCTATTTGATTTTAATATTTATTGCCATTCATATATATATATATATTGCCATTCATGTATATATATATATATATACTTCTCCATTCATTTCTAATTTAGTACATAAAATATTATATGAATGAGTTTAACTTGATTAGACTGTTATCTATTTTCAGTATCATACAGTGTGATACTCTACTTTGTAATAAACTATATAAATTTTGAGAATGAATGTAGCATTCATCTTTCTCATCTTTCACTTTTTTTTTTTTATCTCATTAGCTACGAAATCTTTCCAGCTTGGACCTACGTCATATCACTGAACTGGATAATGAAACCGTGATGGAAATTGTCAAGAGGTGCAAAAATCTTAGCTCTCTCAATCTCTGCCTGAACTGGATCATAAATGACAGGTAACCATTGTAATATCTTGAAAACAGTTTTCCAGAGGGAAACATGTGTTCTACTGACCAAATACTAATTATCATTATAACAAGGCATGACAATTTTAAGGAAAATTTAATGTAGCCATGCCTTTTGAAATAGATATGTTTAAGATTTGAAAACCATCTAGACGTATACTTTTAATCCATCCACTGCTTATATTTACAACAAGGTTTTATGCATTTTGATTCAAATGTTTGCCTAAACAGTTATAACAGCAGTCTATTGAATTTTTCTTTGTCACCCATCCAGGATATATTGTTTGTTACTTTAATATTTTTGCAACTTTTGTGCTTGATTTACTGTTCACTTATCAAGGAGAATGATTCTAAGAAATGATTTCAAATATTATGCATTCAGGTCCTTTCTCAAGGATGACATTTTGTTCTCTGCATCAATATAATTAGTTTTAAAAATGGAAGTCACGTGATGGACAGTTTAATACATAGTGTCAAAATGTATAAAATGGGTAGTTTTCTTCTTGTAAGCAATGATAAACCCATTTTTCTTTGAACTATTGCATGAAAGAAAATTAGATGGAGGAGCCCCTGAGAGTAGACTTCTTTATAATGAAATCAAATGTGGAGTAGGACTATTCTGCTGCTAATGATTAATGTAGGTAGGTTCTGAAATACAGACAAGAGACAAGATGTTGGTCCAGTAACTTTGAGGGATAAATTTTGTTTTTGTTTTTTTTAAAGATAAGCCACCAAAAATATTTTGCTTTCAGAATAGAAAGTACTATTTCAGTTAAAATTAGTACCTATTTAAATTTAAATACTTTTACATAAATAGGATTTATTAAGTTTGCGTCAGATAATGTTTTAAATCAAAATACTTTTCCCCTCCTCTTTTAATTTTGTACTTAAAATTAAAGTTACATGGACTCCATTTTCCCCCATTATGGTAAGTTCTAGTGACAGTTTTGTAACTTAACCCGCATTATCCTTACAGTTATGTGATAGCCTTTGACTTGACTCTTTCTTAGTAAAATTTTTCTTGAAAAATTTTCTAATCCAGATCACATGGTCATCATTTATAAAAGGTATTTATTGTTTTTGAGTAATAGTTTCCATATAGGGTATATTGAAATCTACAGAAAATTGATAAAAATGTTTTTTAAAAAATTCTTCTTTATAATCAACATTCTTCTACAGTCAATTTTATGACATCTTAAAATAATCTTTTAAGTGTTTCTCATAACATCTAATAAGATAAAGTGCATAAGGAAACATCCTGTGATGTTTTGCCTTAGTTTAATATTGAGAGAAACTACTTAGTAATACAAAGAATTAAAAGGAAAAAACTGGGGTGCCTGGGTGGCGCAGTCGGTTGGGCGTCCGACTTCAGCCAGGTCACGATCTCGCGGTCCGTGAGTTCGAGCCCCGCGTCAGGCTCTGGGCTGATGGCTCAGAGCCTGGAGCCTGTTTCCGATTCTGTGTCTCCCTCTCTCTCTGCCCCTCCCCCGTTCATGCTCTGTCTCTCTCTGTCCCAAAAATAAATAAACGTTGAAAAAAAAAATTTAAAAATAAAATAAAATAAAAGGAAAAAACTGTTTCTTCAACAAAATGATTATGAAAATGATTTCCTTTTATTCCACAACAATTTTCTGTGTAGCTGACATATGTGGAAGAATCAGTAATTAAATACAGAGGTAAATAAGAAGCAGCCCAATTAGAAAGGTTGTCTTCTAAGTAAACATTTTGCTTAGGTTTATATCATTTAAATAAAGGTATTTAGGGATTTCTAATCTTCTGGCTTTTCAAATGCTTATTTAGTCCTAACTGGATATTTACAAATGAGAACCCCTCACTTTGTCTTTCCTTTCCTTTGTTAGGCTCCATCTTTTCAAAGCTCTTGCTATTTCAATAATTTTTTTTCCTACTTAACTGTAATGGTTATTTGGTATTTGATCCTAAATATATGCACTGTAGAGATTTATTTGCAAGGAATGAAAGTGTATTTTTATGTTTTTAATGGAAAAGTTTGGATTAATTGAGAAAACATGCATTTTAATGAGGCTGAGCGGTAGAGTTTTAAAAATCAGACTCTTTTAGGTTTTAATTACACTACTTGCACTTATCCTGTGTACTGTAATAGAAGTTTCAAACATTAAAACCCACTTTGCAGTATCATCTAAATTACTCATCTCATTGTTCTTACCATACTCTATCACTAAGCTAAGTAATATTCGTAATTATATTGGTATAAATCTAGGACTTCTCGTCAGACTTAATTATAATTTCAGCACTTAGCCAAGATGGGTTAGTAACCTTTCATATAGAGGGCAGTGGAATGCACTAATGCATTTAGCCTATCAATTAGCGTCTGTTTTACATTTGTTCATTATTATTATCCTCTAGTAAATCAGGAAGCATTTATTAACCCCCTACTAAATACTTGGTACTGTGTCTCTGACTGTAGGGCACTGAGTCCCTCGTGCTCTCAAAGGTTGCTCTCTTTAGGTGACATAAGACTTAATGAGTGAGATAGATAATAGTGAGCCTTGTAAGGAGAGAAGGGAGGAAAGTAACCTTTACTACCCAGGTAATTGATAGGCACTTTATACATGTTCTCTTTTAATTCTTTCAGATCTTTTGTTTAGTGGAAGGTCATACTATTCCTATTAAATTTAGACCTTTGTATGATTTTTCTTTAGCTTTTCCAGCAGATGTATTTTTCCATCATTGCTGCATTAAAAACTGGGTGAGGACAAATGAAAAAAAGCACATGGTGGCTAATGAGTCAATTTTCCATTTCATAGTTGGGATTCACACACAACTGACATTAATATGTAAATTTCTTAATTTTTAAAAGGACTCTCATTATTTTCTTTTCTAATAAAAGTATAATAGAAACTTTAGATGTTGTTTTATATGTAGTACATCTGAAAAGGATCTATGTTTAATGCTTCTAGCCTTAAGAAAGGAATCCTTACATGAAGATAAACTTTGATATTCAGAACTTTACACATAAGATTTATCTTGAACTTAAAAATTCTTATCTGTAAGCTTTCTTTTGAAGTTCAAAAACTTAAAATATGTAGTAATTGAAGGTCTTTATTGTTATGCTCTTGGTATCTTTTAGCATTTTTTGGTTCTTCTATCGATGTGTGTGACTAAGACATGCTGTTCTTTATCTTTGTTTTTCTAAAAGAACTTTTTGTGTTTAGAGAGTTAAACAGCATGATATTTTCTTGTATTCAGAAGGATGGTCTAGTAGTCATTTGACATTTACCATTGCTTTTGAATACAAATAAAATCCAAGTGGTTTATGAAAAGAGGACACTATTTCTATCAGTGACTTAAATTAAACGTCTGGTTGTTATATCTACCCTACTCTCTCTGACTCTAAGTTTAGTGAAATGTTTATTTGTATTTGATATAAATCTTTTGTTATTTCACATCCAATTTGGTCTTCTTCGTTTTTGTATGTTTGGCGCAGAGTCTAAAAGCAGCATGCTTTGGATATAACAAACTGATATGTAAAAAACTGAACGGTTCTGAGCATCTTTAGTGATAGCTTATAATGGCTCTTTTGTTCCTTTTTGCCAAGAAGAATTAAATGAAATCTACTTGATTTTAATAGATCTTTACAAAAACTATTTAAAATTTTTAAATTGGTTATTAAAGACGTAATAAATCTCCCATTTTCAGTTTTTAACATTAGTCTTGAAAAAAGTTCAATCGCATGATATGTATACCCATTATCAAATATATGATCCACTCATTAACAGTTGACCATGCTTGCTAATGAATTAGGATAACAATATAAGAGAAATGAAAATTTCTCTAGCATCTATCAGCTAAAGTCACAAAACATAGTAAATACCAGGTTGGTTGTTAAAGTAAGTTATGTTGCCAACCAGTCGAACTTGCCTAGCTAGCGATTTATGTTTTGAATTTGCAGTTAAAAAAATTGAATGTATTAAATTTGTTGAACATTAGTAACTGAGAACACTTTCTTTAAGGAGTTAATTGTGCTGTGTGAATCTGCTATTCATGTAAAGGAGTTAATTGTGCTGTGTGAATCTTCTATTCATGTCTATTCTATCAGTGGACATTCTAAAATTTGGAGAATTTTAAATCTTAGACTATTGTGACCGATTTCTTTCAAACATAAAATAGCATCTATAATATGTTAACATTTCACTTTATATGTCCTAGTGTTTAAAATAGTAATTATGGATAGTTGCTCTTTAAATGACACTTTTAAATAAGTTGAAGCTGCAAACTGGTGGTCTACAGCTGAGTCCAGTCCATAAAGCTGCTTTGTTTGGCCTATAAAATATTTAAAAAGTTGAACTAGTTGCCAACACCTTAAAAATTGGAATAGTTCACATAAAAATTATGAAGTTGGGCTCTCTGTTGGAAATTTGCAGATCTAGCAACATTGGACTCAGTCTTTCTGGGAAGACAAATAGGGTATTCTCTCTGGCGATTCTCCAGTCCTCCACCATTCCTACCAGGCGTGGTACTTTTGTACTTTTTTTTGTATTATCTGTCTATCCCCAGTCTACAAGCTGAAAATCAAGAATGTAGAGGTTTTTAAAGGGTATTTCTTATTTCAAAACAAATCGTTCTTTTTAAGTCCAGTCTGATAAACTATATTAACAGACAATAGAGAGTTAATTGGTCTACTTAAATTAGTTCTTCATTATTTTAGGCATCAGAGCTTTGGCCAAAGGGTAGAAGTTACAGCAAGAGACAGAATTCAGCTTAAAATTAGCTAAACACTTTAATTTCATCCACTGCCATCCAAAATGGACACTTCCACTCAGTGTTCAAACAAGAGTGTTCTAAAAAAAGTTTCCTGAATTACAAAGAGAGCTGAGCTAGTTTATTAAATTCCCTCCAACTTCAAGGCTGTGATTTAAAGTTACTTATTTTAAAATGAAATGAATTTATTTCCAGTGCTCAGTATTTGAATCTTGATTTCTTTGTTTATAGCATTGAGAAAAATCTTAATACTATTCTTTCTCCTCTTCTTCTGTGGGTAGCCCTATTTAGTCTTCTAGGTGTACTTAGGTTGAGGTTGTAGAATGACAGATTACTCCACCACCCCTTTGAGGGAGACTGACAGCGCCCTGGCTCATGGAAAACTCAATGAGGCTTTCTATAAAGATTTTTCTAACTCCCTTGATCTTCTCTGGATGTTTATTCTGTTTCTTCTTTCAAATTTCCGTTGATTCAATAAAAAACGGTGACATTTAGAAATAAAGTTCAGAGAGGATTTGAGCAGGTGTTGGTGATATAAACTATTTGCTGAGTGCCCATTGTGTTTTATTTCTAAGAATTGTTTTGTGAGCATATGCTATATATTGTATTTATAAGTGTTCGAGGACTGGGTGGATAATCTACCATCTTCCTGTGAATGTCATGTCACAGTGGACTTAGAATTTTATTTCATTTCAATCCCCTAATATTACTTAATTCTCCTAGAGACTGAGGTTTAAAGATTGCCCAGGGGGGACAAACCTATCCATTAAATCCAGCAGGCATAGTTGAATTTGAGTTTGAGAATATTTTGTTTTCTATTAAAGTTAAGTGGTCTGGAGGAGAGGAATACTTTTCACCTTGGAGTATTGAGTGGTGTGAAGTTTGAACAATTTTCTCTTATAAAAGTCTGAAAACTTGGAAATAAAGAGGCAGCAAAAATAACACTGACTATTGAAGCAACGCTGTGGTGGCATTTACAGCAGCACTGCCCTGCATGTGTAGAGTATGTGGAGCGCTCCGTCTGCATACTTTTGGTGCCTAATATTGTGGCTGGGCTGGTCAGCTCCAGCTTTTGTGCAACTAAATTTTAGCATATTTTTGTAATCTGAATAATCTTGTATGCTTTCTCTGATATTCATATTTTTTGCAAAAAGAATAAGAAATGTTTTATTGAGTTCCGAGGGAGTTCTAGGGACAGAACGGAGTCTTTCTGAGCTAGTGACACTTGTTTAAGCTTGGCATATTTTTTGACACTCTCTTTTATATTCACAATTATTTGTAAGACCATCCCTAAAAGAATAGTATGATATTAGAGTAACTACTATTCAGATGCTCAAGCTATCTGTAAATATGTCTTCTGTGTCCTTCTATCCATTAGACCATCTTTTTAAAACTGTGATTGGTTCTTGTAATGTTAGAGAGGCCAGAGGGTATAATATTTTCTCCCTTTTGTTTTTTGGACCAAGGATAATGAAGATAGCTAATAATAGCTATCATTTATTATAGTTTGTGCCATACACTGTGCTAAGTGTTTACACACAGTGTTTCATTTGTCTTTACAACAGCCCTGAGGAAGAAATTAACCCCGTTTTCAAATGAAAGGATTAAGGTCCAGAGAGGTTAGATAGCTCACAAGTAGTAAGTGGTAGAACATATTAAAATGAATCCATATTAAAATGAATTCATTTTAATATGTTTTCAAAGTCTAAGCTCTAACCACGAGGGGCTCATGTTCTCCCAGTACCTCGTTCTGCCTCAGACCTGGAGTGACCTAGTGTTCTCATTTGCTAGAACATTTCCAGCCCATTCTTGTTATTTTGAAATTCTGTCAGGTTTAGCATTTGTGCTTCACTGTTCCCTTCTGTGGTCCAAAGTGTCCTGGTGTGTGTGATAAATTATATGGTCATCCTATCTCAGGCATCATGCTGTGCTTGATCACTCTAAACATCATCAGAATGCTACCTTCTCTTTTCCCTTCGGGATATTTGATAGGTGACAAGTTTTGGATATCTTACTGTGTACATAAAGTGGATTTACAAAACAGCTAATTTTGTAATGAAGAGCAAATTTTCCCCACCGGCTTTATTTGTAAATACTCTTCATTTCATACTAAGTTCCTTGAGGAGAAGTAGAAAGTCTTGCCCATTTTTGTGTCTTGTACCACACCTCGTTCATAGTTGGTATCAACAGGAATTTCACAAATGAAATTTGAATAAGGATTTATTTAAGCATGTGCTGACACACATTTGTTTTTACAGATATTTCATTATCTATAAAAGCTCCCTCCCAGTTGTAGGAAATACTTAACCATTGCAGAGTAAAGGAGAATACTGGGTGTATATTTTGAGTAAGTTGTCTCTGGGTTAAAAAGAAGGAAGTTCATTGAATGTCTCAGTACCTTTGGCAAAAAATAATTGCTATAACTAGTCTGTACCGGTTTCCCCGTATATGTGATTTTTCACAAAACTGATGACATTTTTGTACAAATGGCAAAGTCTCTGATAAAATGATTTGTGCATCTATCCTCAGATGAAATTTTTAGTGCATTCAAATGAAAGGAACTTTTTCATTGTTTGGTACATAGTGATACTGGATATTTGTTCTTTTAGTACATCTAGCGGCTAAGTCTCATTTTTAAGGAAATGTTAATTGATATATGTTCAAAAGTATTTAACCTAACAAAATCACTTGAAAGGAAAATCTGTATGAGATGTATATGTCTCAGCTTGCTTTAATTTTTAACTGCATTTCTGAAGATGGGATGGAAACTGGATTTGATGTGGATGAGTTTGTCTTATTGATTCTCCATGTTCACATTATTTTGTCTTACAGAATAATGTGAATTTTTATGGTAGTTCTGACATGTAATGGCAACTTTAAATTTCTGCTTTGTGTGTGGTTCCTATTGTGTGATAAATACATAAGTAAAGATTTCTGTAAATAATAATTAACAGAGCTTCCATACAAGTATATCACTAGCTTTCCTGGATATGGTACTCTAAACACTGCTATTGCTTTTGTGTTTTTCAGGCAATATAAATGTAAGTAAACATACATTAATCATTCAGTTTGGGGGACTAAAAAAAAAACATATGTCTTGCATAGTATAAAATCCGAATTCATGATCAGATTATGGGAAGAATGGGATGTGTTTTATGCGATGATAGATGCAGCGCTATATGCTCATGGATTTAGAGGCTTCCTAACCTCAAACCTGCTTTAAAATTGCCAACAGTGAAGAAATCTTCATTTATTGACAAAATGGTAATCGTTTATTGATTGCTCGGACAAACTTAGGACCATCCCTCCCTTCTCCATTTCCCCCAGGAGTTGTCTTTTTCTTAATCCCCAACCAGAAATGGTAATTAAAATAACTCACTGTTGTCAAAATTTTTGAATGTATGATAAATGAAACCTAGTAAATAGTGAAAATATGAGAAAGGTGATTAAATCTGACAATTTTCCTGTAAAAGGCTTGAGATGATAAATATCTCCTGTGATTAGTTATTAATTTAGTGCAAGGGATTTGCATCAGCCTAAAATATTTTATGAACTGTGGCATAAAGAAATATTTTAGCAGATAGGTACACACATGTTTAACCAGAGGAGAAATTGCTGGAATTTGATTGGTAATAATTAAAAATGGCAGACCTGACACATATGTGCCTGGGCTATTTTCTGTGTGACAGTTCTTTCAGAAATTAAGAAAGAGGACACGAAGACGTGGAGACATGAAGAATGACAGAGTACTTGCAGCTTGAACCCTTTGCTTCTTGAAAACGGAAAGGTTTTAGGTATATTATTCCCCAGCTGATAAAATATTTAATTTAAAGTAGTATCAAATAACTCCTCACTTACTGAAGCCAAAAGATCAGACTTGTTTCATTAACAGTTATGGTTGCACTACTGATGATTTCCCTTAAATTGAATGTGAATTTCTTTATATTTAAAGAAAAGAAGAAATGATGATGGTGGTTGTAATGAAGTGCTGTATCGTGTTACTGTCTGGCTGAATCCACAGCAGTCACTCTGTTGGTGGCGTAGATCATTTTGTGGCTGCATAATGTTTTGTGTATGAGTTTCTCTCCTGGTAAGGAGGACCTGTGTCTTCATCTTGGGCCCCCTGCCCCCATCGCAGCACCCCCTAGCATCTCGTGTAGGGCCCAGATCAGAGAAGCCATTTAATACCTGCATGGTGCAAGAATTATAAATGCTGCTTTTGTAGGATGTATAAATCTGCCTTTAAATTTGGCTTGAACTCTGGCTGAAATCCAGGCGGTTGGTTCAAATGCCCTCTTTCTTCCAGATTTATTTATTTCTGAATAAAGTTGAAACTTCATAAGGTGAGGATTTAATGTCATTGTCTGGATTCGGATAGAGCTTGCTTTATGTATTGCATGCTATTTATCTGAAACCCGTAGCCTCATTTTTTGAACAATAAATAGGATTTTAATGTTGAATCCTTGGGTTTGCCCTTTTAATAGGGTCTTTGGAATACTTCTAAATGAAGAACCAGAAACTTCACTTGCCTTTCATATGTAATGATACCTTGTGTTAATTGAAAAGATGCAAAGGAGACAGTTACAGCTTTTTTCTGCTTCTTGGTGAGAAAAGTCTGAGGGAAAAAAAACCACAGTTTTGTTCTTAACTCGTCTTGTAGCACTTTTAAGTTCTGTTCTTTAAAGTATGTTTAATATTTGGTTAATTGCTACCATGAACCTAAACATACTGATTAAGGCCAGGTTCACATTAGAACAATTATCTGGTTAATTGCTCTGGTGCAAAAATAGGCTAAAAAATCATCAGAACATCAAGTTGTGAAAGCACTGGCAGGAGTTTCAAAACCACCAAGCATACCTACTGCAAATCACATCAGCAAAGCAATTAATTTAGGCTAATTGCTTTTCTGTTTGTTCAAGATGCACTTTGGAACTGTCTTTTGAAATCGTGGCAATTAAGATTAGTAAGCAGTATAATTAAAGAATGTTAGAATAGTCACTATTTTTCAAAAGTGGTAACTATTCCGTACGAACCTATATAGTGTTTCTATCACTTGTGTAGGGCTGCGAAATAATTAAAGCAAAATAAGAGTGTTTTAGATATTTACAAGATTTCCTATAAAAATAAATTGAGAAGTAGATTACCTGTACAGGAGCTGTAGCATGGGGTTATCTTTAATCTTTAATTATCAGTTAGGATTATCTAATTTCAATATGCATGCTAACTTGCCTTGTTCACATAGGAGAAGAAATACCTAGCCACCGAAGATGGCACCGGCTAGTGATATTTCCTCTAGCCGAATGTGTATTTGGCTTCTCATGTGGCTTCTCATAAAGTAATCAGGATTTTTAATGTCTTAAAAACCAGATTAGGCACACTTCATGTTATTGAAGTTTTCCATTACTGAGTATTATAATTTTGGCAGCATCAATTTGTCTAAAATTGAAAACTACTTGAGTTTCCAACTGTTTCTCTATGAAGCAATGTTGTAACAGATTCTCAGCTGAAAAAAAAAAAAATGGCAAGTTTAGGAATGAGTTCTTCATTGGAAAATGTAGAAACGTCAGTGGGGGAATTAGCCATTACCCGACCCCTCCTCTGCTCACCATATTGTCAAACAGCAAGTAGCTCTTTCTTTCACCTCTCTCCTTCCATAAGGAGCAATTCTTACCATTCAGTGTGTTTGGTGGCATATCCTGCCCCATGAAATTCTCCAAAACAAACAGATTTTATTGTATTAAGGACTGTGGCTCAAGATAAATCTTGCAGAGACACACATCTTAAAGAAAGTCTTGGTAGCAGTTATCATTTTGTGACTTTCCGAGGCTGTGATAAGAAATTTAGAAAGATATTCATTAAATTGAGATTTGACCCAATAATTTAAAGATAAGTTTCAAGTTTTGCTTGGCATTATACTTTTTGTTGGATGAAAGATATAAAAATTGTTGTCTTTAATTTATTTCTTTTTATTTTATTTCTCCTGAATTCAGGATGAATAGCTAGCTGACTGTATCACAAAACTAAAATTTTCTCTAGTGATCATTTTCATCGAGAAAAACAAACGTGTATATACTTTTTACAGTGATAGATTTTTCTTTATTTTCTTTTACACATTTTGTAGTCTCTAGAAGTACTTCATACTCGATCCCAATTTCTTGGTGATGCTGTTTGTTGTGGAATCTTTAGTTAGACAGTTGCTTGTTGAAGGTAAAGCCATCAAGTCAGATGAAAATAAATGTATTGATTAATTCAATAGAAACGTGCTGAGGACCTTTAGACCAGAAAAGCAACCAAAGAAACTTACATGATGATATCAGTCACTGGGACTGGTTGTTGGGTATCTTTTGAAATCTGTCATTGAAGCAGCAGAAGAAATGTTTGGTGGAAAACTCAAGCTAGTACTTCTTCTTGGCCTTCTACAAACTTGGATTCTACAGTTATTTAAATAATAAGAATTTAAATAATTCTACAATTACTTAAAGTTTTAAGAATTTGTCACTATTTTGCACCCTTCAGAAGATTGCAAATTACAGCCATAACTTTTTCCCATCCCTGTATGCATGCCTTTGTGCAGTGTGATGCTGCCTAGCCTCCCATCCGTAGGTAGCATCCATTTCCCTATCCTTCTGCATCTAGGCAGGCTTTGTGACTTTTTCTAACCAATAGTATATAGTGGAAATTATGTTCTGAGGCTTCCAAGCTTTGGCTTAAGAGACCTAGCAACTTCTGTTCTCGCCTTTCTGGAATGCTGCCATCACCTGAAGAAGCCCAGGCCAGTCTCTTGAAGATGAGAGACCACATGGAGATGGAGGGCAAGCCAACAGCAAGGATCAACTGTCATATATGTGAACAGGGCCACCAAGACTAGCCTCAGTCAAGCCTTTGGATTCCTGCAGTCCTGTATAGTGAATGAGACCAGGAGAACTACTCAGCTAAGCCCAGTCCAAATTGCTGGCCCATGGAGTAGTGAGCAGATAAGCGCTGTTTTTTTGTTGTTGTTGTTTGTTTGTTTTGTTTTGTTTTTCTAAGCTACTAAGTTTTGGTGTAGTTTGTTATACAGCAGTTAATTACAGAGATTTTATAGCGACTCTGTGTTGAGAATTTTATATTGTTAGGTAAGGTACCAAGAGTGTTTTAGTTATTATCTTATTTCATCATCACATTAACTATGACATAGGTATCATTATACCCTGTTTTATAGATGAACTAAAATGAAACTCACAGAGGTAAAGTATCTTGCTGACGATCACAGCTAGTAAATGCAGAGTCAGGATTGAATGTAGATATGTCTGACCTCAATCCCATCTATCAAACTGCCTCCAACAGCTTATTCTGAGTTTAAAAATATAGTTGGTTGCCATAAGCAGTTAAATCTACCAGTGGAGTCTATTGAATCGAAGTGCTAGCTAAATAGCATTATAATAAAATAAATATCATTGAATGAAATAAATATTACAATAAAATAACATCCATTTGCAGTTTCTCGTGATACTATTTAATCTTGAGTATTCATCTAAAAGATGCGTGGAAAAAAAGACAGCTCTACTGGTGTCATATGAGCTTTGAGTCTGAAGGGAACAGTGTGAATATAGATTTAAAAATACATAAATATAAGGTCTTAATTTTATGCATACAGTTGAGACTTGAACAGTGTGGGGGTTAGGAGTGCTGACCCCCTGCACATCTGATAATTGGCGTGTGTACTTTTGACTCCCCCAAATATAACTGCTAATAGCCTGCCATTGACTGGAAGCCTTATAGATCATAAGAAGTCAGTTAACACAATTTGTCTATGTTGTATGTATTATATACTGTCTTGTTATAATAAAGTAAGCTAGAGAAAAGGAAATATTACTTTAAAACTCATAAGGAAGAGAAAATACATTTATAGTACTGTACTGTATTTATTTAAAAAATCTGTGTAAAAAACAGACCATTGTGGTTCAAATCTGGTTGTTCAGTGGTCAATTCCTATATTAAAAACAATTTTAGGTGCTTTATAGTTTTAATAGTATATTGTGTTTTACTCAATTGTCACATTAGGGAGAAATGAAAAGGAAGAGACCCTCTCTTAGAAGGAAGTGTTGTGGCTGGAGCTTAATCACCATATTTTTACCTTCAGCATTTGTGTCTTCTAATAATAAGTCTTATAAGGACATAGCTTCTAGGGCATATGTAAGTAATGGCACTTAATACCTACCACAAAAATCCCACAAATACAAGCGAGGATCTTTTCATTTTTGAAATGCTTTTATTGTTAGTTTTAAGTATCACCTTAATAACTATACATCAATAAACCAGTTAATAGTAGTAGTTGATTTTGACATATGTATCAGTGCTCATCTTATCATTTACCATAACAGCACACTAATCGGACCTGCCTCAGGGTTTTATTGCCTGTTAAATAAAGTCTGGGACATTTCCTCCATGATTTATTACAGTATTTTGAGAACTGGTTTCGTTTGGGAAAAGCAGTTTCCATTTGTTTTCCTTCTAACTTGAATTTAAGCTGAATTCTTATTTTTGGTTTTGCTTAATCTCTTCTTTCAACCAATAAATCACCAGTGTATTTTACTATTTTGATATTTTATTGTATTACATGAATATAAACAAATATTTTGCTTTGTGTGAATATATATCTAGAAAATCTTACTTGATGTTTGGGGAGAGAAGAGAGAGAGAAGTTGCGTTTTTGTCTACTAGTTTTAATTTACACTCAGATGGTTTATAAATTTCTTAGAATGTTACATTGATAGCAGCATAGGTATTAAAACTGTATCTGGACATTGTGACTTTTCCATGTTCCTGGGCTCCTAATCGGAAGCTCGGTAAATCTGTGTTGATTGATTACATGGCAATCAGACCATAAGTTTGTGTTCAAGGTAAAAGGAAAAAAAAAAAAAAAAAAGAACTGCTCAAATTGGTCAAGAAATAGAGCAAGTCAAAATAAGTCATTCAAAATAGTAAACTTCATTTAGTGGGTATAGACATAACCTTTAAAAATGCTTGCAGAGTTAAAGAGATTCTAACTGAAGAGTTAAAGAGACACTAACTGAATTCTCTAACAGAGAGTGGTGGTTTGTGTGTGAGGTATGTGGAGACAATTTTCGTCTAACTGACAACATGTTAACCTTACTGGATTAAGAAAACTGAATGAAGAAGGTGGAGTAGGGGGAAGAAAAACCCAGAAGAAACATGATATCCTTGTGACAGCCATTTATTGGGAAAAGGGATGACAAAATGTGTCAAGACAATGCCCTGGCTTCATTAAATTGAATAATCAATTTGGAAAAAAAAAAAAAAAAGTTGTGTTCCATAACATTTCTTTCTGCAGATTTATAGACATTTATGGGATAACTGTCTTTGAAAAATATATATTACTTACCATAGAGTTAATATTTTGCTCATTATAGTCTTACTGAAATTAGAAATGTTTAGTAGTTTATATCTTTAAAGAGATGTCCATCTTCTTTTTGGTTCTGAGATTTTTCTTCACAAGTTTATTCTCAGTATGGAGACATCATTATGTTACAGAAGCGCTTTTTCGGGGGTGATGTCTCTTGGCAGACATCCATCTACAAGTAGAATGTAACAGTGAAGCTTGTAAGAGGCAGAGAAGTAGAAAGTAGCATCAAGGAGGCCCTGACAGATATTTAGACATCCACACAGACATTGTTGCTACTGGAAGGTCCTCTCCCATTTTGAAAATGTAGCTATTTAGGAAGGGACAAGGTCACAGTAACTTCACAGTGTTACACCCCTGTTGATTCTTGTATGCACATTTATTTTGTGATTCTTTTTCCATTGACAGTATTTTTCTAATGTTTACTTTGAATGGTTGCATTTATCTTCACTAACTTGTCGCTGTTGCACAGTGTATTTCAGTCCACTAAGTTAGTTCTGTATGTGCATATTGCATTTGACAAAGTTTTTAGAATTTGTGATGATCCACACTGATGGGCTTGGGAGTGTATATGAGAGAAACATGGGATAATAGTTGGTAGCAAGAAATTCCAATGCGCACCTCTCTCTGCTTTGTTAACACTCATATTAGCATTCATTTGCTTCATTGTTGGGAGGATAGGTGTCCTGTGAGCATTTAGTTAGAACAAACTGCCTAAAATTAAATTTGGACTGTGGTTAATCTTCAGAACAGTTTATCCTCAGGCAGGTAATTAAAAGTGTAAATGTGTTATTTTGAAGGTTCTATTAAAGCTTTATTTAAAAGTGCCAATCATATGCAGATGAAAATTCCAGACTATAGAAAAAAATATATTCTGATCATCAGTAATGAACTGTAATCATTAAAAAAAATTTTTTTTTAAGTTTGTTTATTTGTTTTGAGACAGAAATCACAGGGGAAGGGCAGAAAGAGAGGGAGAGAGAGCGAATCCCAAGCAGGCTCCACACTGTCAGCACAGAACCTGCTATGGGGCCTGAACCCACAAACTGTGACCTGAGCTGAAACCAAGAGTTGGTCCCTCAACCAACTGAGCCATCCAAGAGCCCCATGAATTGCAGTCATTGACTTCAATAATCTCAACTGACTGAGCCATCCAGGAGCCCCATTGATTGTAATCACTGATTTCAATAATCACATTTGAAGCTAGGTGCATTTTTTTTTTAATTTAATTTAATGAATTTATTTTTTAAACTAGGTCCATTTAGAAAAAAATCCAAAATCTTAGTGTAAAATAATTTTCTCAATAAAATCATGTATACACATATATCATATATATTTATATAAATTTCAGAACGGTAAACATATCCAACTGGATTGTTTAATTTCAAGTATTTTTACAAGTGAAACTTACTTCCAAAGACTGTAAAATGGGACAATCAACAACTTTTGACTTTCTATCTTAAGGACAACAAGGAGGAAATTTTTGTTCAGTTTCTATTTAATTATCTGTGACTATTTATGACATTCACAAATTATGTCATTCATTTTGACATGCAGATGAGAAAATGAGTGACTTTGGGATTCAGATCTAAAGAGCTCTCACAGGTGCTCAGACATGTTGCCTCCATCTATATTGCCTATTCCCGTCCCTCCCAGAAAAAATAGCATGATTTCAAAAGGAGACGTAGTTTTTCTACAAGCCTCCATAAAAGGAGTCTTTATTCTCCTTTCTGATCCATTAGAGAGCACTGGACTCTCAGGTAATTCTTCCCCTTTGATTTGTGTCTTCTTCTTTTATTTAAAGCTGTGGTCTATTTTTTGTTGCTGTAGTCACTGATGACATTTTCTCAGGTAGTTTTTTCCCCCTTTAACTTGGATCTTCTTTCGTTCCTTAAATCTGTAGAATATTTTCTTTTATTGTTGTCAGTGTCACTGATGACATTTTCATCTGATTCTTGACATATTCGTTTTATAATATATGGCATTGTATGGAGTTTTTTGGTCAGTGACATTTTGGCAAACACTTGCCTGTGGCTACCAGAGAAGGTCAGTTAGAAATAAATTACTCTTGAAAGGCTTCTCTGCAATACTAACGAATAGGGGCTTGCAGTGGGAGTTGAGAGTCTGGGGCCCTTTGTGTTCTTGTTTTTCTGTTATTCCAAACTTTTGTCATTGAGTCAGTCACTGTATGTGTAACCTTGGTAAACTTATTTAAGTTCTCTTTTATAAGATTGGGGTAATGAGAACCTACCTTAGTGGAATGTTTGGAGGCTTAATCATGTTTCGAAAGCACCTTGAGTATGAATCATTAGTTCATTATTAGAATGGTGGCTTGGGTGGTACCAGTTGTGACTGATGCTTCATCACCATTATAGCCTCATAGTTTCCTTCAAATTGACAATGGACATCTTAAGTCATATGGTTTTTAAGATAGTCGCAGACTCTTGAAGGTTACTTAATTGCTTATCGTATAGTAACACTGAAGTGTTTGCAGTTTTTCCAATTATCTGAAGAAAATAAGACAATTAGAGTGTACTAATTGTTATATATTTTCACAAACGAGTTTTCAGATTAAATGGACAAAGTACATTCAGATTCAGAAGTAGAGATTTAAAAAGAAACACAACAGTGTCTCCTACTTATATTGCCATAAAATAATTTATATATAGCTACTTACCTTTGTGAAATGTTTTTCACTCACAGCTTTTATCCAAATGTATTTTAAGGAGTTACACTTTTCAAAAGATACTTTAACATTATACACACACACACACACACACACACACACACACACACACATACATGCACGATGTGGGTAATGAGAGATTATGTGAAATTCAATATATTCTATGAAGCAGGGCTTTTAATTTCTAATTTCTAGTTCAGTTGAGAAAATGTAATGACTGAAAATTAAGAAAAATTAACTATTTACTTTGAATGTTTGTATGTTATTCTGAATTTAATATATTCCAAGAGTCACAGGATTTGATTTGGAAGTAGTTTCAGCCTTCTGTGCTCCTGAGCTCCTGGCTCTTCATCCATTGCATATATTCTCTCTCTGTGTTTCTCTCTCTCTCTCTTTCATTCCATCTTCGTACCATCTTTTCCTTCATCTATTATCTGGGTCTATTTAGTTAACATACAAAATCATACTCTGACTATATGACACTCAAAATGCTTCCTATAACTACAAGATCAGTTTCTTAAAGTGTTTTTAAAATCAGGTTATTTATTATTGATTGAAAAAAAACTGTGATACACCCTCCTAACTTTAGAGCTTGGACAGGTCTGTGAGAGGTTTTAAAATCCAGAGAAGTCTCCGGAGTGTGTGTTTTGCGGGAGTGGAGCAGGGAGGACATAGTGGGCTGCCAAAGGGCAAACCGCTGGAGGGAAGACATTGCACATGCTGATTTCCCTTTGCTCTGTCTCGCTCTGTTTTTCCAGCCCTGTGGCTTGCAGGTTTATTAAAATGCTAATGATGTTTATTCTGCTTTTATTGGCAGCTCTCCAGATTTGATTATTGATATATCTGAATAACAGTGGAATGCAACATCAAAGTCTCACTTGACTATTCCTTAGATTTTTGTCAGTAGACAGATAAATACTGCAATGTCAGATGGATCATATAGACTTTTTTTTTTATCTGTATAAATGTGAAATGTTATAAATGAACTGTCAGCTGTTTGGAAATGAACTTTTATTGGGATGGAGAGGGTCTCCTGGGGGCTCCTTTCTTAGGAGAGTATACTATCCCACTCTCTGAGGAACAATCATATTTCCAAAAACAAGTTGTCTGAGTGGGTTTGTGGGTTTGCACTGTTGTTCTCATTTTCCAGACTTTGATATTTCACATCCTTCACAAACAAATTAAAGTGTATACTAAAAAACTGCAGAAGAATCCAGGGCCTGGGTGGTGCAGTTGGTTAAGCGACTGACTCTTGATTTCGGCTCAGGTCATGATCTCATGATTCGTGAGATCAAGTCCTGTGTTGGGCTCTATGCTGACAGGGTGGAGCCTGCTTGGGATTCTCTCTCTCCCTCTCTTTGCTCCTCTTTCTTTCTTTTACCTTCTCTCTGTCTCTCAAAATAAATGAATAGACATTAACAAAAAGAATAATCTGGGGTGCCTGGGTGGCTCAGTCGGTTGAGTGTCTGACTTTGGCTCAGGTCATGATCTCACAGTTTGTAAGTTCGAGCCCCCCCTGTCAGGCTCTGTGCTGACAGCTCATAGCCTGGAGACTGCTTCAGAATCTGTGTTTCCCTCTCTCTCTGCTCCTCCCCCACTCACACTCTGTTTCTCTCTCAAAAATAAATAAACATAAACAAACAAACAAAATAATCCACTTGTGACTAGCAAGGGATAGAGGAGTTGTCCTTTTCATATCTGTTCTTTCTGAAAATTTACACCACAAACCATTAGAAATGAAAAGAACTTTTGAGAATACCCCCATGTAACTCCTTCATTGTGCAGTTCTGAAACAGGTGCAGAGATCATCTGTAACTTGTCAAGCTTTACTCAGCTTGCTGGTGGTGAAGGTGGTGCCTGAATGTTGCTTCCTCTTGACTCATACATAGGCTGCTGCATCCCGCTTTGCTTGAGCTCGTTTCTCATTGTTCTTATTAGCTGGCCACTTATTTGCCACCAACACTTATTTTCTTTCATGGCCTACAATGTGTCTCTGGATTGTAGGCTCTTGTAATTCTTGTATGCTCCTTTGAATGACAAAATAACACACACACTTAAGTAAATTTTTAGTAAATATTTTTAAAACAGTGAGACAACCTAAATTACTGCCATTCAGACATTTATACTGTTTACATTTTGATGAACATCTTTTCAGATGTACACATATGTATATGTACTCCCCCTACTTCCTTTTGGAATTTCACTGTGCATACTATTTTGCAATCTGTGTCTGAAAGTCAACAGTGTACTATGGGTTTATTTTTGGTTTAATGAATATAGATTTATGTCACCATTTTTTTATGGTTTCATGTGTTTCAGCACAGTGTATTTATACAATTTCTTACTGGTAGACATTCAGCTATTTCCACTTTTTATTCCTATAAATAACTGTAAAGTAAACATTCTTATACCTGTATATTTGTACACTTTTATTTTTGTCCTTAAGGTTAAATTCTTCAGTGGGAATTTCCTCATCTGAGTGAATACATACCTAAATTTCTTATACATCATGCTTAACTCCCTGTAGAATATGTAAGTCTGGATCCCCGCAGAAGAGTGTCTGTTTCTCCATACCTATGCCAATTCTTGATGCTCTCACAACTATTTTGGAGCATTTAAAAATGACTTTAAGGTTTAATAGCTGAAAAAATAACTTGTAATTATGTAGCCACAAGTATATTTTCCACTAAGAGACAGTGTAGCGTAGTGGTTATAAGCACAGGCTCTGGGGCCACACAGTCTGGATTTATACCTGGCTCTGCCACTTCCTACACGTTTGTCATTAGGCAAGTTACTTAACCTCTCTTATTTTCTTATCTGTAAACTTGGGATTCCAGTAATATTTACTTAGGAAGTTTTTGTACGATTTAAATGTGATTATACATGTAAAGTACTCAGAAAAGTTTCTGGCACATAGTTAATTACTCAACATATGCCAGCTAGAATAAGAATTATTATTACTGTCAGCCAATGAGCATTCAATTTCTATCTACAGTGTGTAGCATATAGTATACGGTGCTGGAATGTGCAGTTTGAAAAAAAACCATGAGACATTGTCACAGTGATCAAAAACATTCACCATATACTAGAAGAAATAAGACATAAATAAATGAAAAGTTACAAATGTAAGTTAAATATAACAACACAAAACTGCATTGTAAGAACAGACTTGGGCTAAAACATTACGAGTTACCAAATATGTGATATATTCATGCAACAGGACCCTCTTAGAGTACTTGGAAAGGCAATAGTGAAGTTTGCTCTCTGTTTTGTATTCTTTTTTTTTTTTATTTTTTTTTTCAACTTTTATTTATTTTTGGGACAGAGAGAGACAGAGCATGAACGGGGGAGGGGCAGAGAGAGAGGGAGACACAGAATCGGAAACAGGCTCCAGGCTCTGAGCCATCAGCCCAGAGCCCGACGCGGGGCTCGAACCCACGGACCGCGAGATCGTGACCTGGCTGAAGTCGGACGCTTAACCGACTGCGCCACCCAGGCGCCCCTCTCTGTTTTGTATTCTTATTTTGCACCTTGACCAAAACTTTTTGTAATGTAGGGTGATCGTATGTCTCAATTGGTGTAGCATGGTCCTGATTTATGTCTGGCTTAATGTCATGGTTGGATGATAAATGATACGGTTGCCCTGTTGCCAGTTGATATCTTCCTTCTGTGGTTGTCATTGTGATGACGATGTGATGTTAAATTCTTGTTGTAGCCTGGGAGTTCTTTTGACTATTTGTAGTCAAAATATAGTTCTTTTGACTATCATTGCTCATTTGTTCTCTTTTTTCATTTCATGGTTTAACTTAGGAGACAGTCTTGTTTCTAGGTGCTCAGGGGAAAGCTCATTCTTACGTATCATGTACTGCTTAAAATGTTAGGAGGGAAACCACAGAAAACTTTTATTGCCAGGTTTTAGATGATTCAGCATGTTGTATTGAGGTAGCAATTGAGATTTTATTTCTCTAAAACCAAAGGGAGAAATATTTCAGGGTGAATAATGGCAGTTGGGTGGAAAATTTTAGATTTATAAATAAAACAAATCCACTCTTTCTTAGAGTTCTAACATATTATTTTGCACAGAAGTGTGCTTGTAATGCTAAACACATTTGGAGCAATGGATAGTTCTCCATATCTTCAGTACAGATTTTTAAAAATGTTTTAATGTCCTGCATTGTTGACATCTTAGCCCATTTCCCAATATTTGATTGTCAGTTGAACCTTCTTATCTGCTATCCTTGTCATTGATGTCACAGTAATACATTGAAAGGATTGAGAGTTTAGTTTTTGCATGATGAATAAATGGTAAGGAAGAGGATAGAGGAACAGAGATTGACTGTATGATGAGCCTTGGCAAAAATGAAATATTTTAAGCTCTTTCATTATAACTGTCTCTTAATTAGATATTATCAAATGTTAGAGGAAAATTCTTGTCACATCTGGATTTATTATGTAGGAAATTCATGCTCTGAATCATAACAGGCCTAGATGACTTTTTTCTGATGAGAGTATTGTAATATTAGTGTTTGATTTGGCACAATTTGTATTCCTTTTTTTCTTTTGGACCATTTATTTTGTGCCTGGCATTGTGCTTAGTACTGGCAATACATAATTAACTAAGAAATGGGTCTGTGCCCTGGGGTCAGGAAAAGGGCTAATAAAACCAGTGACTGGGGCGCCTGGGTGGCTCAGTCGGTTAAGCGTCCAACTTCGGCTCAGGTCATGATCTCGCGGTCCGTGGGTTCCAGCCCCGCGTTGGGCTCTGTGCTGACAGCTCAGAGCCTGGAGCCTGTTTCAGATTCTGTGTCTCCCTCTTTCTCTGACCCTCCCCTGTTCATGCTCTCTCTCTGTCTCAAAAATAAATAAATGTTAAAAAAAAACAAAAAACCAGTGACTAGCCACAGGGTTTTAAAAACATCCTTGGACATTATTACAAAATAACAGCAGAAACCACTAATGCTTACTTAGTCATTGTTCTAACTACTTTCTGTGTATTAAACCCCTAATAATGCTGTCTGTCAGGTTGATACTGTTATTATTGCCTTTTTTTTTTTTTTTTTTTTTGAGAGAGAGAGAGAGAGAGAGCGCGCGCGCACAAGTGAGCAGGGGAGCCAGAGGGCGGAGGAGTGGGGGAAGAATCTTAAGCAGGCTCCATGCTTAGCGCGGAGCCTGGGATCATGACCTGAGCCGAAATCAAGAGTCAGAAGCTTAACTGACCGGGCCACCAAGGTGCCCCATTATTGCCGTTTTTCAAGTGAGTGAACCAAGGCACAAGAGATTAAATTGTCCAATGTCGCACAGGTAGAATACAGCATTCTATCCCAAGTGAATTCTTTTGAGAAGCATTCTTCACATGTGTCTGCTTTGTGTTTGAAAAGCATTATAAGAAGTAATTACTTGTGTAATCCAAGAGTATGTAAGGGAAAATTACTGTATGATATCACTTATTCTTCATTTATTCATTTATCAGCTATTTGTTGAGCACCTACCAGGACTAGGCATTTAAGATAGGGCAGTAAGCAGAACCATTTGTGTTCCCTGCCTTCACAGAGTTTATAGTTTAGTAATCCTTGCCTCTGATATAGTCAAGGGATTTCTGGATAATTGTATAATACTTCTGTTACTTTTCATTTTCATCATTTCTACTCACTCCTTTTAACTCTGCTGAGCACACTCTGAAGCCTTGTTTGCTATTCCTATAATTGGCAAAATTAATGGTCTCCAGTTTGCATGTGTGGATAGTTTTTAATTACTATACACTGCACTTTCCTGTCACCTGGATTTTCAAATATTGTACAGTGACTTCAATAAACTGCCTTTCATATGCCAAATTTCATTATTCTAGCTGACAAAAGACGGTACCTGGCTCTCATGTAGATTTTCTAACTTATTTTCAGTGACACATAGGGATATACTGTTTAAAATTCCTATTCCAACTGTATTTCTTTTTACATGTAGAGAAAATGAGTAAGTTTTTACTGTCCTAATGGGAAAGTAATCCTGAGTCTTGAGTTGGTTCATCATTGCCCAGTGGTGTGATTACTTGCCAGCTACCACAGCTGGTAGGGAAGAGTCTGGCTTGTGTGGAAGCCTTGAGATGCCAGCGGCTAGCCACTTGCAGCAAGAACTGACCCACTGGTTGACTTGCATTGTTTTTTTTTGTTTTGTTTTGTTTTGTTTTTTTCCAACACGCCATGATTTTCTCCCCAGGGTCTCTCACACAGGTGATCGCTGAAGCACAATCTTGGCTGATGAAAAAGACATCTGGCATCTTTCCTCCAGGGACCTCGTGTTTCCCACTGTAGAGGCTTGAAGGGTTGAGGGCTGGCTGACCTTTTCTGGAGGCCCAGAAACAGGGTGGAGAAAAGGGTGGTTGCTTTCAGGTAGGGGATACTGCTTGCTTCACAGCCTGAGTCATGAGTCCTCTGGTATGACTGGCAGCTGACTTCTCTCCAGGGCCCCAGTCAAGGTTCTTACCTTCCTGTGGAATCAAGTAGGCCCAAGGAAGACATGCCTTCCTGGACCACAATTAGGGATTTTTATCATTCTTATTTTTAGATCACTGGGACTAAACTTTTCCACTCCTACCCTTCTTCCAACTGTCTCAAATAATATCCTTAATTCAGGTTTCTGACTTGTTTCTTGTTTTTACTTTTTTTTTTTTTTTAAACCATGAGGCTCAAACTCAGGATTCTGAGGTCAAGAGTCACATGCTCTACTGATTGGGCCAACCAAACACCCCTTATCATTCAAACTTGTTTCCGGTACTAGTTTTTGCCCTCAGGTAGGGGGATTGCCTCTATGTATATGAAAAGGACTTTTCCTCTGGGATTTTTGTCCTTAATTCGGATGTTAAACTAAACATAGAATATAATTTGTGAAAACGCTTTTCTTATTGATAACTCATTTTTCCCCCAGTAGAATGCCAATCCCATTTTTACTCTGCATCCTCAAAGCTAGTGACTGAGAGCTTTCTTCCTCTACTCTTTATTTCAGAAGTAAGTAGTGGTTTGTCTAATTACTGTACTGTAGTTACAATTATAGAGAAAAGGTCAGTGTAGTCATTGCCAATTAAAGTAGGAAAAAAGCTGCATTTATAACCACTAAGAGCCATTATGTCAATTTAATGCTGTTCATCAGCGTGTAACCCATTTTCTAGGATATATAAATCTAATCTTGGTATTATAGTACACTCACCCTATTAGAGGCCTTTGGTACTGCAGAGAAGAGATTATTGCAAGCAACTTGTATTAATTGTGCATCCTTTCACTCATAGATTTTAGGATCTGGATTTTGTAAAACCCGGTCACCATAATGAGTAGAAATAGGCACTCCAAGTCACTGGTTGATTCTTTTATTTTTAGGTATTGGACAAAAGTAAAATAATCTGTTGAGATTTAGGTGTTCTTACTTTTTTTCAGTGACTGTTTCAGGGATATACTATTTAACTAAAATTCTCATTGTGGTTGTGTTTTATTTTATATATGAGGAAAATGTATAAACTTTTACTATCCTAATGAGAAAATATTTCTGGGATCTAAGTTGATTTATCATTGCTCTTTTCACTTTTATACCTTCATGTAGTATTTATGGATTTTTAACAAGACATCATGGATTTAGTACAAGTTAAGAAAATATAATAGAAAATGAAATATTAGTGTTAATTTCACCCCTTATGAAAAGTCTGAAAATACTTCTCAATATATCTGTATATGCTATGTAGGATGTGTCACATTTCACCAGATTTATACAAATTGGAAAGGTTGTCTTCCTAAGTAATCCTTTTACTTCAGTAGTTTTTTTAAATCAAATTGCATAGTGTTTGGAACAATGAAAAAGGGGGTGGGAAAGTTGAGTTTGTCCAGCTTAGACTTGTGAGGGATATAAGAACATACCTACCACTTGATATTCTAGAGTAGATTTCTGTATTCAGGGTGTTTGTGATATTAGGGCAAGCACATTTTGATCTTTATTCTCTGAGTCCTTTATAAATCCGAACGATGGATTGCTGATTGAAATACCACTATTTATAGGAACCTATTACTTTGGTTCCCTTTTCTTTTTTGAGTAGGGTTCAAGCTGTACCTTTGGGCCTTTGAAGCTTCCCATTGCTGTATTTGCCTGTTCTAGTGTCTTCTATCCTCAAGAGAAAATGTAAGGCTGGGTAAACTTATCAAGGCCTTCTTTTCTAGTTTTAGATTTCAGATGCTATTGTCTTGAACTTCCTAATCTGAATATGTCATGGTTGAGTACATTAAAAGTTTTTTTAAGAAACATCAAGGTTGAATTCACTGGTTATTGAGTCTTTATAGACTGTTCCTAAAACTCCATAGAGCACAATAAACATGACCTTTAAAATAAAAAAGGGTTAGGGTGCCTGGGTGGCTCAGTCAGTTAAGTATCTGACTCTTGGTTTCAGCTCACGTCATGATCTCGTTTCTGAGTTCAAACCCTGCATTGGGCTCCATACTGACACTGCAGAGCCTGCTTGGGATTCTCTCTCTCCCTCTTTCTCTGCCCCTCTCCTGTTTCTCTCTCTCTCTTTCTCTCTCTCTCTCTCTTCCTCCCTCCCTCCCTCCCTCAAAATAAATAAGTAAACTTTAAAAAAAAAAAAAAAAAGATAAGATAAAATAGTGTTGGATTGAGTTTTGTTACATTTTCTCTTTTAAAAAAAGAACCTTCCTGTAAGAGATACTTGGGCTATTTCCCTGACTAGATCTTCCTAAAACATACTTTCCTAGTGACTTAGAGTTGTAGAATATTTGTTGACAGGATGTATTTTAATAACTCCGTTGCACAGCAAAATGAATTATTTGGAATGGAAAAGAATTTTGGAAAAAAATCATTCCCCCTTCCATTTGTTTATTTTAAAAAACTTACCCAGTTATTTCACATTTCTATGTTGTCCTTAGCTTACTATTTTTTTCTACTTTGTTCAGTGCCATTCATAGGAGTGCATGAAGTGAAAAATCAAATACTACACGATGCATATTATCAGATGGTGGATGTTTGCATATCTAACAGCTAGATCTAACTCTGTGTTTTAATTCATTATATAAAGTAAATTACTGAAACTCTTGTTTTTTATTTGAATAAAAAAAACTTGTTTTTTATTTGGTCATTTCAAGAATGATTAAAAATAAAAGTATATAACTTAAGAGATTTTAAATTTAGCACTTTGTATAACTAATACTTACCCTCACTATTTTAATTTCCTTATTTTTTGGTGTCTGTTTGTCATGCATAAGAGCTAACTTGTATATTAGAATCAAATTATTATTCTTGGAACTTCAGAATAGAGCAGGAGTATAATTCCTACTATTATTTTTGTTTTTGTTTCTTATTTGACATGTAAAGCTAGATGTATACTTTAAGAAAAACTTCATTTAGACAGAATCATAAAATGATTCCTGAAACTTGTCTGTATGAAAATTGTTGAAAACTTGATATCAAGTGCTTTTATAACAACACATTTATAATTTCTCTAAGTAAGGAAAAATAAACAATAGAGGTTGATTTAGAGTAAGATGGTAAAATACCAGCAAGCTTTGATATTTCCTGTACTCCAGAAATTTTTGAATCCTTAAGTTGTGAAAAAAAAGACATCTATTCTTTTTTATACTTCAATATAGTATATCTAGGATATACAAATAGGATTTTGTAGCTAGGACAACATTAATGTACGTGTCTCTGGAAATTATTTATTGATATCAAGTACACAGATTTTGTTTCTAGGTTGAATATATTTACATTGTATATTCCATAGAGGATTTTGTCCTCTCAGATAACTTCAAGAACTCAAGAACTCTCTCTCCCTCTCTCTCTCTCTCTCTCTCTCTCTCTCTCTCTCCCACTCTCTCTCTCTCTCTCTCTCTCTCTATATATATATATATATATATATATTCCACAAAAAACAATGCTCTATCTTAAAATCTTATTTTTCTAATGCTTATGCCCCATACATACACATACATACTGAGCACCTATTAGGCATTTATTCTAACACTGTGCTAAGTGCTGGGCACAAAAAGGTAAATAAATAATGTGATTTCTTGTGTTAAGTTGCTCACAGGTGTCAATAAGTAGAAAGGCAGATTTATGAATCAACAGCTATAGTATGATATGATGCTTATTATGATAGAAGTCATGAGAAGCAAAAAAAAACCCCAAAACAAACAAAAAAACCTTAACAGGATTATAGCAAATATTCATCCTAAATTTTAATAGTCTATGGTGGATAAGGCTGTACACAACTAACCAGAACTATATATAAGTTGCTTCTTTAAAATTAAAATTAAGTTTTAATCAGTGCCCCATTTTTTACAAAAGGTAGTCTCTTTATTTATAATCCTGTAGTAGTAGTTTCTTGACTCTAGTTTTGTCTTCTTTCAGAGCAGTCTGGGAAGATTATGGTCCTGCCTGATTTCTTTAAGCCGGTCTCTTCAGGGCTAATGGCTGGGCAAATCTCCAGGTTTCCTCTTTATACCCCTTTTATTCATGTTCTTCCACATCACTCTTTGGTCTCTTTTGTCATGTCTCCTTCCCACTTACCCCCATTTCTTTCATTTCATCTTTGAGATGATCTGTAATCCTTTTCACACCATTTTTTTTCTTTCCTGTCTTGAGTTTACCTATCTCTAGTTCTATATTTTCCCTTTCTCTTGTCTGTCTTCCACCCTTCCCTTTTGAAGTTAATCTTGTCTTCCAAATCAAGTGTTCACACCTTGGGTGTTTGGTGGTGCATGGAACATAGTCAAGTTCGCCCCTTGCTACTGACATCATGCTGACATTCACCTGATGGTCCAGTTAGCAGATTTGACAAGTGGGTCTTTGGAATGTGTTGAAGTCCCTACACAGCCTGGGGAAGAAAGTACTGCCTCCAAGGGAAACTTTTGCAAGTTGACTGAGCCATGGACACCAAGGTAATACACATGGACCTCAGTGTCAAAGTTGTTTGAGCATTTTGGACTTTAAAAAACAATTTTAAACATATTTTTACATAATAATTGATCCTCTGTCAGCAGTCCTGACAACAGTGAAAGTGAGTGTTCTTGTGAATTTTACCCTTTACTCAGAGGATAAAACTTTGTTTTCAAGACAGCAAGCTAGTCCTTGATATTTTTTCAGTGAAATTATCCAACTCTTAGTCACAGATGTCACAGTCCCTGGACCAAGTGCTATTCCATTGAATGGTGGGGTTACCGCCTGTTAGATTGGAAAGATGTTGGCTTCCACAATAAAACAATGCTTTATCTTAAAATCTTATTTCTCTAATGCTTATGCCCCATAAGGCATTTTCAGAAATATTAAGTTTCTTGAGCCTGTCCACTCTGTAAGGTATGTAGGGCAAATAATATTAAAATATTGAGTGGAAATAGTGAAGTTACACAGAAGTAATTTATCAATGTTAGTCACCTAGTTGGTGCTAAAATTGTATTTGAATTCAGTTCAGTGCCTTGTGTCACAATGCTGCCTATTTGTTGAATAGTAGTTTCACAATAGTAAAATAGAAATTTCTTATTTAGATCCATATTTCATGATTCACGTTGTATACTACCTACCGCTTTAGGATTGCAAAAAAAATACAGGATGCCCAGTTCCATTTGAATTTCAGATAAAAAACAACAAGTATGTTTTAGTAGAAATATATCTCATGCAATATTTGTATTTCTATTTGCTAACTGTGGGCTCTACCCCACTTCTAAGGTTGTTTCCCTAATTCTAGTTCCCACCCCACTCCTGCTCCCAAACAGGAAGCTCTGGTCTCTCTGAATTCTAGGATTTTTGTTTTCTCTCTATGGTACGTTGTATTTCATTTTACGTTTTTGTAAAACTGACTCTCCATTTCTTTGAGACTGAAATCTAGAATAGAGGAATTTAGTTTTAGACATTTTGGTGCTTCGCCTATTGAAAGAATGAATCCTTACTGAACCACATTAGAGCCTAAGGCATAATTATTAAAAAAATGTGTGCCCTTGTAAGTACTTATCAACATATCCTCCCATATTTTGCATCAAGTGGAAAAATCTCTCTAACAAAATTGTGATTATATATAAAAGACATATTGCTTAATGTGTTGGACACCTTTCTCAACCCTTATAAATAAACCTTCCTGGCAGGAAACAGCCTCCTGGACTGGGAACTGCCAGCTGATGGTAAATATCTGTTCCTGTTATACAGTAATTCAGGGTCATCAAACAAACAACGACCTGTCTTTGTTTATTAACATTTTGGTATTTTGTTTATCATGGATTTTTGCATTATTTTTATTTTTAAAAAATATTGTACTAAACTATTAATTATCTTGATTACTGAGTATTTTCAGTGCCTCTTTAAATCTTGTGCTTCTGGGGGCGCCTGGGTGGCGCAGTCGGTTAAGCGTCCGACTTCAGCCAGGTCACGATCTCGCGGTCCGTGAGTTCGAGCCCCGCGTCAGGCTCTGGGCTGATGGCTCGGAGCCTGGAGCCTGTTTCCGATTCTGTGTCTCCCTCTCTCTCTGCCCCTCCCCCGTTCATGCTCTGTCTCTCTCTGTCCCAAAAAAAATAAATAAACATTGAAAAAAAAAATTAAATCTTGTGCTTCTGGTTAAATCTTTTGGGGGGAATGCAAGGGGTTATTTTATTTGAGTATCAGCTTATATTTTTATATGTTAGTCAGCAATACATTTAGGTTCATAGATGACTCTGAAAATAACATCTTTAGAACTCATCAAATCTAATCCTCTTTTTCATAGAGGAAGAAATGATCACAGTAGCAAAGTTCAGACTAGAGTTCCTTGCTCACTGTGGTTTCTGCTGGTCAGTTAAGCTCCCTTGTGGGAGAATGCATAATTTAAATCAAACTTTTTTTTTTTATCTTTGGTATTAAAGTTCATGAGAATAAATAATGTCATTGGAGCATATCGGTGTTCATTATTGGAGGTGTCAATGCACATTGTTCATCCCTAGATTACTTAAAAAGTCTGCAGGTTTTTCTAGAGGAAAAAAATATCAAGTGGAAAAATAGGTGTCTTTATTAAAATTGCTTTTCCATTTTGCATAATGGAAAGCTCAGTTTTGATTTTTATGGGTAACATTTGAGCCTAGGTCACAGTTACTTTCTGAAAAAGTTCTACTATTGTAATTGTATGTCTTAGCAAAGTTTCTTGTAGGAGTCTACAGATGGCTATGCTCTTCCTGTGCTTGCTCTCTTGACTTCTGATTTGGGAATTAAGATTTTGATAGAAACCTTATTTCACCTTCCTGTGTAGCTTGATTCATTAGAGCTGATAAAGTAAGATCCATAGCAAATACAGAACACTAGAGATATGACAGACAGCCTGGTACAAGTCTTTTAGGAGACAAGCTAAGAGCTTGATTGACAGATTGTCCTGTAATTTTGTGAAGCAAAGAGAATTTTCTTTATTAACCAATGAGACAGACGGGCTCAAGTTTGATGGGTTTAGTTTAGTTCTGCTTGTGTATGGATGATTTTTTTTTTCTTTTTATAGAAGGTAAGGCCAGCAAATAGACTAGAGTTTGTTCAGTATGAGCGATGAGACAACTACTGTGTAAAATACTATATTTGAAGCTCTTATTAAAAGAAATTTCATAAGATTTAGAAAGGGGAAAAAAGGGAGGGGCTCTTTATACTAAGGACTTCAGCAGACCATTACGCTAAAACTATAGGCCTCACAAAAGGACCTTATGGTGTGTTACTTAAGCAGGCATTCTGAGGACAGATTGGTTAATATAGCAACATAAGGAATGAGGGGCCCACGTGAAAATTAAGGTTGTCATATTCATCAGTGATGCGAAAGTCATTGTATGGAAAATTGTTGGGGAAAAAATAGTTTTATAATTACTAATTGTGAAGGGTAAATTATTGTGAAGGGCAAATGTACCTTTACAATGGTAAAATCCAGCAGACTCTACTTTAATCGAGTGATCAATCATTACCTCCAATAGTGGAGAAAATGGCATTATGTACCTTCATTTGGGATCCTTTGGGAAGTACAGTATATCTTGCCAAAAATGCTTAATCTGAATTTAATCACAAAGTAGTAAGACAAATTGAGATTACAGGACATCCAGAAAACAATTGACATGGACTCCCTAAAAATGTAGCTTAATGAAAGGCAAGAGTAAAAGTTAAAGAAACATGACAATTAAATGTAATGAATAATCCATCATTTGGTCCCGGATTGAAAAAAACTTTTAAGAACATGAGTGGGACGGGGCGCCTGGGTGGCTCAGTCGGTTGAGCGTCCGACTTCAGCTCAGGTCACGATCTCGCGGTCCGTGAGTTCGAGCCCCGCGTCGGGCTCTGGGCTGATGCCTCAGAGCCTGGAGCCTGCTTCCGATTCTGTGTCTCCCTCTCTCTCTGTCCCTCCCCCATTCATGCTCTGTCTCTCTCTGTCTCAAAAATAAATAAACGTTAAAAAAATAAAAATAAATAAATAAAAAAGAACATGATTGGGACAAATGGAGGTAGACTGTATTAGAGAAACATGATTGTATCAAAGTTAAATTTCTTGAGTGTGAGAAGATACTGTTATTTAATAGGAGAAAGTCCTGGTTCTAAGGAGATATGTTTATAGTTTTTATAGATAAAGTATTTATAGATAAAATGTTTTAGTATTTGAAATTTACTTTAAATGATTCTGCAAAGGAAAAAATATATATTTTGAGAGAGCAATAGAGCAAATTTGGTGACATGTTAACAATTGATAAATCTGGGTGAAAGTTTTATAGGTATACATTTTCTTCTTTCATCTTTTCAGCATGTTTGCAAATTTTCAAAAGTAAAAGCCAAAATCAAACAAGTAAGCTTCAGATCCCTAATTAATACAGGATTAAAATTTAAGGGGAAATCTCCCACGAGTTCCCTGCATTGGACTGTATGCCTTGGAGTTAGGGGCGGAAAAATAATCAAAGTAATGAGGATTGTTTTTAAAACACAAGTCATATGGTACATGAAAAAACACTTAGAGAATATGGGATATTTAAAAAGATTTTTTTTAATGTTTGTTTATTTTTGAGAGAAAGAGACACAGAGTACGAGTGGGGAAGGGGCAGAGAGAGAGGGAGACAGAATCCAAAACAGCCTCCAGGCTCTGAGCTGTCTTCAGCACAGAGCCCGACATGGGGCTCAAACTCACGAACCCTACAATCGTGACCTATGCCACAGTCCTACGCTTAACCGACTGAGCCACCCAGGTGTCAAGAATATGGGATATTTTGAAGTTAGGGCTTTTTTCTAATTATAATAAATTAATGGATAATTAACTTGGACTTTAGTATGAGAAGAAATGCCTGTGACTAACTGAAAGTACCAAGAGTATGGACTGTGGTTAGCATCTGTTGGTAACCCTGGGGGATGGTATTTGGAATACAAAGCGGCTGCCCCTGGCACCGACTATCCAGAGACTCATGTGCTAAGGGTAGGAAATGAAGTTAGAACCAGCTCCCAGCTCCTTTATGCTTCACACATGCTTGACACACTAAAAAAGTGGAAAAAATTTGTAGCTATGACGTACCTCAGATGACAATTTCTCTTAATGTTTATATGTGACGATTATTCACGTTCACTTATTTAGTTGTTCTATTTCAGTTAATAAAAGTCTCCTCCTTCTCCCTTAAAGCCTGTGGAATGTACATCATTAAATGACTTGCCCTAAGGCCAAAGTAGGTTGAGCATGGTGGTGGCATGGTTCATTCTGAGCCTAGACCTTCCAACTCAGCAGTCAGTATGTCTTTTGTGTACCTCCTCAGAGAAATTGTTGCAAGGTTTAAATGAGATCATGTGTGTGAAAAGGGTAGAGAAATTTAAATGTTTATTCCATACATAATTCAGGTATTTTTAAATTGAATGTTTATTTTGAAGGCTATAAGGACAGTGAATCCTACCCTTCGAATTTATAGGTTGTTGAATGAGATATGGAATGTTTGCAAATCATGGTTATCCTACAAGCTGCACCGTGGTACATGCCACAAAACAATGGTGGTAAGAGAACAGGCTTTGAAGTCACATAAGTAGAACCCTATCATTTGCCATATACTATGTAACCTTGACAAAGTGACCTGAATCTTGGTTTTATCATGAGCAAAGTGAGAAACTCCCTCTTCGCTTACGAGTCATGAGGAGCGATAATGTCCTAACATAGCATAGTGACTGACTCACAGTTAGCACTTCATAGATAATAATAATAATGATATCTTTGTGACCCTATTCTATATTTTCTCCAGAACCTATAGCATCAACTGCCGCTTGATGGCAGCTCTCAGAATTATATATGTTGATGTAGAGGTTGAAATTACTTGATGTTTTGTGCCCTTCGAAAACTCCCTGAGATAATAATCTCTAATCTGTGGGTGCACTTAATTTATCTATTTTATTTTGTATATTTGGATAGTTTCCAATTTTTGGGTCTTATGAGCAATGTTGCTCATGTGAATGTTCTCATGCATGTCTCTGAAGCACATATGCAAAAGTTTCTTGAGGTCATATACCTCAAGAATTGTAGGATTGTGCCTTTTCCCAATGGGATGCCAAACTGTTTTTCAAAGTGGTTGAATAATTTTACACTCAAAGCAGCAGTAGATGAGGGTCCCTTTGCCTCATATTCTCACAAATGCTTGTGAAACCAACTTCTTAATTATTGCTTGAACTAGTAAAGTTTAAAAAGAAATCTCATTGTAGTTTAATTTGCATTTTCTGGATTAGATAGCATGCTTTTCAATTTATTTAGTTCTCTTCTAATGTCCTACAATAAGATTTTATAATGTTCTGCATCAAGAACTGGTACATAGTTTGTTAATTATTCCTAGATATGGTATTGCTGCTGTAAATGGTATTTTTAAAACAGTTTTGTAACTCTTACAGGTATATAGAAATACAGTGGACTTTTTACTGTTGATTTTTATATTCAGCAACTTTACTGTCCTCTCTTATTATCTTATCTGTTAGATTCTTTGGTGTTTTCTACATAGACATTCACAACATTTATAAATGATGGCAGTTTTGTTTCTTACCTATTGCTATGTAACTCTTTTTCCTTTGGGCTTTGTTACTGGAGTCTTACAAGTTTAGAATGTCAGTATACTTCTGTTGAAGAGAATGTTTTATTATTCTATCATGATGCTCTTTTTCTCTTTTAATGCTTTTAACGTCAGGTATCTTTTGTCTGATATTAATATAGCTGATTGGCTTTCTTTTTACGTAGTTTAATTTTAGCTGCTGAGTTATTTGCATTTGTGTGACTTCTAATATAGATCTTTCTTGACTTACAGTGGAGTTATGTCCTGATAAACTCATCTTAAGATAAATTTATATTATATTGAAAATGCATTTAATACACCTAACCTGCTGAACATCATAGCTTAGCTTAGCCTGCCTTAAACGTGCTCAGAACATTCACATTAGCCTACAGTTGGGCAAAATCATCTAACAAAAAACCTATTTTATAATAAAGTGTTGAATGCTTCAAGTAATTCATTGAGTACTATACTGAAAGTGAAAAATAGAATGGCTGTGTGGTGCAGAGTGGTTTTAAGTTTTGTGCCCTTAAGGGTTGTTTAGCCTTGTGATCACTTGGCTGACTGGGAGCTGTGGCTACCACGCCCAGAGTCATGAGAGAGTGTCATATCCCATATCACTAGCCTGGGAAGAGATCAATATTCTAAATTTGAAGCATGGTTTCTACTAAACGGGTATCATTACACCATTGTAAAGTTGAAAAATCATGAGTTAAACTGTTGTAAGTTGGAGACTGTCCATATTTTGGATATTTTGGACCAAGTTATTATATTTTTTAAGCTTTTTAAAAAACTGTATTTTGAGAGAGAGAGAAAGAGCATGAGCAGGGAAGGGCAGAGAGAGAGGAAGAGAGAAACTCAAGCAGGCTCCACACTGTGAGCACAGAGCCTGACTCGGGGCTCAAACTCCCAAACTGAGATAGATTATGACCTGAGCTGAAATCAAGAGTTGGACGCTTAACCGACTGAGCCACCCAGGCACCCCTGATAAAGTTATATTTTTTATTTATTTCTCTCTCCCAGCCTTTCCCCCATCTCCTTTTGTCTTCTTTTGGATTCACTGACTTTTCCCCCCTGCCCTGGGTTTGTACTTTTAATGGTTACCATACCTATTTTTTTTTTTTTAATTTTTTTAACCTTTATTTATTTTTGAGACAGAGAGAGACAGAGCATGAACGGGGGAGGGTCAGAGAGAGAGAGACACAGAATCCGAAACAGGCTCCAGGCTCTGAGCTGTCAGCACAGAGCCCAACATGGGGCTCGAACTCATGGACCGCGAGATCACGACCTGAGCTGAAGTCGGACGCTTAACCGACTGAGCCACCCAGGCACCCCTACCATACCTATTTTAATATGCATAATTAACAAGGTATAAAGGTAATCAATATGTAATTTTTTGTCAAACTTAACCTTTCCCTCCCATCAGAAATTATTGTTTTATAAAATTGATGTTTATTTAGATTTACAACATATTTACTAATATTTTCCATTAACCTTGTTTTTTTGCATTTTTTTCTTTCTCTCTGGGATCATTTTCCTTCCTCCTTCAAAAGTATTCTGTAGAATTTGCTTTGATGAGAAGCTCTTTCAGTTTTTGTTCTTCTGAATATGTCTTAACTTTTTCATTTTTCTTTTGGAAGATTGGTTGAGTGTTGAATTCTAGTTTATAAGTTATTTTACTTCAGCTCAATAAAGATATTATTTTAGTGCCCTCTGGCATTCTTTGTTGCTGTTAACAAGTCATTTTAGGTCCAATTAATATTTCTTTGTAGATGATCAGTCTTTACATTCTGGCAGGTTTGAACATCTCCTCTTTGTCTTTCTTTCTTTTTTTTTTTTTTTTAATGTTTATTTATTTTTGAAAGAGAGAGAGACAGAAGGAGGGACAGAGAGAGAGGGAGACGAAGGATCTGAAGTGGGCTCTGAGTTGACAGCAGAGAGCCCTATGCGGGCCTGGAACTCATGAACCTGTGAGATCATGACCTGAGCCAAAGTCGGACATCCAACTGACTGAGCCACACAGGCGCCCCTCCTCTTTGTCTTTCATATAGTGTGATTTCATGATGTGTTGAGGTTCAGTTTTCTTTTTATTGTGCTTGTAATTCATTGAGCTCTTTAAGTCCGAGGATTGGTGTTTATCAGCTGCCAAACACCTTTGCCATTATCTCTTTGAAAATTTTCACTTTCCCACATGCTGTGTGTTTCTCTGGAGTTTTGATTACATATGTGTTGCTTCCTCCTATTTAACTCCTACTCCATATCTCTTTACCTCTCCTTGTGTCCATCTGTTTGTGCTCCATTCTGGATAATTTCCTCAGATTTATCTTGAACTATGTTGGTCTTGATTTTGATAGTCTCTAAATTACAAAAAAAAAAAAAAAATACAGTCAAGGCAACTGAGATTTAGTACTATATTCAATAAAATGTTAAGCATGAAAGTGAATTAACTTGTTCTTGTCTCCATAGCTTACTCCAGTAGAATAATCACACGGTCCTATAGAAAAGTGAAAAAATTACATTTCTTGCATAAATAATTATGTGGATTGAGATTTGTATTTATTGTATCTAAAATTATTTTCTACTTTCACAAAAATCTCGTATGTCACTTCTTAATTTGAAAAGCAAGTCAACAGAACCAGGGCTAACTTCAAGGTTTTCTTTCTTTCTTTCTTATTTTTTTTTAAATCTTTTTTACATCTTTTACCTTTTGTCTGTCATCTGTATCAAATTTTTCTAATGTGAGTTTAAAAGAAATCTTTTACTTTTTAAAGTCCTGCTTCAGCTAGAGCTGAATTTTTCTCTTTTTTTTCTTCTCATTATCAGTGAACACTTATGTTTATTTGAATTTGAATTGATGAACAATTTGATATTCCTTTTAAAAATTCAATTAAATTTCAAGAAGGCATGTAATGAACAAAACAGAAAGGTCCTTTAAAGGAAATAAAAACCATGGCCATAGATTTTATTTTAAGGAAAGTTCTTTTAAAGGGGAGAAAAAAACTTTAAAATAACAACACAATAATTACACATTGTTAAAAATTATATAAAAGTATATATACATATTTAAGAGACAGAAATAAGCCTTCAAAAAATGTAAATAGTTTAACAATACCCAAAAAAGGAATATCTGTAAAAAAAAGTAACTCAGTAGAGGGGCAGCTGGGTGGCTCAGTAATTTGAGCAGCAGACTCTTGATTTTGTCTCAGGTCATGATCCCAGGGTCCTGGGCAGAGCCCTGTGGTTGGCTCTGCCCTGAGCATGGAGGCTGCTTAAGATTTTCTCTCTCTCCAAAAAAAAAAAAAATTAACTCTATAAAACATAAATGAAAAAATAGGATTTGATAAATCATGAATGTTTTGTATTTTATTTTGAAAAGGTAAGAATGTAATTGTTTTCTTTTTCTGTGCGGAAAGGTCATCAAAATTGTGTTCCTGCCAGTTTTCTCCTAAGCACAATATTTGCTACTGATGGTCTGGTGTGGGAGAGCAAGTGGAGAGTGAGAGAAGAGGATGTTGTTACATTAGTAGATTCTTACTCTGCTCCCAGTTCATGCTCCATGTGGAAACCTCTGAGTTTATAATTGTTTTTCTAGCCTTTGCTAGATAGGATCTTGGCTAGGTAGATTCTTTTCTGCTTGAACCTGTTTGGGGGTCTCTAGCCTACACTACCAGTGCACCCACCCCAGGACACAACATTTCTGAATTTATAGCTCCTCCTCTTGTGGGGAAATTTTAGATAGATCATTGATTGATGGCATAAACCACATAGCTTAAATCTGTAAGACTTTTGAAGCTTAAAAACCAGGTCATTGCAACTTAAAAGCCTGGGTTTGTGAACCTCAAAGAAGAGTTTGCTTCTTGTTTTCCTCAGATCCCTTCTCTAAGACTGTGCAGATTGTCCTAGCCACTTGGACTAGGGGAAGGACATGGCATACTAGGACCTAAGCTGGAAGGGAAAACTTTTGGTGTGTCCTACTCTAGTGATAATGAAACAGAAAGTAACCCCAGAGTTAATTTAGAGGCCATGAATTAAGATAATCCTCATGTAAATAAGAGGATTTGAAAATCCTTTTTTTATGTTAAAGAGTGACAATTTAATTCAGATTCTAAGATTCTGCTTTGGCAGTGAGAGGCTTAATAGCTTATGTTTACTCTTAGTATCTTTGTGCATTTTTCTATCAGTCTTGATAGTGATTAACTCTAATTTGTAAGGTTTTTGTTTGTTTGCTTGTTTGTTTTTAATTAAGGTAACCAAGAGTTTGTCATCATCCTATATTCTAGAAGGGTTTTTTCTCTGTCCTTTAAAAAGACCCTTTGGAAACTTACTGAGGCGCCTAAAGTTCTAATTTCAAATAAGTCTTTAAAACTGACCTTTCTGTTATTTAGTATAATTCTCTTTATTTAATAATTCACTTTCTTTATTTGCAGAACTCAGTCTAAAAATATAACCTGTTTCATATCCTTGACTTCCCCACAGTAATAAACATTGTAAGACGCTTTTTAACGTTTGTGTTTTTAAATGAAAGTGGAGAATGAAGGAAATTGTGAGTTAGTATGTGTTTAATGTAGTATGTGTTTAATGAGGGAAATTTTTAAGTAGGCTGGTTTGGTGAGGCGATAAAATGGAATTTGTCTCGACCTATCTGACATTGGATTATACAAACTTCAAAGTTCTGTCTAGCGCTAACACTTCTGAGAGAGGGGATCTGAGATGCTGGTGTCCTTGAAGAATCGAGTTCTGCTTGTTGCCACGTGATCCCTACTCATTTACTTTTATGAAGTTGATTGTTTTGTTCTTGATGTATTTATTCTACAAGTATTTCTTAATGCACGATGACAGAAGTAGAAAATGATCTGTCAAGTAAACTTCATGCATACTTTTTAAGTCACAAATTATGTTTCTCAATTCATCATTGGCAAGTGCCATAAGCTAGAATACATCAAAGTATATGGAAAATTGGGTCCTGTTTTACCATTTAAAAAAAAAAGCTTTGTGAAACTCTGATAATGAAGCAACTGTTTTCTCTATTTAGTGCTATTAACTTCTTGGTTCTGGTGGGTTTGGGCTGAAAGTCAGTAATTCTAAAACAATGTGTTTAAAATGTTACTGTGCTTCTCATCACATTTACATTTTTAAATATAGAAAAGTTTGGGGCGCCTGGGTGGCGCAGTCGGTTAAGCTTCCGACTTCAGCCAGGTCACGATCTCGCGGTCCGTGAGTTCGAGCCCCGCGTCAGGCTCGCATCAGGCTCTGGGCTGATGGCTCGGAGCCTGGAGCCTGTTTCCGATTCTGTGTCTCCCTCTCTCTCTGCCCCTCCCCCGTTCATGCTCTGTCTCTCTCTGTCCCAAAAATAAATAAACGTTGAAAAAAAAAAAATTTAAATATAGAAAAGTTTGCAAAATTATCAGTCTGTGAGTGTAACCAAATTACTTGAATATTAAACATGTTTATTTTCAATATATGTGGAGATTCAGTCATGAGCCCTGTTTTACTAGTTTCTCCAGGTAAAATAGGCCAACTAAAAGATTTTGTCAGTTTCATTCCTATTATGATTTAATTTAGTTTGAGAATTTCTGTAGATTGTATGTGTTAAAGAAGTTTCTGATAAGAAAAAGTATGCAAAATCTATTAGACATACTGTATGAGCAATGTTTATGAAATAATTTAAAATATATTGGCAGTACAGAATTACTAGGTACAGTTTTTTGCCTACAGCAGTTGAATATCAAATGATTAGAATTGTTGGAATGCTTGGTATATCTTTGAAAGAGAAATCTGCAAAAGTCCGTATCTACCCTTGGCAAGTTGCCAATCCATGTATTATGCCATTTTAATACAATTTTATTCTCATATCAGATTTTTAAATATTTTTAGCTGTGGGAAATTGCTTTCTCCAGTTGACAAATGATTAAATGAGGTCTCTTTCATGTTAGAAATAATTCCAGTATATTTATATGGGTCCATGACAGTACATAAATGTGAGCCAAATAATTTAATGTTTATCATATCCTTTTAGGTTCATATAGGATTAGCTCATTAAACACCTTTTAAGAATCACCTTCCCTCATAGCACATGCATTAACTCGTGGAGGGCATTGGAGTATAATCAAATGTATTAGATTACATTAATCTAGTGAAGTAGTCAGGTTCCTTTTTCTGAGAAATGGTTTGAATAAAAAACTTTTATTTAACTTTTGATTATTTTCAATTTGGTCTAAGTCTGTCAGAAATACCAAAGAATTATAAAACTAAAGAGAGGTTTCCAAAGGCGTCACACATCCTTGGTGCTACTATGACTTTAGAAACATGAGTTGCTAGTTGATTTTTTAAAAGCTGCAAATGAAAAGATGTTACAACATTTCTCTATAATTCTTCAGTCATAAGTTCTTTCCATTAGCTCAGTTTTTGTTTTTTTTCTTTTTTTGGTTTTTTTTTTTTTTTTTAATTTTTTTTTTTTTTCAACGTTTATTTATTTTGGGGACAGAGAGAGACAGAGCATGAACGGGGGAGGGGCAGAGAGAGAGGGAGACACAGAGTGTGAAACAGGCTCCAGGCTCTGAGCCATCAGCCCAGAGCCTGACGCGGGGCTCGAACTCACGGACCGCGAGATCGTGACCTGGCTGAAGTCGGACGCTCAACCGACTGCGCCACCCAGGCGCTCCTGTTTTTTTTTTTTTTTTTAATTAGGATCTCTTTGTTAGCTTCCTGGGACACAAATTCAAGAATTAAAGAATGTGAGTTGTGTTTTTCCTGCCAAAATGAGGTCTTCCCCCAGTTTCACATGGAGGCATATTGCAGAAGCACCCACAGGCAGGATGTGTGTCCATTTAAGAAGGAAGCTTGCGTATATTCTGTTTTCATGAAAAATGTAAGGTCACAGGTGTAAAGAGCGATAGAAACACCTTCACTTCAAGTAAGGGGCTCAAAGAAGGTTTACTGGATGGGATTTTGTTAGGGCTGTTGGGCTTCAAAATATATTTAAATATTCACATACATGAATGAGGATGGAGGGATTTTTGATGGCAGATGTTGGCACAAGCAGAGGCAGGAGAGAGCAGGGTATAGTCAGAAGGCCAAGTATTTCGTATGACCGAATGTCTGTTGTAGAAAGTCTGGGCATGAAGGGATGCTTGTTTGCATTTGAAATCCTTTATAAAACACTGTAGCAATGAATAAATAAATTAATGGCATGTTCTTCTTATGAATATGTGAATGCTCTTCTTCTGTTAAGACACGCTAGTAGTCTGTATTTGTTTATTGAAGAATATATTTAATATCTGAATAATTCTACATGGCAATACTTGCAACATCAGAAATTTCTTTTTTTAGCATTGGAATTCATCATATAAGTACTTTTTACAGTTAAAAGAAATCTTGCCCGCCTTCCTCATCAATACATATTTTTCCTGTGGTTTTCCTTGTTTCCAATTAGTTCTTAAATGCAATAATTAGTATTACTTACGTATGCTCCAGGGGAAAAAATCAGTTAACAAATTGATATTTATTTATAAACAGACAGCATTTTTTGGACAGAGATGTTCTTGTGATTGCCGGAGAACTGCTGCTTTGAGTTGATTTAAGGAAATAATAAGGAGCATCTGGAAATTCAAGCCCAACTGATTTACCACTTACTGTATCATTTTTGGGTCTGTACAGATTTAGCTCATTAAACACCTTTCAAGAATTTCCTTTTCTGGAAACAGAGTGGGAAAAAATTCCCTAACCAGTCTTTGAAAAATTACTGTTTGCAAAAAAGATTACCGGGGAAGCAAAATGTTGAATTCAAAATAATTATCATTAGAAGCATAGCCTCTTATAGTTTCTAAAGTGCCAGTGCTAATATGATAAGAATAGATAGGGAGGAAGGGGAGAGTATTTTAAGTGTAGACAAATTAATGTCAACTAAAGTGAGTTAGAATGTGTTTGTATTTTTGTGTTTGCACAATGCTCATCTTCTTACTCATCCTTGACACTTACTCAGCCACGTGAAACGTAGGCTTTTGTGTTCCAGACATTTAAAGATAAATGTTACAGTCTCTACTCTGGAGGAGTTAACATTCTAGTAGGAGAAACAAACTTTTAAACAAATAAGTTAAAGTGAATGAAATGAATGGAAAATACATGAAAGGTATCCCAGAGAGCAGGTCAATCAACTTAGCCAGGGATGGCAGTAGTTAGGTCAGATTTCTGACCTTCTGATGCTTTATAGAGGTGTGATGCCCAGACACTAAATGCTTCATAGAGGTGTAATGTCTTGAAGCATGAGGGGAATTTTCCTACTGGGACCCTGGCGGAATGAAGTATCCATGTGTGCAAGCCTGGAGGCATAAGACAACATGTACTCTGATATTGCTAGAATGTCTGGCTTAAGGGTAAGGGTGGGTAGAAAGGGATTGTGGAGAAGCAAACAAGGATCAAGTAGGTCATGTAGTGACTTGGATGCCAAATTGAGGTATTTGAAAATTTCTTCAAATGTTCCTCATTGCCTTTAGATTAATTAGGGGTGTAACCTGATCAGATCTGCCTTTAGAAGTAGAACTCATAGGTGTATGGAAGGAGAAAAGTAATCGGAAAGAGAAAAGATTGGTGCCCTTATTTTCACTGAAAAACTATTGATTGGTTCCTACAGTGGCTTGAGCATGATTTGAAACTCTGGGGTCACAAAGCAAAGAAAACCTGAACTGATCCTGCTCACAGAATAGCAGGCAAACAGGCATTTCGACAAAATAGAATATAGTGTGGAAAGGTCTACAGTCAGAGTCGTCATTTTGATAAAAGGAAAAGAAATGTGGGGCGCCTGGGTGGCTCAGTCAGTTAAGCGGCCGACTTCGGCTCAGGTCATGATCTCGCGGTCCGTGAGTTCGAGCCCCGCGTCAGGCTCTGTGCTGACAGCTCGGAGCCTGGAGCCTGTTTCGGATTCTGTGTCTCCTTCTCTCTGACCCTCCCCCGTTCATGCTCTGTCTCTCTCTGTCTCAAAAATAAATAGACGTTAAAAAATTTTTTTTTAAATAAATTTAAAAAAAAAGGAAAGAAATGTGAGAAACTGCCAGGTCTGTATGTGTGTTGGTAGAGGGTCAGAGGAGGGAATTCACAGATGGTTTACACTGGACCTAAAACCTGGAAGCTGAGTAGAATTTTGTCAAGGAGATTCTGCCAGGTAAATAAGTCACTTTGGGCAGACTGAATTAGGCCATAGTAGGAAATAGACATAGATTACTGATTCTAGAGTATAAAGGATAGGAGATGAAACAAGAGAGGTAGACAGGGGCCACCTAAGTGGAGGGGTGATGTCATCACATTTTTATGTCAGGACAAATAGAAGTTTAAGATCAGGATTCAGGATTATTGATGTAGGGAGACAGTTTTGGGTGGTCCAGGCAAGAGATGACAATGTCTAGGCTTAAGGCAGGGTTAGGGAGGAAGTATTAGGGGAAATACATTAAAAAATTAGGAGGTTGGTTTAATGAGTTTTGGTATCTGGTGTGATGTGGGGAGGGAGAAAAGGGATGATTCAAGTTTCTTGTGTGTGTAATTGGGTGGTGCCATTCACAGAATAAGGTGGGGTATCCTTGAGTTTATACCTACTTGGCTATTGAATCTAGGCAGAACTTGGGAAATAAATCTGAGCCAGGTATTAGGAGATATCAATATTTGGTGGCTGTTAAAACCTTGGGTTGTGGATGTGCTCTCTTGAGAGTACTGTAATGTAAGGTTCCAGATTTAACCTCAGTGAATACCGTTGGTTAACAAGTGGGTAGAGGATGCTGATGCCCCAGAGAGAGAGAATGAACAAGGGTTATCCGAAAAATAGGCAAGTTGTTGTTACTTGAAACCAAAGGAAGAGAGGTGTCAGATGCTTCTTGAAGCATGTCAGATGTTACTTGAAACCAAAGGAAGAGGGAGGTATCAGATGCTTCAGCGGTAGGTATGAAGTTGAGGACTGAGGAAAGACCTTTGGATTAAACATTTCAGAGGATCTTGCTGATTCTAGTGAAAGCTGTTTTAGCAAAGAAGTGGTAGGGGAAAAACCCCAGATTATAGTGGATTGAGGAGTTTTGTGTGCTTTTTTAAGGTGGGTGACACTTGAGTATGTTTGGCAGAGGAGGCAAAGGAAAGAAGAGAAGGAGAGAGATATAAGTAAAAGGGGGTGGTTCATGAAGTGAGGTCTCAGAGGAATTCAAGGGACCCGTTAGGAATACGAGAAGTCAGGAGGAATTAACCTTGAGAAGAAAGACCAAGAGATACCCTCTACCTCTGAGAAGAGAGGGTGGATGCTGATTAAACACTCATAGGGTTTGTAGAGTATAAGAAATTGAAAGAGTGCAACTTGATGGCCCCTCATTGTTCTTTGAAGCCAAACAAGTTCTGAGATAAAAGCCTGAGGAAAGGAGGGAGTTGGGTAGGCCCCTGGGGACAGGAGCTAACATTTGGAAGAGCTGCTGAGGCAGAGGGAGCTGACCAGCAGAATGTAGAATTGCTGAGTGGTTGTGCGAGCTTGGAAACCATAAATTTGTAGTGGCATCAGTCCAACATGATTGTTGTATTTCCTCCAGCAGAACTCAACAGCCCAGTTATGAAAACTCAAAAAATGTTGATTGAAACTGAACCTGGAGATTCTGTGAACCAAGGATGGCATAAGACAGCTATCAAAATCCATGAATTCAAATTTGTAGATTTCAGAGTAGACTGAATAATTCTGTGAATTCTAAAATCAACAAATGTTGTATCTTGGGTCCTAAGTAGACATAATTTGTTTTCCACGTAGTGTTTCCTATTCAGGAATATCCTCAGTTACTTAAACACTGTGCATCATCACCATGCATGCCACCCTCCTCCCCCACTCCCCCAAGGATGTGATCTTAATTCTAAGTCCAGTGCCTATTTTATACCTGGAAGTTTCCTTATTTCAGTCAGATCATTTCATTTGAGTATTAAAAATTTCTACATTCGTCATGTAAGAATAAGAGTTTATGTCTGGATGAGTGATGTCCCTTGAAGGGAGTTAAATGCTTATTACCAAATGAATTAGTAAATCTAAGACACTTTTTACCTCAAAGTCTAGCTCTTATGTGGCCCTCTCCTTAAAATCTGTCTCAGGTTTTCCCCCTTTTTGGACAAATAACCTGATCTCCTCTACCTGCCTTTTCTTACAGCCTCTTTTCCATACCTTTTCCATACAGCAGTTGTCACAGAATTTCATGACTTTTTCTGTATATTTTTGAATTCCATGAATACAGGGACTGAGTCTTACTCATCTCTGTATTTATTTCCTGTGTCTCCTTATTGCCTGGCCCAAATTAGACACTGAATCAGCAGTAAGTAAATAATAAGTACATGAATAAAAAGTAATAATAAATGTATGAATAACTTATTACTTCTTTTTTTTTTTTTTAATTTTTTTTTCAACGTTTATTTATTTTTCGGACAGAGAGAGACAGAGCATGAACGGGGGAGGGGCAGAGAGAGAGGGAGACACAGAGTGTGAAACAGGCTCCAGGCTCTGAGCCATCAGCCCAGAGCCTGACGCGGGGCTCGAACTCACGGACCACGAGATCGTGACCTGGCTGAAGTCGGACGCTTAACCGACTGCGCCACCCAGGCGCCCCCTTCAGTATAAAAGCGATGAGTGAGAGAGAGGAAGAATAAAACTTTGTGATTCTAATTTCTTTCTACCTCTTTTCCCCACTGCAGTATCATCTGGTTTACCTGTGACCAATTCAGGAAGAGGTGTTTACTTATCCGTTTGATATCAGACCCAATTATTCTGGGCATTGGAATGGAGAAAAGCATAAAATCCATATACAATCCAAAAGCCCAAAGTCTTACCAAAGTTACTGATGGGCAAAAGAAAATTGAGAGTTGTAAATTTTCTCTTTTCTTTTCTATGCTTAAAATTCTATAAATAATGCATATTTTTAACAAAGCCAATGAAAAATTAGCCAGACATATTAGGGAGAAAAAGAAAATGGGAAGAAGTAAAGGTTTTCAAAAAATGTCAGTAATCTTGAGGTTTGCAGTCTAAAACATATTCTCTTTGCTTGACCTTGTTTTGCTTATAAGACTGCCCCAATTAGCTTGAGTCTGTTTTTAAAATAACTTTGGACAAATTATTGAACAGTATTATCTTGCCAATAATCTTTTCATTTTGATTTAGAATTTTTAAGTTATCTTGGTATCATAAAAGATGTTACTTCTGAAAACTTCTATGGGAAGTTACAAAAAATAGGCACAAAAATTCTAGAAAAATAAGGCAGCTTAAAATTCAAGTAGGAAGCAGTTATAAATAGTTTTAATAGCTCTGGGACTTTTGTCTTAGAAGTGTTGTACCCAGGGGCCTGGCTGGCTGTCAGTAGAGGACGTGACTCTTGATCTTGGGAACAGGAGTTTGAGCCCCATGTTGGATAAAGAGATTACCTAAAAATAATCTCTTAAAAAAAAAAAAAAGAAGTGTTACACCCATATCATCAATAGGCTTGGTATATATCATGCCTTTTGTTGTTTTTTTTTTACCGAAAAACTATAGAAAACAGAAGGTTTATTTACATAGTATTTAGGTATAGGCCCTTTTAACAAAGTGACATTCACTAATGACATGAAGGCAATTTGATACCCCATTTTTTTGTTGTTGTTGTTGTTGACTTGATATCCCACGGAAACTAATGACAATCTCTCTAAGGTTTTCTAATCTTTATTTTTTAAATTAAATTTACATTTTAATAAATGACCTGTTTTGTTTCATGTATGTGGGCAAATAATATAGTGTTAAAATTTCCATTATTGATGTTAGATTCTATGCTGGTATTTTTGTATATAGTGCATCTCTTAATAACTCATCTGATTTTCACTGGACCAAGAGTTAAATGTGATGCTCCTCTTTTTCCCATCATTTGAAGTTTTAGTTCAACAGATATTATACAAAATAAATGTATAAGTGGTCATGTTAGACTATTTATTATGAGGAAGAGGGGCACGGCTAAGATTCCTGTCCAGAAATTTTGGTTATCAAACTGTCTTCATGACTTTCACTGCAAATAGATAATTTACAAGTATAGTGCATTTTATGAAGCAGATAATTGTCGGGCAGTGATAAGCTGGAGGATAATTAAGTACTCTCGTCAGTGGGCAGTTATCATCTACAGCAGCTTTTTCAAAAGTCGCAATGCCACTTTACTCTCATGCCTGATTACTAGCAGGTGATCCAATCATGCTAGTTTTTAAAAACACAGAGGTTATTAGTGATGTTCCTGATTTTGTGAATGTGGGTGGTGGGGAGATAAGGAGCAACATGTCACAGTGTGGAGGCAAAGAGCAGGGAGGGGGCTTTTCCAAGTAATGCCAAAGAGAGAGCAGTGTCTGATCCTTGTACCCTCCTCCCCCACCCCCCCACAGCCTCAGGTTGCCAACACGTGCTATATATCATGCACAGATAACCAATTTCTACAGAGTTAGAATGAAATAAAGTATACTTAAAAGAGATCATACTGAATGTACACTGAGTTACATTTTAGGATTTTTCCCTATTTCACAATTAACATTATGATGTTCATCATAGAGGAAATGTATTTATCTCCTAGGAAATTCCAGTTAATGGCAACTTTTACAATTCTAAGGTTAATATCTAATTTCTGAGGACTCTGGTTTTTTTTTACTTTTTTTTAATCTTTATTTATTTTTGAGAGAGAGAGAGAGCGAGAGAGAGAGCGCGAGTGGAGGAGGAACAGAGAGAGGGAGACACAGAATCCGAAGCAGGCTGCAGGCTCCAAGCTGTCAGCACAGAGCCCGATGCAGGGCTCAAACTCACAAACCGTGAGGTCTTGACCTGAGCTGAAGTCAGATGCTTAACTGACTGAGCCACCCAGGTGCCCCCTGAGGGTTCTGGTTTTAAATCTTTTTGTCCTTTGCTTAAAAAACTGGATGATGTTATCTGATTATTGAAAAGTTTCTTAGAAATTAAAGTATATGTTACTATATATATACATATAGTACATGTATATGTATATGTATGTATGTTATATAGTAACATATATAAAATTTTAGGTTATAGCTTTAAAGTAATCAATACATTGAAGCTGGATTTCAAAATAATCTGGATTATTCCTGGATTCATTAATTTTTTTTGCTGCATTAAGAAATACTAGAATAATCAAAACAGATTTTCAGGATAACTTAGAAACATGAGGTTCCCTCTGAGTTTAGACCACATACCTAATAATAGTCACTTCTAGAAAATTCTGTAATTACCAAGCACTCTTAAGTTTTCGCTAGGTTGGGCTCCCTGCACACTGAAAATTTATTATGATTTTCGATGTTTTTTCCCCCTGAAGGATCAATTTTATATATCAGTGTGTGTGTGTGTGTGTGTGTGTGTGTGTGTGTGTGCATTTTTTTTTTTTTTTATGTGAGCAGAGTGCTACCAAATTGTGTTTGCTAGATTGGCTACAGTACTTTTTATAGCCACTTCTTTGGCCATAGTCTTTCATTCTGTATTGCTCAAATGGGCAAGAAAAACTAGTTATGTCCACAGCCCCAAAGAAATACCATTGTTTAAACTTGATTATAGCATACCAAGAAACATGTTACTGAAACTTGCTATCACTATAACTTAGTGGTTATAACTTAGGTTTTGAATTTGATATTTGAATACTTAATTTTTTACATGCAGCAAGCTTAAAATACATTAGCCCATTTTCCCTTTTGTGAGAATGAATGAAACTTATTCAGAGGAAATGAATGATTTAAGAAGCATTAATCAACTTGGGATGACCACTGGGTGTTGTATGCAAGCCAATTTGACAATAAATTATATTAAAATAAATAAATAAATAAAATGACTAAAAAAAAAAGAAACATTATTCAGTAGTAGTTTGACTTAGTTCTGGAGTTAAGTTTATAAATAGGTAAATTTAAGAGGTTTAACCTATCTGCAATATTTTTCTTTTTCATATATACGACACACATGTATACATATATTTTGAGGTGAAAACAAAATGTTTTCTTCAAAAGTAATCCTACTTATGCTGAAACAGAAACCATTGTTGCTCATTGATGATTCAAATACCCTTTATTCTCAAGGTGCCTACAAAGACCTACGTTGGAGGCATTGACAAGTAGATGCTGTAAGAGGATAAGGTGAATGTTTTACAACTTTACAATGTTTTGCCCCTTTCCTGCTGCCTCATAAAATATTCATCTAATTAATTAATTATTTTTTAAGGTGTTATTTTTAAGCAATCTATACAACCAACATGGGGCTTGAACTCATGACCCTGAGATCATGAGTTGCGTGCCCCCCCCGACTGAGGCAGCCAGGTGCCCCCAGATGCCACAATTAAGATAAAGATCCTTTTAGCCCCCTTTCTTCTCTGGTTTTGTCAAAATTCCATGTGTAACGTAAGTTCCTTACTGTTTAAATAGAAAGAAATTTTTACGAGTATAAAAATTGTGAAGGAGAATCGACAGTGGAGAATCTAGATTTGTTCATTTCACTACTGATGAGTATTTAAGGCATTAGTGAAGGACTGAATCTCTTACAAACATGGTTTGAATCTCAAGGATGTGTGAAGTTAACCAAGGCCATTTTCTCATCAAAATTCGGATGCTTGCATAATTCTTACCCTTTTGAATGTCAGGGTACTATTACCAGGAACAAAAGCAGCATACTACGAGTAAGCTTCTCTTGACTCGTACCTTCAACCCTACTCCTTATTGAAACCATCCCCTTTAAACATGAAGGAGCTGTATCAAGGAGTGATTTATGGGGGTCTTAGCTCTTCTCAGAACCACCACCAGTTTTCTCCCTCTAAGAGCTATGCTGAATGAACAGATAAAAGCTTTGGGGCAGTTATGTGAACACACGGGTAAGATGATTTCTGTGGATGCTCCTTCTCCCATCTGATTGACGCCACCCCCACCCCCCGGTCCCTTCTCTAATGAAACTCTGAAGCTGCCATTAAAGACAATAGACTATATTAGATAGATGGTTGCTAACCTTTTTAACTCTCTGATTGCAAAGCATTTTCTTAGATGATAAGAAATAGCAGTAATATTTTCTACCTAAAGATGGAATGACAAAAAAAAATCATTTAGATGTTGTTGTGATTATTAAAATACAAACTCATTAAACACTTCACTAAGTTCCTAGCAGCTTTATTTGTCAATAAGGAAGAGAAAGAAAAGGACATGCAATACAGGTTTAACATGCAGCAGAATGGAGGGTAAGGAATCATGATCTGAGGATTTCTACAGAAGAAACTGCCAACCTGTGGGAGACTTTGGGAGCTAGGAGGCTGTTGGAATTAGGATTGGAAATCAGTGGATACATCCATATTTCACATGTCTTACACATATGTGTGATTTTCAAATCGACTCCTTCATGGAGAACTTGCAGTATTTACTGTTGTCACAATGTTAGTCCCCTGTGGTGCCTCTGCACATACCGTGTGCTTTTCTTTTTCTTTTTCTTTTTTTGTGCTTTTCTTTTTTTCACTATCCTGTGCCAGACACTCCTTGGAAAGAGAACTCTGTTATTATCCCAGAAAGAGTGGCTACAGTTTGGTTACATGGTTTGAGGAAAAAAGCAGTTACATTTTTTATTTGTCATTTTCTGAAATTACATCTATCTGTTATTTTAAAACTTACGGGTAGAGGGGCGCCTGGGTGGCGCAGTCGGTTAAGCGCCCGACTTCAGCCAGGTCACGATCTCGCGGTCCGTGAGTTCGAGCCCCGCGTCAGGCTCTGGGCTGATGGCTCAGAGCCTGGAGCCTGTTTCCGATTCTGTGTTTCCCTCTCTCTCTGCCCCTCCCCCGTTCATGCTCTGTCTCTCTCTGTCCCAAAAATAAATAAAAAACGTTGAAAAAAATTAAAAAAAAAATAAAAATAAAACACGGGTAGATATACAAGTATGCCCCAGTTTAAGAAAAACTTGATATATTCAATTATAAAATGAGACAAAGTTAAGATGGGATTATTTTCATTATAGAATGATTCCTTAAAACAAAAAAGAAGAGTCACTCTTTGGATCCCCTGGTACATTTTCTATGTTTCTTACCACATATATATTCATATATTTGCTTTGGCTTTTTTTCCTTACATATAATTTCCCTCAGTGGATTATTATAGTCATATATAGCAAGTACTAAAGTTGTTTGCTATTGGACTGATCAAAAATTTGTTCTTTATTATTTTGTGCCATTTTTGAAGAAATTAAAGCTAGGTCTTTGGGCTTTTCTAAGTAATGATTATATATCTTCAAAACAGCTAGTAAGGACAGCCAATGTTCAGCCTCACTTTACTTGTAGTGCTTAAATTTGTAGTATTGGAACAGTAGAAGTGATTTTAAAATACAAATTCTTCGAAGTATATTAGTAGGTATTAGTAGGGCAGTAGTAGTAGGATATTACTGAGCACCTACTATGTTTTGGACTTCTGTTAAGCCTTTTACAGATGCCACCTCATTTGACTCTCATTTTAACTGGGAAGGAAAAGAGAGCATTTTAAATACATTCAAGATTTTCAACTGGTAAGAATAGATACAGAATCCAAGCTGAGATGTTTGACTACAAAGCCAAAATGTTTTTTAACTCCTTTCTTCTATCTTATCTTTCCCTTCTTTTGATTTGCTACATACAGGCCACCCTTCTTTCCTTCCTTTCCTCTCACCCCTCCATTTTTTTTCTTCTTCTCTTCCAACAAATCTCTGTATGCTGTCTGTATGCTGACACTGTGGTTGGCATGAGGAATTCAATGTGGCTTGCCCTTGGGGGGTTTAAAGTTCAGTCTCCAGAATGGGCTGCTCATTTGTACTCTGAATGAGTGAATGAAAAAATGAATGAATCGAGAAAACAAAATAGAAACTTTAGATTTCTTTCGTAACTCCGAATAGCTTATTATTGCTATTAGTGAATAAGACTAAATTGTCAGATAGAATTCAAATGCATAACCTATTAGGAAATATTTAAATTCAGTGTACTAAAATCTCAATGGTGGCCACTTCCTTCAGGCATAGTATCATTTGGTGACCCCTCAAAGAAAAAGCTAAACTTAATACAAAAATTTTTATATGTATGGGCAATCTGAAAGAGGATAGTTCAGAGAGGAAATAGTTTATGAAAGAAGGTTAAAATTTACCTTAAAAATTTCAGACTTTTTGGGGTGCCTGGGTGGGTCAATCAGTTAAGCATCCAACCCTTGATTTCTGCTCAGGTTATGATCTCGCAGTTGGTGAGTTCCAACCCCACATCGGGCTTTGTGCTGACAGTGTGGAACCTGCTTGAGATTCTCTCTTTCTCTGTCATTCTCTCTCGTGCTCTCTCTTTCTTCCTCTCTCTCTCTCAAAAATAGATAAACATTAAAATTTTTTTCAGAATTTTTAATGTATTCTTGTTTCATCCCTTTATTGGTAGTGGTTTTTAAATTGTAATCATAGTGCTTATGCAGTTTCACTGTTTGCCTCCATGTTTCTGCAGGATCTTCAGAGTGATCATATTAATGACTAGATTGCTACCAGTTGTGCCTCTGAGTAGATATTTACTGCATTTTATGTAACCATTTCCATTTTCCTCTTTGAAGGAATAATTTATTTTATTATTTTTTTCTTTTTTTTCTTTTGAATATATTTATTTTATTTTTTGTATTTTAACTTGCTTTATTTATTTATTTTTTAAAATTTACATCCAAATTAGTTAGCATATAGTGCAACAATGATTTCAGGAGTAGATTCCTTGGTGGCCCTTACCCATTTAGCCCATCCCCCCTCCCACAATCCCTCCAGTAACCCTCAGTTTGTTCTCCATATTTATGAGTCTCTTCTGTTTTGTCCCCCTCCCTGTTTTTATATTCTTTTTGTTTCCCTTCCCTTATGTTCATCTGTTTTGTCTCTTAAAGTCCTCATATGAGTGAAGTCATATGATTTTTGTCTTTCTCTGACTGACTAATTTCACTTAGCATAATACCCTCCAGTTCCATCCATGTAGTTGCAAGTGGCACAATTTCATTCTTTTTTATTGCCAAGTAATACTCCATTGTATATATATACCACATCTTCTGTATCCATTCATCCATTGATAGACATTTGGGCTTTTTCCCTACTTTGGCTGTTGTTGATAGTACTGTTATAAACATGGGGGTGCATGTGTCGCTTCGAAACAGCACACCTGTATCCCTTGGATAAATGCCTAGTAGTGCAATTGCTGGATTGTAGGGTAGTTCTATTTTTAGTTTTCTGAGGAACCTCCAAACTGTTTTCCAGAGTGGCTGCACCAGCTTGTATTCCTAGGAATAATTTATTAAATTTATTTCTAGTTTTTCCCACTGCTTATAATACTGCAGACAACCCCTTTATGCATATAACGTTCCTTTCTCTTGGTTCCATGTTTATGTGGTGGGTTTGAGGTAAACTAATGCAGGATATCCAAATGGAGATGTTCTATTCACATTTGGGATTACAGAGTGTTGGTGAGATCTGGCTAAGTAAGCTTAAATGGTTTGTGGTGATGTTTATGCAGACTGTCCTGAGAATCAGAATACTTCTTGTTCTGTAAGACGATTGTTATTAGTTAAATGACATGTTTGTTAAGAAGAGGTAATAATGAAGGTAAAGGTGTGTTGCAGACCATGGTTTACTTGAATGAAAGTCTACTGAAGTGTAAACTTTTCAATTTGCCAATCAAATCAATTAGAAAATCCTTCTAGTAATTCTTAAAGAAAAAAATATTATTTATACAAGTTTTGAATATTTGTTATAAACATAACATGTTATAAAAAGCAAAAAAAAATGTTATTCATTTATACAAAACACATCCAAATAGGGGGGTCTGACTGGCTCGGACCATAGAGCATATGACTCTTGATCTCTGGATTGTGAGTCCAAGCCCCATGTTGGGTGTAGAGTTTACATAAAAAAACAACACACACCCAAGTAATATTCCTAGGTAAAGTGTTCACTTTGGCCAATATCTGTTAATAGGCATAAATATTAGTGTATTAACTAATTAGGGTTTTCCATTATTTTGTATTTAGCATTAATAACAGCTCAGAGATTTTAGTCTAATATGGTCATTGTTATCTGTATATAAGAGATAACTTGAGTTTTCAGAGCTACATGTGAATTGTTCACATTTTTGCATTTCTTAAAGGGGACTACCTTCAGTCAAAGTTAATGTAAAATAATTCTTTGGAGAAAACACATGATTATACTTCTAATAGAATACTAGTTTGAGTATGATTGTACATGTAAATTAGTGTGCCAATTTCTCTAAATAACTAAAAGGATTTTATGAAAAAATCACTAAAATTCAGCCTTGACATTTATTGAGATAATTTTAGAAATTACAAGAGAAAACTAGAGGTTATAATGGAACCATAATTACAATAGCTATATGATCATTAGCATTCATAATTATAATAAATACTATAATAATTATTTCTGTCTTACTAACCAGTCCATGTTCTAAATTCCCTCTGTAGTAAGAATTTATATTTTGATGAAAATATGGTCTCTTGCTGCTCTGAGAATGTAAGAGAATTCACAGTGGTGATTAGCTTGTGAGGAGTATATTCTCTCTCCCACTTTTTTTCCTAATGGAATGTTTTATTAGGATTTTCCTTCAAAGGTGTGGATTCTCATTATTAAAACCAATAGTGCCCATGTAAGTGGTCTTTCTGTGGAAGCATCTGCCTCACTACAATTTTAAATCATTTATAGTCATCCTATTAATGAGGACTCTGGGGGTCTCTTCATTTGTGATTTTGGTACCTGAATTCTTGGGCTGCTTGCAAATCTTTCACAAATCACACTTAGAGCAAAATATTATTACCAAACAGTCATGGATTTATTTATAATAGAATTCAGAACTTCCAATGGTGAATAGTCAAGGAAACACATTTATTATTTAAGATTCATTAGATGCTTAAGGAACCTTTTAATGTAACCAGGAAGTAATAATTTACTGGTGTCAGAAATAACTTGAACCAAGAAGTTTGTGTCAGAATAGACATAAAACAGGAGTAGATCTAAACCTGCAAAATTGTTCCTATTCCTGCTTGAAATACGTTATTTATTTCAGTAGCAGAGTCAAGAATTGCATAGAGATTTATGTGGATAGTATGTCTCTTGAGTTTTGCTGTTTTTCTAAAATTTGAAGGTTTAGAAAGATTGCAAAATCTGGAATAATAAAAAATATTGCTTAGTCTATTTTCATTCTCAGAAACAAAATCCAAGTAAGAAATAAATGAAAAATGAGAACTGGAACTTAAAGTCAGTCTTTTAGGTGAGGTCATAACAATATTGAGCTATTAATGAATTTGTAAGAACCATCCTAATCTCAGCACACCTGGCGAGTGTGGTTGTGGCCATCTTTGAGTGCATAAATTTCATTATGAAGTTAGAACACAACCGACAGTGAATGTAAAGTTTAAAAAAAAAAACAAGGTGGGATATTAAAACGGATTTTTTTTAACCCTTTAAACCCTAGAAGTTGATAAATATGCCTTTAAAAAGGCGGCAATAGAAAAGAATTGGTTTGGGAAATTTGCAGCATATAGAAAAAGAGACTTTATAAATTTAACCAGCTGGAGTAAAATCTTGAACAGATAGCCTTTTTTTCTTTTATCCATATAGATTGAATCCGTGTATAATATCAGCCCTTGGTATCCTATCCATAGGATTGACACATAATCATTTCAGTGTAGTTTTAAGGACCTCTCCCCAAATTATATTACTACTTGCAGATATTTATGAATATTTTTACTTTTTTATTTTTTCTTTTTTCTTTTTTTCTTTCCCATGACCACCCACTAGGTGAGATATGTGATTTTTTGCCAGTTTTAAGGTTTGCAACTCTTAGGTTAGAATGGCAAGTTCACATGTGTATATGAGAGAAAGAGAAATTTTCCTTTTCTCATTTATTTTCTATTCCAAGTCTCACTTTTGATGTCATGAAACCTTTTTAGTGTTTGTTTTCTCACCTATAATAAAAATTACATTTCAAAAATCAGTTATATTTATTATTATGTAAATGGTTATATAAAAATGTATGACACGGTCTGGATGGGAACATGAAAAATACAAATAATTTACATATAATTATCCTTCCTTTAAAACAAGTTTTCTTCGGGGCGCCTGGGTGGCGCAGTCGGTTAAGCGTCCGACTTCAGCCAGGTCACGATCTCGCGGTCCCGGAGTTCGAGCCCCGCGTCGGGCTCTGGGCTGATGGCTCGGAGCCTGGAGCCTGTTTCCGATTCTGTGTCTCCCTCTCTCTCTGCCCCTCCCCCGTTCATGCTCTGTCTCTCTCTGTCCCAAAAATAAATAAACGTTGAAAAAAAAAAAAAATTTAAAAAAAAAATAAAAAAAATAAAAAAAAACAAGTTTTCTTCTGTTAAAATATCATTTTAATAAACAAAATCATGAAATATAGAATTGTTTATATAGACTTACCAGAACTTGTATAAATTCTTACATTTATACTGGTCATTTTTATTAGATTATTAAGTATGTGTGATTAAAAGATATAGTTTATTTAGATAACAGACTATGAAGCAGACTGTTAAAAAAAAAAAACCTCTCTGAAAAAAAAGGTAATTTAACATTATTTTGAATTTAAAGGGTCTGAGTATACCAGCCAATAATTATTTTCATTTATTTTGAAAAATTCTTGTTCTAGTCAGGCTTTAGAATAGATTTAGCCATCTACCATGGTAATGAATTACTGCTTTAAGGAATACTATTTGATATATTCTCAGGAGTTACGTAACTACCATGACATATTTTTACTCAGTAATTTTCATCTCAGTAGAGACATATTTAAATAAGTAATGTTATTCAAAACTGTTCGTGAAGTCTTTTGACTCCTTTTCACTGTTTAGAAAATATTAAGGTTAAAACTGCAAAGTGATTGAAGCTAAATGGGAGCCTACTTTGATTATAAAGGAAAATGATATTCAATTAGACAATTTCATACCTGTGAGACTTTTCAACAGATAGTGGTAGGTTGTCTATTTTAAGAGCATAAATCAGACTGCAAATGGATTCCTTGGAAATATGTATGCAACCCTGCTCGAAGATGCATCCCCTTAATTTACAATACTGTCATCCTGTGACTGACAACTAGTGAATACATTGCATTGATTTCATAATACCTGACACCCTATACAACTGCAGAACAAATTGGTAAAATCCGACTTTGTGAAAAGATGGTGCTAAAAGAGCCTTTCTTTTGGTTTTCTCTTTCTTAACTCATGTGCTCTGTCAGGAGGTAATATAGGTAGATTGATTGCTTACAGTTGAAAGAAAATACTTAAATTCAGATTTTCTGCTAACAATAATCAAGACTTGAGAGCATTTTTAAGTCAATCTATTTGATGCAATTCTCTGGGAATGCAATTTTCAGTAGCAATTGGTATCACATCTACTTAAAAATCACATCAACCAGAAAATTCCATTTAAATAGCTAGATGGGGAAATGAATTTCTACATACTGTGAACATAAATGTAATAATTGAACTTGGTTTAGCTTGTTTTTATATTGCAGATATTTAAATATCCAGATGTTCCTGCTGAAATTATATATCATATTGAAAAGTTTATTTTCCTTACAGTTGGCATTATCTGCAGAAATTATACATTGGTAGCTGTACTCCCCGGCGTATCCCAGTTGCATTCTTTAGCTAGTGTTGTGCGATCTATATCTCATTAAAATTTTAAAGTGCTTGAAAAAAATTGTGCTATGGATCTTCACATAATTTTTAACTGTGCTTTGTAGACCCTTGTTGGTTTTGGTATTTTAATCAGCTATCATGACAGGCCATCAGAAGTGCTGAATTAAAGGAAGTTTTCTTGGCTGTTGTTTTTATCATCGAGTTTCCGTGTGCCACAGGGCAAGGCATAATAAGGTGATAAGTTATTGTCGGTATCTTAACCCTTTCACTTGTCATCTGTTTCATAGCCTTCTTTCTTATTGTAATAGCATTTTTAATATTGAAGCTGGGCCAGGCTCAATGACTAAGGTATCCCCAGTAGCACTACTAACTGTTAATGTTAGAGGAAACAATACCAGAAATGAAGAGCATCAAACATTGACCTTCATTACAGGAGAAATCCAGGGAAAGCAGAGTTATGACGGCAATGATTGAATTTTCTGGTTAATGGAAGGTTATGGAGGAATTCTTAATAATTGATAAGTAGAAAAAGCAGAAAAACAAATTGTTTCATAAAAACTCACAACTCTAATTAAAAAACCTTATGTGGGCTTGTTATTGAAACATTTTTCAGTGTTTCAGTGAATTTTCCACATAGCGTATTTAAAAATCAACTTTTAATTGATGCTTGTTTTTTAGTAGTTTGATTTAATTAAAAGAAATTGGTATTAGGGAAGAAGTTTTTTTTTTTTAATGCTGAAAACTGTGATCTCTAGTTCGTAGTTCTAGTTCTAGTACATAGAGTTCTAGTACATAGAGTTGTTTGAAGCAGAATTTTAAAAATATATTGAAGGTTTTTTTGTTGTTGTTGGAAAAATGGCCTGCTACAGAATTTCCTCCTTCCTAGTTTCTTATGTTTTTAAGCACCTCTTCTCATCATCTAACACTAAAGCACCTCCCTTTCTCCAGGGAAACAAATGTGTGTCAATAACCTTTGAAACTCAAAGTCCTATTAGTTATGCTGACTCTGCAGCTCACTTATATGAGTGGAGGGAGCAGTGATGGCAGTTTTGAAAAGGGAATCAAGATGCATGACCCCCTGGAGCTGCACAGCTTTTCGACACTGTTTTCCTTCCTATCGTGTTTTGGACAGGACAAATGACAGCAGTTTGGTATTCATCATCATTGTAGTTGAGTATCAGAATTTGACACTGTGGTCTCACCATTGCCTCACTTGTTCTATCATGAGGATGATAGGCAATTTGAAAGCTCCTTCTACAAAGACATACATATCTGAATCTTCCAAATCTGTAATTATATTTAGACAAAAATGACTTTTTAAATTTCCAGTTGATATCTTTCTTCTTATTCCTATTGGCACAAGCCAAACCACCACCACCACAAAGCACAATATAGAGAAGCAAAGACAATATTGAAATTGTATTGATTTGAGGATTTTAGATACCTAAAGGCTTCTGGTGGCTTTAAATAGAATCTGTCTGATAATGTTTGTAATACTGTCTTCACTGACCACAGAGATGTTTTCTTCTCTTCTTTGACCCTCAATGACTCTTTTCCCCACAAATGTGTCTTTCAGTGAACTAAGGAATAAACCAAACCTGGTGATCTAAAATGTGCCTTGTAAAGTCAGCAAGTATTTTCATCTGCCCCTTCTTTGAGAAAATAGGCCTTTAGCTGACCCATACTGCATGTTTGCTCTAAGAATCGATACACACACACACACACATATGCGCGCGTGCGCGCATGTGTGTGTGTGTGTGTGTAAAACAAATTATAACTATGATAAAAATACAAACTGGCAGTTTCTCATAGGGTCTTAACTGTCTAGAATGTTAATAAACTCATTTTTAATCTGAAGTAAAAATAGTCTGATTTGAATTATGAAAATTTCAGGTTTAGTACTTTAGCAGATAAATTAAAAAAAATACTTCATGGTTTAACAAAAGAAACTGAATCTTAAATGAAAAGAGAGAGAAGTGAGTAAACCTTAGCTAATTTTACCTACAAAACCTCCAAAATAGTTTTTAAGAAAATGTGCCCTTGGGCTGATATCTCAAATGCCAGGTTCTAGGCGAGGGCCCATTTTTTTTTTTTCTTACCTGATTTTTAAACTGATCAAATTAGAGGCTAAATTATGCTCTCTATTTTAGTTAAGCCATGTGCTATTAGCAGGGAACCTAGGACTATCTCTGGTCGACAGCTGACCAGAAACTACTTGCCTCTGCATCTCTCATAACTGCACATGATTGCTCTAGAGAAAACTCTCAAAAGCTCCATTCCATCAGAGCAATCTAAAATTAAGGAGTTGAGAAATAGAATTTTTACACTTGTGGGCTTTCAGAATTTTTGTTGACTCTTTGGGCCCTTTGGACTATGAGAATATACAGGTGTTGTGTTTCACTTGGTTACATTTCTCAGGAAAATAGAAGAACATGTATAGCTAAGGAAAGGTTTTCTGGTTGCTTCTGGGGTTTGGATATTATTTGAATGACAATAGCAGAAATTCATCTAACTTAAAAAGAATCCCCTCGCTCCCCTACACAAACTGTAAAATAGTTCTAGTAACACCATAAAAATTATATGCAAATGTCTGCCAAAATATCCATTAACATAGCCTACCAAAGCTATCACTGTTGATAAATTACCTGCCATTTTTAAAAAGTTTCATAGAATTCCATTAGCTAACCGCCCCCCGCTCAAAGATTCCTATAGTTACTCACAGATATAAATTTTGAATATCTCATTCAGGAAGTTCTTACTTCTGTCTAACTTATATTCTAATTGATGTTAGGTCTTACTCATTTTGTTCAGTTTTGACTCTGATCTAATTTTATTGATTTTTCTGGAACTTGCATGAAACTTTCAAATTTGTCTAGTTTATTTTTATTTACATTTATCTTGTTGTCTCTGTGAATAGTATGTGCAGAAACGCAGGAAAGTCTCCGGTGATTATGATCCCTTCTTTATGTTGCATTAATTTCTTTTCTTGTATGTTCCATAGATATCTATATCTGTGATTTTAATTGCATTCCTTTTTAAAAGTAAAATGCAGGATTTTGTGGCTTCTAGTACCTTGATAACAAGGAAAAATATTATTAACCAGGTATCCAACCCATAGCCCTTTTCGTTGGGTAATTAGATAATTTCAGGTATGGTTTATTTGGACATGGAGTTTTCTACTTCGGATATTACCCTAGTCGTTTTACTTTCTCAAAAAGAGGATATTTGATTGCAGTTAAATTGTGAAGTTCTAAAGCTATGTTAGCTAAATTTTTTACTATGTCAGCAAGCAGAATATTGTTTGCACTTCTTTGCTTTTTAAATGCTGCTCAGGGAGCTGCGTAAGTTATAATTGATGCACAGAAGAGATTTCGAATTTTATATGCCTATAAATTGGCACTGCTACATAGACTAGAAAGATGAGATTGGAGAAGTTATTTTCCCGTGAGAATGATACAAATTACTGTCAAACTGTTTATGCTTGCTGTAAAAATATTTTCGATGTACAGGTATTTGCTTACTAGCTGGGTAGCACTCTTATTAAAGTAGAATAACATTTTAAGCCAAAGTGAAATGTTTTCAGTAGTATTGTATATTTTTGTAATAGGCCAATTTAGTCATTTCAGGGCTTAAATACCTATAATTATGTTTGTTCTTTAAAACGCTGATAAATTTGCTTAAATTTGAAGTTTAAAAAATTTAAGGTACCATAGAGTTTATCTGGTCCAGCCTTTTTATCTTCCGTAGGAAGAAATTGAGGCCTAAGGAGTTAAGGAATATATGCCAAGGTCAGAGACCTAGAAATTTGCATGAATGAAACTAAAATTAAGTTTTCTTTCATTACTTACTTTGGTTCTTTTCCGACCTACTTCCTACCTTAGGAAATTGCTATGCTTAGTATATGTTTATTCCAGGAATATGAATGCCTCTTCTTCTTATCAGCTTAATTTAACCTCCAGATGACCTGAAATTTACAGTGGTTTAGATGAATTTGTAGAACTTACTTGAAGTTGGGTAAAACTTTAAAACCATAGAACAAAGTAAGCACAGGCAAATCCACTGTTTATCTCACCTTGTCAAGGCAGTTTAGTAATGTCAACAACGGGAGTGTGATTTTTTTTTTACCCCACATAAATTGGCAGTCACTGACTCAAACTTAGTACATCCTTTAATATAATCTCAAAAAGAATACTAGCAGGTAGGTGCTGTGTCATTGGGACTCAGGCGAGAAACTTACAGCCTGAGGTTACATAGGAAATTGCAATTGTTCATTTTGTGAGTGGCTTCTCCTAATAATAATGTGATGTGTTTTGTATATGAAGATATTGATTTTGACTGACCATTTCAGAGTGTAGTTTCTTGGTTTGCTTCCCCTTTACCCATGAGCAGAATCTAGGAAATCTCATGCTTTGCAGTATTTTTTTTCTCTATTGGTATATAGAAGAGACACGGGAATAGGGAGCATCAGCTAATGAAAGGCGACAACAAGACGACAGTTTGAGGTGTGTTGAAATAGGATGAAAACTAGGCTTTGCTTTCACTCAGACAGCTATTTTTTTTTTTTCTTTCATTCTGGAAAGTAAGCTCTAAGGGAAAGACTTCATGATATGTCTCTACTAAGAATTCAATAATACAAAAACACCAGGATGTAATTTGTTTACCTTAAAGTTATCAAATGGAAATGTACACATAGTAGCAGAATGTATCTATGCCCCCAGTGATATTGAAGATTTATCTTTAGGAATTGGCGTGCATACTTAATTGCTAATCTTTAGGTAGCATCCTTCGATTACTTTAAGAGTTGCTTGAAGTTGCTTGATGTTACTTTTCAGAGCTTTGCCTGTGGAGAGGAGAATAAAGAGGTGAGGCTGAGGGAAATTAACAGGCTAATACACTTCTCCTTAGAGAAAGCTATATTAAAAATAGAGACACTTGAGTAATTCCTACAGAATCTTGACTTTCCTGTGGAAGATTTTGCCAAAACTGTGTGGTGGCGATTAAAAAAAGAAAAAGGCAAAAAGCTCAACCAAGTACATACGTGTACAAAGCAGCATCACCACAAAAACACCCTTTTCCTAAAAGATCCAGCATGGTAAAGTAGGAAATCTATGCAGCTAAGGAATAAGGAGTAAAAGTCAGGCTAGAGATGAGAAATAACAATGTTTGCATCCCTCAGCCCAGGTTAAGGTCGTGTGTTGGCCGTATCAAAAGCAGATGCTCTCGTGAACTAAATGTTGGACTATTGAATGTGTGAGCCCCACCAATAATCAGGGGGTAACCGTGGGAGCATGCTGTCTTCTTGCACGTACTTTTCCGAAATGCCGTAGGGATGAGAACATACCACGGGAAGAAGCCAGGCAATGCTGTCTGAGCAGCTCCTCATGGGCATTTTCTGTAAAGCCTTTTGCTGACAAATAATGCAGCAGACACTATTGAGAGTCATTTGCGTTTGCCTCACTGACTTTGAGTATATGTTACTCAAAGGCCTTGTTTCTGTAGGAATACAAAATTGGCATATAGTTCTAAAGTCCTATAATGTTGATTTTTTAGTTTTAGATATTTGTCCTTAGAGGTTATTTGTTTCTTGCCTCCTGTATGTGTGTACCTCCTGTTTGTGGTAATAAAGGTTAGGTCCACATTTTAAGGGCAATTCATTAGTGGAATTATTAGAAGATATTACAAATATTTAACTTTACATATTCTAACAATGTACTTAATTTATGATACCTTCCCTCAAAATTAAAATCATTGCTTTGTGAAATACAGCATAGTGATTTATATTATGAACTCAGGAGCCAGACTGTCTGAACTTAAATACTGGCTCTGTTATTTATTAGCTTTGTGACTTATTAACAAATTACTTAACCTCTGTGTGCTTCAGTTTCCTCATGTTTAAAATGGAGGAAATGATGGTATATACTTCATAGGATTTTTATGAGGACCAAATATATATATTTATGCATGTACATGTGTATGAATATGCATATGCATATATATATGTATTATATATAACTTGGTATTTTATTTTATGTTATACAAATTATATAAAAAATTATATATAGCATAGATACTACTTATCCGGTACATAATAAGTTCTTCAAAAGAGTTTGCTGTTGCTGTTGTTGGTATTTTCATTCTGAAGGCCCAATATAGTGTCAACATTTGGCTTGTAATTTAGAAAATAGTATTTTAATACTTTCACAGATGTTTTTACTATTTATTAATTTGATTCCACTCTCTTCCAGTGCATGGAATTAGAGTATTATTTATCCAAAATAATTTAAAATGTTTAGGCTGAATTATCATAATACCAAGTGTAGTAGTAATAAAGTGTTACTTTTCAGGGACTTTAAAAATAACATGAAGAAAACATTTAAATTGTAACCACATTTTTGTATGCATTAGATTTATGTAGCCTTTTCCTTTTGTATAATGAACAGTTATACATTAAAATATGCATAGCCTCATTCATATGAGTTAGAAATATTTCTTTTCTTCTTTTCTGTTTTTGTCAAGCCTTTGTTTATGTGGGGAGCATACATGTGTGTCTATCTATTATCACTTTATATATTCCATTGCCAAAAAACATTAAAATTTTATTAATGTTGTAGCCTATTTACTTGGAAAGTATGTAAAGTGACAGACTAAATCTGAAACCCCTTTATCCTTTTGAGCTTTTGACTAATACAAAGAACATAATAATCATGGTGGTAAGGATAGACCCATTCATTCAATCAATCAACAAGTTAAAATTTGAACTATTCTAGGCTGTAGGATACATCAGTGAAAGTTTTGGGTCAGAATTAAACTAACACATTTTTTTTTCATGGTCATAATTGTTGATAACATCCAAATACATATTCAGGTCACTGAGTTCTTTACCTGTGTTAGGTAGTTCAAATGATTTTTTATTCTCTTCCATAAAATACCTTAGATATTGTATGCAGTATCTCTTACAAAGGGGAGATTAACCACAATGGGATTGTTCATAGAACTTCCATCTTGACATGAGCACTGTTTTCATCAAGTTTGAATAAGTGGTCCCTGCTACCTGATTTAAAATAGTTTTATTTAGCCCGTGGACCATCCTCTTTGTTCCAGTAGGCCCAGGAGCTGGGATTGGGGAATTTTCGGCCCCACAGGGAATTTGTGTTCCTCCTAGTAAAGATAAGTTACTTCTCTCAAGTCAATTTCTCTTTAGCACCTTGCTTTTGGAATGGGATGAAGGGTAGATGAATGTTAATTGTAAAGGCAACACGAATAGCACAAATGCAGCATATGTTAACACTATAGCATTTCAATGGTGAATGCACCATATGGAGCAAGGCTAATGCCAGGGCCTGATCAGGCAGTGCCCTGGAGCCAGTGGATGGCTCATCAGATACCACTATTTCCACGGCCACCTTCTCTATTTTGTAAAGTTCTATACCACGGAAATCTACACAGGGTAATCTTTTTAAAATCTGGTTCTCTGGAATTATTTGAAAATGTAGAGAAATGATCAGGAATTGCTGTTCTTGTTATGATGTAAGGGGACAAATAACTATCAAAATGAGTCGACCATGCTGGCCTGTATTCTCATTACATAGAAACTTCTGCAAAATATCTAATGCGTGTTAACAAGTTACTATACAGCCAACTCCTCATTAGAGTACTAGATGTACTTATTTAATTTTCTGGCAAAAATATGAATGCTACAATTTTATTAATCCTTAAGGTCTACATTCCAGAACTTTCTTCATTGAGTTTTGGAGAGATGGAAAACACATTCTTTCCAAAGTTGAGGCTCCTGATTTTCACAGTGTTAACAATGGGCCCTATTATGCTGCTTCCAACTGAGCAAGGCTAGGAAGAACTTCACAGCTGGCTGGGCACCTGACATGCCCAAGGCAGGTACTCTGACCTGCTCATATAGCCCTGGTTCCTCCTGGGGAGAATAGCAGTTTCCATTCCCTGAAGTGCCTAATTTATTCCAGGCTATGAATAGAATGAGCTTGTTGACTTGGGACTAGTGGCATTCCCCTTGCACAACCTCAGGACATGATTATCCATGCTAGGGTCAGGTGGGAGCTTCCCATCTGACCCTGCTCAGTCCTCACCCTGAGCACTTAACAAGAGTGATAAGAGGCTATTGGAATGTCACATTCTTTCACATTTATTTGTATTTTTAATAAGGTATGGACATCTTTTGCTTTTATCTGAGCCTGACTTTATAGTAACTTGATTAACAAAAGGGATGTTAACCCAGTGAGTTGTTAGATGAACGATATTAATACATGAAAATCATAATCCTGGAATATTGCCTTTTAGAACACATGTGTTCTTTGAGTTTATAATGTATGCAGAGCACTATACTAGGTTCTATCTGCGACAACAAAAATATAACAGGAAACAATGTTTCTGTTCCTGAGGCAAGAAAAACCTAGAGATACGGAGAAATTGAGAAATGAATGGAAGAAAACATATGAATGAATCAAATCGTACATACTGTGATCTAACCAAATACCTAAGTTATATTTAAACACAAAGGACACATCACAGAGAGAAGATGACTAGGAAAGGTTTCTTGTAGATAGTAAATTGTACTAGAAGTCCTAGAATATTTCAGTAGGGTCCAAAAGAATGGAAGGCTAGCTGTCATGAGTAGTTTTTGGCCGGTAGGGTAAATTGTGTCTTCTTAGCTGGAGCTGCATCTCTCCTAAGAGTAACTTCTACTTAGTGGTTGTTCAGTAAATATTTGTTGAATTGAATCAGTTTTCTCCTTAAGGGAAGAGAGACTGAGGTCTCTGACACTGTCAGCAGAGTCAGCACAGGACCTCCAGATTCTCATATCCTTCAGGCATAAGGATTTCTGACGAAGAGAGACCCACATGAAAACTAAGGTATTTGAAACTTTAGTATATTTTGTGCTTTAGTTGTAGAAGACAGAAGGAGACATTTACGATTTATTATTGGCCAGGAAAAGAAAAGGAAAGAGAAGAGAGGGGAGGGGAAAGGACTAGAAGGGAAGGAAAGAAAATCAGTTGAGGGAATAGATGGAGGATGGGAGATAAGGATTTCTGCTCGAGTTTCGAAGAGGGTTATTAGAACAAGGCAAAGAAGGAAATGATCACATTGCAAACTTAGGATTTTAAAAACTTGTTTTAGAGATACTGACTCAATATAGGTAGTGTACTAGATAATTAAAAACATATTTTAAATACCTAGAAAATAATCCATGCCACCTCAGTCTTAGTGGGCAAGGCAGTGATGTAAAGCAAATAATTGCAGCACTTTGAAATGAGTGCCTTTTACATATTTGAATAAAGTGCAGTGAATTAGCCCAGACTGGGAAGTATGCAAAGGGCAGGGGAGGCTCCCTGAGGAGGAGACATTTCACTTGAGTCTTAATGAATGAGGTAGGAGTTTTTTGGAAGAAGGAATAATAGTAAGGGCACTCCAAACAGAGAAAGCCTCATGTGAAAACATTTAGAGATTTGGAGGGACATGGCAGATACTAGGGAGTGTAAGAAGTTGCAGGTGTCTAGAACACAGGGTTACGTGTGGCGGTCATAATGAGAGGGAAGTCTAAGTAGGTAAACAGGAGACAGAGCATGAGGGATAGTGGTATCATACTGAGAATTTAAAAAATTATTGTGTATAGATTATGGGGAGGCATTGAATGTACCAAAAAGCCAAAGAGTTATATAAAGTAGATTAGAGGGCAGTCAGAAGCAGGGAGATGTGATAGAAGACTATCGCCAAGGTCCAGGAGAAATTGTAGACATTCTGAACATCAGTAGTAAAAAGCAGAATGGAAAGGAAAGGATAAATTTGAGAGTCATTACGAGTGTTCCAAGTCTTAGTGATATGAAGGCTTGAGGGACTAGAGATGTCCCTTAGGAATACCTAAAAAGTTTCATCCCAATCCAAAGATGGAAGTCAAACTGAAGATAAAGATTTTGAAGCCACCAGGATGTAGATGATAGTGAAAATCATGCATATGGATGGGGCTTAAAGAAAAGAGAAGGCTCGTGTATAATACTCAGGAAAGCACAAACACTGGTTGTGGACCCTGACAATAAATATATGAACATTATCCCATTTCATTAAGGCAACCTACCTGCCAACTGTTGTGTGATAGTACCAAATAATGGAAACCTTGATCTCCTATAACTGCTCTTTGATTCCTTATGGTTCCAGTATTCTGACAAAGAAGAATCCTTGAAGGAGTTTTTCACAACTATCTAGTATAGGGTTTCCCAAACTCTGTTCCGTGGAGCACCTTCTGCAATTCTGCAAGATGTTAAAATGCATTAAATGAACTTTCACGTTGAAAAAAGCAAAAGTGAAACATTACTTTATTCCAGTACTTCTTAAAACCTTTAAGAATGTACACTAGAAATTTCTAGGGGAAGGGAGATAGTTGATAGCTTCTTCCTGAGCTTCTCTTTCTTTTTTTTAAAAATGTTTATTTTTGAGAGAGAGATAGAGAGTGAGTGGGGGAGGGGGCACGGAGAGAGGGAGACACAGAATTTGAAGCAGGCTCTAGGCTCTGAGCTGTCAGCACAGAGACTAACACGGGGCTTGAACCCACGAACTGTGAGATCATGACCTGAGCTGCAGACACTTAACCAACTGAGCCACTCAGGTGCCCCCTGAGCTTTTCTCATTTTAAGCAACAGGCCTTTCTCTTCATGCATTAAGTATTGATATCTCAAGGTATTGAAAAAAATGCTTATCACTTGATTGGGGAAATTAATGTCATCTTCATACAGTTATTTGGGCTTTTAATCTTTGAGAGTCTCTTATATTTGAAAGGAAAACTCATATTCCTTGCATTTTTAATTATTATTCATTTTTTTAAGTTTGAAATCTTAAACCTAAGTTTTATAAGCCTTTAAGCTCAATTTAAACATCTTGTCATTTTAGGGGTGCCTGGGTGGCTCAGTCAGTTAACCGTCTGACTTTGGCTCAGGTCATGATCGCCGTGGTCCATGAGTTCAAGCCCCTGTGTCAGTCTCTGTGCTGATAGCTCAGAGGCTGGAGCCTGCTTTGGATTCTGTGTCTCCCTCTCTCTCTGCCCCTTCCCCCACTCACACTCTGTCTCTCTGTCTCTGTCTCTCAAAAATAAATAAACGTTAAAAAATTTTTTTAATCTTGTCATTTTAAAATTTAGTAATTTTAGGGGTGCCTACCTGGCTCACTTGGAAGAGCTTATGACTCTTGATCTCAGGGTCATGAGTTCAAACCCCACGTTGGGTATAGAGCTACTTAAATAAATAAGACTTACTAAAAAAAAAAAAATAAAACTTAGTAATTTTAGTTTAGATTTAAATACTCACTTTCATGTGTTCCTTGATTAATGATCAATTAATTAGCTTATAAGTTTGACAAATTCTAAACACTTTACACCATTTTTAAACTTGATTAATTAAATTCCTGTAAACATTTCAAAGTTTAACCTCTAATATACTTAATTTTCTCAAGCATTTTAAACTTCTAGCAAGATAGCCTTAGAGATCTTCCAGAAATCTTCCTGAGCCCTTAAATACAATTTACAAATTGAAAGCTTAACATATATGTCAGTCAATTAGTTTTTCAAACACTGTGTATAAACTTAGTCAAACTATCCTTAACTATTTCTAATGAAAATCTCAAGTTTACCATTAGTCAACTTCTCTTAAGTATTTTAAATAAAAGTCGCAAGCCTAAAATGACAGCTTTCCTAAGATGTCAGAATCCCTTAAATGTTTCAGACACCCTAACTATCAAACAAAACATTCCTAACCCTAACAAAAGTATGATTTTTAAAATTGTTTTGATCTACCTCATGATTTTTGTATGTGTCCCTTCTCTTTTTGGGGTTGTAGAGTCACATACATGATGAAATATGTGAAAGAGTAAGTGTCTCGGCCTTGCTGAAGCTAAGGATTCAGGGTTGTTGGCCTAACTGGAAATGAAAAACCTGGGTGTTCATTGCAGGATGGATCTCTCTAAGCTGCTTGAACAGAGTGATGAGATTTTTTTGTGCCCATAACTTCTTCTGTAAAATGGCGTTATGCATCCTTCATCCCTTATTCTTTATTTTAACCTCTTCTACTGTTGTTAATTACCTAGTCGAATTGCTGATATTCTTTACCCCCTTGTGGCTTGCTGGTAATCTCTCATGATCTGGCTTAGTTCTCACTTACTTCCTATTTTGCTTCCCCGTCTTTCTCATAGAGCTGCCTTCTGGAGTCGTTTTATTGCTGTCCGGCTGCAGGCCTTCCCACCTTCCACACTGTGTGCTTCCTTGACTTTAGGACTTCTCTTTCTTCTTTCTGTTTTCTTTCTGGTTCACTACATTCCTTCAAAGGAGATTTTATTCACAGTCCTCTTATTTCAAAATTTTTGTTCTATCTTTTTTCAAGCCAGGACCATTTTAGTAAAATTTCTAAACAAACTGATGTTTGTTTGTTTGTTTGTTTGTTTTTAAAATATAATTTATTGTCAAATTGGTTTCCATACAACACCCAGTGCTCATCCCAACAGGTGCCCTCCTCAATGCCCATCATCCACTTTCCCCTCTCTCCCACCCCCCCATCACCCCTCAGTTTCTTCTCAGTATTTAAGAGTCTCTTATGGTTTGCCTCCTTCCCTCTCTGTAACTTTTTTCCCCCCTCTGTAACTTTTTCCCCCTCCCGCTCCCCCGTGATCTTCTGTTAAGTTTCTCAGGGTCCACACATGAGTAAAAACATATGGTATCTGTGTTTCTCTGTCTGACTTATTTATTTCACTTAGCATAATGCTCTCCAGTTCCATCCACGTTGCTACAAATGGCTAGATTTCATTTTTTCTCATTGCCAAGTAGTATTCCATTGTATATATAAACCACATCTTCTTTATCCATTTGTCAGTTGGTAGACATGTAGGCTTTTTCCATAATTTGGCTATTATTGAAAGTGCTGCTATAAACATTGGGGTACAAGTGCCCCTATGTATCAGCACTCCTGTATCCCTTGGGTAAATTCCTAGCAGTGCTATTGCTGGGTCATAGGGTGGATCTATTTTTAATTTTTTGAGGAACCTCCACACTGTTTTCCAGAGCGATTCCACCAGTTTGCATTCCCACCAACAGTGCAAGAGGGTTCCCGTTTCTCCACATCCTCGCCAGCATCTATAGTCTCTTGATTTGTTCATTTTAGCCACTCTGACCAGCATGAGGTGGTATCTCGGTGGTTTTGATTTGTATTTCCCTGATGAGGAGTGACATTGAGCATCTTTTCATGTGCCTGTTGGCCATCTGGATGTCTTCTTTAGAGAAATGTTTTCTACCCATTTCTTCACTGGATTATTTGTTTTTTGGGTGTGGAGTTTGGTGAGTTCTTTATAGATTTTGGATACTAACCCTGTATCCGATATGTCATTTGTCAGTTGCATTTTTATACACCAATAATGAAGCAACAGAAAGAGAATAAAAAAACTGATCCCATTCACAATTGCACCAAGAATCATAAAATACCTACGAATAAATCTAACCAAAGATGTAAAAGATCTGTATGCTGAAAACTATAGAAAGCTTATGAAGGAAATTGAAGAAGATACAAAGAAATGGAAAAACATTCCATGCTCATGGATTGGAAGAATAAATATTGTTAAAATGTCACTACCCAAAGCAATCTACACATTCAGTGCAATCCAAATCAAAATTGCACCAGCATTCTTCTCAAAGCTAGAACAAGCAATCCTAAAATTTGTATGGAACCACAAAAGACCCCAAACAGCCAACAAGCAATCCTAAAATTTGTATGGAACCACAAAAGACCCTGAACAGCCAAAGTAATATTGAAGAAGAAAACCAAAGCGGGAGTCATCACAATCCCAGACTTTAGCCTCTACTACAAAGCTGTAATCATTAGTGTAGTGTGGTATTGGCACAAAAACAGATACATAGACCAATGGAATAGAATAGAGACTCTAGAATTGGACCCACAAATGGATGGCCAACTAATCTTTGACAAAGCAGGAAAGAATATCCAATGGAAAAAAGACAGTCTCTTTAACAAATGGTGCTGGGAGAACTGGACAGCAACATGGAGAAGGTTGAAACTAGACCACTTTCTTACACCATTCACAAAAATAAACTCTAAATGGATGAAGGATCTGAATGTGAGACAGGAAACCATCAAAACCCTAGAGGAGAAAGCAGGAAAAAACCTTCTGACCTCAGCCATGGCAATTTCTTACTCGACACATCTCTAAAGGCAAGGGAATTAAAAAGCAAAAATGAACTATTGACACCTTATCAAGATAAAAGCTTCTGCACTGCAAAGGAAACAACCAACAAAACTAAAAGGCAACCAATGGAATGGGAAAAGATATTTGTAAACCTATGTTTATATAGCTCAAAAACAAACAAACAAAAAACAGTCATGGAAAGTGGCCAAACTGTGTTATGTTATTTAATTTCGGTGTGATTGTGTTTATTTTAATCCCTTTGAGCCTTGGTCATGTCAGCTTGTTTTTTTTTTTTTTTTTAAATCTTTATTTTTGAGACAGAGACAAAGCATGAGCAGGGGAGGGGCAGAGAGAGAGTGAGGGAGACAGACTCTGAAGCAGACTCCAGGCTCTGAGCTGTTGGCACAGAGCCCAATGCAGGGCTCAAACTCATCAACTGCAAGATCATGACCTGAGCCGAAGTCAGACCCTCAACCCACTGAGCCACCCAGGTGCCCCTCATGTCAGCTTTTTAAACTTTTTAAACTTAGTCTTACCTGACTGAGGACAGGGTCCAAATAAGGCAGTATTCTGGATTTTTTTTCTTTCATTTCCTTTTTTTAATTTTTTTTTTTTTTTGAGAGAGAGAGAGGGGGCAGAGAGAGAAAGGGGGACAGACGATCCGAAGTGGGCTCTGTGCTGACAGCATTGAGCCCAATGTAAGGTCTCAAACCCACCAACTGCCAGACCACGATGTGGGTGGAAGTCGGATGCTTAACACACTGAGCCAACTAGGCACCCCACCTTCTTTTTCATTTCTGATGGCTCCAATTCGTGTTCCTTTTCTTCTTGCTCAGTTGCTTACTACTAACGTGGTCTATATATGTGGTCATTTTCTAGAACTACTCAGAGAAATAACTTTTTCAATTTTGAAATAGTTGCAATAATTTAAAAATTGTGAGATTTAAATTCTTTTCTTTTTTCCTAAAAATTGGAAGACGTGGAAATACCATATCTGCATTCCCACTTCTCCCCAGGCAACTTGAGCTGAATATTCATTACCACCTCTGGATGGATGGGCCTGTGCTTTCCAGTTTGCCCTAGTCCCCACCACACTCTTCTTGTAATGAAGTGAGCCTATGAGCTATACCAAAAAACAAGTCTAAAAAGTGAGGCAGTGTAGAAGTTAAGGATTAATGTTTATGTATGTGATGGTATGTGCATTTTAAAGAAAAAAATTTAATTTACTATAAAGACATTTTATATACCAGAATCAGCATGAATATATATTAAATTTTCACACGTAAAAAACTTAGTTTAAAAATCAATGAGGGGTGCCTGGGTGGCTCAGTCTGGTTAAGTATCCGACATTTGCTCAGGTCATGATCTCACGGTTTGTGGATTTGAGCCCTGTGTCGGGCTCTGTGCTGACAGCTCCGAGGCTGGAGCCTCCTTCAGATTCTGTCTGTCTGTCTGTCTCTCTCTCTCTTTGCTCCTACCCCGCTTGTGCACTCTATCTCTGTCTCTCTTTCACTCTCTCTCAAAAATAAATAAACGTTAAAAAATCCAATGAATAAAAGCCCATGTTTTCCCTGTTTTTGTTTTGTTTCCCCGCTAGTAAGAACTTTCTGATTTTACCATGGGTTCTTGGAAGGGGCAAATAGTTTTGTTTGCATAACTTGAATACTTACTGTTCTATCAGATTATTGCACCTGCACGTATATTTCCTAATGATTATTCCTCAGTTTTTTCTAATATGTCTTGAATTTCCCCAATTGTCATGTGATTGATGCATTCTTTTAGAAAATTGCTTGGGGACTGTGATCCTGTATACACTGAAAAGAGTGCATACCATATTGAAATGGCTGCGTTTTTCAGACTGCATTTTTGTATAGGATTAGAGGCACTCTATTAATATTCCAGATAAGAAAAGAAATCTGCAACATGTTTGTCATTTACCTTGGTTCTCTGGACTTAGGACATGAAATTCTATCCAGCAGCTTGAGAGCAATATTAAAAAATGATGTAGCATCACAAGTCAATGATAAATATGTTCACCCTAAGAATTTAAATTGTGGTGAGTAGATGCAGCAGTGTGATTAGCATTCAGTGGCCTATCTCTAATTCCCTTTTCAGGCATTTAAAAGTCAACCAAGCTTGAAACATTTTGCAATGTGCCAAGCATTTGTGTGCTCCATTCAGTATCAGGGTAAAATTTGCCCATTTGAATGTCTTTCTGATATACATAGTTTGAAAAACAAATGTCCACAGATACGAATATAAAAGTCACTTGATATCCTACACCATCGCAAACAAAGAATGTGGGGCTACTGAACATACAACAACTTTATTCCTCATTATTGTCTATAAAATTATTTTCTTGCCTAATTTGTTTCAATCAGACATTTAGTGATGTGTACCTAATTGTCTTTCAATAATAATAACACTCAATTAATATAAATGATGATTTATGCTTGATGTCATACGGAATTTATAGTAATTTGGAAGCCAGAGACAACAACTTATAGGGAATTGAATGAAATGAATTCACTAAGACACTAACAAATCAAAAGTATTTTAAGAGTAAACACATCGTTACCATGCACAATAAATCTATAAACAATTGGGAAATTCTAGGAGTTGGAGTATATACAATCTATACATGTTATAATCACAAAGTGGCATATAAACTGTTTTGGGGGAGGGTGTTTTCTAGTTTTTTTATTATGGATAATGATGATCAAGGTCAGCTTTATGACTTTCATGTATAACACTATTGTGTAATCCAAAGAGTTGTTGCCACAATTCTTTTTCTATAACTGAAAGAATGTAAAGGATTATTGTTTAAATAATTTACAAAAGTATTAGAAGGTTCTTCCCTATGCACAAGTTCTAAAAGAAATGGAAGAAATTTAAACGATGTTTCATAATTATTTGTGCCTTAATTCTGTTTACTTTTTCTTTTGAAAAACCAGTTTTCTGAAGAATAGCTTACACAGCTACATCCCTAGCTTGCTTATTTCAGGTGTAGTCTTCAGGAGTTATCTCAAGGCAGAAGGACATAGTGTGTAGAGAGATTCTGGGGACACACTTTCCAGTTTCTCGGTGTTAACAAAAATTCAACTGAGTAAGTTTTAAAGATCAAATCAGCTTTACTAATTGATTCATGAATGCGGCAGTATACCATCTAGCAAGCAGAGGAGAATTCCAAAGGGCTACAGAAAAGGAAAGGTTTTTAAAGGTAGAGAGGGAGCGGAGAAAAGGAAATTATGAGCAAAGCATCCATTGTTTTAGACAAGGTCGCCCTCCTAAGGGGAACAGAGGCAGTTTATCAGTAAATTTCCTGGTGCTGACCAGGAAATTAAGTCTTGGTTTACTGACTTGGGACCTTAACCTAAGTGATGTCTTTGGGCCTGTGTTTTTCTTTTTAACAAACAAGAAAGGATGATTTTAAAATAGGCATCCCTAAAATTGGATTATTTTAATGTGAGGTGTGTTCACTTGTAAGGGGATATTTCTCAGAGACTCATCCATTTTTGATGGTGTTTTGGTGTCTGCTTGAGAGTCCCTTAGTAGTTTTCCTGCCTCTGAGAAAGACATCGCAGAAGTATTTTTTTCTTTCCATGTGCCAGTATTTATTACTTATTGGAATGATTCATATATATTACCCCTGTTCATAATTCCTCTCATTCTTTATGTATTCAAAGCCAAATTTAAGAAGGTAGAATTTTCCCAACACATGATTTTATATTATCTGCAGTGGTTAAATGACTTCGTTCTATATTCACAGATACCAGCTTTAGTCATTTTAAAACTACTATGACTATTAGTAACAAATACTCATTGTTTAAATTTTGACTATATTAGGAATAAACTGGCCTATATATGGGACCTAGATTAGGGCAATGCAGCAATATTTTTCTGATTATCAGAGTGATATAGCATACTAATTTGATACTAATAAACACTCAATCACCCCTACTCTAATAAAAGATGGTATGTTGTTCCTCTCCATCCTTTCCATCTCTCCTCCTTCATCTACAACCTTGTAAAGGACAGTCATGCTATCATACACACCATTATATCCCATTGCCTCACCCAATAGCTGGCATATAGCAGATAGTAAGTACGTGTAAATGAATGAGTGAATAAGTCTGACATTGGAGGTGACTAGTGGAGATAATCCATAGTTTTAAAAATAGGTAACCAGAACTAGAAGGGATGGAATATGTGAGAAGGGATTTGTCTCATCCCTTCTCCTGTGCTTCTTCTCCAATACACCCATTCCAAGAGTAGGATGGCATATGTGTGTCTTGCTTATTTAGCCTAAGGGACTCAGTGACTGGAAAGTATTTAAAATTGCTGATGAGGGGCGCCTGGGTGGCGCAGTCGGTTAAGCGTCCGACTTCAGCCAGGTCACGATCTCGCGGTCCGTGAGTTCGAGCCCCGCGTCAGGCTCTGGGCTGATGGCTCGGAGCTTGGAGCCTGTTTCCGATGCTGTATCTCCCTCTCTCTCTGCCCCTCCCCCGTTCATGCTCTGTTTCTCTCTGTCCCAAAAATAAAATAAAAAACGTTGAAAAAAAAATTTTTAAAAAAATAAAAAAATAAAAAAAAAATTGCTGATGAAAACAATATTAAGTTTTTGGGTTTTTTTTTCTTTATATATATATATAGAGAGAGGGGGGGGGGAGTGTGCATGAGCAGGGTAGAGGGGCAGAGGGAGAGAAAATCTTAAATGAGATCCACACTTAGTGCCGAGCCCATTGTGGGGCTTGATTCCATGACCCTGGGGTCATGACCTGAGCCGAAAACAAGAGTCTAGACACTCAACCAACTGAGCCACCCAGGCGCACCAAGACAATATTAAGGTCTTAATCTTAAAATCAAAGATTATCTTCTCAGGTAAAGAGATTGAGATCCAGCCACATTAGGCATATGCTCTTGAGGTCTTCAGACAGAGGCAGAGACCAGATGGGAGTACATGTCTCCTGATGTCCTACCCATACCTCCTCTATGACACCAACACATCTGGAGGATAGAGATCCAGATTAGAGTGAAAGTATGAGAAAGAGAGGGTGAGGTATTAAGAAAATCTAGATCGCATTCAACTGGATTACTGTATGCTATGTAATTTTAGAAGAGTAACCATTTACTTGTAAATGGGGGTACAATGACAAGAAATATTAGAAAGAATGATTAAGACTATGAATATCAGATTAAGAGAAAGTTTGGAACCAATGGGCTGTGACATACCCCTACTTTACCCTTATTTTAGAGTTCAAATATCAGAGGAAATCAGAGGAAGAAGTTAAAGATTTATGAAAATATGAAATTTTTAAAATGTAGAATATTTTGACCTTAAAGCATATCAGCATATTATTTTATCTCCAGAAGTTCAATTTGGATCTTTTTTTACATCTTTCAGTTCTTTCATGCTGATGCTTCTCTTCTCCTTTCCAAGCAATGATACATTTATAACGTTGATTAAATATCCTTCTTCACTAATGCTATCATCTATGTCATTTCTTTGTCTATTTCTGTTGATTGATTGTTCTCTTGGGTTATGGGATATATTTTGTTGTTTCTTTTCATGACTAGTAATTTTGATTGGAAGCCGGACATCATGAATATGAATTTGTCGAGCACTAGGTTTTTTGTATTCCTTTAAATATTTCTGGATTTTGTCCTGGGATGCAATTAAGTTACTTGGACACAGTTTGATCATTTGTGGCTTGCTTTTAAGCTTTGTTAGGTGCATCCAGAACAACCGTTAGCCAAGGGAAATTTTGGCTACAGCAGTGAGGCATTGCCCTTCTGAGGCCTTGACTTGATGCCCTATATATAGATTAGGAGCTCTTTCTATCCTGGCTCTTGGAAAACTCAAATATTTCCAGGCCTTTGTGAGCTCCAGAGATTATCCCAGTTGCTTCTTAATGATGATTCTTTCTCTAGACTCAGTAGCTTTCTTTTATGAACAGTCAGACCAGTACTCATACAAATACTTGACCAGACTCCTGTGTATATTTCCAGAGCTTGCTCATTTGCTCTTTTTACGCAGCTCCGTCCTTTTTGGCACTCTGTCCAGCAGACTCTGGCCACCTTGGTGTTTCACAACTCTGAACTCTGTCTCCTGAACTGAGCACTGCTGTTGTGCTCTGTGTGGGATCTCCTGCCCCATGCATCAAGCTGGAAACTCTCTAGGCAGGAGTGTTTTACGTGTAGGGCTCACCTGTTTTCTTTCCCTTCTCTCAGAGATCACTGTCCTGCATTGCCTGTTTAATGTATGAATACCAGTTTTGTTTGTTTGTTTATATGTGTTGTCTAGCGTAGTGGTTTTCTGAGGTAGGAGGGTAAATCTGGTTTCTTTTCTCATCATGGCTAGAAGCAGAAGTTACAGAATCCACTGAAACTTTATTGTTATAACATTTAAAAATATTTAACATGAATTTAATTTTTTTAAGATTTTTGATCATCTGATCAGAAGCCTGAAGTCAGAATTTTTAGTCAGTTCAAGATAGGTTTTAGGACCTTATGAATTTGTGACACAGAACTGTAACATGAGTCATGCAGTGGTTTCTCCATGAACAATGCCTGACCTTCTGTAAACTGAAGAGCTGGGACTAAGTAATCAATCCATTTGGCAAATATTCATTGAGAGTTCATTATGTGATCGGATTTTGTCAGTCACGGAGAATGCAGAAATGAATAAAGCATGATCCCATAGCCTAGTGGAGAAAGCTGGCGTGTATGATTTTATACATTGACTGAATGATTATGAGAATGGGGAAGACTCTTCCTGAGAGATCAGAAGGTCTTAGAACACTTTGTGATTGCTGGATGTAACATATAATTAGATCTTGCACAGAGTAGCACTCAATAAATGCTTGTGGATGAAGGATGCTGCAGATCCTTCAGAAGCATATTCTGCTCAGAAATGTTAACTTGTTTATTTCTTAGTTCTCTAGAAAAGACAGTTTAAATAAATACACACTAGGAATATGATAATACATGTTTTAAGAAAAAATCTAACTTGGTTTAGCTAGTACTGTCATGGATATTATGTATTGATAATTTCAAAGAGTTTAAATACAACATTGACATCTAAGTTCTGCAGACCTGCTTTGTTTCTAATTGTCATATCAAACAATCGAAAAGTACCCATTCAGTCAAACCTTCGTTTTTAACTGCTGCTCCCCCTTTTTTGGCTATTCCTGTTCGTATTTTGAAAAGCAGTGTCTGCAGATAGTTATTTATATGTATGAATTCACTGGTTCATTCTAGTGCGAAATAGGTCATTCTGGAACAGTGAGAAATGTGATTGCTGAATTTCAAGCAGTTTTTGCTGCTCAGCTGGATCGTAGAAAAAGAAAGGGGGTCAGGCCAGCACTTGTTGAAGATTTCTTGTTGCCATTGTCCTCATGAAAGAGGCTTGATGCTGGTGAATACGGACTCTACAGTACTGGCTGAGAGGGGTAAGGAGGCTTAGATCCCAGGTTTAGTAACTATTATGATATTTTATTTGAACCACTAATTAGGATCAAGGAAATGCATAAAATGCCATCCTAATTAAAATGTGTGGGGCTTTTTTGTGTTAAAAAAATTAAGGTACAGCAAATGGCTGTGTGATATTTTTCAGGCACAGAATTGCTTTTTTTCCCCTTTCTCAAAGCATGCCAGTGTACTACAAAGAAAGAAAGAAAGCCGCAGTAGGATTGGCAAGTGATGATTCTCGTCAAAAATAACAAATTCTTAAATAGTAAAATAAAGAATACTTAGAAAATATTCCACATTACTCAGCATTTGAAAATTGAAATCATTCTAAGCCTTCTTTTCCTCTGTGTGGAAAGTAGGACTCTAAACAGGAAACTATTTTTAAGAAGTCAACTTTATTTACAAACTTGATAAAGGGTCCATTAATTAAAATCTAATTCCTACAGTCAGATAGCATTTTTGCTTATGATACATGTATGAATTCATTAATTTCTTTTTCTTTTTTTAATGGCATAGCTGATTATAATAGACTGTGGTTATTTCTATTAATGTCCAGTTAAGAAATCTCAGGAATCCAGTATTTGGAAATATATATCTTAGTCTATTTCAGTTGTTAATATAAATAAATATCTGGCATTCCTGAAGAATTTGTTTCAAATTAAACTCAAAGAGACAATCTAAGAGATTAATTCAAAATTATACTTCAGGTTCTTCTGGGGTGTTCTTGAATACACAGATCTTTTTCGTATCCATTTTAAGGTGAGTGAGAACAAGAGCTCACAGAACAGTGAGAGGTTGGCAAGGCAGGCCCGGGAACCAGGGTGAGATGGGGGCACACCCATCCCATCCAGGAGCTGTGAGACGAACAGGGGTCACACTTTAGCGTCTGTAAATTATGATGTTAATTGCTTTATTGGTCTGTAAGCTAGAAGAGAGTAACAGCATTTGACTCTGTCATATGACAGACTTAAATTTTCTTTTTATTTGAATATAGTTGACACACCATGTTCTATTGGTTTCAGGTATACAACATAGTGATTCAACTTCTCTATACCTTATGTTATGCATATAACAGACTTTTAAAAGAAAATCTTTATTATGCAGAAAAGAATTCTTTCTCTGACTTTGACAGAATGGATGTATCTCGTGCCCCTCTTCCCCCAACTTTTTTTTTTTTTAAATGAAAGAAAATATAAATCTTTGTAAAACCAGTTTGAATTTTGAAATCTTTGTGGTAACTATTACCTCAGTAGAAGAAGATTATGCTTTAAAAATAATAAAAATTAGAAATGAAAAATCACTCTAAATAATAATTATGGCTCCAACATAGTTGTAAATTATAACAATAGTGTAAACATATTAGGATACATCCTCAAGGTTACATCTATTTTCCCTCAACTTTATTGAGGGATAATTGACAAAGTATATAATGTGATACAAACTATACAATATGATAATTTGATATACATATTCACTAAGAAATGATTACGAAGATCAAGATAATTAACACATCTATCCCCTAACATAAATAATGTTTTATGTATGTGTGTATGGTGAGAATGCTTAAGCAACATTATATTTAACAATTTTTGAATCAGTTTAGGGCAAGGACAATGCCTTATTAATCTTTGGACCTCACATAACGCTTAATACTCCTCAAAGAGCATATATGCTCATGTGGAATTTTTTTTTTTTAAATAATTGAGTGGTTAATATTGATCTAAATAGGAAAGTATAATGAAAACATACTTAGTTTTATTTTATACTTTACCTTTAAGTTTGGAGGTACATAATGTCAACTTTTAAAGTAAAATTCTTATTAGAGACTAATACTATTTTTCGGGTAAATTAATTAAAATATATATACGTGCATGACACACTCATACATTCACATTGAGAAATTTTATGTTACTATATTTTAACTTGTTATCAGTTCCATTCAGTTCTTCTTCCATTTCTTTTTAAATTTATTTTTTTTAATTTGCATCCAAATTAGTTAGCATATAGTGCAACAATGATTTCAGGAGTAGATTCCTTAATGCCCCTTACCCATTTAGCCTTTCCCCCTCCACAACTCCTCCAGTAAACCTCTGTTTGTTCTCCATATTTAAGAGTCTCTTAATGAGACTCTCTTAATATGTACCCCTCCCTGTTTTTATATTATTTTTGCTTCCCTTCCCTTATGTTCATCTATTTTGTATCTTAAAGTCCTCATATGAGTGAAGTCATATGGTATTTGTCTCTCTCTGACTAATTTCGGTTAGCATAATACCCTCTAGTTCCATCCATGTAGTTGGAAATGGCAAGATTTCACTCTTTTTGATTTCTGAGTAATACTCCATTGTGTATATATACCACATCTTCTTTATCCATTTGTCCATTAATGGACATTTGGGCTCTTTCCCTACTTTGGCTATTGTTGATAGTGCTGCTATAAACATTGGGGTGCATGTGCCCCTTCAAAATAGCATACCTGTATCCCTTGGATAAATACCTAGTAGTGCAATTGCTGGGTCATAGGGTAGCTCTATTTTTAATTTTTTGAGGAACCTCCATATTGTTTTCCAGAGTGGTTGCATCAGTTTGCATTCCCACCAGCAGTGCAAGAGAGATCCTCTTTCTCCATATCTCGCCAACATCTGTTGTTGCCTGAGTTGTTAATGTTAGCCATTCTGACAGCTGTGAGGTGGTATCTCATGGTGGTTTTGATTTGTATTTCCCTGATGGTGAGTGACGTTGAGCATTTTTTGATGTGTCGGTTGGCCATCGGATGTCTTCTTTGGAGAAGTTCTATTCATGTCTTTTGCCCATTTCTTCACTGGATTATTTGTTTTTTGGGTGCTGAGTTTGATAAGTTCTTTATAGATTTTGGATACCAAGCCTTTATCTGGTATGTCGTTTGCAAATATCTTTTCCCATTCCATTGGTTGCCTTTTAGTTTTGCTGATTGTTTCCTTTGCTGTGCAGAAGCTTTTTATTTTGATGAGGTCCCAATAGTTCATTTTTGCTTTTGTTCCTCTTGCCTCCGGAGATGTGTTGAGTAAGAAGTTGCTGTGGCCGAGGTCACAAAGGTTGCTGCCTGTTTTTTCCTCGAGGATTTTCATGGATTCCTGTCTTACATTTAGGTCTTTCATCCATTTTGAGTTTATTTTTGTGTATGGTGTAAGAAAGTGGTCCAGGTTCATTTTTCTGCTTGTCGCTGTCCAGTTTTCCCAGCACCACTTGCTGAAAAGACCTGTCTTTATTCCATTGGATATTATTTCCTGCTTTGTCAAAGACTAGTTGGCCATACATTTGTGGGTCCATTTCTGGGTTCTCTATTCTGTTCCGTTGATCTGAGTGTCTGTTTTTTGTGCCAGTACCATACTTTCTTGATGATTACAGCTTTGTAGTACAGCTTGAAGTCCATCTTACCCCATCTTCTATGGTAGAGGAAGGGGGGCAGTGTATTAATGTATTTGTTGTATAAAAAGTGATTAGATAAAAGGTAGTATTCCTAATATCATAAAGTGTTTTAATCATATATTGCCCTTCTTTTGGTATATATTGCTTATATTAAGAATATGCAATAAAAGAATATGTATCATAAAACAGCATGTTTGGGAATCCTGGGAATTGGAGCTCTGGCAAGTATTACATTCTATTACCCTTTGTCCTATCTTTTGCAAATCTCATGTGTTTCTCTGTCTGCTCTCCTTTCTGCTTTCCTAATAGGTCTTTGTCTGAGGGTGTGAGTCTTTTGGCCCCCCGGGGAATGAGATCTAATGGGTGTGCTTTCCCCCAATTTGTCTTGTTTTAAGTAAGGACACTGGTTATGTAAGGTGTGTTCTACTTAGTGCTGAAAAAAATGGAGATGAACAATTTTTTTATATATAATAGGAAAGCCAAAGGAAATTTTAAAACCCTTTAGTAATAGCTACTCATGTCTTTATTCAAATATATAGCTCAATCCTAACCTGATTATATTTAAACACAATAACTTCATTCATTCATAAATCCATCTATCCATCCTTCAGAATTACTAGATGCTCAGCCCTAAGGGCACTAAGATGATTGCTGTATCTGAAGAGCTGATGATATTTCATAGTTTTCTAAGCACTTTCACTGAGACTCGTCTGATTGTTTATTCATTTATTCAACAAATACTTGCTGAGCTCCCTATTCTTGGCACTGGAGTTACAACAGTGAACATAACAGACCCTGCCTTCGTGGAGTTACATTCTAGTAGGAGGGATGGAAAATGAACAAGTCAAAATGCTCGTTACATCAGATAGTGATAAGACAAGTGTAAGAGTTTCAGTGGATGTGCCTGTTATTGTTTGTGGTGGTGAGGATGTGCCTCATCAAGGAGCTGGCACTGGAGCAGAGACTTGAACCAGGACCACATTTGTATGTTTGAGAAACAGAGAGGAGGGTAGTGTAGCTAGAGCAAACTCAGTAAAAGAAGGAGGGGTGGTAGGAAATAAGATTGGAGTGCTAGCCAGCAGGCAGATTGTGTTGGGCCACATAGGTCATGTGAAGGGGTCTGAATTTTTAGATATGATGGAAAGTTGTGGGAAGGTTTGAATGAGAGAATGGCATGATCTCATTTATGTTTTAATTTTTTTTTTAACATTTATTTGTTTTTGAGAGACTGAGAGAGAGCATAGGTAGGGGAGGGACAGAGAGAGAGGGAGATACAGAATCCAATGCAGGCTCCAGTCTCCAAGCTGTCAGCACAGAGCCCAATGTGGGGCTCAAACTCATGGACCTTGAGATCATGACCTGAGCCAAAGTTGAGCCACCCAGTGCCCCTCATTTATGGTGTAAAAGAATCATGCTGGCTGATGAGTTGAGAATACAAAGCAAGGAAAGGATGGAAGGAGAGAAATTAGTTAGGCAGTATTAGCTTACATGAGATCTGATGGTGGTGGGGGCCTGGATGATAGCAGTGGAGATTGTGGCAAGTGGTCTGATAGAGTGTGCGTTCTAAGGCTACAGCCTGTCTTGGGAACTAAAGAAAAGAGTAGAGAATGGCTTATCGTGACCTCTCTTGGTACCTACACCAATCCTATGCAGCTGGTCCACACTGCAGCTAAGGAATGGAGTTTCCAAGGTGCTATTTATAGTTAACCCTTAAGTGACTCCAGATTAAGGGTACCAGTCTCCTGCACAGTCAAAAATCTGCATATAACTAATAGCCTACTGTCAACTGGAAGTCTTACTGATAACATTAACAGTTGATTAGTCGATTCACATATATTTTGTATGCTAGGTGTATTATATATTGTACTCTTACAATAAAGTAAGCTAGAGAAAAGGAAATGTTATTAAGAAAGTAAGTCATAAGGAAGAGAAAATACACTTATAGTACTGTGGGAAAAAAAAATCTGTGTACAAGTGGGCCCGCAGAGTTCAAACCTGTGTTGTTCCAGGGTCAAATGTACTTTCCCAAGCCGCCTTCTATTTCAGACCCTAGGCTAGCTCAGAAAAAAAAAAAGTTGAACTCTTTTTCTAATCCATCGTTTTTTCCATTTCCTCCTATTCAGGAAACTAAGACCATTCTGCATTTAAATAAGGAGGTAATATTGTGGATATCAACATTACAAATATAATGAACACATTATTTCATCACTGTGAAGATTACAGAAATTTTCATTTTTTTTGAAACACACTCAAGATTTTAGATCAATTTCTTTAAGATTGTTTCCTCCCTTCTATTACATGCAACCATTCCCAAGTAGTATAGCAATGAGTGACTAACAGCCATGTACAATTTTAGAGGAATACTTAGAAAGGACTCTTACAGAGCAGAGACAGAATAGAAAATAGAGGCAATAAATGGATAGCGAAAAGGAACATTGGGAATTTAAAATGAGTTTCTGTGCAGACTTTCTTTGCTGCATACTGTTCTCTCTCTAGTGATGGACCCAACATCTGTTCTCTCTGATATGGACCCACAGAGCAAAAGGTGACTCAGTGGTTTCAGTTGAGTAGGTGAAATAGGGAACACAGGTAATAGTCCAGCTCCTTGCCCCGTGCTCTGTCAGCCCAGATGCTCAGCTGGGATAAGGCTGACCCTGGTGCAAGCTGTAAATAAATTAAGGGACTGCAGATTTTTCCTGTTTTCATTATTAAGGAATTAGTTAACTCTTAGGCTGTGCTTATGTTGTATTATGTACATGGTACTGATCAAAGTGCTTTATGTATATTAATTCATTTAATCCTCAACAGCTTGCAAGGAAGTTACTATTATTTTACCATTTTAAGATGAGGAACCTGACCCCCCAGGGAGGTCAAGTGACTTACCTTGGGTTTATAGAATTAGAGCTAATGAATAGCACAGCCAGGATTAGAACCCAGGAAGTCTGGCTCTGCTGCTCTGCTCTTACTCTTTACACCATACATCTCACAAGGAATAAGTACATGTGTTGGATCAAATGAAACGGGAAAATGTTCCTTACATTTCATAGTACAGATTTTCAAGTTTTAGAAAAACAAAAAGGGATGTAAGCTTAGGAAAAAAATGTTGCCTAGGGTATAATTAATCAGTTTCAATAAAAACAGTATCAAAATAAGAGGCTTTGGGGGCAGACATCCATTAGAAGGATACATGTCATTGAAGAGAGATGAGCTGAATGAAAAGGTGGGAAGGACTTACATGAGTCAGTCCTAAGAAAATGGGTTCCCATCCTGACCCGTCAAAGTCCTCATGGCTCCCGAGGCATATTTACTTTATGTACGTGTCCTCTCTCCCTTTAAAAATATTTTTCACTTTATCTCTCTCTCCATATTCCATTCAAATGAAGTATTTTCCAAAGATAGTTTGATTCTGTAATTCACCTTCCTCATGTCTTTAAGACTGGCGAATGACAAGAGTGAGGTTTCCCTTATAGGAGGCTGTTGAAATGATGTTTTCCAACTATAAAGGAAGCTGAATTATAAAATAAAATACTGCCTAATCAGAGTTGGAAATCCTTCATTTTGCTATGTCAATTAACAACAACAACAAAAAACCCACAGTTGTGTTTAAAAGTCAGACATTGTTAAGAAAGATACTGTATGTGTGTGTGTGTATGTATATATATATGTATATTTTTCTGTTTCTTTCAATTTTTCACCTCTTTAAAAATTTTTTTTAAGGTTTATTTATTTTTGAGAGAAAGACAGACAGACCATGAGTGGGGTAAGGGCAGAGAGAGAGGGAGACACAGAATCCGAAGCAGGCACCAGGCTCCATGCTGTCAGCACAGAGCCTGATGCGGGGCTCGAACTCAAGAACCTCAAGATCATGACCTGAGCTGAAGTCAGACACCCAACTGACTGAGACACCCAACCGACTGAGCCACCCAGGCACCCCTAATTTTTCACCTCTTTTTAAAATAACAGCTTTACATAGATGTATTTCATATACCATAAAATCCAGCATCTTAAAGTGTGCAATCCAGTGGTGTTTGCTATATTCACAGGTTGTGCAACCATCACCAAATCTAATTTTAGGATATTTTAATCAACCTAAAAAGAAACGCTGTTATCAGTAGCAGTCACTCCCCATTATCCCCTTCTTCCAGCCCTTGGCAACCAGTCTACTTTCTGTTGCTATAGATTTACCTGGATATTTCATATCAGTGGAATACTATATAACATGTGCCCTTTGCATCTGGTGTCTGTAACTTAACACATTTTTTTCAGTGTTCTTCCAGGTTTTGGCATTTATCTGTACTTCATTCCTATTTATTGGAAATATTATTCCGTTGTATGGATATGCCATATTTTATCCATCCATTCATTAGTTGATGGACATTTGAGTTCTATTTTTTGGAGCGGGGCTCTTAAGAGTAATGCTATTATGAACATTTGTGTACAAGTTTTTATGTGGGCATATATTTTCATTTCCCTTGGAGATTATATATATATATAGATATATATCTATCTATATCTATATCTATATCTATATCTATATCTATATCTATATATCATCTATATATATATAGATATATAGATATATAGATATATCTGTCCACCTAGGAGTAGAAGGGCTGGGTCATATGGTACTTTATGTATAATATTTTCAAGGAACTGCAGACTCATTTCCAAAGTGGCTACACCATTTTACCAGCACTATATAAGGGTTCTAATTTTTCTGTGTTTTGGCCAATACTTGTTATCTGTCTTTTAACTTTCATTTCCTTTAATTTTCATATTTAGACGAACTAGAATCCTGTCCTGCTTGGTTGTTTTATACTTAGTTCTCCTGCCACATACTATGGTGCAGTTGTTAGCTGTGGAGTAAAAAGAACACTAAACTTAGACAAATTGGCTTCTAGATCCAGTTGATTACTTCTTACCCAGCCTGAGTGACCTTGAGTAGGTCTATCAGTTCACTCCTGAGAGCCTCAGTCTTCCACTGTTTCAAGTAGGATTAATTCCCCACTTTCCAACAATGGTCTAATAAAATAATATGTAGAATTAATTTGCAAATTATAGAGCATCAGATTCTTCTTGCTGTTCCTTCTTGTCACCATCTCTTTTACTCTCTGCTTGATACTTGTTTCTTAAGTAAATAGAGGAAGATATTAAGTATTTTTGCTTTAAAGACCTTTTTCTAATACAGTATAAACTCTAAAAATAAGTTTCTTTCCTCCCATCGTTATTGTTGATTAACTTTAGAAGTAGTTGTATTAGCACACATGTTGAAAGCAAAGTTTGTCTCTGTCCTATTCATTTTGGGAAGAATTTTATAAATTGTCGAGGATAAGAAATGAAGCACATAATCGATAACATACACAAAAATTAAGAGATGAAGTAGCTCTCTCTCTAACATTTTAAGCTTTTTCCCACAATTGCTCTATTTATGTTTGTAACTTGGATATGTATCCAAAGAAAGCTATGTTTTCTCCTTTACCCTTTTTGTAGTTAAAGGCAACTTTCAGAAACACATGTAAGATCTAGTTAGTGGCTTAATAACAACATCAGGTCAAAGCCTTTGACAACAGCCTTTTTTTTTTTTTAAGTTTATTTATTTATTTTGAGAGAGAGAGAGAGAGAGAGAGAGAGAGAGAGAGAGAGAGAGAGTGTGTGTGTGTGCACGCACGCCAGAGGAGGAGGAGTAGAGAGAGAGGGAGAGAGAGAATCCCAATCAGGCTCCACACTATCAGCCCAAGCCCAGTGTGGGGCTCGATCCCACAACCCTCGGATCAGGACCTGAGCCAAAATCAAGAGTCAGACGCTTAACAGACTGAGCCACGCAGGCACCCCAACAGCCCAACTTTTCTCCTGCAGTTTTACCTGAATTATCTTCTGAAACCACATTGGCATAATTATCATCTTTCGCGAGTGCCAAAACTTTGCTCCCACAGTGCTTTGAGCTTTCTCTGCCACCAGCCTGGCCCATCACTCCCTGCCTGTTCTTCAAGGTTCACTCGTGTTCTGCCTTTTTCAAGAAGCCTTCTCTTCTCTTTACTCATATGAACCATTTTATTTATTGTCAGTTCTTTGTTAATACAAATAGCAATTCATACTGTAAAAAATCTGGCATATCCAAACTATGTGAAGAAAAAGGTGAAGTCCTTTCTACTCCCAGAGTTCTCTGTATGTATACTCCTGGTCATTTTTAATATATAGCCAAATACATTTTTTAACAGAAGTGGAAACATCCTATTCATTTTGTTTTGTCACACTTGTTTTGCATTAAAACTATGAATCACTTATTACATTCATTGAATGAATCTTTTACTCTTTCATCTGTTTTTATTTAATTTTCGCATGTGTGTTAGCCTTACTCTTCCAACTAAAATAAGAAGCTTCTTGGAGGACAGAGGCTGTATTTTTAGCTTTTGTTCTTCCCCATCATGCACAGAGGTCTGTCTTCTAGGAGATGCTAAAGATCATAGGTTGAGTTGGACGTTTTGAGCCTGTATCTCAGTGTGATCTTCTCTAAATTCAGGAGAATCCTTAGAGGATTGATTAATTTCTTTATTTTCATTGTAGATAATCTTTCTAACGAAAACAACACTTAGAAATGCAGTGAAATTAATATTTGGGTGAGGGAAGACAATAAAATTGATGAAGGGAATTTGAGAAAGTCCAGCACAGGCTGGTGTCTGGCACAGTTTGCTTTGTGGAAGAAGGAAAAGGATAGCAGCTAGAGGGGTATAGAAAGGGAAAATCGACAAAAACCCAAAGAACAACTTGTTGTCGAGTGAGAAAAAAAGGTGAATAGAGGGAGACTTCTTGAGAAGTAAAATAGTCAATACAAACACTGTGGAAGAGACCACCCTACTGCCTCCCAAAATACGTATTCCATTCAAAATAAAAAGGTATAAGCTTTGCAGTAAATGAAAGAGCAAATACCTTATTGGCTGGAAACATTTGAAAAATAAAATGCTTTACTGCAGAAGTGTGTGAGATTGCTTAATAAAATACATGACATGACATAAAAAAATCAAAGTTTATCTTCTCACGGCTTTTTCCTTTACTTTCGATGCTCATGATCATCTGTTGACCAGTGTTCAATTTTATTTTTTTCTTAAAGTAGATGAGTAGTGTTTTATACTAAAGGTTTACATTGAAGGTACCAGTGATGGGATCGCTGACCAAGCGATCATTTAAACAACAACAAAGGTAACCAGTGTACTGTTTTTGAGGCAGAGGCAATAGCCCAGCCTTATGCTTTTTTCTAATGAACTCTTCTTGAATTTGAAAATTCTTCATGCCACTGGAAGGCGAAGTGGCTCCAGCCTAAAACCCTATGCTGGAGCAACTTTTCTGAAGTTTTAGAAGTTGGATTACTGAATACAGGTTACCCTCTCCATAATTGTATAAAGCTGATGAAATGGGTGTCTTTTGCTCTGACTGCTTTCTAAATTCTAGCCAAGTGAATTCACAGCTGCTGGTTTTAAGCAGAGTAAGGACAGATTAACTGGCTCACATAAAATAAAACCTTTAAAGACAGAAAAATTAAATAGTCCCACAGCTTCACAAGGTGTTATACATATTTGCAAAGCACCCAGTAATTCTGATGGCAAATATCTTTTTCTCCCCCTCTGATTGGCTTCACTGTAGTGCTTATAGCATATTTACCTTTTCCTATTAGTCAATATCACCTCTTTTATTTAGTCTCTCAACTCTGACTTTACATTGTTTGGAATAGTAAATGTTATTGGCAGAAAAAAATTTCACGAGAGAATTGCTTTGTCATAAGAGCCTCAAGTCTTGTAAAAGGTATGATTTAAATATTTCTTCTGCCAGGAACCGTTTAGACAATTAAGCATTGGTGAAACACAGGAAAAACTATGCCTGTGTCCTGTTTGCAGAAATGTTTTGTCAGGAAGGTTTTTTGTCTTCCGCTTTTTGTTGTTGAGCCGCATGTACACCGGTGAACTTAAATGAGAGCAAAACCAAAGACAGGGCCAACAGTGCGACAGTTGCTTTTGGACTGGAGCATTCCTGATCAAGGGCAGACTTAGCTGAAAAGGAAAGAGTCCCACCATCACACACTCCAAATTCCAAGTAACAATGTAGGCATTATTTCCATTTTACACATAAGGAATCTGTGGCTCAGAAAGATTAAATAATTTGCCCAAGGTCCCAATTAGTGTTGAAATCAGGAATAGAACTCAGGTATGTCTGATGCAAAATTCTGTCCCTTTAATCATCACACTTAGGATTTTGTTTCCTCAATTCTAAAAGTTTGGTAGAAAAAAAAGCCACTTTCAGTCAGAGGGGATTGAAACTTGTAATAAATTACTTTCCTAATCTGAGACTGAAAACTAGTTTAGGGCTAAAACTTTTACTATTTAAAAATAGTACATGTTACAAGTTTGTTTCATTTTCGGGTTAGAATCTCTGATGTCCCCGAATCTCTCCATATCCCATTTTCATGAATCTCATTCTCTAGAGACAAAAACCCTTTAAGTCTGTAATGGCCACCTCTTCGTGGGCGGTAGGGGTAGCAGTGTGGTAGACTGTATTTAATCCTTGTTCCTTGAGGACAGGCTGCCCAAACTGATTCACTTCATCTCATTTGAGTCCCAGCTGCTCAGGAGCTCAGCTACCCTGGGAACTGGTGAACCCCTTCACACAGGTCTCTGTCACATACACCATTTTCTCAAGAGCTTTTTGCTTCTGTGATGTCTATTTTGAAAATTTTGCAAGTATATCTTTAGCATTTCTCCCAACTGAAGTGGCATCCTTTATACATTCCGTTTTATATTTTTAGTGGTTTTGAATAATTTTGTTAGTTAAAATAAAAGCAACAGATTAGTGTAGGTGATGATTACAAGTTGCTACTTGTTGTCCGGTTTCCCTGCCTGAGTGCCGTTGCAAGCGTAGGAGATGATAGGTTGGGAAATCACTATTATAAAGTACATTTTAAAATGACTAATTATAAACATTTTCTCCTTTTTGTGTCAGTTAATGTTAAAATACAGGAGAGAGGTAACTCAATTTAGTTCAAAAGCCATTTTCTAAATGAGAATTAGCTGGGAACAGTGTTACATTAATAGACACTGCCAGCGGCTGGATTCTGCATACAAAACACTTGTTCATGTTTTCCTTGAACCCCTTTGATTAGGCCTAGCACTAAGTTTATACTGAATGGGCTCAGTCTGGTCCTTGGCAAGCATCAGAGAGTAATGAATAGTGGAACATCGAAAGGCTTAAATGTCCTGGCACAGGCCCTGTGTCAGTATGATGAGCTAACCATTGCATTGTTCAATGAGAAGGCCTTGTGTCCTTTGGAAATAAAATCTTGGCCTGTGGACAGAGGTCTATGTACACACATTGAATTTCTGTCTTCCTGCTATGCTATTCCATTCATAATTAAACTTTGAAAGAGAAGTTCTGAAGAGGTTCTTGAATGCCTCTCCTCCTAGCATGCCCAGAAACAAGTGGCTGATGTAAAAATGACATAGCCCAACCCTTTTATTTGATAGCTCTCCGAAATTCACATCAAAGACCTGAAGAACAAACTCTTTAAACTAGAGAGCAGTGTGGACATTCACTGTTTTCTCTTCCATAAAATGTCTTCCCTCTTAAAGCTGGGGTAATTTACCACAGATTTTTGCTATGGAATTTCTGATGTTCTGATCTTTTATGTTTACAGCTCCATCTGTATTTGTACTGAAATGTCTAAATTTGTCTCAGTACATCTAAATTCTAAGAATGAATTGATCTTCTTCTGAGTATTTTCGCCTTGAAAGCAAAGAAAGGAAGAAAAATTAAGCCCTAGTGATTGGTTAAAACTATGACCTTATAACTTGCTTTTCCATTCTAATTTTTATTCTTAAAAACAGAACAAAAATTCTGTAATCAGAGCCTGCCAGAAAGTACCTGAAGAAGCCAGAATAGAAACTTATTTTAGCTGTTTTAAAACTGGTTCGGATTTTCTAAATTATTGAGGAGAGTCTCCTAACAAGCCCTTTTAAAGCATCTTTTAGTTCTGGGTTATAAAACCAGGCTCCTAGTATGGTATAAATAGCTAAATGAAACCATCAAAAAGCTGTGGTATATAAATATTAAAAATCTGAGCATCTATTAGAAATATATTTTGAGGGGCGCCTGGCTGGCTCAGTCGGTTAAGCATCTGACTTCAGCTCAGGTCATGATCTTGTGGTTCGTGGGTTCGAGCCCCGCATTGGGCTCTGTGCTGACAGCTCAAAGCCTGGAGCCTGCTTCAGATTCTGTGTCTCCCTTTCTCTCTGTCCCTCCCTGCTCACACTCTGTCTCTTTCTCAAAAAAATAAACATTAAAAAATTTTAAAACATATATATTTTGAAATACTTACAAATATAATAACAATTTCTCAGATGTGCTTAAAAAACAATTTGAAGTGGACACAGAAGTTGGGGACAAGTTAGGTCAGTGTATAAATGACTTAAGATCGGCTATGAGTTGGTCATTGTTGACCGGGGGCAGTACATACATGAATGTTCACTATACTATTTCCTCTACTTTTTTACATGGTTGAAATTTTTCATAATAAAAAGTTAAACAGTAATTTCTTGTGGTTCAGAATGGTTTCATGGAATGAAATGTCCTCCTGGTAAAGAAATTCAAAATGTAAAATACCTTTAAAAACTTTAAAAATTTTTGTGATATTCAAATAACCCTATGATACATATATAACTTTTCCTTTAGTGACTGTTTTTAGAGTGCTAATGGTAGATAGAGATATAAAAATCATACTATAAATAGTATCTTAACTGAAATGCAAAGGTCCTTGACATAATTAGAATAGTTTAATTTGTCTCTAATATAGGTTATACACAGATGCACAATCTTCTAAAATCCTGCTATATTGTAATACAAGCAGTAAGCACATACCAGGCATAATCTACTCTCCATAAAGTAATTAAGAAAATGGTACATTTTTATGGTTAAGACTTACCATACTGTTGTGGACATGGAAGAGGTTTGGTTAATAGAGTCTCAGCTAACAGAATGAAAGATGTTCTGTGTACCAAAGGTAATTGATAAGTATGTTAATGTCTATTTTTGTCATATAATAAACTATTTTATACTTCATTTTTCTTTGGCTTAGTTTAACCACCAATCAACTACATTAGAGTTCAGTTTTTAAAACTATGTTTATAGGGGCACCTGAGTGGCTCAGTCGGATAGGCGTCTGACTTCAGCTCAGGTCATGATCTCAAGGTTTGTGAGTTCAAGCCCTGCATGGGGTTCTCTGCTGTCTGTGGAGGAGTCCGCTTGGGATCCTCTGTCCCCCTCTTTTTCTATGTCTTCCTCGTTTGCACGTGTGGGCTCATGCTCTCTCTCTCAAAAATAAACATTAAAAAAATCCTATGTATATAGTATTGTCTAGTTGGAGAATAAGCATATCTTGGTGAATTCCCAGTGGGAAAGCTTTAATCCAATGAGGCTGTTAATTTTGGTGTCAGAGGCAAAGCAAACATCAGGTAGATGCCGATGACTCAAGTAAGCATGATTTGTCTTTGATGACTTTTTTGCTGTGGTGCTCCTCTCCATATTTGCTTGTGTAAAATATTTTAAGAGTCTAGGTAACTGGTCCTCTGTTCTCTAAACTCTGAATAATGCTACATCCTTCATGTATTCATATTTACAATCTTTTATTTCCTCTTGATTAAAATAAGTTATTATCTTGGAGGCGCATGGGTGGCTCATTCATTTAAACATCCACCTTCGGCTCAGGTCATGATCTCATGGTTTGTGGGTTCAAGCCCCACGTTGGACTGTGTGCTGACAGCTCAGAGCATGGAGCCTGCTTCAGATTCTATATCTCCTTCTCTCTCTGTTCCTCCCCAGCTCATGCTCTGTCTTGGTCTGTCTCAAGAATAAACACATGTTAAAAAATAAAAAATAAATTAAAAAAATTTTTAAATATGTTATTATTTTTTTCAGTTTGGAATGTTTGGTAACATTCTGTTCAAGAGGGATTTAAAAAAAATAGTAGCTTCTGGGGCAAGTTAACTCCAAATTAAAATGAACAGGAGGCAAATGCTCTCAGATTGAAGACTTGATTTTTTTTAAATGCATCTGTGATATCACTGTGGACTTTTTCTTTAATTTTTTTAATGTTTATTTATTTTTGAGAGAGAGACAGAGCATAAGCAGGGGAGGGGAGAAGAGAGAAGGAGACACAGAATCTGAAGCAGGCTCCAGGCTCAGAGCCTGATGTGGGGATAGAACTCATGAACGGTGAGATCATGACCTGAGCTGAAGTCAGACGCTTAACTGACTGAGCCACCCAGGTGCCCCTCACTGTGGATTTTTATAAACAGGTATTAAAAATGTCTGTAGTACCTGGCAGTCTAGATGAAATTTCTGGTCCTTAAAGAGTACAATCAATCATCAAATATTTATTGAAGATATGCTGAAGTAACTATGTGCTCATTCATCTGACCATGCACTTGTGCATGTGCTCATTCAACTAATATTTATTAGTTCCTAGTAAGAGTTTACTAAGTGTGTAAGAGATCCAGCGGTGAATAAGATAGGCAAGTTCCTTGCTTTCATGAAGCTTTTGTTTTAGGATTTGTGGGTAGGTGAATAAGAAACTGATCAGATAGTATAAAATGTTTTTCCGGGAGTTAGAGTGGCATGAGAGAAATGTTGGGTGGTCAGAGAGGGCACCTATGCAGATTTAATGTTTAAACTGAGATCTGAATGGCACAGAGCCAATCTTGCAGAAGTGAGTTGCTTAGTTCTTTGTGTTAAAAACTAAATCTTAAAGCTCTCCCTCACTTTCATAGTGGTAGGGTTTTATCCAAATAATAGGTATACTTTGATTCTACTTGACCAATCAGTGGACTGGTTAAAATGTTCCACAGAAGTGCATTGAATCCACGCCACTGCCTCATTCAATAACACATTGTAAGCCCTTCTCTCTAACTTCCAATGCAAAACTCAAAACAGGATGCTTATGTTTGGCGTGTTTCTCTTGGCCTTACAGCCATTGCTGTGGGGCCTTCCCTCTGCCCCAGAACTTCATACTGCTTTCTGGTTGCTCAGAAACCTCCTTATTTCCTGATATTTTTCTTCCATGTGTCTGACCATCCAGGTACATTGTTGGTACTGCCTAAACCCTCACACCCAAAATAAGGGAAATCTAACTTGTTTTCTTCTGTCTGCTTGATGCCAAACTCTTGTTCTTCCAGAGGGTACTCCTGGATAATCTAATGTCCAGATCTGAGCCAATATGTGAATGTCAGAAAGCTTGACTACCTTCTCCTCTGTCACTCACTCCACTCCCCCGAGCTATCATGCTCTCTCCCTTCAGGGTAACATAAGCACATTTTCTGGTGGTCCTTTGGGACAAGGTCCACAACTTTGGTGGTAATTTTGGACTGCTACCAAAGGCATTATGGAGATAATGAGTCTTGTAACACTAAGGTTGTCCTATGTGGGTAACTGTCTAAATTAAGTACTATTCCTGCTCATGTCTGAAAAGCACTGTATTTTCCACTTGGACAGTAACAATGTTATCAATAATGAATTAATGGCTTCCTACTAAGCTGAAAAGATCACTTTGCTAATGTTTCATGTGTAAGATCTCCATGCCTAAATAAATTATTGTTTCAGTACCTGTACAACAGGATGACCAACATTTAAAAACAAAATCAGATAGGATATTTTGTATTGCAGTAATCAATCACATTTTTTTCACTCCCTTAACTTTATGATATTGCTAACAAGCATAACAGTTTTAGAACACTAAGTCTATATTGAGGAAGATAAGTAGATTGATATGGTAATCATGCTGTTTAAACAGACCCAGAACATTTTCAGCTCTTTAGAATTTTAAACTTAAAAAAAAATAAGTTTATATTTTTAAAGTTATGTTTTGGCATAGATAGCATGTCCATGTCCGGCATTGATTTTACCTGTCTAGGATATTGATTTATCAGTTTTTCTTATTTCTAAGAAGACAGTTCTCTTCATAAAATTCCCTAGTTCTTTTCAAACAATTGAATTTGTGTCATTTTGTTCTGACATCTGACTTAAAGGTGAAAACTCTATGAATGATGCCATTTATCATCACATCAGCCCTTATTGTGAATCAAATGTAACTACATTTGCCATTTGTTACCTCTGGCTTGATATTAAGAGTGATGAATGATACAGAAAAGTTCCTAACATATAATGTGTTCCTAACACAACACGTATTATTAAGATTTGTTGAAGTAACAGGAAAAGCTTCTCAGTTGTCAGGAAATTATCAAGTCAGATGCTAGATAGCATTTTGTTAATGTGAATAGAATAGCTACTCAGTTGATTTTTTTCAATATAGTATATGGGGTTAAGGCTGGAAGAAACTTCTGTTCTCTAATTTCTTTGTTAATAGCTTACTAAAATAACGTATTTAAATTTTACATAGCTTGTTTTCCCGCATAATGGGCATAAATACCATCCCCTCTTTTTCTTTCTAACAGTATGGTAAAGGTTAAATAAACACCACATATTAAGTGAGAAAGCATCTGAGGTTTCCACTGATTTCTGTTCCCCGTTCTTTCTTCATTTTCATACTATAGGTAAACAACTTTGCCATCTGATGGTATTTATACAAGTTGCTTAGAGATAAAAAGTAGGATTCTGAGCACATGTAAAACACTATTAATAGGAAGAAAAATACAAGTCCTCCTGTCCCTCAAGGGTAAACATACAACGTGCTATGATTTTTAAATGAATGTTATAAATAACACATTTGCCTTCTATAAAGACTCACTTATATATAAAATAGAAAAACTAAATGTATCACTTAACATATGTGGCCAGAGAAGCAGGTTTTTTTTTTTTTTTTTTTTTTTCCCTCAGTGTGATGATTGGTCGCATTGCTTCCCTATCCGTTTTGAAATGCTCTGATAAAATGCATAAGAAATAGGCAGGCCTAGCTAAACCTTAGGTTGTTTTTTCATAAGAGATCACTCACTGATTTACTTAGTTGTACCCTTGTTTCTATCAATTTTGATGAGAGCCTTTCAAACTTTAGGTTTTATCATTTTCACTTTGCTTCAGTTTCCTTAGGTTCCTATTCATAGCAAATCATATAATAATTAGTTCCCAGAAATGGTTTAGAACAGTAACATCTTTAGAGCAGAATATGACAGCCCATACAGATTTTGTAAGTAATCCATATTCAACTGCAAAAAGCTCTTTCTCTCATAAAACAATAGTACACTTGCAGCTTTTGTTTGTGTTATTTAACCATAAGACCCATTTTTATACATGAATGAGAAACTTCTAAATATTTATTGTTCACATGAACATGCAAAATGGAGTTGAGGAATAGTTTTGGTATTCTCTAAAGATAAAGGAGAGAAAGAGAATGAATGAGTAGGGAGAGGCTCCCTTGGTTTTTCTCCAAATCGCACATGCTGTTTACCCAGTGTTATACGCTTGTCCTGCTGGCATTTGCATGATGGAAACTTGATCATATAATAGTTGCTTCTGTGTCTTAGAATCGCTGAGTTTACCAGGGTTTGGACAGCTTCCTGGATGTAAGATACACAGAGATACATAATTAATTTTAACCATTTTATCAGAAAGATGATTTCATAACTTGTTTGCGCAGAAGAGCTTGTCCCTCGTGTCTTGCCCTTGCTTCTTGATGAACTAACTGGTCACAGGGAGCTTAATTTGCACAAAATAATGACTGAAAAAGCATACCCTGCTAAGTGCCACAGATTGTGTTTTATACCTGTGTTCTAGTAATCATTTTAAGTTTCTGGGCCCAGGGGTCTTGACTGTGCAGCCTTTAGAGAGCATACTATGTGCAAGTACAGATTTTGATGTTTAAACCATTGACTTTATGCTATGTTGGCACACCGAGTGTTCAAAGAACTACAAAGGGGAATATGGACATCTAAAATTAAGGATTATAGTACATGCAGATGTGTTCTGGCTCTAGCATCCTGAATCTGTGGCTTTCTAAGTACTTGATGGCTTTGATTTTTTAAACATCGTGCTCCTTTCTTTCCACATTATCATACATTTACATTACATCTTGAAATAAAGTTAGGCATTAGAATAAAACATAGACACCCTACTGAGTTAAAGATTTTAAATCTTATTCTATTGTCCTTACCCTTAGACAGATCCACCCACTTAACTCTCAGGTCTGCATATAATCATTGCAAATATAAATGCAGTAAAATTACTAAATCAAAAGATGTTAAAAACTGTCAGTGTGGGATTGTGAACTTGAATGGGGAGTAAAGGAAATTATTCTAGGACGCTAAGATGCTAAACACCGTATGATATAATATTTTTTCATTGGTGACCCCTAGGGAATATCTGGCAGTGTAAATTGCCTTTTCAGCTTTTGGATACATTTCAAGATGAATTCCTTATTAGAAATTCAAAGGAAATCTTCTTTAGTAATCATTTTAATGCTCCCCATCAGTGGATTCAACTTTGCTTCCTCATAAAGTTTTGCTCTTTCTTAGTAAATTACTGGCAAAATGCTGTGGGGCGTGGTGAAGGACTGAGTTTTCTTACAAAACTCACAAGGGCAGTAGTTCCAGGGGAAGGAAGATAGTAACTGTGCTAAACTACTGCATTTAATTTTTTTAAAGTAGACTAAGATTTTGAATGGGATTATTATCATAAAAGTTGATTATGCCATGTAAAATACAAAAAAAAAAAAAAAAAGGAATCTTTTCAACAGTGGAATGTTTACCAATTTTAACAAATTATAAAAAGCAAATTTTAAATGAGTCTCCCTAAAAGGATACCTGGAAGTAAGCATGACCAGTGGTACTGGGGAGGAGTATGTGTGTGAAGAGGTCTGTGTGTGTAAGGTTAAAGATGCAATTATTAAATACTTTATCATTTGTCTACGTAAATGGTTTAGAAATGTTTTATTTTGCTCTCCATTGCTGATTCTCCACATAATTGTCTCACAGATTGATTATATACTTATTTAGTTTGGGAATTGAAGAGAACATACTCTAATTAAATTCCTCAGTTAATAGTCTTTTCTTTCTTTAAAACAAAACAAAAGTGATCAAGTTTTTCTAAAATATGTAATACATCTTAACAGTATGCACAAATCCAGTATTTACTGCTTGTTTTCATTTTCTTCCCTTTGGGAAATATTCATCCCTCAGGTATGTAATTGAAAAGACCTGTTTGTGTACTTATGTAGGGGAAAGCCTTTAATGAGACGTTTAAATGTTTCTTGGCAATGAAAAGAAAATAATTCCAAATTCTGTAAATTTCATATTTATATATATACAGACCCACTCAGCTCCAGCCTCACCCTCTAGATTTTCGAGACCAATGCTTTGTCTCATTTAGCTATCGTCATTGTGAATACCTACCTCTCTCTGGCGTGTGAGAGTCATTAGGAAGAGTTCAGATAGCCTGGTCCAAGTGTACAAGGTAGAGGCTTTGTAGACGTTCTCTGATTTTTCATTGCAAAAAAAGACACTGATTAATTTTTGTTGGCACATTCAAATAAATTTTAGTTTGTAAAGTAATATATGGAACTAATTGTGTCCAGAGTCACACTTTTTTCCCAGCCTAGCAGATTGCAAAGCTAATGCCAGAGTATAAACGTAGGAGGGGCATTGTGTTTTCTGGACAGGAGAGTTTGACACATAAATTAACAAAAGAAAACAAGTTGTTACAGATTTTTTTTTTGCTTTTACTAAAACTAAATATTTTATTTTGCTACCCACATATATTCTGATCTGTAATATAAGGATTAGAGTTTATTAAAAATTTACAAGAATTTTTATATGCACCTCAGTTTAACTGAAATGCATTTAAACAAAATGTACAACTGAAGAATTCACAAATTATGTTAACAATTCACATGCATAAGCAGTAGTTCATTTCCTGGAGACCTGCTGTGTGCTAAGCCCTGTTTTAGGGGAGTATGTGGGATACAGGCTTTGTGTGTAAGGAGTGAAGAGTTAGCATAAAGAGTGGGAGAAAACACATAAGGCCTGATGCCTGTCCTCAAGGACAGCCTGATCCTAGAAGGAGCAAGGTTTATATAAAGCAAACAGCAGAGCAGCAAATAATAAGAATATGCAATAAAGTGTCAAAGTGGGTAGCATATTAAAGGAAAAATACAGGCTTCCCTTCCCAAGTGAAGTTTTATGCAGAAGACAGAGAAATGTGAGGTATTTTGTGCTCTGATTTTGTTGTACAAGTTCAGATGTATATGATATTTACTCAAGAAAATATTTAAAAAGCAAGGGTATTTAAATGAACCAAAGAATTTAAATAAGTAGCAAAGGGGTTGGCTCATAGTAAGGACTCGATAAATGTTAATTACTCTTGTGATTGCTATTAGTTTTAAATTATATGCTTTGGATAGCAGTTGCAATACAATGTTAGCCTCAGCTTTCAATTCTTTTCTGTATTTTGTTCAGGTTGCACATTTCAGAGAAAAATCTTGACTCACACAGATAAATAGTTTTACATGGTAAGGTTTTGTTTGGTTTTAATAGTTTGCTTTGCTGATGTCACCTTATGATAGTCTTCAGTTAAATCAAGATGGCAAGAGAAGAAATTCCTTTAAGCAGACTCCCCTCCCCGCACTGGAGCAAAAAAGAAAACTTGGTGGCACAAGTTAATTCATTGGTTATTTTAGTATATAAAGAAGAGAAAGAGAGAGAGAGAGAGAGAGAGAGAGAGAGAGAGAGAGAGAGAGAGAGAGAGTGTTGTGTGTTGTGTTAATGTGTAACAACCTACAAAATAGAACCAGACATTTGAAAACCCCTTAAGAAACCCTCATGTAATATAAACTTAGTAAGGCATGCGGTTTGAGAACCAGGTCAGCAAACTACAGCCCATCGGTCAAATCCACCTCACTGCTTGTGAGCTAAAATTGGCCCAAGAGCTAAAAGTGGCTTTTTATGTTTTCACATGTTGGAAAAATAAATATGAAGAACTTATCATCATGTGAAAATTTTTGAGGCTGAACCACCAGTACTTGATGATGGATTTGGATGTGGGAGACAGTGAACTAGAGGGAGATGTCACTAAGGCTATTTGATTCTGGTTTTTCATTATAAGGTGAACCGTAGCACCATTCCCTGAGATAGGCAACTTGGGAGAATGGCGGTCAGGAGTTTAGTCTTTGGCATGTGGAACTGGAGGTGCTTTTGAGGCATTTATCTGAAGTGTTCTGTGAGTGGTCTGTGTATGAGTGGATTATGTGTATCTCTAGATGGATGCTGCTTTAGAACCATGGTATGGTGTGGACACTAAGGATTGCTTATAGAATGAGAGGGGGCTAAGGTCCTTGGACCAAGCTTGAAGTGATGTCTTTTCATGACTGCACGGAAGGGAACGAGCCTGGAAAGTGTACAGGAAAAGGAGAAAGGTGAGAGGGAAGCCAAGAGTGTTATGTGGTAGATGTTCGAGAGAATTGCCAACGGAGTGATAATACTTCAGAAAATTAAGTCTGTAGGAAAGGATTAACGAGTGTCCATGGGGTTGTGCTGTGAATGTCTTTGGTGTCTAGAGCAAGAAATGTTTTGATGAGGCAATGAGGATAGAATCCCTAAATTGGGGTTGTTTTATCGAAGTTGTTTATATCTTTAACTATATTAGTTTTAAAGAAAACCTTCATTCCCAGGTGTGATCTTTTTATTGTTCAATTGATCTCTTATAATGGCAGTTAATTAAAAAAATAGGATTCACTTAAAAGAAATTTGCTTCACAGCAAGTTTTGATTGAACACATCTATTTGCCATCACCTAAATACTTAAATCTTACCCAGATTGTACATCAAATCCCCTTTAATAAAAAACAGCAATAATGAGAAAAAAGGTTATCATCATTGCAACATTCAGAGTGACTAAAAAAAGCAAAACTGGTGACTCATGGGAAATATCACATTGCTCATAGCCTTGTCGATTTTAAGTGGGTTCTCAGCTAACTTAATAGTATTAATCCAATTTATTAAACAATGCCTTTCTCCCTTACGAAGATTTCTTCTACATGTGCCTGAAGGAATTTGTATTATCAAAGAAAGTTTGGAAAATGAGAGGCTGAGGTGGGACAGAAGAGAATCTATGTTGTACATTTTGTTTGTAGAGATTTGGTGAGGATTTTCCTTATATGGTTTCACATATATACTTGTTTGTATTCTCTTGTCTTACTTTGTTAACAATATGTTGTAATGCTCACTTGGATAGAGACTGTGTCTGTCACTGTGGGGTTCTTTGGCTGCAGGCACTGAGATGGAGGTCAGGGTCTAAGGTGTGTATTAGGGATCAAGCCTTGTGAAAGGAAGCATGCAGGAAGGCTTGGGCTGAGGGAAAATTCAAACTGATGCAGCCGTAGGAAGGTCTTGGCCAGCCCTGCAGGGAGTTCCGGAGTCAGCATTTTCTGTCCAGGTGTCCTGCTTAGGGCTGAATGGGTGGCTCTTGATGCCTCCCCCCCCTCTCCCCGCCCCCCCCCTCCCCCCCACTCAGCCACCGTCGCAGACTGCTGCTTAAGCGAAGTGGCTGTCTACAGGGAGGTCGACCCTGTGGCAGAGGCCAGCATCTGAGTCTGGTGCTGCCGATGCCCCAAACTTGGCAGCAGGCCGTTGCTGGAAGGAGGATCTGAGCAGCTCATTTGTCTCTAACGTTACTGTCATGTAATTTTCCACATATTTGAATCGAATGCTTTATATATACTTATATTGGTTTGAATTCTTTGTTATAAGCAGCTACAGTCACTTCGGTCAGAAACTTCATTGGCTCATGCAAACAGAGACCCAGAGGTCAGGTGGCCTTCCCAGTTTCCTTAATCCAGCAGCTCCAGCTCCATTGTCTGGGATTCTCTTTGCTATCTTCAGCATACCACAGGCTCTTCCCTCTGGTTGACCTCTGGTAGTAGCAGGCAGCCAAGGTCAGGGACCTGTGTCTGCATACCACCCAGGCCAGAGCTGGAAGGAGTCTCATGTATGTGCTAGGAGAGCTCAGGCATAGTCCCAGGACCACTCTGCCTGAATGCAGGAGCATAGTCCAGTGGCAGAGGTAGAGAAGATGCTGAGAGACTTAGCTGTGGTCTGTTCCTGGGGCCAAAGAGAAAAGAAAAATGAATAAAACTGACATAGGAATTGTAAGTGTTAAAATATTTATCCACTTAACAAGTTCCTAGTCCCATTTGGGACACCTATTGTATAGATAGGAAGTAGACTCTATAAAAAATTACATTTTCTTGGAGGTTTTATTGGAGTTTTTACAAAAATATCAGCATTTGATTTCTCTGCCTTTACTAAGTGGTTGAGATTGCAGACTGACACTTATTAATTATACCAGATTTCTGGTTTTAATTAGAGAATGTCTTCTGAGACTAAACCTTTTTACCATTAGGCTGTTTGAAACCTGTGAGATAAAAAGGGAGAGTTCTTTCAGAAAATTATTTACATGATTTTAATTAATGATTATAATCTCCATGGTCATTTTTGCAAAAGAGCATTTAATCCCTTAACCAGTTTTCATGATTTGCATTTTGCAAAAACATGTCGGCCCTGCAGGCTTATTATCTGAGTTGTATTTTTTTCCAGATGAAACTTATTTTGGGTGAGTTTTATTTTGCTACTGCTCCGAGCCCCATTTCATACCTTAACACCTGTTTCTCATGCAGAGCAAACCGATTGGTAGAAAAGTAAAGTTTGCTTCCTTTTGCCAAGACAGAACATAGCCCTTGGCAAGGTTACCTTTGAAAACAGTTTTTCATGCAGAGACCGTATACAAGTAGCATTGCTGTTGCCAAGATCCTCTGACTAATGAAGGGTCGGAGAGATGGTGTATTCTTTCTCATTGCTTGCGGCACGTATATGTAGCATTTCTTCTGAGAAAAGGCACTCTAGCGTTTCAAACAGAAGCTAGAAGTTTAACCTTCCAGGAGGAAGGTCAGTGTTAGTTTTTATTGATAACACAGAAGAAAGCCACTTTATAAGAATATGAAAGATAAATTCTTTGCTAAGTAGAAACGATTAAACACAGTGAGTTTTCCACCTTTCTTATGAAAATCAGTCTGAGACTATTTTCCATTTGCAAAGTTGCTTTTTTTTCCCCCTTTCTTCGCTGAGATGTCAGTCAGATCCTTTACATGGATGATACTAAGCACTGGTCTCCAAATTATGGAAATTTGGTCAGGACTCAAGGTCCAGGTCCCAATATATGACTGCCTGCTCTGTTTTGTTTGGTGCAGTTACGTTTTTTATATTTTTGTTCATGTGTAATCTTATTTTATGAGAACATTTACATTTCCAGTATGCTTTAAGCTAAGTATAGTCTAATGGTTTCATAAACAATGAGACTGATGCTTTGTTTCACAAATGGGAAAATCCTAGAGAGTAATGTTTTGTGAGTACTTGTGGAACTGGGGAAGGAATGGAAAATGTTTATTCCTGTGTGCATGATCAAAGTAGCTGTTACCTTAAGGTATGTGCGTGCGTGCGTGTGTGTGTTTTCTGAGGTAAAAGTGAAGGAAAAGCCACGGAGAGGGGTGTTTTTTGCTTTATTTTCCTCTTCCCAAAATAGTCATTTGGTAGATGTTTTCTACCATTTAAAGATTTTTCACATTTTATACCTTCTTAAACATTATTGTAAGATTATATTTTTCATTGTATCTCCCCCACCTTCAGTCATGGGCAAAGACAAATTAATGCATTAATTCCATAAAATTTTGGCAATACTGATGTATAATGTTGCTTCCTAAACAAATCCAAATAGCTGACTGACAAGTGCAATATTTCTCTAAATAACAAATTTTATTATCCAGATATTGCTGAAAGGCTCCACTTCCTGCTAGGAATTATCCAGATATTGCTGAAAGGCTCCACTTCCTGCTAGGAAATACCTGCTAGGTATTGCAAGAATTCAGCTATTTTCACTTTTGCTCCACAGTCTTTTCTTAATACTTTTGACCAAAGATGATCCAGTCATAGCATAGTTCAATCTGTTTATCAAAGGTTGGAAATAAATTTTGCAAAGGGTACTGGAGACAAAACAACAATGCTATTATATGATATTTTTGTTTTCTTTATTATTATTATTCTGATGTTTTGCTAACAGGAATTTGTAGATCACTTTGGGTTGTCACGGGGGTTCGTGTTCTTAGAGCACATTGCAGAATATGAAGGAATATTTCTGCAACTGGAAATAAGAAAATGTGACATAAGTAGAAGAGATTGCTGTTATGTGGAATTTTGTCTACTGTGAGACAGAAGCAGCAAGTCAGGTGTCTCCTTGTACACCTGTCTTTGGTTGGAAATTTTTAGAGTAACAAGGAGAACAACTACCATATATTGAGTACTTACTATGTGTCAGGTATTATTCTAGGCACTTACCAATAATATTAAGTAGTTTAATTTTCATGACAATGCTATGAGGTTTCTTGCCATTTTAGAAATGAGAAATTAGACATCTACCATTAGGAAGTGATGAAGGTGAGATTTGAACCAAGCAATATGAGCCTACAGAACATAATGAAACCACTGTCTTTCTACGTTACAGCAATAGTGTTTTGGTACCAGAGGAAATTTTGAGAAATCCTCTATCACCCTTCTCATTTTACAAATGTCTCCATATTTAAATATGTAACCGGCTCTGAGACACTGAGTATCTTTCCCAGGGTCAGATGGTCCGGATAGAGGTAGAATACAGTTAAGCCTGTGTGCTTCTGGTTTCAGGTTTTCTCATCCTCTGGGGCTCTTCCCTGGTAATACTGGAGATGTGTTATACCAGGAAGCCTCTTTCCTCAAGCTGTATCTAGAATTGAGAGTGGCCTTAAGCTTTTTCTTCTTGATGATGTTACAGCCCAGAGGGTGCTGAAGTTTAAGCAGGTAGAGTGGAAAGTTAGTTGGAGAGGAGAGAAAAGGAAGGGAGGTTGGGTACAGATGGAGCAGGGCCTGGGGGAATGACTTGGACATTATTTGCCAGGCAAAGCTTGAGTACTATCTGAACATAGGATTATAAGGAGACCCTGTGACTGCGTATGGTTTTTTATCTTAGAGAAGGCAGTCTTAGCAGGCAGGGCCCTAACTTACCAAAATGCAAAGGTTGTGTTGCATGGGCATTTGGTATGTGACTCTGCTGAGTCCAGACTTTGTCTCTCTACTAACCAAGTGGATGATTTCTTCTTAGAATAATGGGAAGTGCAAACCCTTGTTGAAATTTAAGAATTGTTTCCCCATGGCAATTTGTTTGGAGACATCTAATGCCAGAAGAAAATTCTTTTACTACAGACAGGAGTAATCCTTAGGCCAGATCATTATCCTTTTTACTTCTATGAGAAAAATAAGTTTTAACTGTAGTTAAGCTTTTATTTTCATTTTATTTTTTTCAAGTTTTTGTTTAAGTTCCAGTTAGTTAACATACAGCGTAATATTAGAACTTGGTGATTCATCACTTACATACAACACCCAGTGCTCATCAGAACAAGTGGCCTCTTTAAAAACCGTCACCCATTTAACCCATCCCCCTGCCAGTTTGTTTTCCATGGTTAAAAGTCTGCTTTCTGCTTTGCCTCACTTTTTCCCCCTATATTTACCTGTTTTGTTTCTGAAATTCCACACATGAGTGAAATTATATGGTATTTGCCTTTCTGTAACTGATTATTTCAATTAGCATTATACGCTCTGCCTCCATCCACATCATTGCAAATGGCAAGATTTCATTTTTAATGGGTATGTAATATTACATTGTGTATATACACCACATCTTCCTTGTCCATTCATCTGTTGATGGACATTTGCTCTCTTTCCACAATTTGGGTATTGTTGATAATGCTGCTATAAACATTGAGATGCATGTATCGTTTTGAATCAGTATTTTTTTATCCTTTGGATAAATAACTAGCAGTGCAGTTACTGGGTCATAGTGTAGTTCTATTTTTAACTTTTTGAGTAACCTCCATACTGTTTTCCAGAGTGGCCGCACCAGTGCACTCCTACCAACAGTGTAAGAGGGTTCCCCTTTCTGTGCATCCTCCCCATCACCTGTTGTTTCTTTTTTGTTAATTTTAGTCATTCTGACAGGTGTGAGTGATATCTCATTGTATTTTTATTTGTATTTCCCTGATGATGAGTGATGTTGAGCATCTTTTCATGTGTCTGTTGGCCATCTGTAGGTCTTCTTTAGAAAAATGTCTACTAGGGGCACCTGGGTGGCTCAGTTGGTTGAGCAACTGACTTCAGCTCAGGTCATGATCTTGCAGTTTGTGAGTTCTCTGTGCTGACAGCTCAGATCCTGGAGCCTGCTTCGGACTCTGTGTCTCCCCCTCTCTCTGCCCCTCCCCTGCTCATGCTCTGTGTGTGTCTCTCTCTCAATAATAAATAAATGTTAAAAAAATAAAAAAGAAAAAAAAATGTCTACTCATGTCTTCTGCCCATTTTCAGGGAGAGAATCTCAAGCCAGCTTCACCCTTAGCGCAGAGCCCTACGCAGGGCTCAATCGCACAACCCTGGGATCATGACCTGAGCTCGAAATCCAGAGTTGGATGCTTAACTGACTGAACCACCCACCCAGGCACCCAGCCACCCATTTTTAAACTGGATTGTTTGTTTTTTGGGTGTTGAATTTGATTAAGTTCTTTATATTTTACGTTCTTTATATTTTAGATGCTAGCCTTTATCAGAAATGCCATTTGCAAATACCTTCTCCCATTCTGAAGTTTGCCTTTTAGTTTTGTTGGTTGTTTCCTTCTCTGTGCAGAAGCTTTTAATCTTGATGAAGTCCCAATAGTTTGTTTTTGTTTCCCCACGGGGTTTTATTTTTAAAAGCATGCTTCAATAAGTTAAATTTATCTGGTTTTAATTTTTCTCTAAGATACTTACTTTAAATCCTATTTATTCATTTCCATGAGCCATATGTCCAGTGTCACAAGGATGCACTGAATAAATCAAGTGCCTGCAGACAGTAGATGGTGGTGTTCGATCCTGTACAAAGTGCTGTGTAATATAGAAATACTATGCTTAATATCTGCCTCCCTGCCTTGTTTCTTAATTGGATCAGTGCTGTAGGGGGCATTAGGTTGAACTGAACAACAATGTAGAAACAACATTGCATTCCTGAAGCCAAGTCAATTAATCACACAATGCATTTCAAAGGAGTTACTTCTAAGTAATTGTTGTGTAAATTAGGCCCATTGCAATTGCTGGGTAGTAAACAGGAGACAAGCCAGCTTTATGCAACCTAAGATACATCACAAATTTGCCATTTCTAACCCCCCTGTGAGATAATCCTTAAAACCTCATTGCTTGCACCCACAAAATAACCATACAGTTTTTTATAACCACGTTGGTTATGTTTTCCCAGTGAGCCTATAATTACACATTTAACTTTTTCAAACAGAGGTTAATAATGATGGGATTTTTGATTTTGAGGTTATTTTATTTTTCTCTAATGACTTTCTCTGGTTCTTGTATAGTATAGGGAATTAAAATACAGGTAAAGAATGTCTTCTCTTTAACAGCACTGAAATTCCAACCTATACCTTTCATCACATCAAACAACATGAAATATATTATTTATATTTTATTATTAATCAGGAATCGGCGATTATATCTTGAGACTTCCTGTTTCAGGAATATATCCAAAATTCTATAAAGGACCCTCACAGAGAGAGTTTCAGGATCACTCTGCCCTGTTATACAAATTATTTTTCAGCAAAATAGTCAAGATACTCAGTAAAAGTTTCCCACTGGTCTCTTTGGGAAGCACCCAGCTTTCTAAAAGTAAGCATACCCAAGAAGTACAATTCCTGCTGGACCAGGACTAGCCATGTGACCTTTGCTGTTCACATTCCACCATCTTCCCCAAAATCAGATATGTTTGGCTTTGAACCTCTAAGGTCGTGTTCCTGAGAGTGATTTTTCTGGATCAACTGTAAATATAGCTCAAGCTCACTAGTCCAGCACAAAGAATGAGAGAGTGTGAGCCCAGAGCTTCCTCAGCCATGGTTCTGCATTGTGGACAAAATGATTCTGAGAAAATGAAGTCAATTTAGAGAGAGAAGTGGAAAAAGACACAGAGCGGGTGATGGGCATTGAGGAGGGCATCTGTTGGGATGAACATTGGGTGTTGAAACCAATTTGACAATAAATTATATTAGAAAAAAAAAGGAAAAAGACAGAAAGGGACTTCAGTATCTCTACTTTCAGTTATTCCTGAATGTACCTTACTTCTGTGTGGAACCCAATTTATTGGCATTTCATACAACCTACTTCTTTTTTTTCACATTTTTATTTAAATTCTAGTTAGTTAACATATAGTGTAACATTGTTTTCAGGAGTAGAATTTAGTGATTCATCACGTACATGTAACACCCAGTGTTCAACACCCAACAAGTGCCCTCCTTAATACCCATCATACATTTAGCCCATCCCCCTGCCCACCTCCCTCCATTAACCCTCCTTTTGTTTTCTATCCTAAAGAGTCTCTTATGGTTTGTTTCTTTCTTTCTGTCTCTCTTTTTTCCCCCTTTTCATATGTTCATCTGTTTTGTTTCTTAGATTCCACATATGAGTGAAATCATATGGCATTGTCTTTCTCTGCCTGACTTATTTCACTTAGCAAAATACACTCTAGCTCCATTCACATCATTGCAAATGGCAAGATTTATTTCCTTTTGATGACTGAGTAATATTCATATATATATATATATATATATATATATATATATATATATATATATACACACACACATATATATGATAATATGTACATATACATACATAACTACATACTGCATCTTCTTTGTCCATTCATCAGTCAGTGGACATTTCGGCTCTTTCCATAATTTGGCTTAGCATAATACCCCATAGTTCCATCCACGTGGTTGCAAATGGCAAGATTTCATTCTTTTTGATTTCTGAGTAATACTCCATTGTATATATATACCACATCTTCTTTATCCATTCATCCATCTTTGCACATTTGGGCTCTTTCCCTGCTTTGGCTATTGTTGATAGTGCTGCATAAACATTGGGGTGCATGTGCCCCTTCGAAACAGCACACCTGTATCCCTTGGATAAATACCTAGTAGTGCAATTGCTGGGTTGTAGGGTAGTTCTATTTTTAATTTTTTGAGGAACCTCCCTACTGTTTTCCAGAGTAGCTGCACCAGTGTTTATTCCCACCAGCAGTGAAAAAGAGATCCTCTTTCTCTGCATCCAGCCTACTTCTGAGTTTCTTTCACATTAAACAAGAGAGACCTGCTCAGTTATGTACATCTCCCTGAGGCTTCCACAGCACCTTCACAAACATTTGTGATGGCCTTCACCATATTACTTGGTATTTGTTTGTCTGTTTCTGTGAGGAAAGGTACTGTCTTCATTATTACTTAGCAACAAGTCCATCAGTTAATGGATAACAGGTAAATATTGGATGAAGAGTGAATGAATGAGCACCCATATAGCTTTCAGTGTCTCACCCTTTTTCTAGCAAGAAAATGATAAAAATCTACTTGGTTTTGCATGATATGGTTATTATATGACTTATTATAAAACATGTATAGAAACTGTGAAAAGATTTTTGTATTAATTTTTCCAGTAGTATTTTCATTACCATAGAATTGTAATACTGTACCCTCCTTTTTTTTACTTCTCTCCTAGCTAAATATAGTTAAATTCTGGAGCCTGTTTCATGAGATTGACCTAATCCTCAGTAAGAATTTATATCTATGTCAGTCTAAGTATAGAAAATGCATTATAAATATAGTGCTGAATGCTTTCCATAGTAAGAGCCTTCTTGTGTGGGATTTAGAGGGAAACTTGCTTATGATGTAAAGCCTCCGTATTGTTTAGTCATCATCATCTCCTAAGCCTTCAGGTAGAGCAGGTTAATTACTTATTTATTTTTCAATTTTGGTTATCTTTCATTTCCTCATGTGTAATATTTTTCATGATAGGTTTTGACTTCAATTTACGTCCCTACACATAATACTTTATAACTGGTAGTAATTACATTCACGAGTAACATTTTCTTTCATTTTACTTGTGTCTCAAGTCTTCACAGCTGCTACAAAAAGTAAGGTGGTAATAACTATTTAAAATACTGTTCTCTTCACCCCTTGTACTTTAGGTCTAAATTTCAAAGCCAATGTAGTTCAATCTTTACCCATTAAGTGTAGTTTGTCCTATATTTGGTGCTATTCAATGTAGGAATATATACACAGAATTTTTCATTTTTCGTTTTATCCTCTTTACTCTGCCATTTAACCAGCTATTACCATGAAATATCGTTAAAATATTGCCTTACTGGCCTTCTAACTCTTGTAACTTGACGACTAAAAGTGTTCTTCCTGAAGCAAAAATATGTGTAAGTGAAAGCAGGCTATCATTAAATAAGCATATGTATTTCAATAATTTTATGGACATGAGCCTATATACCTTTATCTTTTTCACTTAAGATGAGGTCCTTTTGTTTAGCTCCCTAACATCTTTCCACTAAAAGCAACATATTTCATGTTGAGAGAGATGCTGAGTGCCCCTTAGCTTGGCTCTAGACATCTCAAATGTTTCTAATGCAAAAGAGTTAATGAGGGATGAGTTAGAAAGTGTTATTAGTGGTTGGGATCAAGATATGGCTGAGGACTTCCATGTCATACCTTCTGGGAGAGTTTCTGCAGATCATGACTGTGTAACTGTTTTTGACTTGCTGTTGGTCGTACTTGATTTGTAGTAATAGCTCTCTCATTTATACAATGTATTGTGAGAGTTTGGGGTGTTAATAAGATTTTTTAAAACTCATTAGATTTTTTTCAAATGAGCTGTCTAAAGCTTTATCTAGGTTGAAGTATAAGGAGATAAAGATGATGAACGGGTTTCAGAGAAGTTGAATCTCAAAGTGTATGTAGAGATGTGTTGAGGGCATAAAGATTAAGAATAAAGCTCAGGGCCTGGGATGCATTTGGGAGTCATTCAGGCAGAGTCATGTACCCATCACTTGCAATAGATAAGGTCACTCCATTCAAGGGAGCTGAGGAAGCATCTCCAACATTGTGTTAGGAAACTCAGAATAATCAGGAAGATAGGAAAAGAACCAATCTGATGGCTGCCCGGGAGAAGACAGTTTCATCAATGAGTTTTGGCAAATCCGGACATTGTGGAAGTTGTGTTAAGATGAGATTCTGTTCTAGATTTTTGATTTAGGAAATTCTGTGATAGGCAATTTTACTGGAGTTGTACTCTAAAATGTAGGGAAGAGAAACTGAATTAGAATGTACCAAGGAGTAAATGAAAGAGAAACAGAAGGGACAGCAAGTGTAAATGATTTGGCCTGTAACCACGAAGGGCAGGAACATGTGTGACGATGATTTCACAGTAAAGTAGAATAAGGGAAGTTCCTTTTAGAATCTGAGAAACACAGAGGCATCGAGAGGCTGACTAAGGTTGGGACAAAAGAATAAGAGAGAAAAAATGGTCAAGTCTAGAATGAGTAGGTAAGGTTGACCACCAATTTCAGTGTTTGGGGATCTCTGTCACACCCAGCAGTACTCTGACACCAGCTGGATGTCCTGCAGTTCAACTCAATTCTGATACCAGTTACCCAGAGATAACATCAGATCCCATAGATGAGGGGCTCAGTCTACTTCACATGCCAGGTGCATGCCCAGCTGTTACCGGTGCTTCTGACCAACTGGCTGTAGCTTGGAGATTCCTTCCAACAACCCCCTTCTTGGGTTTGATTAATTTGCTAGAGCAGCTCGCAGAACTCAGAGAAACATTTTATTTACTAGATTATTGGTTTATTATACAAGGATATAACTCTGGATATATAAAAGCAGATAATAGCCAGATGGAAGAGAAGCAGAGGGCAGGGTCTCGGGAAAGGGCAAGGAGCTTCCATGCTATCTCTGAATGGCTGTCCCCAAAAGCTTCATGTGTTCACCAACCCTGAAGCTCTCCAAACCCCATACTTTTAGGTTTTTATGGAGTCTTCATTACATAGGCGTGATTGATTAAACCATTGGCCACTGTGAATTGATTAAAATTCCATCCTCTTTCCCCTTCCAGGGGTGTGGTGGGGCAATGACAGAAAGTTACAGCCCTCCAATCACAGGGCTGGTTCTCCTGGCAGCCAGACCCTTCCTTGGGCACAGGACCAAAAACCACCTCATTAACATAACAAAAGACACCTTTATCTCCCTCATCACTTAGGATATTCCCCAAAGAAGTAGAGCTACTTCCTCTGTGACATCAAAGCAAGTTTAGAAGAGGACTGAATGACTGTCCCCACCCACCTACTCACAGGGGTTGTGGATGAGGAAGGTGACTTGGAATCAGATTTGTGTCAGTTTAGATCTAGCTTGAGACTGGACAGAGAGGAACCCATGCAGTTTGCTGAAGTCATCTTCACAACTGGAGATGCCAGGAGTGAGATGCAGTTTTCCATCTAATTTCAAGCCTATGCGTGAGATATGTGACACAAATGGAATTTTGTTTTTCCAGCGTTACTGAGTCTTGAAGCAGGTCGTTCCTGTTACAGATTGTGCTCCATTGCCTTTCACCTGAAAACTTCATACAGATATACTTCATTTGAGTATAGTAGGATCATGAAATTCTTAGTGTCTACATTTCTACTTTCAAAACAGGATATTAAAATGTGTGTTTTGGCAACAAAGCCAAGTTACACTTTGGGAATTTCAGGGAGACTGAATTTGTCCCAACAGTGCCACCTAAGATGCTAATGCCATTTGTATCTCAGTAGCACATAATGTTTCACACATTGATTTTTTTGTTTTGATCTCAAGATGCTTTGGATTCTGATTAGCTCAGACAGCTCTTTCTCCATCAAGAAACTGTATTTCGTTGGTTTAAAAAGGAAGTATTATGTAAGTGCCTTATCCACTTCATGTGCAAAATTACTAAATTTTTTTTTTATTTTTTTAACGATTCACTTTTATTTACACCGAAGTGTTTCCTTAAGCTCCTGCTGCAAATTAAAATTGCATTTCTCAGTGTTAGTTACATGGTAGTGGCTATTATGGGTTTGGGCCTCTCTGTTTTAGAAGGTCTTTATGCTCTGCTGCACTCTGGAACTATACAGCCCTAAATTACCTTAATCTCACTAGTCCACATAATAAGGATCAGAGTTAGTAAAAACTGTCCAAAGCAAACTATATATTTTTAATTAAGTGACATTAATTTGGATATCTTTATATCTATGTTTTCAAAAATGCTGAGATCCTTGCAATTGAGGTTTGGTTTACCCTAATGAGTTTACACTAATGAGTACTGGTTTGATTTATGCAATAGAAACAACAGCAGGAAAGCAGATACATCTTGTGAGATGGGTTCAAAGCATTTGTAGTGATGAAGTGTACCCTTGCGAAATAAACCCTGTCAGTGACTTAAAAACAGTGTAATTTTTCAGTTTTCATTTTATGGCAATTTCTTTCTTCATGCTATCATGAAAAGCTCTTTGCATTTGCTAGCATGAGAGATAAGATTTTTAGTAATAGGGAAGACCTGTTAAGAGTATCTTTAAAAGTTACTGTCTCTGAACTTAACAGGAGTTTTCAAAGATAGCCACACTTCATGGAGATGAATGTAATACTGAAGAAAACCATCGTTAACCTGCTCAGAGCCTTGTGATTGGATGTGTTATTGAATCTTTTGCCAAATTTGGCTTTGCAGGACCTGACTGAGTATAAATGGAATGATATAGTGAATATATTAATTTATGCTGAGATTTTCCAACATTGGTAGATTCATATACAAATCTGTTATGTGGAGAAATACTTGTACTTAATCTGCTGTTTTAATGCATAATATTTTAATTTGAAATATATGCTATATGTCCAAAGAAACCTCTTAGGACAGCAATAAAGGAAGAATCAAGCAACTAACATAGATGGGTAATTCTCTTTGTAAGAATATTCTATACAGATTAGTTTTGTTATTTGACCACTGGAGGACTTCAAAATAATTATAGCTAGTAATCTAGAATATAAAATGAAAAAAAAATCAGTTATCAATACTATAGAACTTGATTTCAGGCATCTGCATGAGGAAGGTTTTGAAATTAGAAAGATATATGTAAAGAGTCGTCAGCTCTCATTTCTTCCTCCAGCTACGTGGGGGCATGACACCCTTCAAACCACCCCCCCCCAAAAAACAATAAGACTCCTTTCTTTACTGACCAGTCCAAGGTGGGCAGTGAGGGTGCAGGAAAAATAATCTTCCTTTTCTCCATGATCAGTAAGAAGTTAAATTTACCTCTGTGATACCCCGACTTACAGGTTATAAAATCCAGCTTTTTAATGAGGTTAATTTTCTTTGTGACTTTGTCCTATGAGCCCTTATTTTCTATGTATGCATACTGCTGGCATGATGCATATACAAAAGCACATTAGCAGAGATAACACAAAATTATCCTTGAAAACTGATTTTCCCTTTTTCTTTCTTTATACACAGACATCACTCATATTCCTTATCTTCTTTGACTTAAAAAAAGGTATGTCCTTAAGGTTTCTATTTTCAGAATAAATAAGCATTCTTGAATAGCCAAACTGTTAAATTAAGTCCTTAAATCCTTAATATCTCCCCCTTTAAAATACAAAATCACTCATTAAATGTAGGTATAGCATAGCACAGGGAGGAAAAACAAATGATGTTGTAGCTGCAGTAAACATGATTCATTTGTACATTTTAGGACATCTTCTCCGTGTCAGTTTTTCATATTTCTCTTCTACTCCCCAAGTAACAAAATGTCACATGAAAAGGATCAAAATATTCCTTGCTGTAGATCATGGTGTGTATGTGTGGTGTGGGTGTAAAATATCACACTCACACCTTCAGGCGTTTGTTTTAAGAAGAAATCTAATGATCTTATTTTCAGCGGAATCAGATGTTCTTGAAATATTTTCTTACATCCTTTCAAGGCCGAGAGTATTTCAGTTGCCCCATTAGTTAGCACCAATGTACAAGTTTGCTTTTTGGGTTTTTTGTTGTTTTGGTGTGGGTTTTTTGTTTGTTTTTTGTTTTGTTTTGTTTTATTTTGTTTTTTTGGTTAAAACTGTCAGTGTTTGCACTGTGAATGCTATTTTCCAGGCATTCATTGCTCAGCATAGACTATAAATATTCGTTTTGGACTAACACTTGTCAGAAAAAGTCTGTGAGCAATTAGGAGTATTTATATTTTATTTGTATAAAGAGAACTTTTTTTGTGTGCTGTGCTTTAACAAAAGCATCATTGGCTCAAAGTATTTCACGGTGTTTTCATGATAGTTGACTTTAGATATTTTGGTAGAGTATGCATGTCAAAACATTTAACTGCAAATTGAATGCTATATGTGTATTTTAATTGCTATACATTTTTAAATGAGACATGTTAGATCACAGAGGCAGGAATTAGCAACTTTATGATATTTTCACATGTTGAATGAAACATAAAAGATTTAAGAAGTAATATCAAAGTGTCTGTTTTCTTCAAGTACTCTAGGCTTTCTGAAAATATGAGGAAATGGGAAATGTCAACACATGAAGTAAAATAAGTGAGGTACTAGAGCAGCTGTTATCTGTCAATAAATGTCCAAGCATAATTGCCAGTAAAGAAGACTGCAATTTGAGAACACGTGCTGATACATGATTGGAATCTCACCACGTGATCTGTTAGATGATAAAGTGTATTTCAGAATACTGTGCTCGCCTGTTAACTTAGAATCGGTCATATTTTTATTTTTCTACAAACAGTGACAAATATTTATGAATGTACACTAAATCTGGACTTCCTGACCCACTGTTGGTTCAGTTTCAATTCTTGTGTTAAGGATGTATTCGGCTCTGGGTGGTAGGAAACTGTGGAGGAGCACAGCCCAGTCAGTAGAGCCTTCAGGTTTACAACTTTCCCTCCGTTCCTTAAGAAATCAAACACAAAATTATAAACAAAAAACTTGAATTCTAAATGTGCAGTAGTCTTAGTCATAGTTAAAATATCATAGAAAAAATTTATGAGAACATATGACCAGGCAAATACAATGCAAGGATTGCTCCCAGGCCTTAGAAGGGCTCATGGAACGTAGAGGCCCTTAAGCTCGAAGATTACAGAAACTAATTTTCTAGTGATTATAATTATTCCTTTAAGTTTTCACTTTCTAGTCACATAAAAAAGTATTTTTTCTTATTTTACCACTTACTTTAGGAGTGCCTTTGCATGTTTTAACTGAAACTTGAATGTTATAGTCAATTCATTTATTCAGTATTCAGTGAATGATCATTTATTGAGCTGCTAATATTTATGAGATTTGGTGCCTGCTAATAGGAATGCAATGATATATATGGTCCTGGATGGAAGGTTTTAAAAAGTACACATATAACAATGTAATCATAAGAGGTAGGTATTGTCTATTTTACATGACTCAGACAGACCGTCTAGTTAGTATATAACGCTCCCCCCCACATTCTTATGATAACAAGTTTTTCTGTTATTTAAATTATTACTGATCTCCACCACTTTCCTTTTAGAATACCTATTCAATGAGATATAATCTAGTTATGTCTTTTAGGACATCTATTTAAAACATAGTCTAGATTCAGAGTTATATGATACCATGACCTTGCTTTATTGTACATCTAAGAAGAAAATTAATAATTTATTTTTTTAGAAGATAAACTAAATAATCCATTTGTAAAATTTATTTTTGCTTTAAATGCTTATTTAGATTTTACACTTATATGCTCAGTGCTTATTTTCAAGATCCAGTGCTTTATTTAATGTAAGATATAATTATCTCATTTACTTCCATATATGAATCAGAAAACCATACTCTAAAGGCATATATGTTGTGTTTTGAATAACTGAGAATAAAAGTGAGAAATTCTTAAATCCTACTTCAGGTAAACAGTGTAATTATAAAACAGGTGATAGCCTTGTGAAAATATCCAAGTTTATAAAGCAGATAATAAAATGGAGAAAAATTGCAGTTGTTCACTTTCCAAAATGATACATAATGAAAAGAACACTTTAAAGTTTTCACACTGGCCTCAAATTTTAGATACAAATTATACACTTGAAACCTGCTTTATTCAGGAAAATTCATATATAGTTAATTTAAAAGATTGCATTATAGTTCCCAAGAATTATACAGTTGTTTGAAGTCACTTTAGAATGGAGATTATAATTACTATGATCAATGCTTTTTTTTTAATTAAATATAATTTATTGTCAAATTGTTTTCCATACAACACCCAGTGCTCATCCCAACAGGTGCCCTCCTCAATGTCCATCATCCACTTTCCCCTCTCCTCCAACCCCCATCAACCCTCAGTTTGTTCTCAGTATTTAAGAGTCTCTTATGGTTTGCCTCCCTCCCTCTCTGTAACTTTTTTTCTTTCTCCCCTTCCCCTCCCCCAGTGTCTTCTGTTAAGTTTCTCAGGATCCACATATGAGTGAAAACATATGGTATCTGTCTTTCTCTGCCTATTTCACTTAGCATAATACCTCCAGTTCCATCCACGTTGCTGCAAATGGCAGGATTTCCTTCTTTCTCATTGCCAAGTAGTATTCCATTGTATATATAAAAAAAAACATGGAAGCTTCACAAATTTCCGTGTCATTCTTGTGCAGGGGCCATGCTAATCTTCTCTGTACTGTTCGGTTTTAGTATATGTGCTGCCGAAGCAAGCACTATGATCAATGCTTTTATTTTAAGTATGTGATACGATGGTGGGGTCATGTACATGTACGCATGAGACCAGGCCAAGTATATATGCCAAACTACTACCACTACTACTGCTGCTTCTTCTCCTTCTTCCTCTTCATCCTCCTCCCCCTCCTCCTCTTCCTCCTCCTCCTCCTCCTCCTCTTCTTCTTCTTCTTCTTCTTCTTCTTCTTCTGAGAGAGGGAGGGAGGGAGAGAGAGAGAGAGAGAGAGAGAGAGAGAGAAAGAGAGAATGGGGGGGCAATGATGGGGGGAGAGAGAATCTCAAGCAGGTTCCACACCTAGTGTGGAGCCTGTTGTGGGGCTCAGTCTAATGACCATGAGATCACGATCTGAGCTGAAATCAAGAGTTGGAATCAAATCAGTTGCACAACAAACTGAGCCACCTGGGTACCCCTATATGCCAAACTTCTTCTTTTTTTTTTTTAATTTTTATTTATTTTTGAGAGAGAGAGACTGAGCAGGGGAGGGGCAGAGAGGGAGGGAGACACCGAATCCAAGCAGGTTCCAGGCTCTGATCTGTCAACACAGCCTGACACGTGGCTCAAACTCATGGACTGCAAGATCATGACCTGAGCTGAAGTCAGACACTTAACTGACTGAGACACCCAGGCGCCTTCTTAAGTAAAAAAAGATTTAAAAGATAATCTATATATTTAACTTACCTGTTAAATAAATTAACATTAATGGTTATTATGTCTTAGAGATTTAAAATGCTTCTTTCATTGGCCAACATAGCGACTTAGTTAATAACAAACAGTAGTAGTTTGCAGACTTTGAGTGATTTCTAAGATTTCATAACCCTCCTTATAATCAATTTCATGATGTCCCCCAGGAAAAGCATTTTGAGTTTCAGAGCCTAGGTCTGCCCAGTTTCTCTTCCATTCTTTCCCTTCTTAGCATTTGGAAGACGTTCTCATCAGCAACGGTATAAAGTAAAAATCCCTGCCAGGAACCTGACTTTCAGTAGTTCTCTGTCTCCTTATGAAGCCATTCGTTCCTCAGGTACTGTCCATTTTTTCTTTGGTAGCCCTTCCTTTCTCATATGAGATGTATTGGTAACCATAGGATTTCTAGCTCAAGTCCTGGTGGTTTTATTTCATTTTTCTCATTTTTTTTCTTTTCCTTTTTCTTTTTTTTTCCTCATCACCTCTTCCTTGAGAGGAATTTTGCCCTACAATTTGAAGGCTACTGGAAAGAAGGACTCTTTTAAAACTGAGATTTAAAATCCTTTCTTTCAGGTTCAATCCAAGTAGTTTTCTTGTTTTCCTATCTAGGGGTAGGAATCAAACATATACCTTGAATTATTAGCTTCGAGAGTAAGAGGTTAACTAGAAGCAGAATTTATTAATTTTGAATTGTCTTCCTCCTCTGTAAAAATTCATAGTAAATCATTCTATAGTCACAACATGGAAAGGGTCAATTGCTACATTGTGTTTTCGAATTTCAAGTTTTTACCATTATAAAATATGAGAAAGTACTTGGCAATACTTTCCAAATAAAAAATGTGTATACCTTTTGACCTGGAATTCTACTTTGAGGTACTTATCTAACAAATAACCATGTGTGTAAAATAATATTTAAGGATGCTTACTGTATGTGTTATTTGTATGTACAATGTAAAACTAACAAGTTCTATATGAGAAGTTTAAAAGTAAAATGCATCTTTCTTTTAGGCATTATACATTTTCATTAGGATTAAAAGAATGATCTCAGATGGTCTAGGCCTCTTAAAAGCTGAAATTAGTTTCTAGTCAAAGATACCTAGAGAGGTATATAGTCCAACTATGTAAGTAATTTATAAGCATGTTTTTTTATTCAGGTTAAAAAAAAAAGAACTGAAAGATCACTGGGAAATTACCATCAGACTTTCTGGTCCCACTAATATTGGAGGTTGATTTAGATATTTCTCCTGCAGAACTTGTCTTGATAAGTAGATACATCTCAGGGGATAAAGTCCAAGTATTTAACTGTCAAAGACAGAAAAGGAATAAGTAAAGAAAAGCCCAAGACACCAGTAGAAGGAGAACTAAATTTATCTAAGACATAGTTAGAGGACAAAAACACAATCAGGGTAGCTCTACAAAAAAAACAAATAACAAAAAACAAAACAAAATAACAACAACAAAAAAAAAAACACACAAAAAAACAAAAACAAAACAGACAGAAGTTGGTAAAATGTCCAAAGAAAAGTTCTCCCAATGATCTTGTGACTCAGCTATTAAAAAAGAAAAAAAAAAAAAAAAGTGAAATGCAGAAACAGCATGTATGCACTGCTATTTATGGGAGACAAACTATATATATACACATACATATGAATATGTATATATATAACTTACCCATGTATATATACACATACACACATATGGCGTATATTTGTAAATGCATAGGTTATCTGTGGAAGGCTATTCATGAAATTGCTAAAGGGTAGATAGCTAGCCTCCAAGGAGAGAAACAGGGCATTTAGGGATAGAAGAGTGGGGGAGTCTGACTTCATTTTCACTGTCTTACAGCTGTATCATTTAAATGTAATCTCTCTTAAAATATATATCTAAAAATAGATAGGATGTTTAAAATTAAAAGTAAAAAGAAGCAGGCCAGGTGAGAACCTTTGATGGAAGAAAGGTGCGGGAAGGAAGACTGCCCCAAACTGTTAAGCCCAGGAACCCTGAAATAAGAACACCAAGCCCTTTAGGTCTAACTGTCCATCTCACAAACTCTGACCTGTAAGTTTCCATGTGGGGGAGAATGCACCCATCTGACCAGGCCAGGGAGTCCGCTTGCATTTCAGAAAGGTGTCATTTTAAATTGGTAAGGTAGCATTATAGGAGTTGAGTTTTCATGAGTGTATCCCAGATAGACTTCTCAGTTTCCCTAAAAGCACAAAATCATTCCTGGAGTACTGAGGACTAGGTCCCAACTTTGCCGACCCAGGTGAAGTGTCATCCTCAAGAGGCCTGCCATGCCCCCGCTGGGCACCCACCCATAGATGCCATGTCTGCTCTGTGACTGTTGGAGGGCTGGGTGCACATGTTGTTTGCCACCCATCAGGATCTCCCTTGCCCTGAAGTTTAGTTTTTATTTCATAGACTAAAATGAGCTCAGATTCCAAGAGAAGTAGGAAAATGAGTGCTCATTATCTACATTAGAAATTGTGAAGTTATTTCTCAGAAAGTGAAACTTGATGGACCCATAAAAGAATATTATCTGTGTGGAGAATACTTCAGAGTAGAATAAAGAGCATGGTAAATGATTGACTGACATAAATATAGGTGTGCCTGCAATATATATTAATAAACAGGGCCGTAATATTAGGGACCAGAAGCAATCTATTTCATATTTAAAATATCAAGTAAAAACTATCTCCACAATTATGAATATTTAAACAGTATTATTGCTTCTCAATATATAACACATGCAAACATACCACATCATTTTTATTGCCAAAAAGGAAAAAATAATTAAAACTATAAAAAGCTGTTCTTAGTGTCATTTTAATGTCTTTGTTATTGCCATTTATCTCTGAGAGATAATATGAAAAAGAAAGTGAGAAATAATGCATCAGTAGATGATAAATTTTATTCATAGCAAACTGTTTTAAAAAATCACTGTTGCTTTTTATGCAGGAGAATGGCAGGGAAAACAAGAAAGACATATCTGTTATAAATGCCTGTTTCATATTTACATCATTTTAAAAGCAAGGGTTTGCTCCTTCCATCAACTTTTCAATTTAGTTTCCCTCTTTGTTTGATTTTTGTCTTACCTATTTTCTTAAACTTAGGAAAGAATTTTATTCATTTCAATGAATGCATGCATGAAGGAATTTCCAATACATGGTTGCATTGTGGGTACACATACAGATCATTCACTCACGACTGTGACAGATTAGGAATATAGTTCAAAGACTGGGCTTCTTATCTCCTCAAGTGAAAACAGTAGAATGAGAGGCCGTGAAGGTAGGGGATTGACAGTTCAGGTCTTTAAAAGCCACATTAAACTAAGATTACTGAATGGCCTATGCTTTGTACTGAACCTCACCTCAGACTTGCTTGTAAATGAGACAGGAGGCTAAATTCTTGAATAGCTGACTAGGAGAAATGATGGTGCCTCTCTAGGTTTAGATAACCAATTCATTGCAGCATCTCCTTTTCTCAGAGTGTTCCAAATAAGACCATCACCATCATTTCTCAAGCCATTGGGGAACAGTCTGTAGGACAAATGACAAAGTTCTGGGGAATGTCAACTTTCCACTGTGATGGATAAAGCAATTTTTTGAAATGAAAAAATGAACTTTAAATAAAACAGAAATGCATGCTTTGGGTGTAAAATGTTTCTTGACATACTAACTGAAAACAGCGTGATATAACATTGTGTCTCCAACAGTGTATGAGATAAAAGAGAGAAAAACCCACACATACACAAACACAAAAAGCTACATTATTAGAAAACAATAAGAGGAAATATATAAGCAGTGACTGGTGACTGCATTAGACTCATAGGATTATTTCTTTTTTCTCTTTTTATTTTCCTGAACTCTAACTTTTCTTTTATGAACCTGTATTGCTTACATAATAATGAGGTGAAAAGAAAGCCCTGTCCTTTGGAAATGTAGTAATTTTATGTTTTTATGTTTTTGCAGTCACTCCTTTGTGCAATCTTAATATTCTATAAATTTGTATGTTATAATGTCAAAAAGAAAAAGTGAGAAAGGAAAATAAGCCATAGAAAATTTAGAATAAATACCAGAAGAATATTTAATAAATGGCTATTGTCCCCCTCCAAAATGTTGGCATGAAAATTGCCTTAGCATTTTAAATCCTAGATTGAGAATACTAGGTTCATTAGGCTAGGGAGTTTATCTATTTAATATGTTCCCTAGAACATAGAATCCAGCTTACTCCCAGCTGTTGAATAGTTTGTGATTCTTATTTGTGGCTCACTTTGGGGATTCTCCTCTCATTCCTTTTTTTTCATCCTTGGTAGAATTGCCAACTTTGTTGTTAGAAAAGTTTGTGTTCTTTTTAATTGATACCTATACTTTTAAAAATATGAATTTTATATAGCTGGATTTCTAGCTTTATGTTGTATAGCCCTCGTATCCATGGCCACATAAGTATGATGTCTGTATGCTAATATGCTTACTTAATCTTTAATACATTATATTTTAATAATATAGGAATGCCAAGCTACGGAAGAGCAAATGAAAAGGTCATTTTTTATTCATGTACTACTGAATGTACCTTCTGCTTGTAGCTCATTATACATGCAGTTGAGCCCAATTTTTTAAAAGTGGAAAGCATACCAAATTAAACCACAAGTTTCACAACTGATGTTCCTTTTGTAAAAGGAGTGCTCTCCATCTTTTCAATTTTATTTATTCTGACTGCTTGTTACTCATTTGTGCTTCTCTCTTCTCTGTTATAGTCAGAATTTCTAATCCCATTTCAAGCAGAAGGCTGCCACTTTTCATCAGAGAAGAGGCAATAAACACGCATCACACTTATATATGCGGGCTTTCATCTGGGGAGCTCAAAGTGTTTTATGCATAAGTAGCATTTCCCCTGGCTTTTTTTTTTTTAAGTAGGAAAAATAAAGTCTAGAGAGCTTAAATGACTGAAGGAGGCCCACACCTGCAACAATGGAAGTCGTGATTTTAATTAAATATATATCTATGAAAGTATTCAGGATTCCTTGACCTGGATATCAATTTATATGCAATGTTTGAAGAGTAACAAAATTGTGGAGAGTAAAAATTAATACTAGCACACTCTTGTCAGTTAGGGGAAATGGTAACATAACAAAAATGAGCTCTAATGTAGAGTAACTTCATAAACTTGACTAATTCATTTAATGCCTTTAAATATCGAGATTATAAAAAGAACTCAATGGGAAAGGAAAAGTCTTTTTAGGGTCGGGCTTTTCAGTGTTACTAGGGTTGAAAGGGTCAAAGAAAGAGCAGCCTCTGTATGGGGTCTAGTAGGGCAGCAGGAAAGGCCCGTCTCCAGAATTAGCCCCCTTCATTTAATCAATCTCACTCTTTCTTCCTCCGTCTTTCCCTCTCCCTCTCCCTCCTATCTTTCCTCCCCTACCTCCCCCAACCTTTTCTTTTCTTTTCTTTTCTTCTTTTCTTTTCTTTTCTTTTCTTTTCTTTTCTTTTCTTTTCTTTTCTTTTCTTTTCTTTTGCCAAAGACATAAATGATCTCAGTGGTACAATTCAAAAGCGCGAGTAAGAGATTGACAGAAAATAGGGAATTAATAATAATAATAATAATAATAATAATAATAATAAAAGACCATCTTATTTTGAGTATGTCTAGACTTAAGTCTGTGGTTTTCAACCTGCCTTGCACTGGGTCTGTGGGCAGGGCCTTGGGGAGGACTTAGAAGGTCTTTTGCCACCTCCACTTTTGGTGATGGTGGTGTTGTGCAGACTTGGTTTAATATGTGTGGGGGTGGCGGTGAAAGTGGGGGGAGTTTGACTTACATTGAGAAGGAAGGCATAGGATGTGAAGGCGAGGATGGAACGAGAAAAATTAAAACCAAAGAAGGCTGTGTCTTTGAGAGAGTGATGGGTGAATTTAGAGATTTAAATGTAGACGTCAGAGTTCGTTGCTTTCCGTGATGAATGAGTCTTTGGGAAGGTAGTTTTCTGAAAAGGATTTTCAGAAGTGTAACTAATAGTGAGAGTCGAGTGGCTAAGGTACTAATCTGTAAGAGATTATTGAATTTGCTGGCATGTGACACATTCTGTCTGGTGAAAAAAATAGGCTAAAAAGTGCTGTGTGTTCCATAGACTCTTATTAGAGATGGGTGGCTGAGAGCTTAGTATATCAAATAATGGATTGGGTGAACACCAAAGGGACGTCCATGTGATCGCACTATATCTCTCTGCCATTTATAATGCAAACCAGATTAATTTCCTAAGTAATATAGTTACTGAATTAATTCTAAGAAAAACTTTAATTTCCATCTAACTGAAAAATGGCATGAAGTAGAATTTACTAATACCAGTCAATATATTTTTTAGCTGTGCAATGTCTCTATATACACATATTTGGGTATAGTGATATTTAGGTAAAATGTAGATATATACTTAGCAAATAGTAGTACATATTCTGACGATTTCCTCCTGAGTTCCAAGGTATATATATTTATTTCCCCTGTGTAGAGTGTAAAATCACTCCCTATGTAGATATGATGAAAAGCACTTGATCCCCCACCCCCCGCAAATTATCCTTATAAAATTTAGAAATACTCTCGAGTGTCATAAATGCCTGTCAATATAGTAGTTGGGGGAAAATTGTGGGTATATTAGTCTAGAAACAAATATCTAAGATGTCAGACACCTGCCTGATATTCCCACTGCAAACATTTCATGCTCAAAATTGCAACCTGACCATGATGTTTGTGATGGTTCCTCTGGAGAACAAAGCAGCATAGCAAAAAAGCAGAACAACAGCATCCTGAGGCAATATTTTTCAGTGCCCGTAGCTACTCCTGCTTAGCCTGGTGGCTCTGGACCAGATCTGCAGAGAATGCCAGGGAAGTGCTGGATAAAAAGCTTCTGACACGTCCTCCTGCTAAGGCACCATGGCCAAATCCGATGAGAGGCCACCACTCATTGGCAGTGCAGCCACTTTCCAGGGTCCAGTGATGTGGGAGCAGGTCCTCAATCCCTGTAGGCTCTTGCTTCTTCATATGTAAATGAAAGGATGATAAAACCCTTAAGGCCCTGCCAGATTTAATATCCAGAGATTATGCCATTTAGCCTCATCTGCCCTGGAGCTAGTCTTCGTCTATACCTTTAGAAAATGCACTATAGGTCTGTACCTAGTGGATAATGTACTAAATAAATATTCCTCTATGTAGTAATTATTGTAAAAAGGAAAAAAAAAGCATAGTGTAGATTATTATTACAGTCAAGTTTGAAATATCAGAAGTTGTTCCCCAGAACAATTTACACTTGGGAAAATACTTGGTCAAGTCAAGTGAAATGGGCCTGCAATACTGTTCAGAGCTTTTTCTGTGTTTATATGCATTGTGACCCAAATCAGTTTTTTCAACTGATTTGAACGAAGTCTGTCTTTTTTGTTTGGAAAGTCTCTACATTCTTGGAAACAATGTTTTTGGCTCTTGTCAGTATTCAGCTAAATAATCATCAAATATAGTGAGTGTTTTTCTTCCTAAAGTCTGCCCTTCTCCTAGCTTACTTTTGTCTCCAGAGACAACTTTTGTGGAAGTATCTCAAAGCATTAGGCTAGGAATTCAGTTTTAGGAAGAGGTGTAGAAATATCGGAATAGTAAGAAGCTACAGACCTGGCCCAGATTTACCTGGTGTTTTGAGTTCCATTCCCCTCCCTTTTCTCATATAAGAAAGTGTCCGTGTAGATAACTAGTAGGGAAGGAGTGCATATCATAGATTCTGAATTATTTCTAGCTTCAAGTTTATTCTCTTAGAGAAAAGCACACATTTTGTAATCATAATCATGCCAACCTCAGTTTAAATCTGCCACTTACTGGATATAACAGTAAGGCTGTGCTCCTATTTCTGAATTTGGAAAATGGAAAATGGTAGAATGGAGTAATATATCACAGAATTAAATAGGTAAATATTTGGCAAATTACCAGCTATTGAATGCTCACTAATGTTACTGGCCTTAATTCTTTCATTATCTAGCAGAGAGGTCCTAGATATAGGAACTAGTAACCTGGTCTCATTCCTTTACTAACTTATTACTATCACAACATATAATATTGTTGCCCCCAGGACTTAATATCCCTACAACTCAGTCCTCGCAATTATCAAATGAAAATAAAACCACATACACAGTGTTTTCAAGTATAAACTAAGATAATAGATGTGTAATTAATTTCAGTTTTTTAAGATTTTATTTTTTTAAGTAATCCACACACAACATTGGGCTCAAACCCACACTCCCAAGATCAAGAGTCACATGCTCCACCAACTGAGTCAGTCAGGTGCCCCAATTTCAAAAGATTTTTATTTTATTTTATTTTTTTTAATTTTTTTTTTCAACGTTTATTTATTTTTGGGACAGAGAGAGACAGAGCATGAACGGGGGAGGGGCAGAGAGAGAGGGAGACACAGAATCGGAAACAGGCTCCAGGCTCCGAGCCATCAGCCCAGAGCCTGACGCGGGGCTCGAACTCACGGACCGCAAGATCGTGACCTGGCTGAAGTCGGACGCTTAACCGACTGCGCCACCCAGGCGCCCCTCAAAAGATTTTTAAAGTACCAATTAATAATGCCATTTTTTAGTAGCAGTAAAATTATCATTGACTATTACTCTGACAGTGGAACCTTTTTGTTGCCAGTGAAATACCTATTGTAATGAGATTGCTGAAAGTTTAAGCATACTATTTTAACAAAATCCCTTTGGACAGATTTAAGAAAAAGTACTGAGCCTCTTGTTTTCCATCTTACATAGCAAGGTTTATATACTTTTAAACATTTGTATACAAGTTTTTTCATCTTCAACAGCACAACTGTAAAATATTTAGAGTTTTTGAAGATTATGCATTTAATTTTTAGCTAAATTGTATATAGATCAAATCCATGCATCAGAAAGCCTCCAAAAAGAGAATTTATACAGCCTGGGGAGATGGAGTTAAAAATTTGTAAGTCTTTGGGAACTTTAAATGGGAAAGACGTTAAAAAAATGTGTTTTTGAGACACTTAAAACTACATTTTAGAACTATGGGAAACTAACTCTTGGTAAATTCTTAACATGAAAAGAATTTCATGTTGAAATTTTCATAATGAAACTTATGATGCTAATTTCTTCTATTACATTAAAGACACACCATTATGAAAATCATTAATTTCACAATGCAAAGATACTATTGGCATTGATATTTTGTACAAGTTATCTTAAAGCATTTTGTTTTGAAAGTTTATTTCTGATGTGAAATTTTAATAGTTTAGTACAAAACAAAATTTTTTAAAACAAATTTAAATTTTATTTTGAGACATATGTTTATCTTACATTATGTCAAACATTTTTTTTTCCCTAAGTTTTTCATTTGTATATCTGATCTCTTGAATAGACTGGGTTTTGAAGGCATTTGCAAAATGCTTTTGGGTGGTTGATAGCTTACCTGTCTTTTTTGATAAATCTCCATTTCCTTACTGGATATTTAGGAGAGAGATCTAGATTCCTCTGGGATATGTCTCTAAAGCCCTAGATGCTTATTCTATCTATTGCAGCCATCTATTCATAATTCACTTTCCAAGTGTCGATAGTTAGATGGGCATTCTGTAATTTCCTGTAGGAGTTAAGTGTGTAGACAGAAAAAGTCCTAAAATTGTATTGTTGAGAAAATATTTCAAAACATGTAAATCATTGGTAACATTGTGTTCCATCTAAGATATGCTTAAATTGGTAAAGATCATAGGCCAGTTGTCTATTTTCATGCCATAAATGATGACAAAGAGTGCTTCATAGATGTTTTTATAGGAGTTTATTGTAGAGCATGTGAGTCCATAAATTTCTGTATGCTAAGTTCCATCTCTGGGCACAGCACTGTATCAAAACCATGGCATGAGAAATCTCTTCTGCTTAACACCTAGTCGTGAAATTTGATTAAACATGAGCCTCCTGTATTGGAAAGAGGAACATTCTCATGCCAATAATTTTAATATTTAATAATAAAATACTAAAGATTTAATTTTTTAAAATCTTTTTATTTTTTTTTTTCAACGTTTATTTATTTTTGGGACAGAGAGAGACAGAGCATGAACGGGGGAGGGGCAGAGAGAGAGGGAGACACAGAATCGGAAACAGGCTCCAGGCTCTGAGCCGTCAGCCCAGAGCCCGACGCGGGGCTCGAACTCACAGACCGCGAGATCGTGACCTGGCTGAAGTCGGACGCTCAACCGACTGCGCCACCCAGGCGCCCCAACATTAATTTTTTTTTTAAAAATTAAAAAGATTTTAGGGGCGCCTGGGTGGCGCAGTCGGTTGAGCGTCCGACTTCAGCCAGGTCACGATCTCGCGGTCTGTGAGTTCGAGCCCCGCGTCGGGCTCTGGGCTGACGGCTCAGAGCCTGGAGCCTGTTTCCGATTCTGTGTCTCCCTCTCTCTCTGCCCCTCCCCCGTTCATGCTCTGTCTCTCTCTGTCCCAAAAATAAATAAACGTTGAAAAAAAAAATAATGTTTATTTTTGAGAGACAGAGACAGAGCACAAGTTGGGGAGGGTCAGGGAGAGAGGGAGATATAGAATCTGAAGCAGGCTCCAGGCTCTGAGCTGTCAGCACAGAGCCCAATGTGGGGCTCAAACTTAGGAACTGTGAGACCATGACCTGAGCTGAAGTCGGACACTTAACCAACTGAGCCACTCAGATGCCCCCTAAAGATGTAATTTAATTTAAATTTAGTAAGAAAATACTAAAGAAAAAAAAACCCTTAAAATATTTTACAAATACATATTTTCTGATTTAGAAGTATTAATAATGGCTAACAACTGAAATAATAATTGAGTGCTTATGATTATGAATCACTGTACGTGTATTATACCATTTATCTTCACAATAATCCTGTGAAGCCATTATCTCCATTTTATTGTTAAGGTCATGGACCATAGAGGTTAAATAATCTGGTTCATGGTCATACATCACAAGACAAAACCATGTGTGAACCTAGACCTCTGATTCCAAGTTCTGTGATATAATGCTCCATATCTACTGATACATTGTTACAAATTTTATAGTTGCTTTATTGCCCCAAATATCTAAACCAAATCACTCCTACATTACCAAATCTGCACTCTACCTTTATATTCTTACATATTTAATGTCTGATAGTCAACTTTCATGATAAAAATCTCATGCCCACAAAACCTCAGAAATTATCTCCTTATTCCTACAAATCTTTTGGTAATTAATGTTTTGAAAGAAAGATATTAAATCTAAACAAATTTAAGAATATGGAAGAGGGGTGCCTGGGTGGCTCAGTCAGTTGGGCGGCTGACTTCAGCTCAGGTCATGATCACGCGGTCCGTGAGTTTGAGCCCCGCGTCGTGCTTTGTGCTGACAGCTCGGAGCCTGGAGCATGTTTCGGATTCTGTGTCTCCCTCTCTCTGACCCTCCCCCGTTCATGCTCTGTTTCTCTCTGTCTCAAAAATAAATAAACGTTAAAAAAAAAAAAAGAATATGGAAGAAATATTAAAAAGCCGTAATATAGAAGGGTCCATGTTATTCATTCTGCTTTGTGACTTTATTTGTGACATATTCTTATTTGTGACTGTTTCTTGAAATCTTGACATGTCAAGGAAAATATGTATCATCCTATTACATGTGTGCATCTGGATACCATAATTTTATTTAACCTATTCTATTTATGTTTGCAGTAATAGAATTTCTGTGTCATAGGACACAGTCACTGAAAGTTTTCTTAGTTTTGTTCATCCTATATCACTAGGATCCAGAATATCCCTAGGCCATGTATGGCGGTCCTTAAGTATATAAAATGAAGGGATGAATAATACCAGACTACATTCCAGAATGATGTTGATAATTTATGCTCCTGCCGCATGTGTATCTGTTTCCCCATATCCTTCCCACAGCCAGATATGAAAGTTGACAACTAAGTCCACATTGTCTTTTTATAAATAAACTGCCTTTTGAGTGAGTCTAGAAGCTCCAAATGATCAAAACTCATAGCGGCAGCTGTGTTTGGGGTGGCTCCTAGACAGCAGTCATAATATCCACTGCAGTTTTAAAAGGCAGTGTCAGATTTCTAAATGCTTATTCATAATTCAAGATTTTATTATACCTAAATATGTAATTCTTATCATTTTGAAAGTTTGGTTTAGAGAAACTAAAATATAAAGTTTTCTATTTTGTTTCCCAAGATGTAAAGTAATATCTTCACCATTTTTACTATTTTTAAATAAAGTACCAAACAATGTCATTTTAAATTTATGATGATGAGGAATTCTGGCATGGGGCTTTAGGCACTTATTATGTATTCATTTTATGCTGATTTGCTGCATTGTCATGTTTTCCAACAGCTTTGAGATAGGGGCTATAATTAAATCAAAACTATAGCAAAATATATTTTACTGAGATAATTTTTTTTTCTATTTTCAGTATATTAGAACATACAGCTAGGATTTGGGGTAGCTTTCTGTGATTATTGTCCCCAAAGTGTATGAATAAACCTCAAAATTAATTAGTACTGATATTCCACTGTACAAATGAAGACTGATAATTTTTAACAGGAAAAGATATTTTAATTCTGGTACTTTATTATAGTGACTTTGAATATCTTACATAACTTGGCTTTTGGAAAGGAAGCTTATTTTAAGCATTTGTTTTCCTTTTAGAGCAAAGTCATCATCTCATTGTCTTATAACTACCTAAAATGAACATTTACTTTCATTTTAAGCTACTGCCAATTCTTTTGTTAAGTAAGCAGAATATAAATAAATAACTTGTCATTTTCTAAGTCTAGTTGATATTAATACATTTTACTGTGTATTTTATCTTTGGTCAAATGCAAAACACAGCTTTTTGCAATTTAGAAAGACCCCCAACTTCTGATTTATTGAGGCCATAGTTGTGGTAATATGATCTTCATTCTAAAACTATAAACATCATATCATTTTCTCAATCTATACCACTTTAATCTGATATTATGAATCAATCAATTAACTTAAATAGTGGAAATAATATTTGGGACAGGATTTAAAACAGAAGTAATCTATGGATTCCATTAAGTTAAAAAGGGGGTCCAAAACATTTATTAAAGAACAACAAAACCAACTTGTAACTCAGTAGAAACTCTTCTTTTCTGCCCTTATGGGGATTAGTATTTGTTTATTTCAAGAGTTAAGGGGGAGGTAGGGATTGTAAAATAAAATATTAAAGTAGTTTGTATCATTTAAAATTCTATAAATGCCCACTTATTCACCAGTGTTCTGCTGAAGGACTAAGACCTTTTATTTGTACAAGAGCGTTCTGATGGGTGTTTCATATCATCTCACCTCTGCCAACCCCAATTGCATCATCAGGGATCTCCAATTTTCAGTACATTAAAGTGGAATGTGCACTAAGATACTTCTTAGCACTAAGAAGCAATATAAGTACAAACCTTCTAAATTTTAGACTTTCCCCTAAACTTTTAAGATTCTCTCACACCTAATTCAAAAGCATTTTTAGTGAGTTACTTTTATCAGATATATGCAAAGCATTCAACATAGTTTTATAAAAATAATTATCTCTTTTTCACTTTCACATTTAATTTATTATAACATTTAGTTAAGTTGCACAATTAGAAGAACAAATATGGATAGCATAAAGAGATTTTAGGGTAAACACATTAAACTACCATATGATAAATTTTAAAAATTTAAAGCTTATCATGGAAAGTTTCAAACATATATAAGTGTAGAATCAAAAAATGAACTCTTGTGTACTCATCACCCAAATTAAACAATTACCAACATTTTGCTGTTCTTATTCATCAATTGATTTCCCTCTAACTTTTTTTTTCCTGGAGTCTTTTAAATTAAATCCTGAGCAAATACCAATTTGTAAATTCTTTTTTTTAATGTTTATTTTATTTTTGAGAGAGAGAGAGAAAGAGAGATAGAGTGTGAGCAGGGGAGGGGCAGAGAGAGAGGGAGACACAGGACCTGAAGCAAGCTCCAGGCTGTGAGCTGTCAGCATAGACCCTGACTTAGGGCCGAACTCATGAAGGACAAGATCACGACCTGAGCCGAAGTTGATGCTTAAACCAACTGAGTCACCCAGGTACTCCCCTCATTTGTAAATTCTTCGGTTATCTCTAATGAATGAAGATTTTTATTTCTTTTTTTAATTTTTTTTTTTAACATTTATTCATTTTTGAGAGACAGAGAGCGACAGAGCATGAGCAGGGGAGGGGCAGAGAGAGGGAGTAACAAAATCTGAAGCAGGCTCCAGGCTCCGAGGTGTCAGCACAGAGCCCAACGTGGGACTTTAACCCACAAACCGTAAGATCATGACCTCAGCCGAAGACAGATGTTTAACCGACTGAGCCACCCAGGTGCCCCCACCTTTTTTTTTAATAATTTTTTTTACATGTATTTATTTTTGAGACAGAGAGAGACAGAGCATGAACAGGGGAGGGGCAGAGAGAGAGGGAGACACAGAATCTGAAGCAGGCTCCAGCACAGAGCTCAGGTGGGGCTTGAATCCATGAACTGTGAGATCATGACCTGAGCTGAAGTCAAGACACTTAACCAACTGAGGCACCCCGATGAATGGAGATTTTTAAGTGTACACATACAATACTATTATTACAGCTAACAAGCAACACTAATTTCTTTAAAGTCTTTTTTCAGCTTATTTGTTTAAATTAGGATCTAAACTAGGTTACATGTTGCATTGGGTTGATACATGTTTTAGTTTCTTTTGGTGAATAATACCCCCACCTCCTGCATTGGCATGTCATTTATTTGTTGAAGATCATGAATTTTTTGTCCTACAAATTTCTTACATTGTAGAATTTAGCTGATTGTCTTCTTATGGTGTCATACAATATGTTTTGCTACTTGCCCGTCTCCCATATTGCCTATGAATTGATAGGTAAATTAGAAGCTTGATTAAATTGAGGTTTCTGGTTTTTCAGCAGTATACTGGATAGGTAGTACCGGATATGTCTTAATTAAATCAGGAGGTGCATCACATCTAGAGATAATGGAAATTTTAAATAAAGTAACAATAGCTAAGATATGTATCATTTAATATGTGCAAGGTAGAATTCTAAACAACTTACATATATTATTTTAATCTTTACAAAATCCTTTTGAAGTGAATGTTATTACCCCACTGCACAGTTAAGCAGAGTAAAGCACAGGGAGGTTTAGTAACAGACCAGATTTGGTCTGGTCCCTGGCTCTCAGACTGCGGAATTTGTGCTTCATAGCACTCTGCCATTCTGCCTCTTGAAAGCACTGACATTTCCAAATTACACTAAAAAGAAATGTGTTCCAGATCCTTCCAGTAAACATACCGTCTTAATTCTGTAAGCAAATAAATGTTAAAGGGTATATATTTTAAATAAAAAGTACTTTTGAACTATGTTGTTTACCTCATCTTCCTTCTTTGAAAATAATACCTTGTAAACCATATTTATTTTCTTGCTGTGATATTTACTCTCACATTGACAAATTGTGGTATTTTCTTTGTCCTGAAGTAGAACTTGTCATGGAAAGTGAATTTACTTCCCTCAGGTAAATATTTCCTTTCCAATATCAAGAAGTGTAAGATGGGCTCCTTGAAATTAATAGCAATTTATAATTTTCAGTAGCCGTCACATTTTTTAAGAGTTTATTACAGTTTTTGTTCCTTCTTTTGCTTACCTAAAAATGAATATTATAGCATCTTCTGAATCATTTTGGCTTATCTAGTGTAGAAGATAAGTCTACTAGGAATTCAGCAGAGCCCACTTCATGTTTCTAGTACATGTTCTTATCCTATTATTATACTTTTAACTTTATGGATTTCCATATACAGTTTTTCTCCTTTTAAATCCCTTTACATTTTGTTATTACATGCTTTTTATCCTTTATGGTAGCCAGATTTTTCATAGATATTTCTCCTCATAACTACAAATTATCTAGTCCTTCTGCTTAAAAATAATGTCCTACTTTGTTGATATATTCTCTTTTTTTAAAGTTCGTATTTATTTATTTTGAGAGAGAGAGAGCTTGTGCATGCTGGGGAGGGGCAGAGAGAGAGGGAGAGAGAGAATCCCAAGAAGGGACCCCAACACGGGCTCAATACCACAAACTGGGAGATAGTGACCTGAGCCTAGATCAAGAGTTGGACACTCAACTAACTGGGCCACCTAGGTGCCCCTTATTGACATATTCTTAATAAAAGTGATGTATTTAGTCCTTTTATTTAGAATTCTAAGTATATACAAGGGCATGACTTGTCAGCACCAATCCTTCACTCATTTCATTCAACAAACCTGTCCTGAGCATCACATCACAGATGAGTAAAACATGGACCCTGCATGAGGTGAGAACTAGAAGTCAGGTCAGGATGATGAGCTATATACTTCATACAGTGGTCACAACAGAGGAGAAGGAAAACCACGGGTCAGGAGCAACAGACAGTCTGAGAAGAGACCAGCACTTGGGTCTGAATTAAGGGTTTTAAACCAATGTGGATGAATATACATGGTATTTTCAGGAGTTGCAAACCTAAATGCCCATAAAAGCCAGACAAAGAATGTACACGAGTAAAGTAGATCAAATGTATTCATTAGGGAATGGTGGGGACTGTTACAACTAAAGAGCACATGTCTGATCTAAAAGCATTCATATTCAAATGTTTGTTTAAAACACAGACTCAGCCATATAAAATGTGGCTGGACTCTATATCTATGGCTCTGGTAAGATCTAAATATATTAAAAGGCATAGTGTTTTGAGAAAACATCTAGGTAATAAATGTGTTCAGTGCACCAAGTCAGACAGTAATGCAGAATATATGTGCCAGAAGTCATTCTTAGTTTTCAATCTACATTGAAAGAAATAGGTGGTGAACAAAATTTGAACAAAAAAAAAGTGGCAGAATCATTGTAGTCCATAAAATGGGGGGATAGAGTGTTCCCAGTGAAGTAGCAGTCATTATAAGATCAGGCATTCTACTAGATTATTGTTAAGCAGACCAAGTGCATGCTTAGTGTATCAGCACCACGGGGACAACATAAACAATCTGGGGGGAAAAAAGAAAACAACTTTGATCTTCCTTTTATAAATTGTACAGTTTAGTGGATTTTTTAATTGTTATGCAATTACAGGTGAGAGAGAAACCATGTGGTGTTTTTTGTTTGTTGAGGACTTCATGGCTTCTGCTCATCTTTATCTGGCCTGGATAAGGCAATAAAATTTAAGATTCCAAGAATAGAGGGGCTAGGTGTTTGGCTGAAGACCAGACTCAGGGTGACTGGGTATGGGTGTTAGAAGCTGGGGTCAATAAGGGTGACTTAGTCTGGTTAAGCATCCGACTTTGGCTGACTTCGGCTCAGGTCATGATCTCACAGTTGGTGAGTTTGAGCTCTATGTCGGGCTCTGTGCTGACAGCTCGGAGCCTGGAGCCTGATTCAGCTTCTGTGTCTCCCTTTTCTCTTTATACTCCTCCCCTGCACTTGAGCTCCTCTTTCTCTCTCTTTTTCTCTCAAAAATAAACAAACATTAAAAAAAAAAAAAAAAAGAAGTTAGGCTCAATAACAAATATGGCCCTGTACTAATATATGAATACACAGCCCGATGCCCATTAAGACTTCTTTCTCCCCCAAATAATTCTGAATGCCTCTTTATAATTAATGTTTGATATTGGTTGTACTATCTGTTAAGAGAGATTTCCAAACTTAAAGATTTCAGCTCTGTATTAATTTTTGCAGTAAACATGCATTTATTTTTCCTTGCAGGGATTTATAGACATTGATTCTAATCAGTGTTTAAAGTTCACTTTAAAAAGAATTATACACGGGGCGCCTGGGTGGCGCAGTCGGTTAAGCGTCCGACTTCAGCCAGGTCACGATCTCGCAGTCCGTGAGTTCGAGCCCCGCGTCGGGCTCTGGGCTGATGGCTCAGAGCCTGGACCCTGTTTCTGATTCTGTGTCTCCCTCTCTCTCTGCCCCTCCCCTGTTCATGCTCTGTCTCTCTCTGTCCCAAAAAAATAAATAAACGTTAAAAAAAAAATTAAAAAAATAAATAAATAAAAAGAATTAGACTGAATGTTTTGAAAGTTATATGGGATAATTGAATAATGTAGATGTATAAAATGACTTTTAAAAGCTTCCACACAGTTAATAACTTTGCAATTATTTCTTAGTGGTTTCCATTTTTAAATATTGATATTATGAAAAATAATACAGTAGTTCATAGAATTCTTACTGTAGTTTTACATAATTGTGAAATAAAGGTATCTTTTTCCCTCACTGAATACCAGACTTTGATCATGTAAGGTTTTTAGTAATATGCTTAAAGTTATTAATATCTTCAAGTTATCTTTATATGATGTATCAGAAGGCTCTTTCAGATGTAGCCGAAATCCTCAAATATGTGCTTGGCACATCTTAGTATGGCTTACTACGAACTTTTATATGTCTCGAGCCTTAATCGAATACTTTAAAAGATTCATGACTATTTCTCTCCTTGATCCTATTTGGAAGCCATGTTTACAGAATTCTTTAATTACCTGATGTTTAGTTGCTTTACCCAAATCATCTAGATCAGAGGTGAATCATTGTATGTAAGACATAAATAAAATTTACAATGGAGTGGAAAAAGATAAACTGTCAGGTTAAATTTTCTTTGATCTTTTCTTTTTCTGTGTTCACATATGATTATAGAAAAACATTGACTTTATCTCTTCAGCAGTACTAAGCATCTTAATGTTCACTTGAAATTTTCTGTATGTTTCAGTTAAGATTTTTATTTTATATATATGTAGCTATGAAAATCAGTGGACTGCAAGTTTCTTAAAATTGGCCATTTTGCTTAAATAATTATAAATAGTAAAAGAAAGGAAAATCATTTGTTTTTATCCCCAGTAATTGAAGAAAATTCTGAGAGATCCACGGTATCCAACTTTTACTATTTGCTGACGAATGCCAAAGTCCTAATCTAGTTTCTGGCTATATATTTTTTTACAATGTTCTTGGTAATAGAATAAGCAGCCTACTTTGTAAGTCACAACATTCTATAATGTCTTCCACCAAATACTGATTTAGGTTATAAACCTTAAATGATGAAAATTTTGGTGGTTATAGAGGAGATCATAGTTTGGAGCTGATTTTAAATTAGTTTCTAACTTCTAGTTCAACTTATGAGAGATAATGTGGAAAGCAACATATAAGGTAACATTGAGGGCTATATGAGATGACTAAGACTTCTTTCCTAAAATTATCTGATTACTGTTAGTTACACTGCTTGGGATAAAGATGATAAAAGAAATGGAATTAGCCATGAAGATGTCCCAAAGACCTAGCAGATGGAATGTTGCATCTGGGCCAAAAAGCTATTACAAAGAATCTATACCAAGCTTTGTCTGTATAATGAGCAAATCCATATCATATATATGTACTTTTAATGTTGTGCGCATTAAAAAATTATGGAAATACAAAGATAAAGTTTAAAATATTGATCCGTTTCCAAATATAGTTTGTCATTGTGTAAATATTTTCTTAAAAGATAAAAAAAGTAGGGGCATCTGGCTGGCTCAGTTGGAAGAGCATCTGACTCTTGATCTTCGGGTTGGGAGTTTAAGCCCCACACTGGATGTAGAGATTGCTAAAATAAATAAACTCAAAAAACAGATATAAAAAATTTAATTATTATCATGATAGAACATTTATGTTTTTTAATGTTTAGTCTTCATTACATACTCACCAGAATGTCTAGATGTCTGATAACATCAACAGGTGAGGACAGGAAGCAACTACAACTCTCAAAAGTGTTTGTGGCAATGTAAAATGGTATTACAACTTTGGAAGAACATTTGTCAGTTTCTTCTAAAACTAATCATCTACTAAATACATACTGCTAATACTCTATGACGCAGCAATTCCAATCCTAGGTTTTTACCTATGAGAAATGAAAGCATATATCTACAAAAAGATTGTACAGCAATGTTCCTAGAAGCACTATTATTCACAGTTGCCCCCAGTCTGCAAACAGTTCACATGCCTTTCCAGAGAAGAATGGATAAAGAAACTTGGTATATTAATATAATGGAATACCTCTTGTCAATTGTAAGTTACAATCAGGAAGAACTGAAATATGAAACAACATAAATGAATCTCAAACCTTTATGCTATGTAAAAAAAAAAAGGCCTTACACAAAAGAGTACATACTGTATGTTCTATTTTTATGAAGGTTTAGAACAATCAAAACTAAGCTGTGGTTAAATAAAATAACAAAACATCTACAACTGTAGTTGCCTTTTTGGGTGGGTATGAGCAATGACTGACTAAAAGGGGGCATGTGGGAAGTTGGTGGGGTGCTACAAATAATCTTGATAGCAGTTCAAGGTAGACAGATGTGTGCTTTTGTCAAAACTGATTGCATTTAAGATTTATGCATTTCACAGTAGGTAAATCTTACTTTAAAAAAAAAAGAACATTGAACTCTAGTTAATGATGTATATGCTGAAGTGGCTAGGAGTGAAATGTTTGCAGTTACTTTAAGATGCACCAAAAAATAAGTTAAATTGATGATAGATACCTGGATGGATAGAGAAATAGATGGATGGATACATGTGACATAAAGCACATGTAGAAAATGTTAATTATAGAATTTAGATGGTGGATAATGGGTTTTCACTGAACAATTCTTTCAACTTTTTGTATGTTTGCAAATTTCTGTAATAAAATGTTGGGGGGGGGATGATTGTTTATTCTAAAAAAGCCATACCTTTTTTGGAATTTATTCTAATTCAGGCTTTAGATATGGTTACATTCTTTAAAGTTTTCCTTTTTTGTCCCTTTCACAAATTAAAATTTTGTCTTATCCAGTAACATCATCATAATTGCACTTAGCTTGTTACCTTTATAAATCACATTCCTTGGTGCCACATGTATAATGGTTAGTTTAATAACATTTATTAGGCTTTGGATTCATTTCCTATTGGTACTATAACAAATTATCACAAATTTAGTAGCTTAAAAACAAAGATGCCAGAATACCTGGCCTCCTAGTCAGGCTTTCCCTGTCACCCACTGAATGGCCTGGGCTGAGTCCTCTCCTGGCATCAGCTGCAAGCATGAACAAGGATAGGTGTCGACATTCCAGCGCGCTCTACTTCCCCTTCACCACGTCCTTCCAGCTAAAAGTTAGCCCGTTGGCAGAATGGCCTGAACAAGAAAAACCAGCCATCCCACGTGCAGTATTTTTGGTGGTTTCAGTGATATTTCCTTAGAAAATGCAAAAATGGAAGAATTCAGAAACTTGAATTTCAGTCGAAGTCTTTCAAAATAGCACCCAGTCATAGCAGGTTTCTAAAAAGAAACCAAACTCAGGGTGGAAAACAGTCCCGAAATTAAAGGCCCATGTGGGGAGTGGGCCACCGCCGCCTGGAAGCCCAGGGCCAACCCCGCGCCCACGAAGCAGGCTCGGAGGGAAATCAGCAGCAGGAAACCGGAGGTGGAACCTGACCTCTGATGGATGGTTTTGCAAGACGGCAAGCAGACCCACCCGGGAGTACAGAGGCACTTCCTTCACACAACACAGACAAACCCCCCAGAGACAAGCCCGGGAAACTCGTCTCGCCGAGAGCGGGTGGGGCAGGAGGGTTCTCAAGAACAGAGAGGCACATTCTGGAAAGAGAGGAAGTTTACAATACCCCAAAAGAACCTACTAGAAAACTGGATGTTCCAGACAGTAACGAGGAGGAAATGAAAGAGTTGCTGGGAAGCTTCATGGAATCTTCTAGAAAAAAAGAAGCACACTCCATCCATTCATAGTTTTTCCTCAGCACCACAGCCAGCAAGCAAGAACGGGTAAAACTCTTCCGGTAGGATCGGATCCCGGCCTAACGGAGAGTCCTTTCCGCCGGAAGCCGTTCCGGGGCGTTGAGTCGGCCGCCCTGACAGTCGGCTGGCAGCGCCTCGTCAGCCGCTCTCGGCTTCTGAGCTCGCTCCCCACACACTCGCGCCTCGGGACACACAGCCTCCCGCCGCCAGCGTCGCTTCCTCTCCTGCTCCCAGTTTGTACCCTCGACGTCCGGGGGAGGAGCGAGTGAGGCCGGCTCGGGCGCTCTCGGAAGCCACCGCGGCCCGGCGGACCGCTCGCATGGCTCTGAGGGTCACAGGGTGTTGCCACAGGGGCGACCCGGCAGCGCACGCTGCTCCCTCAGCTTCCTGACCTCTGGGGGTTGAGGGGCCAAGTCAGACTTGTTCTGTCTTTAAACTCTTCCTATGGCAACCCTGACCAATTACAGAGCAATACCCCCAAAACTAACTTCTGGAGCCACCTACAGCAGAAAGGCAAGTCAGTTTACTTTTTGTAGAAGAGAAATTTGCCTCCTTTCCTTTTAAAATTCCCAAAAGGAAACAAATCTCTAACCAGGCACAGTTAAACGTGTCTGTTATTTCCAAAAGAAAGGACAAATCAACAAACACCCCACAAATATTTACTCTCTCATGACTGTGGAAGACAAACATCCAAAATCAGTTTCGTTGGGCCGAAGTCAAGGCTCTAGAGCCTTCCTGAAGGCTCTAGGAAGGAATCCATTCTTCCTGTTTTCAGCTTCTGGTGGCTACCAGCATTCCTTGGCTTGTGGCCAAATCACTGCTGTCTCCACCTGTCCTCACCCTCTGTGTCACTTCTCCATCTGCCTCTCTTAGAAGAACACTAGGTATTGTTTGAAGAGCCTCATCAGATAATCCGGGAGAACCTCCCCCTGCAAAGACCCTTTTTTCCACATAAGGTTACGTTTATAGGGGCACCTGGGTGTCTGAGTCAGTTAAACAGGGGGCTTCAGCTCAGGTCATGATCTCACGGTTTGTGGGTTGGGGCCCTCATGGGGCTCCCTACTGTCAGCACAGATCCCGCTTCAGATCCTCTGTCCCCCATCTCTGTCCCCTCCCCTCCCCCCCCCCAAAATAAATAAACATTTAGGGGTGCCTGGATGGCTCAGTCCCTTAAGCCTCCGACTTCGGCTCTGGTCATGATCTCCAGGTTCGTGGGTTCAAGCCCTGCGTGGGGCTCTGTGCTGACAGCTCAGAGCCTGAAGTCTACCTTTCTCTCTTTCCCCCTCCCTCACTCTTGCTGTCTCTCTCTCTCTCTCTCTCTCTCTCTCTCTGTCAAAAATGATTAAACATTTAAAAATTAAACATAAAAAAACCTAAATGTAAAAAAAATGTAAAAATGTAAATGTATAAATGTAAAAAAACCTACATTTATAGGTTCCATGGAATAAGAATTGTTATCTTTGGGGGCCATTTTTCAGCCTACCACAGGTGTTTTTTTATGTGCCAAGTTCTGTGCTACAGCCTAAATAATATTAATTAACATTTAATTGCTTACTGTGTACCAGGTGCTATCCTATGTGTTTTATGTCAATTTTTTTATTAAGAAAAAATTTGATTTAGCATGAACTTATTGAACCATACATTTCTTTCTTGCATATGCCAACTATTAAAGCCCCAGAGTGCTAGTTTTCTGAGAAATGTATGTTAGGAAATTCTATTCTATTCTAAATAACCCTGTCTTATTTGTGTGGAGGATGTTAAAGTTGACAAGATTGTGAATCCCCCTTGGGAAGAGGCTTGGCTTATCCATCTTTGTATCCATATCGTTAGGGGCATAGCAAGGGTTAGTAAATGTTTGTTGAATAACTAAAAGCATCTTTGCAGACATTATGAAATGTAACCTTTATAAAATCCTTGGAGGCAGATATCGTAATTTCCATTTTACAGAAAAGATTTAGAAATCTTTTTGTTCATTTGGGAATGTTTTTGTTTGATTTGGGAATGTTGAACCCCATTCCCAACACTAGGACAGTGGATGCACCCATATACACACACTCACATATGATGATGACAGTCTGAGCATCTGAAACATATTTCCAGTATCTGTAACTGATTGATTTTGTATATGAAACATTAAAATTTAGCAAAATTCCAATGTAACTAAATCTATTTTATTATTATACTGTTATTAATCATGTATAATATAGTTTTAATTTTTAAATTTCTTGAATGGCCAGTTTCTCATGGGTTAAGTCCATAGTGGTATTAAGAAATGAGAGGACAGGGGCGCCTGGGTGGCGCAGTCGGTTAAGCATCCGACTTCAGCTCAGGTCACGATCTCGCAGTCCGTGAGTTCGAGTCCTGTGTCGGGCTCTGGGCTGATGGCTCGGAGCCTGGAGCCTGTTTCCGATTCTGTGTCTCCCTCTCTCTCTGCCCTTCCCCCGTTCATGCTCTGTCTCTCTCTGTCCCAAAAATAAATAAAAAACGTTGAAAAAAAATTTTTAAAAGAAATGAGAGGACATTTTCTAAATGATGCAGAATATTTTGATACTTTTTTTTTGAAACGTTAGCCTTTACCCAGAACTGCCTCAGGCATATCTAGTCTTTTTGTAGGTTCTTTTGAACATTAGATTTTTAAAAAATCATTGATATTATGAATCTTAGAAATAATCCTACTTTCCTCTTTACTTTGGTTCCTTGAAAGCTTATTCCAAAATCTTAACCCACTTGCAGAGGCTTTTCAGCACTGAATCGTATGAATCCCTTCAGGGTGAGTATACCCCTGACATTATTTTACTATCCGTATTTCTTACCTTTCTTGCCTCAAATATATTCTTTATAATTTTGTATGCATTTCTAGTGGAAAAAACCTGAATGTAAGTAAACAAAATAAATTCAAGTCCCCTACTAATGATGAAATAAATGAATATATTTTTATATATTCACTATTACATATATATGTTATTTATAACAAGAATCATTACACATGTTATATGTAATGTAGTATGTTACATATTTGTATTGTTACATGTTATATATATTGTTTTCTTCTTTTTCCTCTTTATAATACTCTTTTCACAATCTTAACTGAAGCCACTAGTTTGACTAGTACATCCCTGAGTTTATATCACATTCTCTGACTTGCTTATACTATTAATACTCTTTATATTTTCATTCACCTTTTTAAAAGTTTGGTGTGTCATTGAATTGCCATTATTTTCCCCAAAGCCCCAAATTTTGCTAAATGGCCTAAGTGTGTTTTGTTTCTGAGGACTGCGTATTTACCTTTCAATAAAAGATCACAAAAAGGAATTTGTGCTCTAATTTTATTTTTTAATACAATTCTGTCATTACCAGGGAAGAACTCATGATACTTTCAGGACCCATAGAAGCACAAAACTGATCATCAGATTCCAAGCACATTTACCTGACATCCCTTTCAAACACCTGGCATTGCTCTTGCCTCTTTATTCCACGAATTACTTTTAAAAACAGTAAACTCTCTTCTCAACTCTCAATCTTGCTTTTTCTCAGAATAGCAGAATGAATTCCTTTATTTAGTTGGGTAGTTGAGAGAAGTGGTTTTTTTTTTTTTTTTTTTTTATGCAGAGCAGGAATGTTAATACTGTTACTCCATTTTGCTACATGGTTTGTTGCTTATGCAGACAGAACTGTAACTATAATCAACAGTAGAGCATTGAGAAATATGCCAGAGATGTGCCGTTCATTTTGATATAACTTTAGAATAACATAAAGCTGAGTACTGGGTTTGGGAGTGTTGCTTGTTCTTGCTGTCAGACATGATGTTGCCTGCAAGGTACCCACTGTCTGAAACAAATGGTGAAATGATTCTTCCTTCCCCATGTTTTTGCAACTTTCTGCAAGGAGAAATTGGGCAATGCTTCCCTCCATGGTTTCTCTCAGTCTTACACACTGGTTTCATTAGCTTTCCACCACTCTCCCTAGGAGCAGAAATGTGTTTCCCCTTCATAGGGAATAGACCGATGACTAGTCCAAGCAGAGCAAGCTGGATTTTAGTGATTATGATATTTCAGAGTCAAGACTGCTAAAATTTGTACTAAGTGCATTTATAACAATTATGTGTTTGCTCATTTAATGATAGTATTGGTAAGGGAAAATGTATTTCTTAAGAATTACATTTATAGGGGCGCCTGGGTGGCTCAGTCAGTTAAATGTTTGACTTCAGCTCAGGTCACGATCTCGTGGTTCATGGGTTCGGGCGAGCCCCATGTGGGGCTCTGTGCTGACAGCTCAGAGCCTGAAGCCTGCTTCCGGTTCTGTGTCTCACTCTCTGTCTGCCCCTCCGTCCCCTCAAAAAAATAAATAAAAACTTTTTAAAAAGTAGTTATAACAAAAGAATTACATTCAAAAATGTATACACACATGCACATATATATTATATACTCTTCTGAATATAAATTAAATGATTGATGATCAAGTCTTTTCATTGATGGATAGAGGTAAGAGAGAATCCTCTGGAAGTGTATTTTATAGGCAAATGAACTTTATATTAGGAATCATTGAATCAGCCTGGTAGCCAGAAAAGCTAAGTAAGATTCAATAGCCTTTCCCTGGAATTTCTGAAATTCATTCTGTTGTATTTACTTAAATATTATTTAAGAAGAAAATTTGGAGGACTTTGTTTCTATATCCTTCAGATAGATAAAAATTAACCGAAACCAGCCATTATTCTTCTGTTGGGATTTACAAAATATAAACTGCATACTTTTCATAAGAGAATTCTTGGTCAATGCCCCTTATTGTCATTTGTAGAAATATGTGGCTGTTTTCTTTCTTTCTTTTTTTTTTTTTTTTTGGAAAAAGAAATGTAATTGTTATTTCTTTTTTAAAGTGAAAAAGTTATCTCTTTGTGTAACTACAATGTAGCAGAACAATTAAGCATGACCCAATGCTTCCCTTTCCCATAAGTGTTAGAGCAAAGATTATTTTACCTCTGACATGAACATTAATATGTAATGATATGGGAGAAAACAAGAATAAAGCAGTGGCAGTTTCAGAGCTTTGGAATAGGTTTTTATGAATTCAGCAGCAATGATCCTTAAGCCTCAAAGGGTTCAGAGTTCAGTCTAGCCAAGTATTAGTAAAGTCAAATGTATGTAATGTCTCTGCCTTCATCAAGTCTGTGGGAGCTTTCCGTTTTCTTCTTTGTGGATGAATATGCAGGTTATTTTGTTCCCAGTGCCCTCCCTTTTCCAGCTCCTTAATCTAGAACTCACTCCTTTTCCTTTCTTTTTTCAGAACCTGACAAGAGGCCTTCACTATGCTTTTCTCCCAATTGCAGAATTAATTATTTTTGTGTAATCACTACTGAAAATCACCTGTAAAAATTCTTTTGTTGGCTTTTGCTAAAGCCAGAAATTTTCCAAGCTTAAAAATTTAATGACAAAGTACAGGCTTCCTGAGTATGAATACTTGAAGCGTAGGGGAAACATTTGGAGTGGAGAACGTTGACCTCCTTTCTTTGTGTTTTATTACAGCTATCTAATTATAAGCTTTCAAAGAAATCAAATTAGGTGCCCTCTTCATTGCATTTTAAAATAAATAATCTATTTTTTTTCTTATCACTAAAACCATTTCTCAAGCAAAATTTTGAATGATACATTTGGATGTTTAAAATCACTGTTAGCCAGAGTGAAACCATTCTTTTGACTTTTATAAATTGTCTTTACCTGCTGTGTTTTATAGTCTTCTGAGAATTTGGCTTATCCAAAAAGAGATTTTGTGCCTTCCCAAGGGAGAAGGAAACCTTTTGTCAGCATCTTGTCTGAGTTAACTCCTTGGCTACGCAGGTCATGGGAGGTCTATGTTGAACATCAGTCTTTGGCTCTATCACAGAACTAGTATTGAAGCACGGGCCAGCTCCCAGAGTACAGAGGTTAAAGAGGCAATTAGTCACTACAAAGCCGACTTGTGGTGTCTTCTGGTAAGGAAGTACTTAACTCCTTCCTGAATGATGCCTGAAGTCTCATCTTCTGGGTGCTTTTATATTCCAGTAAAATAATTCAGTCTTAGCCATTTTAAATCAAAGGTGAGCACGAAGTATATGATGTCCGTTAGATTGAGACTTTCTTATCTACTTACAGCAGTTAGGGTAAATGGGGTAGGAATGGGCAGGGAGATTATTATCAATTATATGTGGAATAGTCCACCTCAGTTTCATTTCAGTTGTTTGGAAGCCTAAAAATCTCTTCTAGCTTTAACATTAAAGTTTTTCTTTATTATTGGTGGTGGTAGTGGGGCATGGTGTGGAGCTTGCCAGAATCTTGCATCACTTTTTTTCAGAAGGGGAATGGCTTCTGATGAATTACAATTCACTAAAATGGACCATAGCTTTATATGTTTTTATATTCCTGAGTCTTTTTTTAAGGGCCTGGGCTTTTGCTTCCACACAATAAATTTTTGTAACATGTAGAATAATAAAATCTTCTCTTTTGTCCTTTGTCTAAAAATATGCCAGAAAACCATAGAAGTAGCACCAGTCTTAACAGTATCAACATTGTGCAGTGCCGTATTCCCCCAGAGATGTTGATAATAAATTGATGGAACCCCAAAAAGTTTAAAGGAAGAGGAGGTTTTTTAACTTTTCCTGTTTCAAAGTAACTACGTTTTCCCCCACTGAGGAATGAATACACTGCTGAATTAGAAAGTCTTGCCTTTACATTTCTTCCTCCTTTCTTTCTAGGATTTCCTTTAGTCCTGAAATATAACTGTTTTCAATGATATGTTTGTTTTTTTTTTTTTGCTCCTAGGTGGGAACATTATTATTAACAATAACAAAAATAAACAACAGTTGATTTATCAAGGTTATAAGTATTATGTCCATCATTTTATAATAATGTGGCTTTCTGATTATATCTTTTAATGTTTCTAACGCATAGTTTGCACTCAATAAAGCATGGTTGAAATAAATAAATAAATAAATAAATAAATAAATAAATAAATAAAAGCGTTGGATCTTTTTTCTGTTTCTTGCATATTTTGAGGAATGCTCAGACTAAGTGAGCTCAAGTTGTTAAATAATGATTTAGTGTAGTTGTGGTAAAAGGATGGGACAATGGCTAAAATTAAAAACAAGACTTTGGATAAATGTATCTGAAATATTAAAGCCAAATCCATGTTTGTCACAAATTTGTTGGTTTAAGCTCCCTTTGGGGAAACCTTTAACCATCTTGTTTCTTAGTAGCTTAAAGAAGATGTACATTTTTAAAATAGTACAGGCTTCATTCTATCCAAAAAACATTTTTAAAATACTCTGAGAAACATCCAAATTATATTAAAACATATTTTACTATGTAAATGAAGAAGCAAAATATTTCAGTTAGAGCTGATTTGTAATGGTCATTCCTAAATATATTGGAAAATATTATTTTGTTGTTGTGTACTCCTTTTTCAGCACTGACTCCTACTAGCTTTCCAGTTGGGAAGCCTACCTAATGTTAGAGATGCTTACGGAAAGGCTGGTCCAGAAGGATCAGCAATGACAACATCTGCTCTGCCTCCTCAAAGGTGTCTAAAGGTGCAAACCCCTAGGACTTAGGTTTCAATAACATTTCAATTTATAGGTCACTTATTGTAGTAGGTACTTACTGTAATAAGTCTACTTACTGTACTACTTACTGTAGTAAGTCTCTCTTTCACTATCCATGTGACAAAATGGGCATCAGTTCTCTACTGTTTTAAGTAGCAAATGCCTAAATTAATCTTAGGTCCACTAATCAGATATCGGCTTTCCAGAGAATAACGTTTTGTATGTGAGAACTTAATGAGTGTCCCACGATAACTATTGTTAACTGGTGGAGCTGGTGACATTTTGCATGTCACTGCTAGTCTTTGCCCCTGTGGTATATTAAGAACATGCTCTGAGCAAATGCTTTTAGCATTTTCATTGCAAGTCAACCTTTAAAAAAAATATGTTATGGTGAACATGTCTACTATGAGAATATCTTCGGAAGTTTACATGAGAAAATAGACTTGCATATTTTTTGGTATCATGTTGTAAATGGAATAGACTAGAAGAATGTTTACACAAAAGTGTATCATAAAATACAAAGCACACTCAGCATATCATTTTGATGCTGTTGTGTCTTTCATTTGTCATTACGTGTAGCTGTTTAAGTTAAATACAATAACTACTGCATACCATTTCTGTGAGGTTAAGGTGTCCTATTACTAGAAAAAGTAACTGTAAATGGAATGTTTATAGATGAAATTATAGTGACATGTAATAAGGAGAAATGTACTATTATTAATAGATTATCGGGTCGATTCGTCTTGTACATGTTTACCTGTAAATGTGTCTTTTTTTTGTAAATAGAAATCGTTTATATAGGGCATTTTCGGAAAGCAAGATACACCTGTAAATCATGCCAATTCATTTGCTGCACTGGGATTGGATTATTCTTCAGTAAAACTCAATTGGAGGATTTAGAAAAATCAATCAAATATCATTATTCTTTCCATAAGATGCCAAATTGTGTTTTGGTGACCTCTGCTATCATTTAAATGACCTGAAGTCAGGATGAGCTTTTGTAGCACAGAATTGGAGTAAGTTTGCTCTGTTGTTGCTCTCCTTAGATCTTGTAAATCCTTTTTATTCCTTTTTCATTTGTATGTGTCTGTGCGTTGCAGCTTCTTATGCTTTTATAAGCTATATAGCATAGGGTGGCTTATTGGCTTGCTCAGTTTCAAGAAATGATGAAAATGAAGTTATATTCCTTAAACCCCCCCAATAGATCACTTTTACAATGTGTTTGCATTTCAGGAGTTTTAAAGTTTGATCTCCATGTTTATTCAACCTTAAACATACCTAGCTCCCCATTGTACTTATTTGCCAATTACTTTACAGCACTTTTCATACTTTTTGTTTTAAATCTGTGGGGTTGTTTTTGTCTTGTTGCATTTTTTCCTCTCCTTGAAGTTATATCTATTATTCAAATATAAAAGTGACTTAGGAAAGAACATCCTAAAGTTTATTTAGAAATTCACCAAGCCACATACTAATGCATCTCTAATAGGGACATTTCTTTCCACACCTCTAAGGTGATTGAGCCTGTCCTTTAAAGTGAGATTTGTAAACCAGTGTCTGGCAGCTCCAATTAGCTTCTTTTGGGTTTGAAGCACATCACAAACAGTAACAAGGTCTCCTAGGACACTCCTCTTGCAAGCAATGTAGTCATATTTCCTCATTAGTTCTTTTCAATTGTCACTAATGCCATGTTCTAGCTTTTGAGTAGGAGACAAAAAACATAAAAATTTGGTATGTATGTAGAATGGGCCATTGTTTTCCATAATTCAAGGCTCTTTTGAATTCCTTTGATAGTTTTGAAGCTTACACAGCTTAATTCATTAACCTTTACCCTTCACATAAATCAGGTGATTAGGAATCTATTGCTAAGGAGACAGATTTTCCCTCCACTGAAACTAAGTAAATGCTTTTTCTTCTGAAAAAAAAAAATCTTCTATAGCTGACAAAAGTAACCTTTTTGTTGCTTTTCGAATTTCATCAGATGTTTCAGGTGCATTTTAAAACATTATCAAAAGCAAGTGAGCATAACATTGCATTATTATAAATAATAATTCTGGATGCTTTGGATACTTTGGAGCAGGTTTTCTGTCACATTTTGGAATTCTAAAAGAGTTTATATGTATATATGTATGTATACACACACACATATGTACTCAACAGCTGTTACTCAAGAATTTACAGTGGTTGCAAATTTTAAATTTTTTTTCAGAACCCTGCCAAAGCATAAAAGAAGAAAATAATTTGAGGGGAGGCAATTCAGAAGAAACTAAAATATATTGATCCTAGAACATTTGATTTGGATAAATTGTTCATATAGGCCCTCATGTTTATAGAGAATGGTAATACGGGCTTTCAAAGGAGCTAGGTGGTTCTGTGGGTCCATGGACGTGAGAATAGGGTATATTTCGCCAGATTTTTTATTTCTTCTTGTTAAGATATGTCTCACTTTATTTCTCAGAATTTAGGGAAAAGTTTAGCAGATTTGTGTTGGATATTTTTTTTATTTGATAATCTGAAGTTTTCCTTTATGCCATTTTCTCATTATTAATTTCTCCTTAATAATCTTATAGATTGTTTCTTTCCCTAAGGATATAGTTCTTTTTCCAAGTTTCGTAATTCTTTATGTTGTTGTGCATTAAGTGAGAAAGCTTTGAATGTACTGACCCATAGAGAATGTCAGTCATACGATATTCTGAGGTTTGTCTTTAGGGATGGTGGGGACAAGCGTGGGGTGAAGAATGGGTAAAAATTGAATTCTAGATTCTGAGTTTAGGGACTCATGGCTTGTCCCTCAGGACAAAACTATAATTTATCACTGAAATTAATGGATATCCTCCTATGCATTATCTGTGAATAGGAGAGGGGATGGAGAAACAAATGTTTTAAATGTGGTCCTTGTTTCTCTCGCTCTCCTTAAAGATTATCACTTTACAAACATTTCTTTTTTATTGCTACCATTTAAAAACTGACCCTTAAAAAATTATATAAGTACCTGTAGTCAAAAGTTTCAATAACTGCTACGTTTTACCACCTTGTTTGTTGCCTACATAGTGCTATACAGTGAACTGGGAAATGCTGTAATGTTAATACACTAAAGGTCAGACTAGAGCCAAGACTCGAAACAGAGAATCATTTAGAGTAAATGTGGTCCACAGACTATAGTGTTATGTTCACATACTTCCTGTAAATACATACTGTAATGGACTCTAAAAGTTTCAGGAGGAAAGGACAGTCACCATGCAGGTGTCTGTCTCATCATGACCTGCTGTCACTGCAGGCTGCCTAGGAAACTAGACCTGGACTAATCCCTGGATTTCAGGCACTAGCCAGTTGATGTGGGGTTCCATTTCCATCACACCTTGGAATGATGTGATATTTACATCAAAAAAATTAAGTTTTGCCACACATCTTCCAAGGAATGTTTTTTTTTTTTTCTCTCCATGAATTTTTATTCAAGGAGTACCTCTGTGTTGTGTGTAACTTCTAGTACACTGGCTGTGATTACAGGGTAATTAAAAGTGTTTGGAAAACCTCATGCAGCTGAACTTTTAAAAACAGCAAAAATCCTAGGTGATACTTTGTAAAAGCAAAGTGCTTTTATATTTCTTTTCTCCTTTTCTGTCTAAAAGATATTTACTGCTTTCTTGTTAATCATGTGTTATCTCTTGGCTGTCGCCTCTTGAATAAGCTAAATTTACTTGCCATATCTATTCATGATAACTTTCCTCTGACACGCAGTGGGGAAACCTGATGCTCATGGCCTTTCATCAGTTTTTCAAGAGTTTTCATCCAGTGATTGATTATCTTATTTTATATGAATACTGGTTCTTGTTGCCTATGAAATAGCATTTGGTCTGGCTTATACAGTGAAATCAATTTGTGTTATTTGCTCTTTGTAGTTTGCTCTGTGTGTCTTTAATGTTCCTATGTGCTTGTGGCATATCTTATAAAGAATCAAGTGACGGGAACACAGATAGGATATTGCATCTGGTTAGAGTTTTTTCACAATCAAATGTAAAATCAGGCATTTTGGACTATTTGGAAAGAGCATGAGAATAAAATAAATGACACAAACATTATTTCTGTACTAATTTATTTTATTTTGTAGTAGTCATACAGAATACTGCATCTGTTAAACTTTTTTGGTAGGTGCTAGAGGAGGACGATGAAACGTACCTTTGCATGAGAGAAGGTAGTCATTTCTTTTAATTTAAGGGTTTTGTAATCATCTAGGGTCTTTATTTTTATCCTTCGCGTGTGAAAATTCATTTTTAAAGTTGTAAATAAAACATAGTTGTTGCCTGTAATGTTTCATCTCCTTTTGCCCTTCCTTTTTTATGAGTTTATTCAAATATTACATTAAAGCCAAATGACATGGAATTAGATTTAAAATTTTCCCTTCATAATAAGCCCTATCAATGGTAATTGCATTGTATTGCTGTTTTAAGTTTTCTGTTGTAGCCATGGAATAACTTCTCTGTTTTTGTCATAAATCGTTTTTTTAAAAAAGCCAAAAACAATGTTTATTCATTTATTCTGAGGAACTTTGAAATGTTTATCATTTCATTAAAACAATATTCTATAAAAATATCTTAAAGGAAAAAGTATGTCTTCTTTATAACTAATTTAACCTTCAGTAATGAATTATGTGAAGTAAAATCATATAAATTTTTCTGACATTTTATGAAGATTCCTACAAATAAGCCAGACAGCAAATAAAATATCTGCAAGGCAGAGATGGATACTCAGTAATTTTTTGATGGATTATACACACAGGTATCAAATTACTTGATCCTTACTTCCTAGAAAAGGTTAATGACTCTTTTTGCTTTTACCCTTTTACTTAACCGTTATTTATAAAGATTAAAACAGGGACTACATTGAAGGATGCATATTCCTACATTTCAGTATGACTGTACAGGTTTTTCTGATATTATGGGAGACTGAGCCACAAAACGGACGGCGTTGTTAATCATTATTTTTAAAGTTCATTCAGTTCTTTACCACATGTTCCGCTATAGCTATTAGAGCTGAGTGCACCATTCAAAAACCTTTTAACTTAAATGAGACCAGAGAAGACTTTAAATCTTACATATCTTTATATTACATATCTATCTATATTATTATATCTATGCAATAATTCACTTAAAATATTAAGAATTAAACATTTTAAAGTAATAGATTTTAAGGTTCTTATGTGTTCAGATTTTTCTTTCATCTATAATTAATGTTATAGATTTTAAAAATATTTCTGATTTTTGTGGAATAAAGCACACAAAAATGTATATTTTAGTGTTATCAAACTCCATCATTAATAATTGAACCAAGAGCCCATCCATCTATATTCTAGTTTCATTATAATTGTTATATATTATTTTATTATGTAAATGACATGTTCTTTATATAGCCTGTGTTTACTAATCTGTTACTAAATGTGACATTACTTTTACAGAACCGTCTCTTTTTCATCACTTTGTTTTTAAAATATACACTAGTCATAAATGTATTTAATCAAAGTCATTTAGGTATTACTACACTTGAGTTTAAAGCAGAGAATATAACACTTTTTCCTGACACACTTGAAAGAAGTTTGTTGAGAGAAGAGAGCTGTGGCATTCATCAAATGCTGACCTCTTCCTGTTACAGTCATGGCCAGACTCTTGCTAATTTAACTTGAAACGCATTAGTGTAACTCACCACTTTCTATGTGTGTGTTTCAGGTGTGTGGAGGTCATTGCAAAGGAAGGACAAAACCTGAAAGAGCTGTATTTGGTGTCCTGTAAAATCACAGATTATGGTATGTAATGAGTCCTTGTCCTATTCCTTTTTCTAGAATTAAAAAGTTACAAAATCTTTGAAAACTTTTTAAAAGAAATCAAGAGCTACTATCTCATAGAGACTGCTCATCTTATGATGTCTGATGATACCAAAGTAAATTAAGAAATCATGAGACGAGGGCCCAGAGTAAAATGAACATGCAGTGTCAATTTTTCACCACATGCAATCACACACTATGTGCATATGCACACATACACACTCACATTGGATTAAAAAGTATGTCTAAAAAAGCTGTCCAGTGAAAATAAGCACGAGCATAATTTAATATTTGATATAATAATAAGTATAACTAAAAAGTTATTACTTGAGTTAATATGCTTAATTTAATGTCATGTCAAATACATTCCCTGCTGACACCCCAAATGGCACGCTACTTAATGCTTTAAATTTCTTAAAGCATTGGAAACTTCCACACGTAGATATGTAAAAAGTAAAGGGTATACATTTGGATGCAAGATTTTAAATTACCTTAATTTTCAATATCTTTCTAAAGTGGAGAAGAGCAAGTTGTTTTAGAAAAAAAATGAAAAGTACGAAATCATCTCATTGGAGTAATAAAAGAGTAACCTAGCCTTTTCTTTTTTGTTCACATTTATATATTTTTTCTTATTAATTTGTGTATTTAATCTAAATATAGAGTTTTAAGCAGATATTTGGCATTATGGGAGACTGAAATGGTTTTCTTTCCTCTTTTCTGATTTTTTAATTTGTTCATTTAAATTTGAGAATATGCTTTCTACCTTGAGGGAAACTAATAATTCATCAAGTTTTTTTATTGTTAACTCTGACATATGCTAATAAATGACTCCAATCCTAGGATGTCATGCTGACCATCTGTCCTGGGTTGGAGAGTTGTATTTTATCGGCTACTAAATTCAGCCTTTAGAAAAATTCTATGCAGCTATAATAAAAAATAACATAAAACAAGATTTGGCTTAAAATAATGCTAATTTCTTTTCAGAGTTTGTTTTTTATAATGGTAAATGAGCCTTATGTTGATTTATTCATAATGTTTTTGGGTTGTTGGTTTTGTTTTGTTTTATTTTTCTTATACCAGGCAAAAGGAGTGTTTTGATAGGTTTTTCTTTTCTTGTAGTTTGTTTTCTGGTTTGGCATATTACATTGCCCCTTAGATACAGTAATTCTAAAACCTTCAATATCTCCCTATTGTCTAGGCCTTAGAGAGTTCTCTCTGTCCAACCCAGGGCATATACTCAATACCTATGGACTTGTTAATCAGCTAATATATTCATTCATTCCAAACTCTTTACTTAGCATTCAAGCTCCTTTACTCTTAGTCTCCTACCTGCCCCTCCAATCTAATTTTATATATTTCTCTCCTTTACCTATTCAGTGCCAATGTCAGATTGCTAATTGCCACTAGAGCTATGGATTAAGTTCCTTAGAATGAACTCTTCAAGGTCCTACAGTGGAAAATATTGCTAAAATGACACTCTGTCCCAGCACCTAAGTTAGCAAGTGCAAAGAAATGATTCAGAAGATACAGAGAGGAGAAAAATCTTTGGACTTGAGACTTGATCAAGTTCAAGCTTTGTTCTTTATCTGTTCTTTGGCCATAGAGAAGTTCCTTCACATCTCTGAGGCTCAGTGTCCTCATTTTTAAAAATGGGGAATTCATGTCTGATTCATATTTATGTACCTGGTACCAGGTCTAATGATTAGCATTGAAAAATGTTGATTTCCTATATAGGAGGTGGAGAGGGAAAATTTTTTATACAAAATTCTTCTACCCTTTTTCCTTTCCTGGGTTTTGGAAGAGGTTTTTATTGTTAGTGTTGCTGTTGTCTGTTGTTATTATTTATTGCTATTGTTTATTGAAATTATCATGTTTTGGTGTTTAGAAATTTTAGAATTTTTTTCTTCCAGTGAGGTGAAAACTATGTTAAAACCTTGCCAATATGATTTACATTTATTCATATCTCTGAATTATTTGAGTCGGTGGATTTCTGCACATTAGGATCACCTGGGGAATTTCTAAAGCATACTGATTCCTGAGTCTTATTCAGGAGTAATTAAATCAGAATTTCTGTGAGGTGGGGCCCAGGCAAAGGTTTTATAAAACCTTCGTAAATGGTGTTATATCAGCCAAAGTTGAGAACAACTGATCCAGTCCATCTGAAAGCACCAGAGATGGACATTTAGGGGACTTCCTTGCCATGTTGATGAGAAATCTGTCACAGTATTTCCGGTATCTTAGTTCCTTCAGCGTTAAGCTCTCTGTCTCACCTCATCTCTCTTCCATCTTTCCTGGGGTTTTAGGTGTTCAAAGGGTTCATGGTGAAAGTCAGTGTTCATCTATGGATTCTGTTCTTCAAAATGTTGGGGCACAATTGAGGAGGAGGGGTAAAGGTCGATAGTTTATGCGATTGTACTATAATTGCTATTTGATTATAAAATTAAAACAAATCATTGAAAGTTCAGATTCGTTCATCTCTTTTTCCCTGGTAACATGCTGATAACACATGAATAATTTTTGTCAGAAAGACAGCAAAAGGATTATCCTTTGTTAACCAGAGAAACAGTGTGTTATTGGAGGTAAGTGCTCTGCTGGGGGAGGCTGGCTGTGATCCTTTGCCCTGTGTTAATTATAAATTTTGGGATGGAAAAACAGATGCCTATTTTCTTCTTTAGCTGGATAAGTAGAGATACATTCCATAGAACTTTTAGATTATTAAGGCTACTTAAAATTGTGAAATTTGATGCACACCTGATACTGGGGGAGTTTCATCCTTTAAGAGACTCCTCCATAATTCTGCTTCCTATTGCTTTACTCATATTTGAGCTAGTTAGTCTCATCCTCATCTCCTCCCTCTGTGATGCTGTGTTTGTACATGCTTTCATTATAGTATCCCAAGATTTTTGAAGTTTTTTGCAGAATGCATTGATTCAGAAACAGCAGCCCGCCTGGCGTATCATTTGTAATTTTTGTCAAGATTCTCACAGATGTTGAATGCGGTATTATAGTACTTAGCAACACCTGGCCAGGCTGTTATGAAGTTATGTTCATTTTAATTGATGTATGATATAGTCGTCATGAAGAAAACTATCATTCTAATAGGCTTCTTATTCCCATATTGAACATAGATCTTTATGGTAAAGGATGGCAATTATAAACAAATCAATAATTCAGGCACAGCTAAATGGAAAATATAGTCTTGGGAAATTGCTCCCTGAAGAGAAATCTAATATCGTCACTCTTCTTTCCCTGAACAAATAAATGTTATGTAGGCAGTATCGTGGGGGGAAAAAACCCTCAAACTTAGGAGTCAGAGAGTTAGGTTAGAATCCAGCTTTGCTTCTACTTTTCTTTATGACCTTGAGCAAGTTACTTAACCTCCTAGTTTTGTCATCTATTAAGCACATAATAAAATGTACCATAAAAGGTAGCGAATATGAATATAAAACATCTGCGTTGTACCTAGTGGCATAAGTGGGTATTCATTCATTAGCAGTTCTTAAAATAATAGAATCATCTCTTTCTCTGAAGAAGAATCGGCTCTCCTCCTCCTCCTCTTCCTCCTAGTGTGGCTTTCCTGTCTGTGGGAATCATGATCTAGAAGTTTGACCTGTACTTGCCTCATTGACTTACATACCTAAGCTGTGTCAACCACATTCTTATTAGTAGGGAATAAAGGAAAGATGCAGCAGAAAGTTCAAAATCTTTCATTTGCCTCCCTAGTTTTTTCCTCATCTCTTCTTCATTTTTGTTGGGATAATTTTCTCCTGGCTCCCCTTATGCTTTCTTTTCAGAATTTGTCAGCTGATAGTTTTTAACCTACTTTCTGCTTACCTTCAAACGCTTTTCTGTTCAAAGTTCTCTGGAAAATTGTATCCCTGGGATTAAAAGGAATACGAGGAGTAGAAAGTCATGTGTATCCTTCAAGCCTGTGGGCATCAGAGCCAGTCTGTCTTGGACCGCATGGCACAGAGCATGTGGCGGGATGAATGGGATGGATGAATAAAGCACTTACCTCCCCTAGCGTTTCCATAGTGAGTTTTACCAGTGTGGCCCTATGTCAGGGAGCAGTTGTAAAAAGGGCCCTGTTTTCTTTCTGGGTTGTTATCACATTTCCTTTGACCTTAGCACTCCTAAGGGCTCTAGAAATACACTCCAGAGGATATCTTTTTGCTTTCCCTCTCAAGTTGTCAAATAACCTTTAATTAAAGAGGACTGTAAACACTTAACTCTGACATCGATATTTGGGGCCTACAAGGTCACTGACAACCCACAGGGTCATTCTGTGCTGTTCCACAGGCTCCTCTGTCTCTCCCAAAGGCCCTGGGGCTACTCTTTCAGCACAGTCTTTGGTTACCCCTTCTTCTGCTTGCCATTGGTCTTCTGCCTGATTTGGGACTTTTAAACCTAACCTCAAGGTTTGCCACAAAAGCTTTTGGATTGCTCTGAGCAAAAGGTCTCCCAAGTGAAGGAGGTCACTATTCCCATGGTGATCATTTCAGATGTCATTTCAGTTGGCCTGCTGCACAGAAGACGTGATACGTATTCATTCTGTCAGCAGATTGATTCAGCACCTACTATGTGATGTGTTCCATGCTACGTGCAAGACATATATAGTTTCTGTATTCCTGGAGATTTCATTCTGATGGGATTGAGAGTACAGGACTAACTTGCTCATTTAAAAAAAAGGAAAAAAAAAAAAAAAAAAAAAGTAATGCATCTTCTTCCAGACAGGAAGAATGGCAGGGAGTGGCCTGCTGACATTAATCTGTGCTTTGGTGTAATCCACGCCTCACCCCAGCCTTGTTGAACTTTGAACATTATTGAAAGATTTATAGGTTGTGCATTCCCTACCTCTTCTTGAGATACCAGATCTCTTCAGCTGTTAACATTAACTCAAATTGGGATCCTGGATGCATTATCAAAACAAGTATGCACGTTGAAGAGACAAAAAGAAACCCTGACAAGTATTCTGGATTACACTCGTATCAAGAGGGCCTCATCTTTTCTTGTCAAACCAACACTGATAAAGTATTCAAGAAAAAGTCTCATACCAAAAATAATTTTGCTCTTTTTTATATTACTTTATTTTTCGTATTTTTAGGTATGCATTACATACAATGATATTCCACTTAAAATTAAATCTCTGGTTTTTCCTTTTCCATTTTGTTTCATTTTCAAATTGTATTTCAAAGTGTTCCAAGATTGTTGGGTAAGATTCAGCTCCCTTTGTCAGCAGGAATAACTCTAATAGTTGTAAAGTGACAGAGAAGAACTTTAGAAAATACATTTGCAAGTCAAAAAGAATGTCTTATTGTTTACTGTTGATTATTCATGCTTTCTTTCCATTCTATCATTTAAATATAGATAGCTTTTATTGTTTCTAACAAAATAGTACTAAATTGCTAAATCTTCTATTGTTGCAAATTTCCCTTGTTTATGTGTCCATCTTGAAAGTTACTTCTTTTCACTTCTAATTCTCTATTTCTATTCCTGAAGTTCCTCACTGCTAGATTGATATACCTACTGTTGTACTTAGCAAATATTATATTCATTTTTTTCTTCTCAGTAATTGTCGTAATTTCTCACCAAACATTTGGTATTTAATT